>NC_138041.1:20274825-20874825 GCF_964106645.2 Podarcis pityusensis
TGCTGTGGGCTGGAAATTGTATTTAGATATGCTTTTATCATTGATGTTTTTATTGCTACCTGCTTCTGGATGGTACAAAGGAAATTATTTATAAATGGAATGGAACAGAATGGAATGGGGTGGGATTTACCCCAGGTAGAAGTGTTTTAGTATTCCACGAGATAAATGAGATTAATGATCAATGGAGACATCCATCTTGGACTCTGATCAGGACTTTTGTTCGTCCGGAACTCACCTGAACTAAGTTCTGGCACCTCTCGTGTGGGCACCATTGTCATTATAAGAGAAGAAGGGAGGCATCCATGGTGAGTTCCAGCACCTCTTTTTCTAGAAAAATAGCAGTGACTCTGGTGCTGTTATGTATGTTTCTGGATAGACATTCAAATCTTATTCATAAAGAGTTGTTGAGTCGTTTACTCTCAACTGCAAGAGCAGTGGCAGCTCAGAATTTGAAGACACTTCAGAATGTAAAGATTGACTGGTGTCACCAGGAAAGTTTGGCAGGGTGCTCTTTCAGATAAATTAACCCCCAAACCAAGGGGAACCAGGGGACCAAAATTCAAAGGGCCCATTTGAGGAAAATATGGAAAATGTCTGATGGTTATACAGGTGTAAAGCATAATACCTGTCCCTGATCCCAATGTGTTCCTGACAACAGACTTTTTATTCTCTCTCTTCATCTTGATAGGCCCGTCTTACCCATAGAGGCTTGTGGCGTAGGGCGCCAGGGCGCCAGTTTCTGGAGGGCGCCAGGCGAGAGTCCGGTGAACACCGAACGAGCGCGCTGAGTGAGCGAGGGTGCATGTGCCGCTCCTGCCGAGTGTTGGCACGGGTTTTTCCTTCTTTTCCCTGCAGATGCCGAATTCTGTGGGGCGCCAGAAGGCTAAAAGGGAAAAAACCGAGCCGATGCTTGGCGGGAGTGGCGCACGCGCCCTCACTCACTCAGCGCAGGCTCGCTCGCTCGGTGTGCTGCTGCTTTATTTTTAATTTGTATTTTCATAAAAGCTGAATAAAGTATTTTTTTTATATATAAAAGAAACCTGGGGACCCAACTGTCTGCATTCAAAGCATACAGCCTACCCTTGAATCCCAGGCCTTCGCCTCAAGTCCCAGCACAGTGAATTGGTGAAGGTTTTAACTTGAAGATGATCTCCCCTCTTCCCGCTTCTCTAAGTCTGCTTTTGATTTGGTTTTATTGGCTAGTGAAAGGAATCATTTACTAGTCCGAGTCACACGGTGACAAAGGAATGCAGGTAAAATGAGATTCAGCTCCTCACTCTCTCAACCTTTCTCCTTTGGAATTTGAGCGCTCTCTCTCCCTCTCCCTCTCTTTTGGAGAAAGGGGAGAAAGAAGTGATTTTACCCCTCCTAAACCCATGTAAAGAGGACTTGGCCATATCCTAAATGCTTCTTTCAAGTAAAGCTTTCCTACCCCTGATCTCCTTTCCTTCTCCTGCTCTCAGTAAAGTGCACACAATGTTTCCAGAGAAGTTGTCTGCTGGGATGCAGAAAACTTCACCAGGAACATTGCAAACCCTGATATATATGTATAATGGTATGTTTTCAGACCACTTCAGTTGGAACGACATTGTTATAGCAGTGCCCACACTTTGGAACTCCCTGCCTGTTGATACCAGGCAGGTGCTTTCACTGTAAAGTCATACCTCGGAAGTCGAATGGAATCCCTTCCAGAAGTCCGTTCGATTTCCAAAAAGTTCAGAAACCAAGGCACAGCTTCCAATTGGCTGCAGGAAGCTCCTGCAGCCAATCAGAACCCACGTCGGATGCTTGGGTTCCAAAGAACGTTTGCAAAACGGAACACTCACTTCCGGGTTTGTGGCATTCGGGAGCCAAAACATTCTAGTTGCAAGGCATTTGACTTCCGAGGTATGACGGTACTCTTTTCGGCACCTGCTAAAAACCTTTTTGTTTAAACATGCCTTCCCAGATATTTAGAAAGTAGATGCAAGTTTTAATTTGTTTTTAGATTGTTGTTATTTTAACTTCTTGAAAGTCTTAAATTATTGTTGTTAATTTCTCTTATTGATAATTTGATTGTTTCACCTTTTTTGTGTGTAAACCGCTTTGAGGTTTTTGTTTTTTGTTGTTCAAGCTGTGAATAATTTTCATGAAACAAAAACAAAGCATTAAAAGGATATTCAGGGGAAATATATAGCACATGGGTAAGCAAACTAAGGTCTGGGGGCCGGATCCGGCCCAATCGCCTTCTAAATCTGGCCCGTGGACGGTCCTGGAATCAGTGTGTTTTTACATGAGTAGAATGTGTGCTTTTATTTAAAAAGCATCTCTGGCTTATTTGTGGGGCATAGGAATTTGTTCATGTTTTTCCCCAAAATATAGTCTGGGCCCCCCACAAGGTCTGAGGGACAGTGGACCGGCCCCCTGCTGAAAAAGTTTGCTGACCTTTGAATAGCATATGGTTCTCCCCCCCACCGAATCCTGGGAAGTGCAGTTTGCTGAGTGCTGGAATTCCACGTCCCAGAATTCTTTGGGGGAAGTCATGTGCCTTAAATGCACAGTGTAGATCTGCCCTTAGTCACGGGGCAATGGAATGAAAGCGACAGTCATGCAAATATAATGTGGTTGGGGTGACCTGTGTCGCTACAAAGAACCTCTGCACTTCTGCATTTTATGCAAGATTGATGACTTTTTTTTTTTGCATTTCACAGCCCAGGTCGGAACATGGGCATTTACATGCAGGGAGTAATGGGCAGACAAAGGAACACAACAGCCTTTGTGTAAGTCACAATAACAAGTCAGATCCCAGCTGATTGACACTAGGAAATACATGTGAATGTTGAAAGGCCCTCTGCGCTGCACTTCATGATGCTGTGAATAGGAAGGGTGTGTGGAATAGACTGCATTTCCTGTCTTTTGTTGTCATGCATGACCCCGCTTTGAAAAGAAATTATATTTTCCCAGAACATGGTAAAAAGGAAGAGAGCTTCGGCTCAGAGCACCTGGATGCCCCTGTATCTCTCTTTCAAATATTGCCTTTGTTGCAAAGAAATGATGTGGAGATCTGCAGGGACATACCCTCCAACATTTCTCCGATGGAAATAGGGACGTCCCATTCCATAATGATAATTTTACTATTTATACCCCACACATCTTACTGGGTTGCTTTTGCTGTAACAGAAAAACCTGAAGCAAATGTGCTATTAAGAGTGCAATCCTGGGCGTGTTTATCCTGAAGCAGGTTCCACTCTGTTCAACATATCCTCCTCCAACATTTCTCTGATAAAAATAGGAATAATAATAATAATAATAATAATAATAATACCCTAGCCATCTGACGGGTTGTCCCGATCAAGGGAAGCCGTAAAGGTAAAAGGACCCCTGACCATTAGGTCCAGTCGTGACCGACTCTGGGGTTGTGGCGCTCATCTCGCTTTATTGGCCGAGGGAGGTGGCGTACAGCTTCCGGGCCATGTGGCCAGCATGACTAAGCCGCTTCTGGTGAACCAGAGCAGCACACGGAAACGCCGTTTACCTTCCCGCCGGAGTGGTACCTATTTATCTACTTGCACTTTGATGTGCTTTTGAACTGCTAGGTTGGCAGGAGCAGGGACCGAGCAACGGGAGCTCACCCCGTCGTGGGATTCGAACCGCCGACCTTCTGATCGGCAAGTCCTAGGCTCTGTGGTTTAACCCACAGCGCCACCCACATCCCACAGTATTCTACCTTGGTCAGACCACACCTGGAATACTGTGTCCAATCTTGGCACCAGTTTAAGAAGGATATTGACAAGCTGGAACGTGTGCAGAGGAGGGCAACCAAGATGATCAAGGGTCTGGAAGCTAAGGCTTTTGAGGAATTATCTTTCATGTAATCTAGGCCCAAGCCATGTAGGGATTTTATAGTCAATAACCTGAACTGGTCCAGAAACAGACCAGTAGCCAGTGAAGTTGTTTTAATGGGGAAGACAACTGCTGCTTGTAACCAGCAATCTGGCCGCAGCTGAAGCTTCCAAACACTTTTCAAAGGCAGCCCCACCATAGGCTATGTAGTCCAAGCAAGCAGTAACAAAGGCACGCATCACTGGAGCCAGAGCCAACATCGCAGTACTTGCTGGCAGAATGCATGGCAGCTGTTTATGAGGCGACCAGTTTTAGATTGAGAATAGATTCAGAAAGATTTTTCTCTCTGGTGGCAAAGCTTGTGATGGTGACCAGATTAGCGACTGAGAAAAAAGCGGAATAATCCTCAGCCTTTATTTGTTGACCTTTATGATATTCTTGAGATAGAGAGATTGACAAGGAAGATAGATGATGGAAAAGTTGAGAAGGAAACAGGATATGGGTATATATATATATATGTATATATATATATGTGTGTGTGTGTGTGTGTGTGTGTGTGTATAACTGGAACTTTTGTGGCATGTCACAAATTATTATCTACTTTTATAAATTACAACAGTGTTTTCAACTAAAATGGGATGATGGGGAGGATATTAAAACGTCAGTCCAAGAGTACTTAGCAGAGTGGATGGATTAGGAAATAGGAAACTGTTATGGAAATCTATTATAGAATTCCTCTGTTCTCAAAGCAACACTGTACAGGTAAGGTTCTGAGAACACCTGGAAACAATTCACAGACACATGGTCTCTGGAGGGGATGTTCTCAGAGGGTTGTTTTTTTTAAAAAATAGAAAATATGAGTTGAAATGAAAAAGGGGGCAAGGCGTTCCCTCCAGGGGGCGCTGTTAAATCACAAACTTCCACTTTAGACAATCTTGGCAGGGAGCAAATCCAATTTTCTGCCTTCCTCTTCAGATGTTCCCAAATTGTATTCCAGCAAAGGAAATGAAAAAAGGAAACCAAACCGGGAGAAACTTTATTCTCTTTTCTCTACTCTTGCTTTTTTATTACAAGGACAAATCACTAAAAATGTTTATAACATAAATGCTTCTTTCCCCCTTACTTTTAAGCACTGGGGTTTTTTTTTTCCTCCTTAAAGGCAACCCCCCCCCTTTAAAGATCTAGGTCTAACTCCTGTAAAACACCCCTCCTTTTTCTTCTTCCTTTCAATGTGGTCTGAACTGGAAGGGGAGTAGTCAAAGATGTAAGAAATCTCTGAAAAATATCTGCAGTTCAGAACATTGCTGTGAAATTGGCGATGGGAGGCCCACGCTGGAATCTAAAGAACATTGCAGCGAGAGCATAGAAGCATAGGAAGCTGCCTTATACAGAGTAAGGCCATTGGTCCATCTAGTTCAGTGTTGCCTACACTGACTGGCAGTGGCTCTTCAGGGTTTCAGGTAGAGGGTCTCTCCCTTTTTTTAATTAAAAAAAATAACATTGTATTAATTCTCTAAAAATAACAAAAAGGTAAAAATAACAACGATGCATAAAGAAAAAGGAAAAGGAAACAGCATAAACCATCATTTTGGTTCACTTCCCTCCACTCCCTCTTTTGGTTCCATTGTTTAGTGCTTGTTCATGCATGCGCATAGAACCTTATATCTTAACAATCCCATTTTAAAACCTTCTTTATCTTTTTAAAAGTGACTTTTAAAAGTTATACTAATGTAGAAATCTATGCACAAAGCTTAAAAAATATGCATTACACATTCACCCCTTTTTAAAAAATCAAAGCCCTCTTTCTTTCTTGGGTTTCGATTTGACTAATTTGTCCTGTGTAGTTCAATAGCTTATTTTGCTGATCTTCTTTGACGGCGGCTTCTTCCTTCTGTAGGAAGGCAGGGGGTCTCTCCCATTCAGACCTGGAGATTCCGGGAATTGAACCTGGGAACTTCTGCATGCAAGGTGCAGCCTCTACCACTGAGCTACAGCCCTTTCCCTAAGTTTCAGCACATTACTGGAGGTGCTGGGTATGAACGATGAGACTTGTGTTGGTGTTTAGAATCCAAAACAGCGACAGTCCAGCATGTCTTTGGGAATATATCCTTTTCAATTTCAATTAAACTTTTTATTGCACTAGCCATAGGCCATGGCATCATTCAGAAGGCGAACAAAAAGAAAACAACAACAATAACCATAAAAATCATCGGGCACAGACACACAATAAAACCACAGTCATGGCTACTAAAATTATTTGTTGCATTAAATAGGATAGAATAGCAGAAGATTCTCAGGTAAAAAGGTAAAAGTAAAGGGACCCCTGACCATTGGGTCCAGTCGTGACTGACTCTGAGGTTGCGGCACTCATCTCGCTTTCTTGGCCGAGGGAGCCAGCGTACAGCTTCCAGATCACATGGCCAGCATGAGTAAGCCGATTCTGGTGAAACCAGAGCAGCGCACGGAAATGCTGTTTACCTTCCCGCCGGAGCGGTACCTATTTATCTACTTGCACTTTGATGTGCTTTCGAACTGCTAGGTTGGCAGGAGCAGGGACCGAGCAAAGGGAGCTCACCCTGTCAGATTCGAACCGGCGACCTTCTGATTGGCAAGTCCTAGGCTCTGTGGTTTAACCCACAGCGCCACCCGCATCCCTCTATCTTAAGTAAGATGTGCCAAATTTAATATCCGAATCCCCTTTGCAGTTGACCGCTATTTTGTCTAGTTCCTTCCTCCTGATCTTCTTAGCTGCAAGCAAATAGAATGCTACTTTATAAGTAACAAAGTCGTCGCTCAGCAGCCATTTCACCCTTTCCACCCTGTTCCATTCGTAAACAGGGGTTTTATAAATCGGTCTCTTGGGTCTATATATAATGGGCACTGCAATAAATAATGGCACAGGTCCTCAGTGCAGGGTTGTCCACACAGACAGAGTCTCTCTTCGTACTTTATCATTTCCCGTGATGTAGTGGAGGAGAAACAGCTCCAGGGTCTGGAATAGGACACTCCATGATGCCCCTACACAGTAGGAGTTTCACATTCACATTTGTTTGTGACACCTTAGCTGAGAGGAACTCTAAGTGACGGATTAGCAAAATGTGGAAGCAGAGGCTAGACGTTTCCTTCCTTTTCTTTCATGGGGTCCTGGCTTCATGCTAGCAATTTAAATCATAACACTCTTTTGCAAAAAAAAAAGAAGAAGAAAAAAGCTTGCATTTCTAGCTGAAAGCTCAAAGTTGCATTTCAGCAGTTTGAAGATCTTTTGCCCAAGATCGGTGGGGTTCAATTGTGAGTTGAGTTCAATTGTGTTTACTCCCAGAAAATTATGCTGGGGACTTCAGTAATGTTGAGCCAAATCAATTGGGTATTCTTAGATTTTAGGTACATTTATATCTGACCTTTCTTCCATTATGGAGCTCAGGTGTGTGTGTGTCATTCCCAGGTATCCGCACATCCCAGTAGATACCTGCTTGTTCTCAGTAAAATAGTTGTATAATTTTCCAGAGAGCCTCACTAGGGCCAGTCCCTTTAGATTTCTAAAATGCAGGGGGGAAGCCTCCGCTGAATGTTGCAAGAATCAGGGCGGACAAAGGAAAACAGTCCTTCACACACACATAGTTGAACTGAAAAATTCGCTCCCACAATATTTTGTGATGGCCGCCAACTTGGATGGCTTTAAAGCAAACAAATCCAGGCTATTTGGAGATCAGGCTATAATCTGCACCCTCTTGGTAGCTGCCTCACTGAGAGCTGCAGAAGTCACAGGGAACCAGGTAGAGAAGGGCCTTCTCGGTAGTGGCACCCACCCTGTGGAACATCCTCCTGTCAAATGTCAAGGAAATAAACAACTATCTGACTTTTAGAAGAAGGCATCCCTGTATAGATAAGGTTTTTTATGCTTGAGGTTTCATTGTGTCTTTAATATTTTGTTGGGAGCTGCCCAGAGTGGCTGGGGCAACCACCATATAAATAATAAAATTATTATCTGTTTTATTTTTCTGTAAAAAGAGGTGCTGGAGCTCACCCTGAACTTCACCCTTGTTCTCTTAGAATGACAATGGCACTCACTTGAGAGGTTCTGGAGCTAAGCTCCTGTGAGCTCCAGCTGAAAAAAATCCCTGATGATGATGATGATGATGATTTGTAAGTGAGGAGAGTACTGTTGCAGTCAGTTCCTGCTTGTGGGTTTCCCACAGACTCCTGGCTGGTCACTTTGAGAACAGGATGCTGGATGAAATGGGCGATGGGCCTGATCCAGCAAACCTTTTTTCCCAGTTTTGGTGGGAATATTTTTGGGCCTTTACACAGCTATTCATTTGTGTATTCATCTGCCCATTTCACTCCTGTGAAATCTGCCGTTCAGCAAACTTAATACGGACTTTGCTTTTCAAGTCCTATACAGCTTGGTTCCCAAACACCTGGTTGTCTATTCCATAGGTTAGCTGCCTGTGTTTTAAGATCTGCAAAGGAAGAAGGTCTTTCACCATTAGACAAAGCTTTCTCTGTTTTGATGGGGGAATAGAGCCTTCTGTATGGTGCTGCTCTGTTTGCAAGACAACCTTCTCTCCCAAACATGGCAGGCGATGCTGAGGCTGCTATCATTTTGCCACCAGACCTGTTACCTTGTTTGCTCAGACATCCAAAGTGTTTTTAAGAGAGTGACTGCCACAATCTTTTTAGTTACTTCCGTCTGTACTGATTTGTATTCTTTTGATGATCGTATTCTCATGTTTCAGTTTTATTTTTGTCACTCCCTGGCCTGGTATCAGCTGTGATATAAACATTGTCAATATGGATCTTTTTATAATAATGACAATCACCATAATGGTAATCTGAGTTAAATACATCAGTGCTGTGCTGTTGGAATATAGAAGGGATCAAATGTTTTCATCGCCTATTTCAGGAGGGAAGTATTGAGAGCCAAATAGTTGCATGAGCCGTCACTTATATATAAATTGAAATAGAAATATTTCATTGGACCATCTATTTCCCCCCCATTGTCACCTAGCTTTATTATGAGCAGTTTTTTTAAAAAAAGGAAATTAAGGGGGAAATGTGTTGTGAAATGTGTTGGAGGTCCCTTATTCTATGAATGTGAATCTGGTGTGGATTTATTTATTTATTGTAATGTGTGATGTACCTCTTCTTGCACATTTTTTTATTGGCCTTTGATTATGAGAGCAACAGGCCTGAACAGAACTGAATGGATACTAATAAAAAATATGAAACTGTCGCAAGAGTTCTGGGTTCTCCCTTCGAGGTGTTGGCTTGTGATTTCCGAAACCGCAGCCGCCCCTACCACCAAGCAACTGGCGTTTGAAAATTGAGAAAGGCCTCGAATTTTTGTATGCATTACTTGGTGGGATGAATGCATCTGCGCCAAACAGCAGAAGGTCTGCCTTTCAGAATTGGATCAAGAACTTGTCTTGTCCAGCCATTTCCAAAAGTGACTAAGGGAAACCATCTTGTGGAAATCCACAAGCAGGGCAGGAGGACAGCAACTTCTTCCACTTCTTCAGCCCATGTGCATTTTTTTGGTCTTATTGCTGTTTGAAGAAACATTAAAAACACACACACCAAACCATCACTGTGTGAATGTGCAAGCTGTGGATACCCCTGAAAGCAGCCCTTTGGATCTTGACTGAAGTGTTTAGGATACAATTCTAGCCTTGGTTGGGAGCAAGCGCCATTGAACATGGAACTTCCAAGTGTCCCTATTTCCCAGGGACATTCCCCGATTCACAGAAGCCGTCCCACTTTCTGATTTGATCCCGAAATGTCCTGCTTTTCCTTAGGACATCCTTATTTTCATTGGAGAAATGTTGGAGAGTATGGAATCATGTGACCCCCCCCCCCAAAAAAGCCAAGGAGATAATTAACTGTAGAACCTTGAGAATACATCTGAAGGCAGCCCTGTATAGGGACGGGTTTTTTTTTTTTTTGGTAATGTTTAATGTTTTATTATGTTTTTATATCTGTTGGAAGCTGCCCAGAGTTCCTGGGGCAACCCAGCAGATGGCTAGCATTTTTTAAATTATTATTATTATTATTATTATTATTATTATTATCCCTATTTTCATTGGAGAAATTTTGGAGGGTATGGAGTTATGTGACCCCCGAACCAAGGAGATAAGTAACTAGACAACCTTGAGAAGACATTTAAAGGCAGCCCTCTATAGGGGAGTTTAAAAATGTTTAATGTTTTATTATTTTTTTATATATGTTGGAGCTGCCCAGAGTGCCTGGGGCAACCCAGTCAAATGGCTAGGGTATTATTATTATTATTATTATTATTAACCCCTATTTTCATCGGAGAAATGTTGGAGGATATGTTGAACAGAGTGGAACTTGCTTCAGGATAAACACGCCCAGGATTGCACTCTTAATAGCACATTCGCTTCAGGTTTTTCTATTACAGCAAAAGCAAGAATTATGACATTAAGAGGAAGGGGAGTGGGGTGGGGGTAAAGAGATTTATTTTAGAGACTTAATCTCATAGCATTTGCAAAACCGAAGGCAGAGGAATAAATTAAAGATACCTGGGATTCATGAGTGTCTTTAATTAAATGTTTATCAAATGTCGATCTGCAACACGGCTCTATGGGAAACACATTTTATTTGCTGCGACTGCTCGGAATATTTCTTGTTAAAAACAATTGCATCAATAAAAGGCAAACTAATGCGAAACAGTCCTGGGCGGTCTTTGGTGTCTTTTTATATATCTGTTATTGTATCTCTCAGACTGCAGGAAAGAGCCATTCATTAAATTAAGAGTGAAAATGGTGAAGCTGGGGCTTCCATTGAAGAAAGATTTCTTCTGATCCAAGATTTTTACTGGGAGGATTGTCTTACAAAGAAAATAAACAAAGGTTTTACTCTTTAAAAAAAAAAAATCTTGGGAACTAAATATACGAAGGAGAGAGGCTACTTGAGCCAAAGGAGGAAATGATTACCTCCTAAGTAAGGTCAGGGAGAAATTTGTTTCAGTTTGCATTTAAAGGCAAAGTTACCTAATGTGGACTTTCCAAAACAATCTGAGAATAGAAACGCAGCCCTACTTTGAAATTTGCGCTTCTGTGAAATTTTCAGTGTGGTTCTCCAGCCAAGTAGTACATAAACGAGGCTAAAATGTGAATAAAAATGCATGTGTTGGTTTTAAAAAAAGCATATTAAAATGTGTTGTGTTAGGGAAAAGCTGTTGCAAAAATATATATGCATTGGGGGAGTTGCACTAAAATGTGTACGTTAGGCGAGATTTGCGCTAAAATGCTGGCGGATTCTCACAAGGATCTTTTTAAAAAGGTAAATAGATCGCAAACTGATGTTAAAATGTGGAGGAAGACTGGGGAAATAAGAAACTGACATGAATCGATCCCTCTGTCCCTACTCCTGAGCAGACCTTCTGCCTCCTTCCTTACAACAGATCGGCAAAGATTTGGGTGACCTGCAGATCTAACCATTTTATTCCCCTTTTTCTTCTGTCCTGTCTAAGAGCTAGCTGTGGAAATCAAACTGAGAAGCAGTACTGGGGCTTTTCAGAATGCAAAAGAAGAAAGAAAGAGAATACAAATGAATGCAAATCAAAAACCCATCTTGGCAATAGTATCTAGCGTTTGCCAGCCGGTGAATTCATCTGCTCCTGTTCCTGTTTAAATCACAGGATGTTTTGACAGCATTTTTTTTTTTTTTTACTGGGAGATAGGTGAAGCCTGATAGATTCCCCCACCCAACAGACAGGAATAGTTGCAAATAAATAAATAAATAAATAATCACCAACCTATGTAGGGCAATGCTAACGTGTGTGTGTGTGTGTGTGTGTGTGTGTGTGTGTGTGTGTAGAGCAC
Organism: Podarcis pityusensis; assembly: GCF_964106645.2. NCBI lineage: Eukaryota > Metazoa > Chordata > Lepidosauria > Squamata > Lacertidae > Podarcis > Podarcis pityusensis. The sequence continues at coordinate 20,286,492 of NC_138041.1, forward strand.
AAGCCTTCAGCGTCTTTCCAGACATCAAGTCTGGTGGATTTCAAACAACATTTACTTTGCAAATTCTGCTCGTCCTTTGAAATGGTGCCTGGCTCCTTGTAAATCTTCGCAGCAAAAAACCATGATGAAAGACAGCACAGAGACCGGGATACTTTGTCAGAAGAATCACTTACAAAACAGAAGGTTAAAAGGTAAAGCGAGAACCCCTAAATATCTTGGCAAAGGAGCGATTTCTCCCCCCCCTTCAATTGATAAGTTACTGCACTTTGAATAAACTTGGTGGGCAGGACTTAAAGCATTGCATTTTTAAAACTCTCTCTCTGTGTGTTTGTGTGTGTGTTAAAGGGAGGCAATTTTTTCCAAAATGTCCCGCTGGGAGAAAATAAAAAGGATTTGCAATGTAAGATCAAACCAGAAATAAAGGCAGAGAGAAAAAAGATACAGTACGCGTTATGATTCTGAACAATGGTTTGTGTTTTTTTCAGGACTTAAAAAACCCAAAAAAACTTGACTTCAGGCACCTGCAATGAACTTGATTTTCAGAAAGTCCCCTTTGGGGTGAGGGGAAACACCCTCGTACACCTTAGATGTGAGTCATGGGTCTCAGTTACCTTTGAAATTTTTTGAATGCGTATACATCAAGGAGTGGAAGGTTCCTGGCACTCAGCCCCTGGAAGACAGGTTAGGGAAACCGAATTTTAATCCAGAATTCAATCTGTACATGAGGATCACAAAGCACCCAGTTGCTCAGAGGAATGGTCTGATTTACTGTGTCTTAATGTTCCCGAAACTTTACCATGAAGAGGAGAATGCAGGGAGGAGCTGGGAAGGAATCGGGCTCCTCTTCTTAGCACTGCTGCCCAGTTTCACCTAAACTAAAAATTTCAGGGCAAATTCAGATACACTTGCTAGGAAGAAGCACCAGCAGCATTTGAAAGGCAGTGAAACCAATCGCCTTTATTAATTTTGTTTATTTATTGCATTAATTCCCCACCTTTCCCCCCCAAGGGGCTGAAGATGCTGCACCCCCTCCTCATTTCATCCCCCCAACATTCCCATGAGGTCGGTTAGATCAAGAGACAGCAATTAACTCGAGGTCGCTTCATGGAGAAGTGGCGATTTGAATGCTGGTATCCTGAGTCCTAGCCCGACACTCGAACCACTATGCCACACTGACTCTGCCTTCATGGAAGAAGAGTTTGGATTTGATATCCCGCTTTATCACTACCTGAAGGAGTCTCAAAGCGGCTAACATTCTCCTTTCCCTTCTTCCCCCACAACAAACACTCTGTGAGGTGAGTGGGGCTGAGAGACTTCAGAGAAGTGTGACTAGCCCAAGGTCACCCAGCAGCTGCATGTGGAGGAGCGGAGAAGCAAACCCGGTTCCCCAGATTACGGGTCTACCGATCTTAACCACTACACCACACTGGCTGTCTGGAGCCTTAACAATGATGTGCAAAGCCAGGGGCGTGTGGGCACCTATCTGTTCTCTGCTCTCCTGTATCCCAATGTAGGGCAGTTTTTGCCCAGCTGGGTGCTGGGGAAAGCACGCTGGCAGGGGCTGATGGGAATTGTAGTCCAAAACATCTGAAGGACCCCAGGATGGAGAAGGCGGGAGAAGCAGCAAACTCCTCAGTGAACTGACTAGAGCAAAGATGGGGAACCTTGTTTGGCCTGGGGGCCGGATGCCTTCCAGGCAAGCTTTTGGGGGGCCACATGCCAAGTAGTTCCAGGGTATGTGAAGACTGTTGGCTGAATGAAGCTCCTCAGTAACAATCCAACATAAAGAAAGGGGAGGATTTAGAGGAGAGCTCTAGTCTGCTTTTCAAAAACAGAACCTTTTCCATCATGAGGGCTGCATTGCTTTGTGGGTAACCTTTCGAGGGTCACATGACAGTGGTGGGTGGTTCCACTGGCCCTTTTAGTCCAGCATCCTGTTCTCTACGGTGGCCAACCAGATGCCTATGGGAAAACTGAGAACAAAAGTGATTCTCCCTTCCTGTGGGTTCCAGCAACTGTTATTCAGAAGCATTGTGGTTAGCCAATGCTAACCCTGAATTTGTCCAATCCTCTTTTAAAGCCATCTACGTTGGTGGCCATGACATCCTCCTGTGGGAGTGAGTTCCAAAGTTTAGCTATGTGCAGTGCAAAGAAGTCCTTTTTTTAATGTCTGGCCTGTCCTATGGGGAGGGGAAGATGAAGGGCCAGTATCTGTTCCAACATAACAACAGGTAAACTCCCTTCAAATTCAGGTGCTGTGTTGAAAAGCAGTGGTGGGAAGATGTTCATTGCCAGCTGCTCTGCCTTGAAAGTGCTTTTGCCTGTTCTCAGGGTTGTGACGAAATCTGATGAACATCAGAGCTAAGGAAAGATAAGTGGAACGTATCTTCCACATATCTGGAACATATTTATCTGATTACGTCATGGAATTTATATACCACTTGCCTAAATAGAAGTGTTTTTTGAGCAGTCACTGAAAAGAATGCAGTGAAGGCTCTTGCATGATGTCAATAAGCAGGGAGTTCCAAAGTGTAGGTATTGTTGTTGTTGGCATCCGTCCATCCTGAGAGACAATGGGGTGAAATCAAACTACTGCATTTGCAGCTCCAAAGTGACATCCCCAGGATGCAAGCCTAGGCAGTGTGCATGGAGGTCTTGGGCTGCCCAGACAACAAGTCCCCAGCTCTTGGCCTCGCTGATGTGGTCCAAAGGAAAGCAGAGCAATATGTTTGGCACCAGCTTGGCTGCAGGAGTTGCTAGAAGAAGGCGTACAAGGAGCCATCCGATCATCTTAGGAACTCCACTCCGGATTTGTGTAGGGTTTACTCCTTAGCCTTTCCTTCTCCCGAAGATATCCCACGAGGCAGAGGGGGTTTAGGATAAGAGTGTTCACGTGTCTGTCAACCATCAGCTTCAATAATCCAGCAAGTCACTTTGCCCAGTTGTCAAAATTGGTTCGGATGGTGGTGGGCCCCCATCCCTATCTTACAGCTTCTAAAATTTTCCTGTTCAGTGTGATGGAGTGATGTTTACTACAGGTAGGTTAGGTCTCCCCATCCTCAGCTTTTGCCCCTGCAGTCTCTGAAAGGTGCCCTGTGCAACCCCATGGAGTAAAAATTCTCCCTTACATGGAAAAAAAGGGGAGAAGATCTTCTCTGGCCCAGATTTTAATCTAATCCAGAGAAGAATTCTGAAGAATTCTTCACAACTCTTAGCACTCTTAAACTACAGCTCCCAGAATTCTTTCGGGGAAGCCATGCCTGTTTAAAGGGGTATCAAAGTGCTTTAAATGTACAGGGTGAATGTGACCCAAGATATTTTGGAACTGTTCACACCTCACCTTCTGAAGAAGCAACCACCCCAACATGCAGGCTAGATTCAGCACTAGTCAGGCTTTGGTATTTACAATGGGAAAGGCTGTATAGCAGCAACTAGAGCATCTTCTAAGCATGCAAGTCCAATCCCCAATGGTATCTCCATGTAGGGCTGGGAGAGAACCTTCCTTTCAGAAATTCAGTGGTTTGGCAGAGAAGACTGAATCCATGGAGGCCTTTCTCTGGCTGAGACGTACAGGAAGCCCCAACTACGCTGCCATATTGTTTGCAGAAAGGGAAGGAGACGCAGCCAGGTTTCCTTGCATTATGCATGATAGCATATGATCACATACACAAAAGCCAAACCGACCCCGCTTCCAGCTGTCCTCCATGAGGAACTACATAATGCAATATGTACACACAGCATCCAAACTTATTCCCACTCAGTCTCCTGGCAGGTCAGGAAACGCTACCAGACAGATTCATCAGGCATGTGATTGCCTCCACTTGTGAAGCCCATCTGGCTATACTTACTTCTTAAGCATCAGCAGGGTGGAAGGAATCCCCTGCCAAATGATCAGCCTCTTGTTTGGGTTGGTTGTGCTATCTTCCCCCGCCAACCCCCTAGCTATCAGTGTAAGCACAACCTTACACAGGTCCATTGCCCTGCATTTTCACTAACCCACACATTTTTATTTTTTCAGAGCTGGGCTCAATTGTCAAAAGTTTAGTCCCTGATTTTTTCCCCAGGGGGAGGATTGGTTGCAAAAACTGCTGACGGAACTGCGCTTTTTCCAGTTTGGGGGATTCATGATTAAATAATTATAGTAACAATATGGTGGCCATTTATATACACTCTCCAACATACCTCCAGTCCTATTCCATCATCATCATCATCATCTTCCTACTATTTACATCCTGTCCATCTGACTGAATTGCCCTATCCACTCTTGGCAGCTTCCAACATATAAAAATGCATAATAAAATATTGAACATTAAAAAACTTGCCTATATAGGACTGTCTTCAGATGGCTTGGTGGTCAGATAACTCCATACTTTCCAGCATTTCTCTGATGGAAATAGGGATGTCCTAAGGAGAAGTGGGGCATCCCGGGATCAAATCAGAAACTGGGATGGCTTCTGGAAATCCAGGACTATCGCTAGAAAATAGGGACACTTGGAGTGTCTCTTTATAACTCATAGTAGCAACAACAACGAACACTTATTGCCACTCCCATCAGGTCAGATACCTTCACCAGCTGGTTTTCGAATAAATATATCTACTGATAGTTGATGATACCACTGTAATTGTTCCCCTTTGTTTGGTGCTTGTTACATCCTCCCTTCCCTTTCCAACAGAGAAGTATCTCAGTAATGTACTCCACATGGGTGTAAACATTATCTTTACCTGGTCAATATTGCTGTTTTTGTTGTTGCTGTTGTAATATGAAAATACAATTACAAAGTAAATTAAAACAGTGACGACAATGATGATTCTACCCCACTATTCCCCCAAGTAGCTCATGATGGTGAACATGGTTATCCTCCTCCTCCTCCTTCTCCACCTCCTCCTCCTCCTCCTCCTCCTCCTCCTCCTCTTCTTCTTCTTCTTTTTCTTCTTCTTCTTCTCCTCCTCCTCCTCCTCCTCCTCCTCCTCCTCCCCCCCCCGGGGCTCAAGGCAGCTTACACAAATTGTAACACGCATAAAATACAGAAAGCAAAGCAAAGCAACGCAAAACAAAGCAAAACAAAACAAAACAAAAAACAAAACAAAACAAAACATATAAAAGAGAATAGTTAAAAAGTAATTTGAATTAAAACAATATAAAAAGAATTCTATTAAAATACAGATAGTAAAAACAGCACAGCACTATTAAAAGCCCATTCCTTTAAAAAGAGTCAGTTCCCAAACTGGCATGAACCATCTTCATCTGCTGGTGGAAGGACAACAAGGAGGGAGCCAGTCTAGCTTCTCTAGGGAGGGAGTTGCAAAGTCTGCAAGTATCTTTACATCTTATCCTCACAACAATGGGGAACCTCAAATCCAGGCTCCAAATGCAGCCCCTGAACCTCTCTGCTGGCCCTTGCGACTCTCCCCAGGCCGCACAGCCTAATTTGTCTCCCCAGGCTCACCCCCCCGAACCCAATGCTTGAAAATCCTTCTGCAGTGCATTTGCCTGGCTGGAATGCATTCTTGGACCCTGGTCATGCCTCCTGCTTGCCTGGATGGAGAGTAGAGAGGAGTGTGTGAGATTGCATGTAGAAACTAGTTTGTGGTAACAGAGACAAAATGTATGTTTGTTGCCTACACCCAGTGCTTTTTTTCTAAAAAAAAAGTTTAGGGGTACTCTCATTTTCCTACTCATATTGAAATACAGTCATACCTCGGGTTACATACGCTTCAGGTTACATACGCTTCAGGTTACAGACTCCGCTAACCCAGAAATAGTACCTCGGGTTAAGAACTTTGCTTCAGGATGAGAACAGAAATCGTGCTCCGACGGTGCAGCAGCAGCAGCAGCAGCAGGAGGCCCCATTAGCTAAAGTGGTGCTTCAGGTTAAGAACAGTTTCAGGTTAAGAACGGACCTCCAGAACCAATTAAGTACTTAACCTGAGGTACCACTGTACTGCCCCTCAATGAGGCCAAACAAAATGTTTAGGAGTATGCGTCCCCCCGTGTCCCCCAAGAAAACGGCACTGCTTGCATTCACTCCTCCCCCCCACTGGTTCTGCCCATCACTGCCATGCACCCCCTGGAAGGATGCTCAGAAGGGAGCATGGTCCTCCAGGTGAGAAAGGTTCTCCACCCATGTGATAAGAGTTCTGTTCAACGTTAAGTGAGCTGAAATTTCATATGAGGGCAATTTGGGGGAAAAGTTTCTTTTTCAAACTCCCAAGCTGTTGAAGAACTCAATCTCCCTCAGGGAATATGTGGGGAGGGGGGAATCCCCATTCCCCAATTTCATGGGGTATGAAGAAGATGGTGGTAGCCATTTCTCTCATCCTTGTGGAAAGGGGCTGAGGTTCCCTTGATACACACACTCACACATACCTTGTTTTGAGATTTTGTGCTTTCTGAACCACCCCTGCCTTGAAGCCACATGTTTTCCCCATTCGTATCTCAGGAACTCGTCGAATAGCTCGTGCCTGTCACACATTCGGCAAGGCCATTCCTGCAGAAAATAAAATGTGAGCCAGCGGGGACTCTTTACAGGCGTCATTGGGAGAAAAAGGAAAAGCTCTGAGCCAGTCAACTGCTAGCTTTGTTTCTTAGTAAGTGCAGAAAGAACCTTTCCATTGTCTCTCCTCCTGTCAAACCTCCTCTTCTTGGTCTCAACCATGTTTACAAATGACCCAAAGGCAGCTTTCAGCCAATGAAGATCTTCTTCATCTAAGCCATACCTGACAAATCTCTTGGAAAAACTTCATATAAAAATGTGTTTATTTGAAGAAATTTGCACTAAAATGCCAATGAATTTTCAGGATGATTGTGGTGGTGGGTGGGGGAACAATTCGCAAATTGCTGCAAAATGTGGTGAACTGAATTACAAAGTGGAAAACGGGAAACTGAGAGAACTAAAATGGACAGGTGCTTCCATCCCTACCTGGAAGTATCTAACTTCCCAACATGACTATCTCAACTCCCATACCCTCCAAGCGTCCCAATTTTCCAGGGATTGTCCCAGAATTACAAAAGCTGTCCTGGCTTCTGATTTGATTCCAGAATGTCCCTAGTTCCCCTACCAGCGCTGCCACTACCAATATTAGGGAGGAGATTGTCCAGCCCCTATTTTCATCTAGGAATGTTGGAGGTTATGAACTTCCCAACTCAGCAGCCCAGGCTGAGCCAAAGGTTCTGGGATCAGGCTGTTTCCGCCCCAGAAACAGGACCCCAAACTTGCACCATGCCATCTGGCTCTGTGGAACTGCATCCCACAAGGTTGTGGCCATTAAAACTCCAACTCTGGAGTCCAGTGAGTTTCTTTGCTCCCACGCCAACCATGCCGCTCTCTGTGGGGCAAAGGCAGGTGCTTTGCAAGTCCTGACTTCTCAACACCTCTCCAGCCATCGCTGTGAGCTTGCCCCAGATCAGCCAGAACGAAAATGATTTATGCCGGCCACTTAGCAAACATACCAGACACCGCTGGGAACACGCAGTATCCCAGCAGGCTCTGGCTGTTCTCGGTGTGCCTGCAATAGCCATTTATTCCAGCTCATGTCCTGCCCTCACCTGCCAAAAATAACAACAGAGGCTCCTAGCCAAAATCGCTCTCTCGGTGTTGCTCCACAAAGGGGAGTCTGTATCACGCTGCCAGAATCGGCTCTGCTGGATCTGAACTGCAACACGCAAAACCCATGTAATAAGATTTCCCTCCCATGAGGATTGCTTGAGTGAAATTTATGGACCTGCTCTTGTGCTGTTTCAAGGGAAGGGTTTCACTCTTTCGCTAGGTTTTTCCGCCCACTTGCATATTGGCCTTTGATGTTTGGTGTGGCTATTCAAAATCCAGGCGATTGATCTTAGGAACATAGGACACTGCCTTTTGCTGAGTCAAACCATTGCCCCATCTAGCTGAGGACTGCCTACCTAGGGTGGACACCTTTGTTCTGGAAAAATACAGGACAGGGCAGAGAGGGGCAGTTGGTGGACAATTTTTTTTTTTGCCATCTGATGCTGAAGCATTTCCACTACCATTGTTCTGCTCAGACACTGAGGTCCAGTGCCGAGGGCCTCCTGGCAGTTCCCTCACTGCAAGAAGTGAGGCTACAGGGAAACAGGCAGAGGGCCTTCTCAGTAGTGGCACCCGCCCTGTGGAACACTCTCCCATCAGATGTCAAGGAGATAAAGAACTACACAACTTTTAGAAGACATCTGAAGGCAGCCCTGTATCGGGAAGTTTTTAATGTTTGATCATGTTTTTAATATTCTGTTGGAAGCCACCCAGAGTGGCTGGGGAGGCCCGGCCAGATGGGCAGGGTATAAGTAATAAATTATTATTATTATTATTATTATTATTATTATTATTATTATTCAATCTATTGCAGCCTAACAGGGTGGCCTCTCTGGAATTTGCCGCACACGCACACACACATAGAGATGAATTTGTGAATTTGTCTGTGCTTAATGTCTGAGCTTAAATGCATGACCTTCATGTACCCTTTCAAACACATATATTTGGAGAGGATCCCTAACTTGGCACAGAGAGAGAGAGAGAGAGAGAGAGAGAGAGAGAGAGAGAGAAGACCTGAAATACAGGACCAAACTGTATCAATACAGGATGTAGCCTTTTACATTGAAATATGGGACAATCCTGTATTATAAAGGACAGATGGCAACCCTACACTGTCTGGCAGTGTAGGCAAAGGGCTGCATTAAATAAAAACATATGTACATTGGCACATCTAGCTTAGTATATTTGACACTGACTGGCAGCAGTGCTCCATGGTTTCAGACAGGTGACATTCCCAGCTCTAGCTGAAGATGCTGGGGATTGAACCTAAGGCAAAGCAGATGCTCTACTCACTAGACCATACATCCCTCCTGTAGTGGGATCTGGAATACCCTACTTTTGTTTAGCTTCTGAATGCCTCACTCCATATGCCATTTCACAACTTAGATGCATGGCATCCATGCATGATTTATCCCTGTTATGTAAGACAATACATTTGCATGCCTGGATCAATTGTATGCTGATGCCAATTGTATGCTGATGCCATTCACCAATATGCTGAATGGAAACTGGTGTTGTATGTTTCCCAAGGAATAAAAGCAAGAGCTTTTGTCATGCTGGCTGTGAAGGTCTTTGTCAGCAGTCAACAATTTTTATAAGTGGAGTTGAACTGCCTGCTCTCTTTGTCTCAGGTGGTTGCAGGGATTTAGTCAAACCTTGGTTCCTGAATGCCTCCATTTTGGAACGTTTTGGCTTCTGAACGCTGAAAACCTAGAAGTAACTGCTCCGTTTTTCGAACGATTTTCGGAAGCCGAACATGCTACGCAGCTTCCATTTTGAGTTTCCCTACTGTATTGAGGCTTCTGCTTTCAGTTTTCGGTTGTCGAACGTTTCAGAAGTCGAACATTCTTCCGGAATGGATTACGTTCGACAACCGAGGTTTTCAACTCTGGTGCCTATAACGAAGAACAAATTTGCCCATTTTTGTTTCAATTTTTTTTGCTTTTCCACTTCTCACTTCAGTTCTCCAAACTTTTGCAGCTGCTTGAATATTTATTGATGTTTTAGTGCTAATTCCTCTGAACGGACTCATCTTTTGGTATGGCATTTGATCTAAAATACACTCCCCCCCCCCCTTTGCAAAGCAATGATTGGCTCTAAAAGAGGATCGGGCAAATTTACCACCGCTACCCAGATGCTTGTGGGAATCCTGCAAGCAGAACACGAATGCAACAGCTATCTCCCTACTTGTGACTCCCAGCAAGTGACGTTCAGAGGCATAAGTACATGCTCATTTTGGCTAGCAGCTTTTACTAAGGCTCCTTAGCACTTCATGGAACAGGAAGAGAAAGAAGTTGGCTTGGCATGTCTGAAACTGGTTTGTGTTGCTAGCGTAGGCATGCATCGCGCCAGGCACAGCCTTGAGCTCTGGCACCTCTTTCCCGCAAGAGTAAACTGCCAGGGGTGACCAAATTATGTGCCCAGGCCAATTGGGCTGTTAAAAGCCATAAATCTGTTCACACTGAATCTCCTCCTTTTGTTCTGAGATGGGCAGAGCTACACGCTGAGATATAATTATCCTGCATTGGGAGAAGGGAGAAAAGGACGCTCCTTCTCCCGGCAGGACATTGTCCTCTGAGCTACAAGGTACAGGCTGTCCCCTTCTCAACTCTGCTCTGTCGAGGGCACCGTGGGCAAACAAAACACCCCAAAGGAACAGGAAAGAACAGGCACATTTGGATGGCAATGAATGTTAATGACAGTTTTGGTCTCTCCACCTCTGAAGCAGCCCAGATTATTAATGTTCAACCTTGTCAGATGAGGACACACCTAGTTTATGGCCTTCACAGCCTGGGACCAATATATCTTACTTTCATTTTTTTAATAAAAAAAAATCCTGCCTTTTCTTCAAGGAGCTCAGGGCAGCCCATATATTGCCCTCCTTTTAATTCTACCATGAGGGTTGCCAGCATGGCATCTGTAGGCAGCCATGGCACTAGTAGAAGAAGAAGAAGAGTTTGGATTTGATATCCTGCTTTATCACTACCCGAAGGAGTCTCAAAGAGGCCAACAATCTCCTTTCCTTTCTTCCCCCACAACAAACACTCTGTGAGGTGAGTGAGGCTGAGAGACCTCAGAGAAGTGTGACTGGCCCAAGGTCACCCAGCAGCAGCATGTGGAGGAGCGGGGAAGTGAACCCGGTTCACCAGATTACGAGTCCACCGCTCTTAAGCACTACACCACACTGGCTCTCAGTGGAGTGGAGTCAGAACTTTGTGGAGTCCACTCTGTTTTGGGATATCCATACTAGCCAGTTGGAGGCAGCAGTGCTTCTGAATACCAGTTGTTGGAAATCACAGGAGGGGAGAGCAATCTTGTGCTGGGGTCCTCCTTGCAGGTTTCCTACAGGCATCGGGTTGGCTTCTTGAAGAACAGCATGCTGGACTGGATGGGCCATTGGCCTGATCCAGCAGGCTTATCTCATGTTCTTGGGCCATGATTCAGACTCCAGATTCGCCCTGCTGTGTCTGCAGGGAGGTGGGTTGATTGACACCTGAGTGCTACAAGTCAAGGTTCATAAGCCTTGGCCTTAGTTACACGGAGAGCAAAGGGTACCAAATCTCAGCTTTGATGGCTTCTGACATCACTGAAAGTTGCTTAAGAAGAACAGTAGTTTATGTCCTGCTTCTGGGATTCTCATTGGGACATCTGGTTGGCTGCTGTGAGAACTGGATCCTAGACTAGATGGGCCACTTATAGCAAACATGCAAAAACACACACACACACACACACACACACACACACCACACACACGTTAATCAATCAGCCAATTTATAATAGTCAGCAGACCTGAAATAGAAAGCATGCTGTACACAGAAGTTTCAGAACGAACCAGATTGCAAAGTGTAGCATAAGAAAAATCATATAAGCCTACAAATATCTTGAGTTACTCCCTACAGATAGCTCTTCTAGTTTCAAGTGGTGGGCTGTTTTCTTGCTCTCAGTGGTCCTAGCCACAACCAGTGATGCCTTTAGGTTTCCATCTTCCATTAGATATATTTTACATAACATTGAACTGACCTTCCTGGTAGTTTGTTCAGCGAGGAGCACGTGTCGTGCTGCTGTGCTCCAGCGCAGAAATCGCAGAAGAGAAGGACAATGTTCTATAGATCCCACCTTCTGATGATTACGGGGGCATAATACAAGGGTGAGAAAAGAGGGGCACCAGCATACCTGCACCAGAACACTTGGGATGGGAGAACATTAAATCTGGCCACAATCTAATAATGAATAAATAACGTATATGATATTAATTAATAAAAGAAGTATCAATGAGGCACCAACAAGACTAACCGAAAGTACTGGGTTGTCTCCGATTTGAGTGGATGGTCTCTGGCATCCGTAGCCTCCTCGTTGGGCTTACTTTGTGGCAGAGTCAAGGATGGGGGGTGGACGGCCACTTCCCACCCAGTCCAATCAGCCCTCCATGGCTGAGTCTGGCAGGAACCATTATTTTGATTTCCCACAATGCTCCAGTGTGGCCAGAGTTGCACTGTGACTTGCTTCCCAGCTGCCCAATGAAGAGATCCCAGGGTGGCCATCACTGGGGGGGGGGGCCTTCCGGGGCCTCAGCAGCTGCCCTAGACTGCCTCATGCTGGCACCAGGTCTGCTGCAGGTGAAGTATCCTGTCAAGTGAGGACAGGGCTTCCTATATCTGAAGAAGTGGGTTGATGCCAAATTAAGCCTGCTAGTGTCAAAGGGACCACTGGGACATTTATTGTGCAGTGAAGTTCTGGAATATGAAGGGAAAGCTGGGATAGCTCCATTGGTAGAGCTGGGATAGCTCCTCTCAGGGTTGTGGGTTCAAGCCCTGCTTTGGGCAAAAGATCCCTGCATTGCAGGGGGTTGGACTAGATCAGCCTTTCTCAACCTGTGGGTCCCCAGATGTTGTTGGACTACAACGCCCATCATCCCTAACTAGCAAGGCCAGAGCTCAGGGATGTTGGGAGTTGTAGTCCAACAACATCTGGGGACCCACAGGTTGAGAACCGCTGGACTAGATGATCCTCATGGCCCATTCCAACCTGACAATCCTGTGTTTCTATTGCTCTTGGATCCTGGGAAATTCTCTTCTTGCATTCCATTTTCTTGCACTTTTTTGTTTAGATGACATATATTCACCCTACATCTCTGCCGACTCCCTGCTTCGCCTCGCGTGCTATGTGCCTGCTGTCAGGTGGAGCTCCTTATTTATTGCTGAAAGTCTGGGATGACCGCGTGAATCAGAAATTGTGGGAAATGTACATGAACCGGGCAGGCCTCCCAAAACAATGCCCCACTCCACCCAGGTGTCAGTGGTTCACCCTGATAATTTATTAGCCCTTCTTTCCTTTGACTCCTTTTCCAGAGTTCTGCGCTAACTTTTTCTCCTCCGAAACAGTCGTGTTTTCTATACAGAAGGAGTGACAGAGAGATGGGTGGGCCTCATCAGCACCCATGGGTGCAGCACGAGGGCAGCTTATATAATCCTTTGGAAGAATGCAAGTGGAAAGCTTCTAAAAGGGATGCGTAGTTTGAACACAGAGGGCATGCAGCTGACAGAGGTTTACAAACAGAAGAACATAAGGAGACTGCTCTCCTGCCACTTCCAGCAACTGGTATTCAGAAGCATTCTTGCCCCTGACCATGGAGGCAGAGCATAGCCATCAAGGCTAGTAGCCATCCATAGCCTTGCCCTCCATGAATTTGTCCAATCGCCTTTGAAAGCCATCTAAGTAGGTGACCATAGCTGAGTCCTGTGGCAGTGAGTTCCACAGTTTAACTGATCTAGCAGGTTCTTCTTAATGGCATAGCTGTTAACTTTTCCCTTTTCTTGTGAGGAATCCTATTCGGAATAAGGAAATTTCCCTTAAAAAAAGGGAAATGTTGACAGCTATGCTTAATGATGGTGGTGGGCAGGACTGGCGGAGGAAGGTGGGTGTGGGGGGTGAGGTGTGCACTGGGTGTCAACCATGAGGGCAGGTGACATCACCGCGCCACCCCCCTGCTCGCCGTGCAGGTGGCGCCCTCGGACGCTCGCTGCATGGGTGGTGGGCCGCTAGGGCCGATGCTGCTGTGGGCGGCTAGCAGCACCCCCCTTGCTCGCCACGCAGGTGGCGGGTGGCTAGGGACACTCGCCGTGGGGGTGGCTAGCCCTGCCCCCGCACCGCTCCGGGTGCCAGGGAAGGTAGCTCTGCCCCTCAGGCAGCAAAATATATTGGGTGGGATCTGCAATTACGCTTGCGAGAGAGGAGCTTGTGAATTTCCTCCCCAAAATGAGTTGCTTTGGGTCTTATGCATCTTAACTTGGGGTGGGTGGAGGGGTAGGATTTATTGCTAAGCAAAGTGCCTTGAGCCAGCCCACATGTCCGAATCCAGTTTGCCATCCTGCTACCCTGCAACTTTCATCCCAGTAAAACGTCGTCTCTGCTCATCCAATTCAGTGGCCATTACTCTGCCCTATTTAAAAAGCCTATATTTATTTGGGGGTGTGGGGGTGTGTGTCTGCCCCTGAGCAAACATGGCCCAATGACCCAAATGACATGAGCTAATGGCGAGGCCAAAACCACAGCTCACAAACTCAGACAAAGTGTGTGTGGTTTTAAGTCAATCCCATCGCATTGCCTAAATGTGTGTTTGGGTGTGCCGGGTGTGTGTTTGTGTGGTTAAACATGCATTTTCAGAAAATCTCTCTAATTAGCCAGGCGTCTTTAACCACTCTTTGAGAAGCATAAATGGATTGCCACGAAAATACCCAATTAAAGGATCATTAGGGTGGGTTTATTTATGAATGCGGCACCCTCTCCTGTCTAAACCATAGACTGGAGGAATTCTAGCAGATGGCCGTAGAGATTCCTTTAGTCGTGTGGGTAAGAAATCATTTTCCTTTTTGTCTGGGATGCCTTTCATCTTTGTTACTGACAGCCTTGATTATTCTCCGTTTCTTTTGCTAATAGATAGTGTCCTCTGTGGCTAGAAATGCCTATTACCTGCTTCGCCTGGTTCACCAGCCACAGCTGTTCCTGGGATAGCCTGACCAGTGTTGTCCATGCGCTAGTAACCTCGAGGTTGGACTACTGCAATGTGCTCTGTGTGGGGCGGCCCTTGGGGCTGGTTTGGAAGCTCCAGCTGGTGAGAATGTTGTGGCCAGATTCCTGAAGGAAGCTTCTGTTTGAGAATATGCAACACCATTGTGGAAACAGCTGCACTGGCTGCTCATCTACTACTGAGCCAGGTTCGATGTCCTTGTACAAATTTACAAAGCCCAGAATAACTTCGGCCCCGGGTACCTCAGGGATCACCTGAACCCTTCTTTCCCAGCTCAAACACTGAGGTCACCTGCAGGAGTGCCATTGGTCCTTCCCAGACTTGGTGGAGCACATTTGACAACAACGGAGAGCCTCTAGTGTCATCAGACCAGCCCTGTGGAACTCTCCGCCACTAGAGATCCAGCAGGTGCCTTCTGTGCCAACTTTTAAATGCCTGCTGATAACTTTAGTATTCCATCAGGTTTGTGCAGGCGATTTGGAATACACCCTTCCATAATAGGTGGTTTCTGATTTTAACTTTCTATAGGCTCTTTAACATATGGTTTTATGTACAATTGTGGTTAATGAAGGAATGGATGAATTTACTTTATTACGGTCACAGACCAGCATAAGCAAAACATCTAAATACCGTATTTTTTGCACCATAACACTCACTTTTTTCCTCCTAGAAAGTAAGGGGAAATGTCTGTGCGTGTTATGGAGGGAATGCCTACGGGTGGCATGCCTACGGATTTTCCTTCTCTAAAAACTATGTGCGTGTTATGGTCGGGTGCGTGTTATAGAGCGAAAAATACGGTAAATAGCTTAACAGTATCTCTAAGCGGATGATTATTAAATAAATGGGAGCAAGAACCAAGCGTAGATTAAAACATATACATAGAATACTTGATTAAACATAGGTGATGGATGAGTAAAAACTGATAAGAGAAATAAAAAAAGATCAGTTAAAAACAGCTATATGGGGTGGGGCTTCAGAAGTGTGGATCTAACAATATGGGCCTTCAATTTAGGACTGATTTGTAGCATAGACCATTCTTCGACGAATATATATCATGGCAGCGCAAAATCTGGAAATTGTGGTTAAACCACTCCACTCTGGGTTTCTTTTATCAATAGCGGCATATAATTTTTATTATTATTAACAAATTATAGAGAAACACACACACACACACACACACACACACACACACACACTCAAGTGTCAGTCACCTGCATTTTCCTTGTCTCAGTTCTTTCTTTCTTTCTTTCTTTCTTTCTTTCTTTCTTTCTTTCTTTCTTCCTTTCTTCCTTCCTTCCTTTCTTCCTTTCTTCCTTTCTTCCTTTCTTTCTATTTTCAACTGCTTTCCCCCTCCACACAGTGATCTGCAACAGGGGACCATCCTTTTCAGCCTGAGGACTACATCCCCTTCTGGGGGCCACAGCCCTGTGGTGGGCAGGGCCAGAGGCAGAAGTGGAAGGAGCAACACATGCACATCTTACCTTTGTACACTAGGTTAGTTTTTGCACACATCTGACTCTGCCCTGCATCCAGACAAGCAGGGGGCATGATCAGAGATTGAGGCCACTTTCCAGCCAGGTGTCGACAGGCAAGGAGGTTTTGGAGTAGGGCCGGTGAAGGATGTGGCCTGTGGGGACATCCAATGAAGAGAAAAGAAGGGACTTCTTCACACAGCACTTATTTAAACAGTGGAACTCCCTCCCACAGGAGGCAGTGATGGCCACCAACCTAAATAGCTTTAAAAGAGGATTGGGCTAATTTATAATAATAATAATAATAATAATTTTTATTTATACCCCGCCCTCCCCAGCCAAGGCCGGGCTCAGAGCGGCTTACAAGCAATAATAAAAACAAGTTGAATGATTACAACTTAAAAACAAAATTAAAATACAACATTAAAATATTGAAATATTAAAATATTAAAATTTAGCCTCATCGCAGGAGGAGAAGGAAAGGAAAAAAGAAAGAAAGAGAGGGAGGGAATCAAATTGGCTCCAAGCCAAAGGCCAGGCGGAACAACTCTGTCTTACAGGCCCTGCGGAAAGAAATCAGATCCTGCAGGGCCCTGGTCTCATGAGGCAGAGCGTTCCACCAGGCCGAAGCCAGAGTTGAAAAGGCCCTGGCTCTGGTTGAAGCCAATCTAACTGCCTTAGGACTTCCGGGTTAGCGCCATCGGCGAATGGCGGAGTTCCTCCGACCGGAGGAACTGGCTCCGTGGAAACTGGGTCTTCCCGCCGCGGCGAAGGTGGGGACCCGCTAGAAATCCCAGGTGGAGGAAGCCTGGGAACGTGGGTTTCGGCAGGGCACCAGGAGCGCCTCCCCTACTCATGGGGAACCCCATTTCGGGGTTCCGGAGTGAAGTGGGGTGAGCGGCGCGGTGCTGCGAACTGATTGCTACTTTCACAGAGTGAAGCCGCACAGCCATTGCCAGAGAGCGCTGACTTTTTCCTGTGGACAATTGGATTTAAAACAAGTACCCGTGAGTAGAAACGGAAAATTGGATCAAGAAATACCCTAATTTGGCACCGAAGCGGGAAGGTTCAAACAGGAAGTCCGTCTTCCGCTTTTTGTACATAGACTGAAGCAAAAACCTTGTAAGCTAAAGTCCGGAAAGTAGTTAAAAAAGTCTAAATTTCCTTCATTTATAACCACTAAAACCCCCTTGGAAGCAGGAGAAAAGGGGGAAAAATCTTTGTTTAAGCCTGCAGGAGAGGGAGTGAAGAAAGATAAGCTTCCACTGTCTCAAACCTGGGAACGGGGGGGTCAGAGACAGAAATTGTTGGAGAGGTTCACTGACTGTGAATGGAATACTTTGACAGATAGCTAAAGAAGAGAAATAAACTGATTCCAATGTTGCCTTTTGCATTTTAAAGAAACAAAATATCTGAAAAATGAAAGTAATTTTCCTTTGTTGGACTTGCCTTAAAAAGATGGATACAAATAGAAATTGTCTTCTCTAGAGGGAGCTTGTTAAATTGTTGCTGCAGTCTACTTGAGGACTCTACACCTGTGAGATTAAGATCGTGGGACCAGTCCTTTTGACCTCGAATAAAAATGAGCTGGGAGTTTTGGTGCTTGCTTTATGCAAGACAAGTGCTTTGTTGGAACAGATGCATGAGAAGATGGATCTGATGAATGAGAAAACGGATTTGATGACTGTTGAGGTCAATAACTGTGGACAAACAGGGAATACTGATACAGAAACCATTCAGGGACCAACTCAGGAACCTGTATTGATGGGGCAAGTGCAGAAGATAATGGAGGAGGTTGCGGTTGCACCTCAAATAATACAAATGGAGAGATCCGAGGCCCTGCAGGAGCATAAGCCGCTGTCTTTGAAGATTGAAGTTGGAGTGGGCCAGGGGGAGTCTGGAGCTGAGGAGGTTCTTAACTTTGGAGGGACTTTGAAATATGCTCTTAAATATGTTTTGGATTACATTGATGACTGTGGGGAGTGGGACTGTGGGGAATGGGCTGGTTTGATGAAGGGAGATGGAGATAATCTTGGGCTGGAACCTCCCAGAGACCTACTCCTCAATGAGAAAGGAAAGAAATTAAGAAGGAGACCAACAAAAGACAAGGAAAAGTGCAGGTATAAACAAGAAGAAGAAGATCTGCAGAAGGGACATGGAAGAGACTTAAGAGCCTCGGATATAAGATTACCGGGTTGATGGACTAGATGGAATGGACAGTAAGGACTGACATGACCCGAGACCAGGAAGAAGAGACGCTGGATGAAGATTGGAAGAAAATTTATAAAGAAAAATTTTTATTTAGGGAATTAGCCTAAAATTAATGAATATTAGGGGAAATGTTGGAATGAAACTATATGGCTTTAGTAGAAATGATATAAGGAGTTATGTATAATTGAGTACTAAGTTTCAAGCTCTAAGGTATTTTACGGTAAGATAAGGTTAAATAAATTAAGGCAATTTGAATAACAGAATATGGGGAAAGATGGAAAGGATTTGTTGAGTTAATTAATAGGTTAAATTGTTAAGATAAATTTCAATAAAAATTGAGAAAGATGGAAAGAATTTGCTGAAATAACTAATTAAACTAGAATACAAAAAGGGAGGTGTGAGGAGGTCAATGAAACAAGCAAATGGAAGTTAAAGATATGTAACATGGGATTTGTGTCTTTTTTTGGTTTTTTGGTTTTTTTGCTGTATTGTTGTATTGGTTTTTATGCTTTGTTTTTTTTCTTTCTTTTTTATGTATTGTAGTGTTGTTTCCTATTTTTTCTTTTTTTCCTGTAATTCTGAAACTTTTAATTTTTTTTTTTTTTAAATCTAACTTCCTTAGGGCCCGGGACCACTAGGGTGTTGCTATTTATGGACCTTGAGGCTCTCTGTGGGGTATACCGGGAGAGGCGGTCCCGTAGGTATGAGGGTCGTAGGCCGTGAAGGGCTTTAAAGGTCAAAAGCAGCACCTTAAATCTGACCCTGTACTCTACCGGGAGCCAGTGAAGTTTGAAAAGCATTGGGTGAATATGCTCCCATGGCAGAGACCCCGTGAGGAGCCTCGCTGCAGCATTCTGCACCCTCTGGAGTTTCTGGGTCAGCTTCAAGGGCAGCCCCGCATAGAGTGAATTACAGTAGTCAAGCCTGGAATGACTGTCGCATGGATCGCTGTGGCCAGGTTGGGGCGGGAAAGGTAAGGGACCAACTGCTTGATGCGGCGAAGGTGGAAAAATGTCGCCTTGGCTGTTGCTGTAACTTGCGCCTCCATGGAAAGGGAGGCGTCAAGGATTACACCCAAACTCTTAACGGAAGGCAATGGCACTAATTGGGCCCCCACAAGAGAAGGGAGTTGGTCCCTCATCCCCATGCCATCCCGACCCAGCCATAGGACCTCTGTCTTCGAAGGATTTAGTTTCAATCGGCTCCCATGAAACCATCCAGCCACAGCTTCCAAGCATCTGGTCAGTGTGTTCAGGGCCATCCATCAGCAGATAGGGCTGAGTGTCATCAGCATATTGGTGACAGCCCAGCCCAAAGCTCCGGATAATCTGGGCAAGGGGGCGCATAAAGATGTTAAAAAGCATCGGGGAGAGAATTGCGCCCTGCGGCACTCCACACACCAAGGAATGGCGCGACGACATTTCCCTCCCTAGTGCCACCCTCTGTGCCCGACCAGAGATAAAAGAGCACAGCCAGTTACGGGCTATGCCCTGTATCCCCATGTCTGCGAGGCGGTGGTCCAGAAGATCATGATCGACCATGTCAAAGGCTGCTGACAAATCTAAAAGGATCACCAGTCCTGACCCGCCTTGATCCAGTTGTCTACGGAGATCATCTGTTTGGGCAACCAGAGCCGTCTCGGTCCCAAAACCAGGACGGAAACCGGACTGAAATGGATCTAAAGCCGATGTTTCCTCCAGAAACCTACCAAGCTGTTCAGCAACCGCTCTCTCAATTACCTTACCCGGATATGGAAGATTTGAAACTGGGCGGTAATTGGATAGGTCTAAGGGATCTAATGAAGTTTTCTTTAAGAGTGGACACACTACTGCTTCCTTCAGTTCCCCTGGGAATGTCCCCGTGTCAAGGGACAAATTAATAATTTCAACCAGGGGGTTCCGCACAACATCTGGACACTCCCTAATCAGCCAAGACGGGCACGGATCAAGGAGGCAGGTGGTGGGCCCACTAACTTGGAGGAATCTATCCACATCAGCAGGGAGTATCCGATCGAAATGGTCCAACACTGGACCTGATGTCAGTCGAGGGGCCTCCAGTTCAGTCACTGTATCTAAATTGGCAGGGAGGTTACGGCGGAGCAATAGGACTTTCTCCGCAAAAAAGCTTGCGAATGCCTCACAGCTGTGGGTCGAATTTGTGCTTAAATTTGGTTGTCCTCCTAAGGACGTTATTGATCTAATTATTCTAAAAAGTTGTGCCGGGCGAGAGCTAGCAGATGCAATGGAAGCTGCAAAGTAAGATTTCTTAGCAGCTTTCATAGCCATCTCATAGGCTTTCATAAGCGTCCTATAAGATGTTCTTGAGGCTCCGTCATGAGTCCGTCGCCATACTCGCTCTAGCCGTCTGAGATCCCGCTTCATTTTCCGGAGCTGCTCAGTAAACCAAGGGGCCCAGTTTCGACGGGGTCGCAGAGGGCGCTTAGGCGCGATCTCATCAATGGCTGCCAAGAGCCGGTTATTCCAGTCCTCAACAAGGTCATCTAATGAGTCGCCAGGAGGAGCAGGGTCCCGCAAGGCTCCATCTGTTTTCGCGGACGAGCCCAAATAGTTTCGCCACCCGAGCAGGGGAGGAGCGGGAAGTCAATCTTGGCTTTCAGAGCGTAGTGATCAGACCATGGCACTTCCACAGGGGGGAGCATGATCACATCTATGCCAGCCCCAAAGATCAGATCCAGCGTGTGGCCTGCTTGATGAGTGGGGCCCAAAACAAACTGGGAGAGCCCTAGTGTTGCCATGGAAGTCACTAGGTCCAGAGCCTGTGAGGAGGGAGCGGCATCGGCATGGACGTTGAAGTCTCCCAAAACCAGTAGGTTTGGGAACTCCAAGGCCCAGCCCGCCACCACCTCCAGCAGGTCTGACAGGGTGGCTGCCGGTGTGCTGGGTGGTCGGTACACCAGCCAGACAGCCAAGCTCTCCTTGGTGACCCACACGAGACCAACACATTCAATGCCGGAGATCGCTGGTGATGGCAGAGCTCTGAAAGAGCAATCCTCCCGCATTAACAGCGCTACTCCTCCCCCCCGACCCACAGTCCGCGATTGATGGAGGACAGAGAAACCTGGGGGTGTTATCTCATGTAGGGAGACTACTTCGCCTTCCTGTACCCAGGTCTCCGTCACACAAGCCAGGTCAATCCTCTGCGAGACAAAAAAGTCACGCATTGTGGCGGTTTTGTTGCCTATGGACCTGGCATTGCACAGCACCAATGACGGAGGTGGGTAATCCTTGCTCGCCCTACCCTCATCCCTTGGGATGGGGCGTAGATTGGAAGGGGTTCGAGGATCACTGCATCTCGAAGCCCTTCACCAATAGAGATATCTAGCCCCACCGCCATTCCTCCCTAGCCCTTCAATAGTGGAAAGCCCAGACCCCATACTAGCCTCCCCATTAGAGGGGTAACATCCCCTCAATAACAAGTCATCCTTGGGCCTGGACTCCTGGGTCAAAATGGTATGGGGAAGAGGTGGAGGTTTGATAGGGTAAGTATCCCTAGAAGATAGAACCCAACCAACCGCACCCCAAGCGGGGAGGACAGTCCCATGGTGTTTCGTTAACTGTCAATCCCCCTCTCCCTCCTGGGTTAATTGGAGGATTGTTGGTTCTATCTGTGGCTGTGGGAGTATTAATGAGGTATGTGCTATAAAATGTGGATCACTGGCCAACAAAGAGCCAGCTTCGGAAGATCTGTCCATCCTGTCTCGCCAGGAGTACAGTAGAGAAGGCTGATCATTCTGATAAGTTTTTGGAACATTAGGCAAAGGTCCAGATGTAGATTTGGTGCTGGATATCTCCAGATTGTCAGCAACATAGAGTTCTTTAGGTGTTGTTGCCATAGAAATGTCGGAGGTGCCAAATTCCTCATCTAATTCGGTGTCGTTTGAAAAGGGAACAGGGAGTTGCACTGATGTCTTTCTACGGGCTAAAGAGCTGTTGGACGTCTTTAAATATTGTGCCCTAGGCTCTACTGTCCTTATATTTTGGGTAGAAATCTCAGTCTTTATACTCACTAGCCTCTTCTTCAGGTCTTGTAATTCTAGGCTTACAGAGTTCTTTTTTTCCTTCGGGCAATTAGTGTTTCTAGTGTTGAGCTTGGTTTCCCTTATCCGCATTAGCTTTGACTCTATGCAAGGGACCAATTGCCTCCTTGTTTCGTCCTTAAATACCCTCACTGGGCAGAGAGAGTGGAACCACCATAGAGTATCCTTTATCTCCATGAGTCGAGATGGGAGGGCTGATGACCTAAAGGTCATAAATAGGCACATTGTGTTTCTCATGGTAGGCAGGAAGTGGAAATTTTCTAGATCTACATTTCAGTAATGGTAATTCAGGAGCTGAGACAAGGACATAGTAATTTGTCTGCGGTTCATCCACCTATGAGTGTATCGGTGAATCTCAAGCATTATCTGGTTCGTTTGCAAGACTTGACAGGACCTCACTTCATCCATAGATTGAGTTGGTGAGTTGTTAACAAAGTCATTTCTTATCATCCATTTAAGCCCTTGGGTATTTAAAGGGGAGGAGCTAGTATCCAATTGTTTCTCAATGTTAACTATTTTGGTGAGGATTTCATTCAGTCTTTGGAGAACCAGAACCATAGTTTCTGCAGACAACATGCAAATCTCTTGGTAGGGGTGTGTATCCGGAATCGGTTGAAAGTAGGCTCCTCTGATATCTTGTTCTAGAGGCATGTGGGTGGGTCAGTGCTAGGAGTGGGAGGAATCCCTCCTGCTCCTGCTCTTGCCCTCTTGGATGGATTAGCTTTTTCTGGGAGGAGGGGGGTCGGGTCATTGTCATCCTCCTTAAGGTGGGGTAAGGTTCCCCCAACGTTGTTACTCACTGCTTGTTCTATTTGCTCCGTTTTCTTGGCTTCCTCAACCTGTTCTGTTTCTGAGCCAGGGAAGATGGCGTTGGCTCTCTGCCGATTCTTTGTTTTAGAGGAATTGTGAGTCCCAATAATGATCTTCTGGCTCTTTGCATCTCGTTTTCTCCTTCCGGCAGGCATTCTCAATAAGGAAGTGGATAGAGGATAAATAAGACTCTCAATGGCTACTGACTATGATGGCTCTGTTCTGTCTCCATAGTCAGAGGCAGCAATGCTTCTGAATACCAGTTGGTGGAGAGGAGAAGGCTCTTGTGCTGGGGTCCTGCTTGACAGCTGCAAGGATGCTTTTCGCCCAGAGATGGAAGGAAGACAAAGTTCCAACCAGAGAGGAACAGATAATCAAGATGGTGGACTATGCTGAAATGGCAAAATTGACAGGGAGAATCAGAAACCAAGAAGATAAGAAATTTAATAAAGAATGGATTTTTAAATATATATATATATATATATATAGAGAGAGAGAGAGAGAGAGAGAGAGAGAGAGAGGTATATAGATATAGATATAGATATAGATATAGATATAGATGATATAGATATAGATATAGATAGATATAGATATAGATATAGATAGATATAGATATAGATAGATTATCTTAAAGGACACTGTACAGTTAAAAACATTAGCAGGATTAATATAACACTTGTAATGTAATAATTCAATGGTTATAAATGGAAATTTGAATATAAATTTGGGTAATATTATATAAGATGCAGTATAAAATGAAGTACTATGGTAACCATGGGGGGTGGGGGGTGGAGGGAAGTACAAGGATTCAGAGAATCCTATATATGTATAAAATTGACTATATTTTAATGCAAAAGATATCTGTAAAAATTGTGTGTGTGTGTGTGTGTATATATATATATCTATAGATCTAGATCTAGATCTAGATCTAGATATATAGATATAGTGTGTGTGTGTGTGTGTGTGTGGTTTCCTACAGGCATTTGGTTGTCTACTGTGAGAACATGATGCTGGACTCAGTGGGCCATTGACCTGATCCAATAGGCTCTATTTATGTCTTTCTGGGATGGGCCAGATGCCTGGTGGATCCCACTTACACAGGTTACATAGGAAGCTGCTTTATACCAATTTAGAACACAAAAGAAAGAGGGGGATTTGCCCTGCCGGACTTAAAATTGTACTATGAAGCAGCAGCGTTTTGCTGGCTGAAAGAGTGGATGCTCCTCGAGAACACAGATATCTTGGACTTGGAAGGTTTCAATAATACATTTGGTTGGCATGCATATCTATGGTATGATAAAATCAAAGTGCATAGGGCCTTTAAAAATCACATTGTCAGAAAAGCGTTATTTAATGTTTGGATAAGATATAAAGACTTGTTGGAAAACAAAACCCCTAGATGGTTGTCACCCTTGGAGGCTAAGGCATTGAAGAAACTCAATATGGAGGCCGAATGGCCAAAGTATTGGGAAATCTTGGAACAAGATGGAGATAAATTGAAATTGCAGAGTCATGAGAAATTGAAACCTAAAGTAAGAGATTGGCTCCATTATTATCAAATAATGGAGGTTTACAAACAAGATAGGAAAATTGGCTTCCAGGTGGAGAAATCAAAATTAGAAACTGAATTGTTAGAACCCAATACCAAGAATTTGTCAAGAATGTATAACTTGCTGCTGAAATGGAATACACAAGATGAAACAGTTAAATCGGTTATGATTAAGTGGGCACAGGACATTGGTCATAATATTATGTTTGCTGACTGGGAATGGTTGTGGAACACCGGTATAAAATTTACGGCATGTAATGCCTTAAAGGAAAATGTTATGAAAATGATCTACAGGTGGTACATGACCCCAGTCAAGCTAGCAAAAATTTATCATTTGCCTGATAATAAGTGTTGGAAGTGTAAAGAAACTGAAGGTACTTTCTATCACCTGTGGTGGACGTGCCCGAAGATTAAGGCTTTCTGGGAAATGATATATAATGAAATGAAAAAGGTACTTAAATGTACTTTCCCTAAGAAACCAGAGGCCTTTCTCTTGGGCATTGTCGGCCAATTGGTGTCAAAGAAAGATAGAATTTTCTTTATGTATGCGACGACAGCAGCAAGAATACTCATCGCAAAGTATTGGAAGACACAAGACCTACCCACCGTGGAAGAATGGCAGATGAAAGTGATGGATTATATGACATTGGCTGAGATGACTGGCAGAATCCGTGATCAGAGGAAAGAGACGGCGGAAGAGGACTGGAAGAAATTTAAAATTTATCTTAAGAGCTATTATAAAATTGATGAATGCTAAAATGCCGAGGTGCTGAGAGAAAAGGGGAAACAGTGACATAAGATTAAGTTAGAGAAAGGACTAAGAGGACATATATTTGATAAAATTGCTTAAAAGCTGCTGAAATAATTTTGCAAACAGGGATGCAGAAAGGGGAGGTATGGGGGAGTCCGAGAAACGAAGATTATGGAAAAAAGGTTGTGAAATTATACATGTTTGTTTGTCTTTTTATTTGTTTGTATTGTTTAAAAAATGCTGTAAAACCAATAAAAATCTATATTAAAAAATAAAAATATATATATATACCAATTTAGAACACTGGTCCATCTTGCTCAGTATAGTCTACACCGAGTGGCACCGAGCAGCTCCCCATGGTTTCCAACCAGGAGCATCACCCGGTCCTTCCTGGAGATGCTGGGGTCGAACCTGGGACCTTCTGGGTTCCAAACAGATGCTCTGCCACTGAGCCGGCGAGGCTACCCCTCCCCACTCCACAAAATGGCCCCTAGAGACCCAAGCGCTCCAGAGATATTGCTGCTGCTTCTTGATAGCTGTTCCTCCTGCCCCTCCTGCCTCAGTTATCCTTCAGAACGGCGCCCACATGCTCCAATATCTTTGGCTAGCTCACTCCTTCCAGAGCTGATGGCACAGTGGTAAGCAGGAGAGCCACAACTCAGTCCAGGCGGGAGGGCAGAGCGCTGGTTCAAGTGATGAGCCGCTCAGGTCCCCCGTCCGCCGCCCCTCTCTCGTCAGCACCACTTCTCAACAAAGCTTTTCCATAAAGAGCACAGGCCCATAAATAACAGGCCCCAGCTTGGAAATAAATACAGCTGGAAGCCGACAAAGGGCAGTGATGAATGATGTTTATTTAATTTCTCGCGTGTGGTCCATTATGGAGGCAATCACAGGGCTTACTGGACGCTTTCATCTCCGGGATCCTCCTTCTCACAGATCAAGAGTGGCAGGTCCTCTCCTGGTTTCGCTCTGGAGAAAGAAGAAAGAAAAAACAGAAGAGGAGAAAAGGGTCTGAGCTGGGGAATCAGGTGGGGGCAAATGCATACATCAGAGGAGGGTGGGGTGGGCTTTCAGCTTCGCTCTGGACAGTCTGCAGTGTTCAGAAATTGTGAGGAAACAAGAAAAGGAGAATAAGATAAAATCTGGAAAATCGTGTTTGGGCAAACGCCTGCCTTCCAACACGATGGAAACAGAGGCAGCATGGACCACCTGCCATTTATTTACAGGGGTTCAGGAAACCTTTTTGTAGGACCCATTTGGGCACATTTGCCAACTGGAAAACCTCTTGTGGGCCCCACATGCAGGCCTCATCTGCGCTATGTATTTAAAGCTGCTTTGAGCAGTCATGGCTTCCCCCCAAAGAATCCTGGGAAGTGTGGTTTGTCAAGAGTGCCAAGTGTTGCTAGGAGAGCCCTTATCCCCCTCCCAGAACTACAATTCCCATAGTTCCCTGGGAAGATGGATTGATTATTAAACCGTTCTTGAGGCGGGTAGGGTGGGAAGCAGGGAGGCTGGCAGCAGGCAGAGCCAAAAGCCCAATGGCAGGCAGAAACAACCTAAGGCTCTACCTGCGCTGTACATTGAAAGCAGCATTGGCTTTCTCCCAAAGAACCCTGGGAAGTGTGGTTTGTTAAGATTGCTGAGAGTTCTCAAGAGACCCCCTCACAGGGCTAGGGTTGTGCTGGTGGTGGGCGGAGCCAGAGGCAAAAGGAGGTGGAGCAACTGAGAGGAATTTTACCTTTGTACAGGAAGCTGGTTTCTATAGACACCCACTCACCATCTCTCTATCCTTCTGGACAAGCAAGAAGGAGAGTCAGAGTTCAGAGACACATCTGAACCAGAGAAAAGTGCCTGAAGACATACCCTCCAACATTTCTCCATTGAAAATAGGGATGTCCTATTCCATACCCTCCGTTTCTCTGGTGAAAACAGGGACATCCCCTCCAACTTTTGTTCGATGAAAATAGGGGCATCCTAAGGAAAAAGGGGACATTCTGGGATCAAATCAGAAACCGGGACAGCTTCTGTATATCCAGGACTGTCCCTGGAAAATGGGGAAACTTGGAGGGTCTGCGAAGAAACTGTGTAAAAAGATTAATGGGGGGGGCAGATAGAGGGTGTGGTTGGGGGTTTGGAAGGCAGAGAGTCCTGAGGGCCAGGTAGAGAGGTATGGAGGGCCACATTGCACCCCCAGGCCTGTGGTTCACCACCGCTGCTTTAGAATTTTGCTGCTGCTTTAAGAATGAAGAAATTGGGATTTAATTTCAGATTTGGGTTTTTATTGCTGTGGAATAGCCATTTATTCAGCTTTCACTGTGATTTTCGCGTGGAGGACTTTTATTTTCTGCTGCTTTCATTCAGCAGAAAAGCAGCGAATAAAATAAAGCCATTATACGGAATAAGTTACCTAAATTGTCGGTGCCCATTATAAACAGAAGATGGGATGACTTCAGCTGCAAATTAAGAGGCAGTAAACCACACCATTTGCAGTAGCTGAAAGGGAATGATCGCTATCACACACCAAATCATCCACTGGTTTTAGTTCTTATTTATCTTCATGAATTATCCATAATTCTCTCCCCCCCCCCATTTTAATCCAAGGCATCATTTTTTCAGTTTTTCTTCCTTCAAAGAACCTTTTTGACTGATCTGATTGGGAACCTTTTCATGCATGCTTTGGGATTTTATTTGCATTGCAGAGAATTCCACAGTGAGCAGGGGTGAGCGCAAAGGTAGATCTACTTATTAATCACTGGACGATTTCCAGTAGATTAGCAAGGATTCCTGACTTTCAGCTGACCTCTTCTGCCTGATTTAGGCTGCTGAAATGGAGAAAGTTAACCAGCAGTGGATGTTTGTGTGAAAGAATGCAAGAACACAATAAGAGCCTTGCTGGATTAGGCCAATGGTCCATTTAGTCCAGCATCCTGTTTTCACTGTGACCAACCAGGTGCATGGGTGTAGCCAGAATTTATCAGAGGAGGCAGGACACCTTCCTATCCTGTTCCAGAACCGAGCTACCTGTGACGCAATTGGTCAGTTCGCAGAAGCCACGCCTATCACTCAGTCGGGTTGCCAGTTGCATCGCTAGAATGTGCCACAACATCATAAGTGACCTCAGCGCACATTTCAATTTCAAGTATTCTGATTATTTCTACTTTTAGTTAAGTATTTATTTACTTGATTGGCTACCCCCATTTATTTATTTGCTTGATTGGCTATGCCCTGGTTATGCTCACCACCAGACGCATGTGACAAACCCACAAGCAGGCCCCCCAGGCCTTTCCCCTCCGGTGGTTTCCAGCAACTGGTATTCAGCTGTGGAGGCAGAGCACGGCCACGGTGGCTAGTAGCCACTGATATCCTTCTCCCCTATAAATTTGTTTAATCCTCCTCTAAAGCCATCCAAGTTGGCTGCTGTCACTGCCTCCTGTGGCAGTGAGTTCCACAGGTTATCTAGTGAGGCTGCTTCTGACTTCTCTTAATCATTGTCGTGTCAGACCACTGGTCCATCTAGCTCAAGATTTTCTACAGCAGCAGCTCTCCTGGGGTTTTTAGGCAGGGAACCTTTCCAAGTCCTACCTGGAGGTGGTAGGGATTAAACCTGGGACCTTTTTGCATGCAAAGAAGGCACTCTGTCACTGAGCTATTGGCCCATCCGCCTGCCTACTCCGCTCTTATGGGAACAGGGCAGGGCAGGAATTTGGATGCATAAATAAAAACACCAACCAAAGATCAAACAGAAGTGCTGCCCTGCCCAGAGCCTTAAAACCTTCCTATCTCTCACCCTCTTTCTGGCAACGAGTCTCCCAGCTCCACATTATCTCTATTAATACCAGCCACAAGGTCATTACTCAGGCACCATGTCTTCCTCCAGCATAAATATTTATACAAGCCTGACCTGTGGCTGCTGCATTTTCCTTTTATTTGATTTCTGCCGCCTTTTGTGTCTGGTCTTCTGTCTGCAGGAGGAAACGGTGCTTTCATGGGAGGAGGGAAGGGAGAAGAGGGTGTCACTTTTGCCTAAACAAAGCTTTGCCTGGCAAGTCTCAAGAGCCAACATACTTAGGAACACCATGTCCGAGGCTAGGGATGTCAGTTTCAGTCCAGGATGTCAACTGCAGCCTGTCAGTTTCAGTTTCTCTGTTTCTCTCCTCGCTCCCCAATCTCCAGTTCGGATGTCCACATTCCCACATTTAAAATATAAACAAATAAACCTCACAAAAATTCAGCAGCATTGTAGTGCAAATTTCTCCTAACACACATATTTTTGTCTACAATTATTGCCTAATTTGCATTTTTGTGGGTTGGTATATGCATTCTTATGCACGCTTTGCCCCAGTATCTGAATTTCTGCACACACGGCTTGGCCACAGAACCTCATTGCAACATTTTGAGAATTTCGAAGGATGAAGGAAGGCTTCAGTTCACTTCTTGTTTCAGAAAGTGTGAATTATGAGGATTTGCCTTTAAAAGGGAACTGAATTGAATTTCTCCCACCATATCCCTGGCTGAGACCGAAGCATTGCTCCATAGCATTGCAGGCATGTGTGAATATTTATTTCATTTGGTTATGTTACAATCCTTACATTGTAGAGGCAGGGCCAGATTTAGGTTTGATGAGGCTCTAAGCTACTGAAGGTAATGGGGCCCTTTATATGTCTAGCTGTCCTTTGTCAACAACAAATTGTTGCTGTTTTTTGTGTTGAATATATGCTATATGGTAATTTATGGACCTAATAGGTATCTAAAGCCATTTGTACATGTTGCAATGCAACCAGTCCATGCAGAATGTAGGCACCCTATATCTAGAAATGAGCAAATCAGTGATATTTTAGGGGGCAGGCTAGCAGGCAGGGCCCATTACTTACATCATAGGAGCCTATACAACACAAAACACTGTTGCTGTATGTAGGTTTTATTTTATTTGTTTTTTATCTTATATTTTGGAAAGGTACATCAAGTTTTTTCCCCTTTAAATTTTTTTGGGCCCCCCAAGAGAGTGGGGCCCTAAGCTATAGCTTGTTTAGCTTATACATACATCCGGCACTGTGTAGAGGTCACCAACAAAGCACCTGTGGAAATCCCTGAGGTCTCCTCCTGGCATCTGCTAAGCCTCTGGGCATCCTGCCCCAAATCCACCATTCCTCCTGACCGTGAGGCGGTGAGGGTGAGTACCTTTTTCATTCACCAGAACAGCATAGTGGGCTGTGTCTAAGTCATACTCAGAGCAGACCTATTGAAATCACCTATTGAAATGGCCATTGATTTCAATAAGTTGACTCTGATGCAGTTAGATATCACCCATAGAGTTGGAGGAGGAAGTTGAAAGAGCGACCTTTCCCCCCACTTCCTCTTCCAGCTCTATGTGCTTTCCAAGGCTCAGATTAATTCTGCTAGGTTCAACCTTTGACCACTTTGAAAAGTGAAATGTGACTGTGTACACTTTCTCTTCTTCTGTCTTGATCTGTGTGTGAAGAAGTGAGAAGTGACCAAAGGGAAAGGCGCTCATTTGAAAATATCCAGATATGCCCATGGGCCAAAAAAATGTTAGAAGCTCCTACCTTTGCAACAACCATTGCAAGTTATGCATGATTATACCCATTATGCAGATAGGAAGCTATGACTGGAAGAGAATGCATTGCCCAAGGCTACCTAGTGTATTTATGAAAGATGTGGGATTCAAACCAGGAGAATGCCGTTTAGCCACTGTACTCTGTAACGTGATATGGCATCTCTCCATTCCAAACATAGCACCTGGCATCACTGCTTTGCTTCCTTCTGTTCTGTTTGCTTATTACAAACTGTCCTCTAAGCTGCCTGGGTATTTACTGTAACAATTAAGGATTGATTGCCTTAAATATATATATAGTAACATTTCTTTGAGCACAACTTCTCTCTCTCTCTCTCTCTCTCTCTCTCTCTCTCTCTCTCCAATTTTTCATATCTGTTCCTCTTGTTAATAGCATCCTGGGGGCCAAGAGATCTGGGCTTTGATATCTACGGGGACAAATGCTGAGTTGTTGACTCAGGAAACCCCTGACAGAAGAACACAACACGAGCCTGCTGGATCAGGCCAAAGGCCCATCTAGTCCAGCATCCTGTTCTCCTAGTGGCCAACCACACACCTGCAGGACCCAACACAGGAGCACTCTCCCCTCCTGTGGTTTCTAACAACTAGTCTTGGAGGGCTGAATAATACTGTTCTTGGCAGCCTCCAGGCCATTCCATGGAAGTACAGTGGTACCTCGGGTTACAGACGCTTCAGGTTACATGCGCTTCAGGTTACAGACTCCGCTAACCCAGAAATATTACCTCAGGTTAAGAACTTTGCTTCAGGATGAGAACAGAAATCGTGCTCCGCTGGCACAGCGGCAGCGGGAAGCCCCATTAGCTAAAGTGGTGCTTCAGGTTAAGAACAGTTTCAGGTTAAGAACAGACCTCCAGAACGAATTAAGTACTTAACCCGAGGTACCACTGTACCTTTTTAAAGATCCCTACATTCCTAACTCTACAATTCTATGATTGTAGTCATTGTTTTTAGGACATTTTTAATTGTAATAGGGTTTTTTGGGGGAATATTTTAGTCTGTTTTAGAATGTTTTTGTTTTTTAAGTTGTCTACCAGTTTGTCACCCTGGACTCCTTGTGGAAGAGGAGCAGGCATGTATAAATCAGGGTTGCCATATGTCTGGGAAAACCAGGACACGTCCTCTTTTTGGGGGTCAACATGCCCACCTGGGTGGATTTTTACATTTTAAAGGAAATGTCTGGGTTGGGGGTGGGTGGGTTGAGCTTGGGTGGCTCAGATTTGGGCTGCTCTGCATGTCACGACTGCTGCCAGTCCAAGGTGGGGAAAGAGCCTGCACCCCTCTTTTCCCAACGCAGACTGGGAGCGGCTCGGACTGTCCTCTTTTTTGCTCTTCAAGATAAGGCAACCCTAATACTACTACTACTACTACTACTACTACTACTACTACTACTAATATAGTTAGATGATATATAGATAGATGATAGATAGATAGATAGATGATAGATAGATGATAGATAGATAGATAGATAGACAGATAGACAGATAGACAGATGATAGATGATAGATAGATATAGACAGACAGACCCTACCAGGCTTTTATTGTGGGAGCAAATGCTACTGTTGAACTATGTAATGTGTGAAGAATGTCCGTACTCTCCTGACATTCAGCTTCCTCAGGTTCTAGCATACTGAAAGAAGGAGGGGGGACTTTTCTCTAACCACTTTCTTTAGTCAATGCATAATTTTATACACTTCTATCATGTTGCCTCTTACTTGCCCTTGTCTGTAAACCAAGTAGCCCCAAGTACGGCAACCTTTCTTCATAGGAGTGTTTCAAAAGGTGACGTAAATCAGGTGGATAACTTCCTAGCCTGGTCTCCCTTCTTTCCACAAGTACCAGTTGCTGGAAACCACAGGAGGGGAGAGTATCTTGTGCTCAGAACCTGCTGGAGGGTTTCCTGTAGGGGCCACCTGGTTGGCCGCTGTGAGAACAGGATGCTGGACTAGGTGGGTTGCTGGCCTGATTCAGCAGAACTTTTCTTCCATTCTTATGATGTGATTCTAGGCTGCATCAACAGAAGTCTAATGTCCAGATCAAGGGAAGTAATGGTATCACTTTCTTCTGCCTTGGTCAGAATAGAATGAAAGAACACCATCTGGGGTTCTGTGTCCAGTTCTGGGCGCCCCAGTTTAAGACGGATATTGACAAACTGGAACACATGTGGAGGAGGCCGACCAAGATGATAAAGGGTTTTGGAGACCAAGCTTTATGAGAAAGGGTTGAGGGAGTTGGGAATGTTTAACTTAGAGAAGAGAAGACTGAGAGGTAATATGAAAGATGTCTTCAAATATCGGAAGGGTTGTCACATGGAAAATGGAGCAAGCATGTTTTTCGCTGCTCCAGAGAGTAGGAGCTGAGCCAATGGATTCAAAAGCACAAGAAAGGAGATTCCAATGAAATCTTAGGAAGAACTTTCTAATGGTAAGAGCTGTTTGACAGTAGAACAGATGGCGGTGGACTCCTTTAAACAGGGGTTGGATGATCATCTGTCAGGTTTCCTTTAGCCATGCGATTTCCGCATTACAGAAGGTGGGACTAAATAACCCTTGGTTACCTTCCAACTCTATAATTTTGCGATTCTACGATGTACAAAATATAATGAAAACAAGTTGAAAAGAAACAATTTAAATCATTTCCATATCACTACCTGGGGACTGCAGGGAAGTGGGTGCATAGCTGTCAACCTTCCCTTTTTTTGCAGGAAATTCCCTTATTCCAGCGCCATTTCCGGCTGCTTCCCATTGCTATCCCAGATAGTTAGATATCCCATAGACTGTCCCCGGGACAGGTGAGGCTGCTGATCCCTTATTTTCGAGGCTGCTAATCCCTTATTTTCAAATCTGAAAGTTGGCAGCTATGCGCGGG
The DNA here is from genome assembly GCF_964106645.2 of Podarcis pityusensis. Lineage (NCBI taxonomy): Eukaryota > Metazoa > Chordata > Lepidosauria > Squamata > Lacertidae > Podarcis > Podarcis pityusensis. Next base: position 20,320,374 of record NC_138041.1, read on the forward strand.
TGGTGCTGTGGTCTAAACCAGAGAGCCTAGGGCATGCCGATCAGAAGGTCGGCTGTTCGAATCCCCGCGAAGGGGTTAGCTCCCGTTGCTCGGTCCCAGCTCCTGCCAACCTAGCAGTTCGAAAGCATGTCAAAGTGCAAGTAGATAAATAGGTACTGCTCCGGCAGGAAGGTAAACGGCATTTCCGTGCGCTGCTCTGGTTCACCAGAAGTGGCTTAGTCATGCTGGCCACATGCCCCGGAAGCTGTCTGCGGACAAACGCAGCTCCCTCGGCTTATAGAGCGAGATGAGCGCGCAACACCAGAGTCGTCTGCGACAGGACCGAATGATCAGCGGTACCTTTACCTTTACCTGGGGACTGCAGGGATTAAACCTGGGGCCTTCTGCATTCAAAGCAGATGCTCTACAAGTGAGCCTCAGTCCTTTTTAAATTTCTCATCTTCTCCCTCCCTGTGTGTGTAACTTCATTGATACATCCTTTGCCCTTGCATTGCATGCTGGGTTTGCCTCCAGCCTAGTCCTGCACCCGTGGTTGTTTGACAGGCTCCCTGCCTGCCTCCAAGGTCCATATTAACATCACACTACCTCCATCCCCCAAGTTTTGCCCTGAAGCAGGAAGTGGGAGAATTCATCTGCCATCGCAAGCCTCTGGAGAAAGGTGCCAAATCCTCTTATCTCTTCACATTTCCCCCCACCCCCTGGCCCTGAGGCCTGGGTGTCTTCTTGAGGGAGATGGCACTGATAGGATTTCTCAGAGTTCCCAGAATGAAGGGTATTGATGTCCACCAGAGAGCATCAGTTTGGTCAAACAGCCCAGCTTCAGGAGGTAGGGATGGAGTTGGATACATGGAGAGATCCTTTTTCAGTCGGAACTCTCCGGAACTCAGTTCTGATGCTTCTCATGTGGGTGCCATTGCCATTACAGTGGTACCTCAAGTTACAGACGCTTCAGGTTACAGATGCTTCAGGTTACAGACTCCGCTAACCCAGAAATAGTACCTCAGGTTAAGAACTTTCCTTCAGGATGAGAACAGAAATCGTGCGGCGGTGGCAGCGGGAGGCCCCATTAGCTAAAGTGATACCTCAGGTAAAGAACAGTTTCAGGTTAAGAACGGACCTCCAGAACGAATTAAGTTCTTAACTCGAGGTATCACTGTATAAGAAAACATGGTAAGTTCTGGCACCCTTTTTTCCTAGAAAAAGAGCACTGGATGTGTGTGTGTGTGTGTGTGTGTGTGTGTGTGTATGTATGTGTAAACTTCAGGCAGCCTCATTACAATACCTGACAGGATGGGAGCGATAGACAGATCTGAAAAGTGATAGAAACAGGGATTCGAATCAGGTCGGGGCAAAGGCCAGGGTGAAACACTTATGCCTTGAGGGATTGTTATTATCATTGCCATTTATTAAATTTGTATAGTTCCCTCCACCCAAAGATCACAGGGCAGTTAACAACATAGAAATAGAAAATGAGAACACAAAATGCGTAATAAGACAGAAACAAACCAAAAGCTTAACCACCGCCCATGACGCAATGGCCCGTGGACCTATTGTGGTTGGACCCTATTTGTGGGTTTCCTACAGGCATTTGATTGGCCACACTGAGAATGGGATGCTGGACTAGATGGGCCATTGGCCTGATCCAGCAGCCTCCTCTTAGGTTTTTATGTATCCACAGAGAGCCGCTGAACATCAGCACAGACAATACACTGGTCTGATTCCGTTCCTATCAGGCAGCTGCCTATATTCTGTATCATGATCATCCTCCATTATTGCTCCTCTTCCTTTTCACTTTGGCTTCTTCTCTCCACTCTCCTCTATCACCCACCCCCTTTCCCCTGTCCTCCTCCACCCCAGCATGCCCGGAGCCAGATCAGGGAGAGTCAGCTGCACCCTTAATTGCTGCACCGCGGCCTGATGTCAATAGGAGGTGACATCTCCCGAGCGCGGAGCTGCAATCGTCTTGGTGCATATTCCCTCTGTCTGAGCGCATCAGAGGAGATGTCACAACCAGGAAAGCTAGAAGCCACTGGAGGAGTGGAAAAGCCACTGAGACCATTGTGAAGCCGGCATGAAACGCTGAGAGAGGGTTGGTAAAAACCTTGCTTCGGCGGCAGGTTCTCCCAGTGGTTTCTGCACTGTTGGTCTCCAGTGGAGAGCCTTTACAGGAACTGACAACCTAGGGATTGCATTGCAACATTACACAGGTTGCGGGGTGTGTTGTTGTTTTTTTTTTTGGAGGCCAAAACAAAACTAGGTATTCAACTCCACCGAGACCACTTGGCTCCCAGTGGGAGGGCGGCTTTCCAGTAATTTAGCCAGATGGCATTTGGTCGGCCCCTAAAGGAGGTGCAGATCAAATTGATCTACATAGCAAGGCAGTTGGCACAACAGTAGGGATCATTCCATTTGTAACTTAAGGGTTAATTCTGTTAGTGTTGAAGTAGATTGTGGCTAATCATTAGGAAGAACTTTATGATGGTAAGAGCTGTTCGATAGTGGAAGGGGCTACGTTGGATGGTGGTGGACTCTCCTTTATTGGAAGTTTCTAAACAGACGCGGGTGGCGCTGTGGTCTAAACCACAGAGCCTAGGGCTTGCTGATCGGAAGGTTGGTGGTTCGAATACCCATGACGGGATGAGCTCCCGTTGCTCAGTTCCAGCTCCTGCCAACCTAGCAGTTCGAAAGCACGTCAAAGTGCAAGTAGATAAGTAGGTACCACTCTGGCGGGAAGGTAAACGGCGTTTCCGTGTGCTGCTCTGGTTTCACCAGAAGCAGCTTAGTCATGCTGGCCATATGACCCGGAAAAACTGTCTGCGGACGAATATTGGCTCCCACGGCCAGTAAAGCAAGATGAGTGCCACAACCCCAGAGTTGTTCGCAACTGGACTTTACGGTCAGGGGTCCTTTACCTTTTTAAAATAGAGTTTGGGTGCCCACCTGTCAGTGCTTCTTTAGCTGTGATTCCTGCATTGCAGGGGGCTGGACTAGATTACACCTGGGGAACCCTTCCAATTCTACTCTTCCATGATTCTATGTGTTGCAGAAGCACTGATTTCAGGCTCTGGAGTATGGCACCAGGCCTGGTTCAAACGGACTTTGAAGAGGGGAAAAAATTAGTTTGCAAAACTGATCAGAATACTTTCCAGATTTTGGACCGTTCCTCCTCACCGTGTTCAGGTGGGGGTGGGTGGCAGAGAGATTTCTGAAGCTAGCGCCAGTGGAAGCCACATGTCGCAGCAGAGGCATGCACAGGTGAAAGGTCAAAGGTGACTGTCTCCGTCTGCCTGACATGGCCCACTTTCAATTCGACGTCCCAAAATGTAAACCCGAAGTCTTCAAAGGAGTTCCAGCCCTCGCCCCCCCCAGCTCCCTCCGAGTCTCCCTCTGCATTCTGTCGCCATTAAAGCCTTGAAATACTGCTCAGGACATAAACTTTGATGAGATTATTAAACATACAAGGGCTAACAGCAAAAGGAGTTAGCTTGGTGCCAGAGCCCAGTGCTCGGTCTTATTAATAATCACTAAATTGGAGCCGAGAGCTGGCAGAGGCGGTCGGGCGGAGGGGGAAACCTCGCTGCCTCCCTCGCCATCTGAAGTGTTTTATTTCCCTTCATCTCGATTTCCCCCCGCAGAGCAACAAAATGGGCATTTCTGAGACCTCGAGCGCGATACGCCTGCCAGACAGCTAACTAGGCACCGGGAAAGAGTTCTGTGATGTCCGTTGGCATAAACAGACCTTTTCTGGTTTTTTGGAGGCGGCGGGGTGGGGAGGGCATGCACACCGCGGTTTAGTGCCAAAAGCAATTGTGATTTACACCCAGCCCCCTTTCCGTGGCAAAATGGTTTTGATTAAGGCACATACCACGTTTATTAAGTCTTGCACGAGCAAGAGCGAGCGGTTTGGCCCGGGCGCCGTAAAAGGCAAGGAGATTTACACATCTCCCTGCAGGACCCGTTTAATCTCTTGGGGATTTACTGACCTTCAATTAGAACCGTTAAGTACTGTTTACTTGGGTCCTTAATTCGAGCAAGGCCTGGCTAGAGTTTCATTAGGAAGGTCGGGGGGGGGGAACGTGGAGGTGTGATCATGCTGCGATTAAACAGGGAAGAAGAAGGGGGAAATGTAAGGACTTCAAATGACATCTACACCAAGGAAGGTTCAGGAAAGGGGATGGAGCAATCCGCCTATGAAGAAAGGATGCAGTCTTTGGGACTTTTTAGTTTGGAGAAAAGGTGAGGAAGAAGCGACAGGTTAAACCTTAAGCGCATTATGTCTGGCATGGAGAAAGCAGATGACGCAAAGTTTCTCTCCGTCTCTCATAACGCCAGAACTTGTGGACATCCGTGAAGCTGGGTGTTGCAGGACATATAAAAGAAAGGACCTTTTCACACAGTCCTTAGTTCAAACTCCCAGTACGTTTCCGAGCACAATTCAAAGTGTTGGTGCTGACCTTTAAAGCCCTAAATGGCCTCGGTCCAGTATATCTGAAGGAGATCTCCACCCCCATTGTTCAGCCCAGACACTGAGGTCCAGCTCCAGGGGCCTTCTGGCGGTTCCCTCCCTGCGAGAAGCCAAGTTACAGGGAACCAGGCAGAGGGCCTTCTCGGTAGTGGCACCTGCCCTGTGGAACACCCTCCCACCAGTTGTCAAAGAGAACAACAACTACCAGACTTTTAAAAGACATCTGAAGGCAGCCCTGTTTAGGGAAGCTTTTAATGTTTGATGCATTACTGTATTTTAATATTTTGTTGGAAGCCGCCCAGAGTGGCTGGGGAAGCCCAGCCAGATGGGCAGGGTATAAATAAATTATTATTATTATTATTATTATTATTATTATTATTATTAAACTGTGGAACTCCCTTCTGCAGGAGGGCACTGATGGTCACATGCCTGGTTGGCTTCAGAAGAGGATTGGACAGATTCATGGAGGAGAGAACTTGCAATAGCTACTAGCCATAACGGCTGTGCCCTGGCTCCACAGATGGAGGAAGTAATGCTTCTTGAATACTAGTCACTGGAAGCCACAGGAGGGGAGAATCACTCTTGTGCTCAGGTCCTGCTTGCATGTTTCCTGCAGGCATCTGATTGGCCACTGTGAGAACAGGATGCTGGACTAAATGGGCCATATCCCTGATCCAGCAGGATTCTTCTTAAGATCTTATGTTATGTTCTTATCCCAACTTTTTCCTCCCAGGAGCAAATGTTGGCATACGTTGTTCTCCTCCCCATTTTATCCTCACAACAACTCTGTGAGGTAGGTTAGGCTGAGAGTGAGTGACTGGCCTGAGGTCACATTCATAAGAACAGGCAGTGTCGTTAGAAGGGACCCTGAGGATCATCTAGTCCAACCCCCTGCAATAAGGGAATATGCAGTCGTCCCATAGGGGATCGAACCTGCAACCTTGGTTATCAGCACCACGCTCTAACCAACTAAACTATCTAGGCTAGTGAGCTTCAGAGTTGAGTGGAGATTTGAAGCCTGGTCTCCCAGGTCTTAGTCTAACATTGTACTGCCTCTCCTTGCTGCCCTTCTGCCAACAAATTTTTTTAAAGGAAAGCTTTTAATTGTGACTGGCTGCATTTAATTAGATTTGTTTCTTATACCGTGGTACCTCGGGTTACAGATGCTTCAGGTTACAGACGCTTCAGGTTACAGACTCTGCTAACCCAGAAATAGTACCTCGGGTTAAGAACTTTGCTTCAGGATGAGAACAGAAATTGCGCGGTGGCGGCACGGCGGCAGCGGGAGGCCCCACTAGCTAAAGTGGTGTCTCAGGTTAAGAACAGTTTCAGGTTAAGAACGGACCTCCGGAACGAATTAAGTTCTTAACCCGAGGTACCACTGTATAGTTTTTTAATTCTATTGCTGTTTAATTACGACAATCTTTTACATGTTTCTATCTACCTGTGTTTTTTTCCATGCTTTTTAAAAAATTTGTGAATGGCCTTGAGTTCCAGTTCTAGGGCAAAGGTGAGATATAAATAAATAAATAAATAAATAAAGAATGAGAATGGGATCCTGCAGCCAGGCAGCTGATTATGTTGGCATGCTGTATAGTTAAAAGTAAAGAAATCCACATGAAAGTTTAGCTTAGGTCACTGGGGATAGAGACATTTGTGGGTCATAGTTTTTATTAATGGTCTATTCATAAACATTTTTATACAGAATCAATAAATGATTCACAGATGTTCTGCAGCCACAGCGCATGTGTTATAGAGTTGGCTACCAGAACATCTGCAGAAGATCTTGGAAGGCGGCTTGTTAAAGCTTGATTACAATAAATACTTTGACTCCATAACCATCGATTAACTGTTTATTGAACTATCTATTCGCCAGCTGTGATTCCGCTCTGAAGGAAACTTTGCTAAGTGCAGCAAAGGTCTGATCCACCCGGAGAGTGAAATTGTGCAGCCTAGACCTCATGGAGCTGTGAAGGTGGGGTGTGCGACGGAACTATATCCCGCGATTCTCTGTGGAAAAACCAGCATGTCAGAAATGCCGGGGTGGTTGGAGCAATCTGCTGAGCGCTGAATTCCACATGTGAAGCTCCGTTTGCACACCTGCATGCTAACAAAATGTTTTTAAAGGTCAGTCTAATCTCTCTCTTGATGGGAATAGAGGCAGTGTGCTTTAGTGGTTAGAGTGTCACACTCGTGGGAGGATTTGAAGCCCCCACTCAGGCAAGAACCTCCCTGAGTATGACCTTGGGCCGGTCAGCACCTCTCTCAGCCTAACCTATCTCACAGGGATGTTGTGGGGGTTAAATGAGGAGAGCCATGTACATGCCACCTATGTTCCTGTATCTTAAGGGCTCACTGGAAGAGCATGTGCTTTACATGCAGAAGGTCTCAAGTTCAATGCCTGGCAGCTGCCAATCAATGTATCCAGATGGACAAATGCTCCACCTCAGTCTATGGCAGATTCCTAAGGAATAACCAGCCCGACATTTGGCTCCAAGCTTGGTATCAAGCAGAGGCACCATCTTGTGAGGGAGATTGGGGGAGGGCCGGCATGACGTGAGTGATGTCACACATGGCATCATGCACACAACATCCCAGCATTGCATCAGGATGTCAGAGGAGCCAGGGAGTGGAGCTGAGTGTGGCGGCAGTGTAGCTCCTGCTGCTGCCACTGGCAGGGGTAAAAGGTAAAAGGATGTGGGTGGCGCTGTGGTCTAAACCACTGATCCTCTTGAGCTTGCCGATCAGGAGGCCAGTGATTCGAATCCCCATGATGGAGTGAGCTCCCGTTGCTCTGCCCCAGCTCCTGCCAACCTAGCAGTTCGAAAGCACGCCAGTGCAAATAGATAAAAAGGTATCACTGCAGTGGGAAGGTAAACGGTGTTTCCGTGGGCTCTGATTTTCGTCACGGTGTTCTGTTGTGCCAGAAGCGGTTTAGCCATGCTGGCCACATGACCCGGAAAGCTGTCTGTGGACAAACGCCAGCTCCCTCGGCCTGAAAGCGAAATGAGTGCCGCAACCCCATAGTCGCCTTTGACTGGACTTAACCACCCAGGGGTCCCTTACCTTTAACATTACTGGCAGGGGGCTCCCAACCTTTCCACTCCGTGGCAGGACTAGGAGAAGAAGGAGCCAGCCACTGAAGCCACACCACATTCGGCTCTGCACTAGGCCCTGATTGTTTAACATTGTGCCCTCAAAAGGGTTGGGCCCCCAGGAGTTGGCACCCCTGGTATCAATGCTGCAGGAGTAAAGCCCAGCTGTTCAGGCAGAGTAAAGCCCAGGCTGTTTGTGATCTCTTGCGTTGACTGATGAGTCAGCTCCTAATACCTCCTGTTTCTAGAAGTCAATTGTGCTCTGGTGACCCCCCTTCCTCCTCCTTTTCTTTTTGCTGTTATTTTTGATCAACGGAGACAGAAATAACACGGGGAGGTGTTATCTAAAGGAGGTGACATTATGCACAATGGCAATTAGAACATTTCCAGATTGGAAGCGTAGAGAGAGGAAGGGAGCCACAATGGCCACAACCTTTGGTCTCAGAAAATCAGAATGGCTTCCTGGATTTTGGAATATTACGAGCTGGAGCCAACAAGACTGATAGGGATGGCTCCGAGGTGTTAAAATTAGAACACAATGTGTATTGGTGGGCATACGTTGTTTGGCTGGCGTCCCCTTCCTCGCCTCCTCCGCCAAAAATCCCCTTGCGCACCACTGAATAGCCTTAAAGACAATAGGGTGGGTGGGAGGTGGTGTTGTTTTGTTTCACTTTTAAGACCTTTGGCAGATGTCAGGATTATTCTGGTGGCTCCAGGCATCACTGACAGCCAGGGTGGGTCTTGGGAGAAAGGCCACACCGATCCCATACATTAATTTATTTATAATTTCATGAAATTTACATGCCACTTGACTGTAAAAAACAGCAACAGAAACCTCATAGAGAGAAAATGAAATTGTCAGTAATGTCAGTTAAAGTAAGTTTTTCAAGCATTTTTTTTTTTGGGGGGGGGGGGGAGAATCTGAACTAAAAGCAGATTGAAAGATACACCAGCATTCTATGTTTATGGGTGTTGTTGTTGTTTAGTCGTTTAGTCGTGTCCGACTCTTCGTGACCCCATGGACCAGAGCACGCCAGGCACTCCTGTCTTCCACTGCCTCCCGCAGTTTGGTCAGACTCATGTTTGTAGCTTCGAGAACACTATCCAACCATCTCGTCCTCTGTCGTCCCCTTCTCCTTGTGCCCTCAATCTTTCCCAACATCAGGGTCTTTTCTAGGGAGTCTTCTCTTCTCCTGAGGTGGCCAAAGTATTGGAGCCTCAGCTTCACGATCTGTCCTTCCAGTGAGCACTCAGGGCTAATTTCCTTAAGAATGGATAGGTTTGATCTTCTTGCAGTCCATGGGACTCTCAAGAGTCTCCTCCAGCACCATAATTCAAAAGCATCAATTCTTCAGCGATCAGCCTTCTTTATGGTCCAGCTCTCACTTCCATACATCACTACTGGGAAAACCATGGCTTTAACTATACGTACCTTTGTTGGCAAGGTGATGTCTCTGCTTTTTATGGGTGGCCTTCGCCTAAACAAAAGCTTTCTAGCAGTTGCCGAAAATCAGGTGCTGGCTTGATGTCAATAGGCAGGGAGTTCCAAAGTGGAAGTGCTGCCATGCTGAAAGACTGATTTCTTACAAATGTGGAACTGGTATTATGTGGCACCTGCAGTGGTGCCAGTTCCGCATATTGAAGTGTCCAAGGTGGCATATATGGGGTAAGGTGATCTTGCAGGCAAATGGGTCCTGAGTTGTTAAGGGCTTTATATTCTAATAGTAGTAACACCTTGAACTTGGCCGAGGAGTGAATCTGCAACTGTTTAAATGACAGGAGCGAGCCAGCAGTAATTCATGCAAACAAATCACCCCAAAAGCAGGATCTGCACAGGAGTGTCAGGCCTAATGAGTACAGCAACTCATCTCTGGCAGGTCTTGCCCACATGAAGCAGTTGCCAAGACTGAAGGTCCCTGCGGCTGCCTAAATCCCCTCCTCTTCAGGGTTTTCCCCAAGCAATTGGAGACTGTGCCTGCATGCCTGTCTTTGCTCCTCTTGCCTCCTGCCCTCTTCTTGTTCTGGGAGACTGGGGGGGGGGAGGAGGAGAGCTTGTTGCAGCAGGAGGGGGAGACACCCATGCCTCTTCACCAGCCAGACTCCTCTTTCCTCTCCTGCTTCAGCTTCTTCCTCTGATTCTCAACTGCTATCTGTCACAGGCTCGCCCTGCTCACTTAGCCCTGTTACCTCTTCAACTTCCAACACCTCCTCTTCCCAGTTTTCTTACTCTGCTTGCTTGAACCACTCATTGTTGTCTAACAAGACCCAGGGCTCTTAGCCTTCTTCCTTGGGGGGGGGGGTCCCCTGCTGGTTCCTTCCACCATTCCTCTCTGTCCAACCAGTCCCTGACATTAAAGCACTAAAGTGATTTCACTTTAAACAGTCATGGCTACCCCCCCCAAAGAATCATGGGAAATGTAGTTTGTTCGGGTGCTGAGAGAGAGGGATTGATTGTTAAATCATTCTGAGAATTTTGGATCCAGTTTGTCCTCTGCCACCCTGAAGGCCACGTGTCACAACCCTGGTTCTGTCACTGAAACAATTCAGGGGTGTGGCTAACAGTTTTTAAACCTCATTTCCACATAGAGTTGAAATAGAGTTGTTGTTTAAGTCGGTGTGTGTGTGCCATAGCAGCTTCATTAATGTGTGACCCCAAAATTCTGGATCCCCCCTCCAAAACGGATGCCAAATTTTAGTGATAGTTTGTCCCGTTTTGTGTCATGAACCTGGCATTTTGTGCCACTCCCAAAACCGAGTAATTGACACAGCAAATCGGAGATATAAGTTAATGCCCCAAAATCCAACCTTGTCCAATTGGCTCCAAACAGGTGCCAAGGTTTAGTTCTAGTTTTGTGCTGCAAACTCCATGTTTTGTGCCACGCCCCAAACTGAGTAATGGAGACTCAAACAGGGGTCACAAGTAAATGCTCAAAACCAGGGCCAGATTTAGGTTTGGTGAGGCCCTAAGCTACTGAAGGTAATGGGGCCCTTTATATGTCCAGCTGTCCTTTGTCAACAACAAATTGTCGCTGTTTTTCTGTGTTGAATATATGCTATATGGTAATTTATGGACCTAATAGGTATCTAAAGCCATTTGCACATAACAAAATACATATTTTATCGAAGTAACTGTTGAACTGAAATACAATTAAGAAGAAGTATATTAATAGTGTAGGCACCCTATATCTAGAAATGAGCAAACCAGTGATATTTTAGGGAGCAGGCGGGGCCCCTTACTTACATCATAGGAGCCTATGCAACACAAAACACTGTTGCTGTATGTAGGTTTTATTTTATTTGTTTTTTATCTTATATTTTGGAAATGTACATCCAGGTTTTTTTTCTTTATTTTTTGGGGGCCCCCCCAATAGAGTGGGGCCCTAAGCTATAGCTTGTTTAGCTTATACATAAATCTGGCACTGCCCCAAACCCCAACCTTGTCTGACTGAGGCCAAACTAGTGGGAAAGTCGTGTGCTGGTTTTATGCTGTTTTGTGCCACAAACCCAGCTTTCTGCACCGCCCCCAAAACTCAGTGGTTGACAGTCAGACTAGGGGCTATAGGTATACCCCCTAACCCACATAGCAGCACAGCAAACGACTAGACCATTCAACAGCTGGCAAGTGGAAGGGTCTGATCCTGCATGGTGCTGCTTTGGAAGTAGCTGGTGAACAGGGTGCTTATGCTGCAGGGCAAGGGAGCTGTTGACCTTTTTGCATGGTTTTCCTTCCTTGGCTGCCTCTCCTTCCTGCCCACTGACAGCCACGGATTGTTCTTGACCCATCCCATAGGACTCATGGCAATCTGCGGCCGTGCACACCCGATTCATTTGAGGTGCTCCAAATATGCCGAATTTTGCTCAAGCCTCAGCCGAATCCGGCGCACAGCCCTAGAAATCACTGTATTAACTCGAGTCTAATGCGCCATCGAATCTAATGCATACCTCAGTTTTCATAACCTTGAAACCAAAACACATATTGAAACTGAAATACTTTATTGTCACTTGTACAACTTGTATGCAGTGAGATTACACGAGCACCCCCCACTCAGCTCTCTTAGTCTTAATTCCCCTCATTTACTGACGCACACCCACCAAACTCGAAAGTCAGTTGCCCTGTTGTTATCTTTTTATTCAGCAGTCTAACAGCCCATGAATAGAAGCTGTTCTTTACCCTGTTGGTGCGACTAATCATGCTTCTGTATCTTCTACCTGAGGGCAGGAGATCAAGAAAGTGCCGGCCAGGGTGTGAATCATCCCTGAGAATTTTCCTCACTCTCCTGAGGCAATGTTCTTCCGCTATTTCATCCAGCAGATTCACTGGTGAATGTAAATGTGCCATCGGATCTGATGCGGACCTTAATTTTTGCAACATCGTCCGGCCAAAAACGGTGAGCGTTAGATTTGAGTAAATACGGTAATTCGTCACAAAGGCTTGCTTGAAACCACAGCAGAAGTCCAAGAAAGAGAAGGAGGTGTTGTGAACACAAGGCTACTTTTCACCCCAGGCTCTTCTTTGGTAGGATGAATCCATCAAAAATCCATCCTTGCCGTTGGTTACGCACACCCAAATCCTGAAGTATTATGGACAGAAGAGAGAGCGAAGGCTGATTGTCTGCTGGTTCTTTGATCCATAGTGATCTGACATAACTTGAAAAAGCTGTGAATGTCCAAAGACAGGCCTGGGGTGACTTTCTTCGTCCCTTTCGGAGCTCTGGAAAGTAGTAAAATGATTCCTTGCATCGACTACTCTTTTCCTGCCTGATACAAGTCTTGAGCGCTACATGCAAATTGCGTTGGCAAATGATCCTTGAAGGAAAAGCAAGCAAACAAAAGGGATTTGTTTTGTTTCATTTATTTATTTTATAAAAGTCACTTTTTTTTTTTACAAAAAGCAACCCTTAAAGCAGTTTACACAAAGATGAAACAAGAAAAATTACAGCTTTAAAACATACTGTACAAAAAAAGATGAAATACTAAAACAGATTAAAATCCACACCAACTTTCTAAGTGACGGGAGAGGCTTGCCTAAACAAGGACGTTTTTAGCAGCCGCCAAAAGGAATACAGTGAAGGCACCTGCTTGATATCAATAGGCAGGGAGTTCCAAAGTGTATGAGCTGCCGCATTAAACGATCAAGTTCTTACAAATGTGCAATGGGTGTTACGTGGCGCCCAGTGCCGGCCTGCCCGTGTGGCACAGTGAAGCACTCGCCTCAGGCAGCAGAAGTGGCAAGAGGTGGCATTTCAGCTGCCCCACTGCTTCTACCACCACCATTGGAAACAAAAAATCATGATCAAAACGTAAGAGGGATGGGGAGTCAAATCGATGTGGGTCTTAAAAAAAATGATAGAGGAGCAATAGTGCAGAAATAAGAATAGTCAACTGCAACACTGTTTCCAAAAGCTTGGGGGAAATAAGCTGATGATGCAAAAGGAAAATGAGAATTGGTGACATCTATAGATTAGCTGGTTAAAGGTGAAGATAAAGGGACCCCTGACCGTTAGGTCCAGTCGTGACAGACTCTGGGGTTGTGGCGCTCATCTCACTTTACAGGCCGAGGGAGCCGGCGTACAGCTTCCGGGTCATGTGGCCAGCATGACTAAGCCACTTCTGGCGAAACAGAGCAGCGCACGGAAACACTGTTTACCTTCCACATCAGTTTCCTTTTTCCTTTTTTTTAAGTCATTAGGAAAATTGATGGGCACGTTAGTGAGAATTTCGTGTAGTGTTCTTTTTTTGGGATGCAATTGTGCCTAACATACACAATTGTTGCCAAGCAGTTTCCCCATGTACACTGTCTCTTTGTATGCTGCTTTCACTGATATATGCATTTCTAGGCACACTTCTTTTGTACGCATGACTTAGCTGGATCCTAGCCATGGTGCCTTCGCAGTCAGAGGAAGCAATGCTTCTGAATACCAGTTGCTGGAAACCACGGGGAGAGAGACGGCTTTTGTGCTCAGGCCTTGCTTGCCGATTTCCCCAAAGAGGGACCTGATTGGCCACTGTTGAGAACAGGATGGTGGACATTGACCTTATCTAACAGAGCTCTTCTGCCCTTATGAAAACAACTCTGCAAAATTCAGAGAAGTGTGAATTTCAAAGAACAGCTGTGTTTAATTCATGCATTGTTTTATAAAGTGTGGGTTCATTGCATGCCCTGGCGGAGATCCCCCCCCGACCACAGGTGACACCCGGGTGGAATAATGACCCATGACAACGTTTTATGGGATTAAAATTGGCCACAACTTTATTAAACTTTCAGATGTAGGAAGACCTTGGCTTAGGCATTGGGCGTGTATCTCTCCCAGTTCCCAGCTGGGGATCTGGGGCAAATCAGTGTTATCCAGTCTGTTTGGGGATTGGGCTGGCTCTGGAAGCCGTATGTTTAAGCAGAAAGCCTGCCCCCCATTTCACCGCAACACAGGGGAGTGCACTCACAACCTTTCAGCGTATGGCCGGTGACTCCCCTCAACACAACCCCTTTAACGGGGAACCCTGGGATCGCCGCCACAGGGAGCGGGGCGTGTGTCACTGCTTCAGCCCCCCCCCCCCCATTTAGAGAAGATAGACTAAAGGATTCTGCCCAAGGCCTATAACTGCCAAAGTTGCGAGAAGGCAAAACCTGCCAAAGCAGGGAAATTCCTTCCCGGTCCTTTAACAGCACCCATAGTAAGACCACAGCAGTGCCCACATACCTATAAGGAAGAAGTTAAAGGTAAAGGGACCCCTGACCATTAGGTCCAGTCGTGACCAACTCTGGGGTTGAGGCTCTCATCTCGCTTTATTGGCCGAGAGAGCCGTCGTACAGCTTCTGGGTCATTTGGCCAGCATGACTAAGCTGCTTCTGGTGAACCAGAGCAGCGCACGGAAACGCCGTTTACCTTCCTGCCAGAGGGGTACCTATTTATCTATTTGCACTTTGACGTGCTTTTGAACTGCTAGGTTGGCAGGAGCAGGGACTGAGCAATGTGAGCTCACCCCGTCGCGGGGATTCGAACCGCCGACCTTCTGATCGGCAAGTCCTAGGCCCTGTGGTTTAACCCACACTACCACCTGCATCCTAAATAAGAAGTTAACCTGCAATAAAAGGCCTAAACGAAGGAAGGGTAGGGAGGGTGAAGCTCTGGAGCTGACTGAGAGCTCCCAGGTAGCTCCACTCCCTATTATGCTTAAAGAGCAAAGCCAACCCTTACTTGGTCCGCTCCCCTGGCAATGCCTCCTCAGTCGCGATTGGCTCTTAGAACTGAGGTTTGGTGGGAACCTCAAGGTTTGTGACTTGGGGTGGTGGTGGTGGTCCAGGAGTCCTCTGCCAGGAGTCACGTAGGATTGGGGGTGCTGCGCACGGGCACGCAAAGGGTGCCCTCCATTTGATGTGGAGAGCGGCCATTGCCTTTAAATGCAAACTGAATCCAATTTACTCCCTCTTTCCCTCCTCTAAGGCGGTGTTCTTCAACCACTAGTGGCCAGAGAGTGCTGGACTCCAACTCCTATCCTCCCCAGGCAGCTTCATCAATTGGTGGAGGCGGATGGGAGTTGTAGTCCAATAACAGCTGGAGACCCAAGGTCAAAGCGCATTGCTCTTAATGGACTTCTTTAGCTGAGTTCCAAAACATCCTCTCGTCTTGGATCTGGGAAGCTTTTCCTTCCACAACGCAATAAAAGAAAAGCGAGCAATTGCTTCTGGTTCCCAGCTGTTACCTGCCTGAGACATTTGCCAGACAATGCGGCCCTGACAATCCTGCAGAGAAAAGACGAAAAATCAGATGGGGTGTGTATGCGTGTATCCGTTTAATAAATGCACATTCTAAGGGAACTACAGCCTTGAGGATGCAATTTGCCATTCTGCATATTTCCGATGAGATGCACAGCTTGCCTCATAGTTATTTAGCTTTCGGTGGTGGAGGCAACTAGCCACACTCTCACATTTGGATTGAGGGAGCCCACGTTTCCGAAGGAGGGAGATGATGAGCATAGCCAAGGGAAGAAACACAGTGGCACAGACATTTTTTTCTCTCTCTCTCCCCTTCCTTGCGGGGCAGCTTAATCAATATTGACTGGGGCTTAGAAAAAGCGCCTAAGAACCTGGCTAAATTTAAGCAGCTCCGGGGACAGACGTCAGAGTGCTTAGGGGGTGTAATTGCCCAGCAGGGTTGCTTAGCCAGAACGGGGCGATTTAGAGGATATATCAAAATACATGCTGCATTTACTTGACGATCGATACACAACCTGTGCGCATGTGGCTGCGTGCTTCCCCCGGGCCGGGAAACAGAATGCAAAACAGGTCGGTCTCGGTGCTATTATGCAGATGTAAAACTCAAACTCAAGCTGAGAAACTGTTTGGAAGAATATGTTTTTCCCCCACTCCAGTTTATTTTCTTCAGCTGAGCCCCAGAGCTCACAACAGGCCACAATATGGCTTTCTCTTATTTTTATATTCACCTGAATCCTGTGGAATAGGCTGCCGAATAATCCTCAGAAATATTATGACAATAGGCAAGAGAACAGAAGCAGGCTGTAGCCAAGAGTGGCTAGCTAGAGGCTTTCAGGAAGGGGCATGGGTCAGCAGCAGTACACCTGCTTTGCATGCAGAAGGTCCCAGATTCAGCACCCAGGCATCTCCAGGTAACGCTGGGAGAGATTTCTTGCCTGAAACCCCAGAGAACGCAGGCAGGACTGAGCTAGGTGGACTTCCTATTTAAACCAGTCATTTATGCAGAATCTTGAGGACTAGAATCTTACCTTTTTTCTTTTTTTTGAGGAAGGGTCATAGCTCAGTGGTAGAGCATCTGATCTGCAGATTTGCAGAAAGTCCCAGGATTAAGCCCCAGTTTCTCCAGGTAGGGCTGGGGAAAGCTACTGCCTGAAACCCTGGCAAGCAGCTGCCAGTCAGTGTAGACAATACTGAACTAATTATCAGTAGGTTTTTTAATTGATTTCCCAAAAAGAAACATGGTTGAACAATGCAAAGTAAATCACAGTACATCAAGATGGTGTGTTCTGAGGGTAGAAGCCCAGACTATAAAGGATGTAATTCATGCTGTCATCTTGCAGACCCTCCAAGCGCCCCTATTTTCCAGGGACAGTCCTGGATTTACAGAAGTCATCCAGGTTTCTGTTTTGATTCTGTAATGTCCCACTTTTCCTTAGGACGTCCCTATTTTCATCAGAGAAATGTTGGAGGGTGTGGAGTTATGTGACCCCTGAGCCAAAGAGATATTGTAAGTAACTATACAACCTTTAGAAGACACCTGAAGGCAGGACTGTATAGGTACGTATTTTAATGTTTAATGTTTTATTATGTTTTTATATATATTGTAAGCCACCCAGAGTGGCTGGGGCAACCCAGTCAGATGGGCAGGGTATAATTATTATTATTGTTATTATTATTGAATAAGATGTCCCCATTTTCATTGGAGAAATGTTGGAGGGTATGTCCTGTTAATCTGTTTTGATTGCGTTTTGTCCTTACTGTAAACTGCTGCCAGGATTTTTCGTTGTGGGAAGCGACACGCGAATATCAATAAACTAAACCTATCCTTACTATTCAACATGTGAGCATGAATTTGTTCCACAGTGAATCTCTTGGTCTCAAAGGTGCCAGAAGAATCTCATTGTGTTCTTTGTTGTTTCAACAGACACAGATTGGTGTCCATCTGGAATCTCATTTTAGCTTTGTGGCAGCGCTGCCTGACATGTCTCTCAGTTTTTAAATATCTACAGCATTTCCCAGGGATTCACACAAATATCAATTTTCACTGACTTTGCTGCTGAGAGAGGGAGGGAGGGAGAGAAGGTTATAAACTCATGAATGGTGTTTCATAATCTTTCTCTCCTTTTCATAAACCTAGAAGTTGAGGTGGGGGTCACCTGATGAAGTCGATTGGAAATAGGTTCAGAAAAGAAAAGGCAAATGGCTTTAGTGATTAGCTGGTAGAATTCACTGCCACAGGATTCCTTCACTAACGCCATCTGTCACTGCCGGTCTGTGTAGACAGCACTGAATTAGATGGACCACAGGCAGCTTCGACTGTTCAGTGAAGAGCCCTTTGGTGCTTTTTGGCTTTGCGATAGCTGACCAATTCTTTTTTAAAAATCTCGGGGAAATCGAGCTGCTTAATATGAAAAACCTCCACACATCTTGGTTACCATCACAGAACACAAGTCCTCTGTCTTCAGAAATTACACTTCATATCAGATTAAATCACGATCAGGTGCTTGATGAGAGGGCCCACTCCCTGGACCTTTCTGCTGCTTGCCCTTACTGATCAAACAGGCTCCATAGGGCCCAATTTAGGAATGATTTAGAGAAGCAAGCAAACAGTTTGCAAACCTCAAAGGCTTTAAAATTAAACTTGCCATGGGGGAGTTTAAGGGAGGAGGTTCGTGCGGCTATCGTGATATGACTGGGGTGCATTTCTTGTTTAATCTTTTTTTGTGCGTGTGTGTGATGGCGGGGAATGTATGAAGATAAATGACGAATCTAACTCACCTAAACCAGCTGAACAGGATTTGGTGTGCTGCTTAAAATTAATCTCCTCTGCAAATCCATCCTCGGCTGCCACATTTACTTAGGGACAGCCAAGGCTTTTACCCAAGACAAGGGGGGGTGGAGGGGTTGGATAAGGGGTGGTTCCTCCAACAGCCCACTCTGCCTCTCTCTGGGTTTCCCCAATCCTTTTTTCATGTCCTTGTTTGACATCTAGGGAAGAATCATGAGGTGTTGAGTATTATTAACTTCTAAACACCTAAGAAATCAGTAGGATATCACAAACATTCCAGGTGCCCCCGACAGTCTCTGCTAGTGACCCATCCTAAACCCCTACCTTTCATAAAATGAAAAGATGAAAAGAGGGGGCCACGTCTAGTGAAAGGGGTGGGGTGTGGGGAGAGCGGGCCCCCGGTAAAAAGGAGGAGAAATATGACTACCTTGGCTGGGACTACAGATGGTTTGGAGTATTTAATAAACAGGTTGACACTCCAGGTTCCTCTCATTAGGTGATCACGTCGGCCTCGGTGGCCGTAAATCAACTGGCCAGGTTATCGAAGCCTTCTCTCCTGAAGTATACAAGGGCGCCCAACTGTCTGCTTTAATGAGTGCAGAAAACAAGAGGGGAATCTGTAAGGAATTAAATGTCTAGGGCACTTTAATACACACACACACACGCTAATCCAAAGGGCTGGGAAGGCAGTTTACCTAAAATGCAGCAAAAAAAATTTTTTTTAAAAGGAAAATGTATATAATAATAATAATAATAATAATGTATTATTTATATGCCCCCCATCTGACTGGGTTCCCCTAGGCACTCAGGGCAGCTTCCAACAAATTAAAACACAATGTTATACAACATTTGAAACCAAAAGTATGTCAGTAGAAACAGAGAAGCCATCCACAAAACATTCAGATAAATATCAATAAATGTTTTTTATAAAAAGAACACTGTGATGAATCTTATGAGCCCGGGAATGCCTACTTAAATAAATGGGTATTCTGGTGGTGTTTAATGCTAGCTACTGTTTCTGCTTTGTGAGCAGCACATGGCGGAGGTGTTAGACTGTGTTCACTGGGGAAGATGAGAGTCCAGAGAGTGGCAAGGGGGGGGGCGCAGTGGCACAGAGGTAGTTGCCTTGGGGACAAAACTGTTAGGGGCACAAAATTTCAACACCTGATGCTGCCTCAATACAGCCATGCACTTCCGTCTCCATTGCAAATGACTTCTCCATGTGAACCAGGAAGTGACCTCTCTAGGCAATGGAATGACTCTTCTTTTTTTAATTTCTACAGTTGTGAGCTCCCGGGTGACGTGGTTGCCATTGGGCAGTTGAATGCACATGCGTACTCAGTCCATTTCCCTCCCTCCCATTTCCCTCCCATCTCTGCACAGCCCCGGGCACTGGCAACCCGCGCTATGCCACTGAGTCCAGCAATAGTTGGAAATCCATTATATGTTAATTACTCAATTAGATGGATAGGGAACCTGTGGGCCCTCCAGATGCTGGAGCACAGTTTTGTGCCAGAAACATTGATGTTCAGATGAGTATGATAAATAGACAAAGGAAGTTCCAAATGCTCAACAGGTGCTCTGCATGCCTAAGTGAGCTCAGTTGTTGATCCAGCAAGCAACACGGCCCCTTGGATCCTGTTATATGGGAATGGGGCAGGCACAACTTCCACGTGGCAAATGGGCAAGTGATGGGAAGCTCATTCTGCAGGGCTACATCTGAGCTGCCTGCTCACATTTGTGCTGGTGTCTCTGTGACCTAGGTGATGGGGGAGGTCTCTGTGCTGACCCTGAACCATACTGAGCAGCCGACTGCTGAGAGCATGGGCTGGGGGGGGGGGGAGGGACTTCAGTGGTGCCAGACGGATGCCGAGATCAGAGGAAAGGCTGGCACAGAAGCCATGATGCAGGACACCCTGGATGCATCCTTAACCTGCTCCACCATGGACAGCTTTGAGTCCAAAATGACTCCTAGGCTGTGCACCTGGTCCTTCATGGGCAAAACATGCTGCCTCCGACAGTGGAGGTAGAACATTGGCATCCTGGTTAGTTTTCTTCGGATAGCTATGGATTTGCCTTTTGAAGCCATCCAAGTTAGTGCCCATCACCATGGGCGTAGCCAGGTGGGGGGCAGTTGCCCCCGCCAGATCAAGTAAAACAATAGAAATACTTAACTAACTGACCAATCACGTCGGTTCCGTTCCCCCTAACACAAGTCCTGCCTCCCCTCCAAATCCTGGCTATATCCATAACCATCACCACCTCTCTTGGGAGCAAATGCCATCGTCTAAAAGATGCGGGTGGCGCTGTGGGTTAAACTACAGAGCCTAGGACTTACCGATCAGAAGGTCGGCGGTTCAAATCCCCGCAACGGGGTGAGCTCCCCGTTGCTCAGTCCCTGCCAACCTAGCAGTTCAAAAGCACTTCAAAGTGCAAGTAGATAAATAGGTACCGCTCTTACAGGAAGGTAAACGGCGTTTCCGTGCACTGCTCTGGTTCGCCATGCTTAGTCATGCTGGCCACATGACCTGGAAGCTGTATGCCGGCTCCCTTGGCCAGTAAAGCGAGATGAGCGCCGCAACTCCAGAGTCGGTCACGACTGGCCCTAATGGTCAGGGGCCTCTTTACCTTTACCCAACTCTGCAATGGATGGTGTATGGGGCTGGCACACTATTCCAGCCCCCTCCCCAACTATAAACCTCACCGTCTCTCCTTTCTGATCCTTTGCAGCACTGCTGTTGCTTCTCCACTCTGCACATGCGCAATTGGTGTCCCTCCCCATTTTTCTCCCTCCTCCCTACCTGTCACATTTCATTTGCCTCTGCCAGCTTCCCTCCTGCCATTTGCAGCCCAGTCCCTTGGCTTATCGAGATCATATTGAGTCCCTGTCCAGCCCCCAGAAGCATCTGCAGTTCCTCCTGGCTAGGTGTCACCCAAAGGCTGTCATTGGCTCAGGGCCTGTGGGAGTCAAATTCTGCAGCTCCCATCGGCCTACTCTTGAGGCAAACTGTAGGAGGTATATTTATACCGGCTGCCTCCATTTCTCAGGATTTCTCATGAAAGGATTGGCCCTTAGGGGAGGAAAGGAAACATCTCACACAAAAGCATGACATCCTGCCCTTTTGGGTTTAGATCAAGCTGTGACGTGGTTGCTGGAGTGAAGGTTTCAAGAGTGGGTGAGAAAGCAGGGGAAGGAACGGATGCCACTGTTATTTTGCCTACAAATTGGAAGCTGCTTGATATCAGCTCAGGCCACTAGTCC
This sequence comes from Podarcis pityusensis, assembly GCF_964106645.2. Taxonomy (NCBI): domain Eukaryota; kingdom Metazoa; phylum Chordata; class Lepidosauria; order Squamata; family Lacertidae; genus Podarcis; species Podarcis pityusensis. The sequence continues at coordinate 20,341,698 of NC_138041.1, forward strand.
GTGGAGCTCAGTATTTTTCAGCGACTCTCTGGGGTTGCAGACAGGGGTCTCTCTCAGCCCTGCTTAGAGATGACAGTGGGAATTGGACTTGAAGAAAGGACTTCTCCACACAGCACTTAGTTAAACTATGGAACCTGCTCCCTCAGTGATGGCCGCCAACCTGGATGGCTTTTATAAAGGATTCGGCAAAAGTAGCCAGAAGTTGGGATGGTGAAATATACTCGGAGTCGAGTGTGGATTTCATGCTCTTTATTCAGCTTATAGTAGCGGGGAATGGAAGTTCCCCCAAAGTGTCTGCTTTATATACATTATTTACACAATGGGCCCCATGTGATTGGCTAATTCTGGGATTCTCCTGTAGGCCAATCAGGTTGCGGATTCACTTCCACCTGGAGCTGGATTGGGTGGCTCCTGGGGACCAATCAGACTGCTGCGTTCTTGATCCTATTGTCTAGGACCAATCAGACTGCTGCATTTTGGATCCTATTCAACTAAGTACATAACAGATGGGAAAGAGCCTTGGCTGAGATCCTGGTGAACATCAGGCAGCAAGGAAGTTGGAAGTTTCTGTTCTACTCACATAAAAAGAAACCCCCTCCAGTATGTTTCCTTTTTTTCTTTTCGCAGGCAGATTCTGCAGCATGTTATTGACACAGGTGCCTTCTTCTATGCCATACCCCTTCAGGTATTTGACGAATACTGTTCTGCCCCCGTCACCACCATTCTTCTCATTTCCAGGCTATTCATAGCCTGCTCCTTCAACCTTTTCTCACAGGAGTTGCTTCCCATACCACTGGCCATCTTTGCCTTTAAACTCGTTCAAATTTGTCTCTATCCCTTTAAAAGTGCGGCATCCAGGAGTGATGGAGTGCAAAATAAAGTGGGACTGTCACTTCCCATGACTTGGAAGCTACCTTTTTTAAAAAAGGTAAAGTTAAAGGGACCCCTGACCATTAGGTCCAGTCGTGACCGACTCTGGGGTTGCGGCGCTCATCTCGCTTTATTGGCTGAAGGAGCTGGCGACCAGCTTCCGGGTCATGTGGCCAGCATGCCTAAGCCGCCAGAGCAGTACCTATTTATCTACTTGCACTTTGACGTGCTTTCAAACTGCTAGGTTGGCAGGAGCAGGGACTGAGCAATGGGAGTTCACCCCGTCGTGGGGATTCGAACCTCCGACCTTCTGATCGGCAAGTCCTAGGCTTTGTGGTTTAACCCACAGCACCCCCCACGTCCCTTTTTAAAAAATAAAATAAATTATTTTATTTATTTTATTATTTTTATTTTATTTTATTTTATTTTATTATTTATTATTAATACAGTCTAGGATCAAATCTGGGTCCCGCCCCCCAGCTGCATCACACTGCTGACTCATGTCCAGCTTGTGACTGACTGCTGCCTTGAGAGTCTTTCCCCTTTACCACTGAGCGCTCATTCCTCTCTGAAGGCACCTTTGATCTCCTCCATCAGCTGCCAAAGAACATGCTTACTGGAGCAGCCGTGAAATCAAGCAGATGCGTATGTCTGGAAAAGCATGTTCTTCACTCCCATTCATATTTGTTACGAAGCTCATTCAGCAGAATCTGTATTTCTCTCTCTGTGTGTGTATACATGTGGGTCCATTGGTCGTTTATTTATTTACTCTTATGACCCACCTTTCCTTCAAGGAGCACAAGGGGGCATACATAGTTCCCCCCACCTTCATTTTATCCCCACAACCACCCTGCGAGGTAGGCTACGCTGAGAGCCTGTGACTGGCCCAGTGACAGCCAGGGAGTTTTATGACTTAGGAGTCATTTGAACCCTGGTCTCCCAAGTCTAACATGCTAAGCGCTATTCACCGTATCTCTACACATCCAGATCTATCTGCCTTCCAATCTCCCTTTCACTCTTCAACAAAGGTGCCAACTCTAAGGGACCCAGAACCCTTCGCGCTGCCCAAATATTTTGGGGGAGGCACTCCCCCCACTTGACTGTGCTGAGCTTCCCCAGCTTCCTTTCGCTGTGTGAAAGTGCAGGTAAGGGGAAAAAAATCGCATGCACAATCCCAAACCATTTTTCTTTGAAGTAAGCTTGACTGATTTGGATGCAGCTAACTGTCAAGGAAGTTTGACCAAAATCTCAGCCTCATTCTCGTTTTCAGTTCTGGGGGCTAGTGCCAGCTTCTGGCTTGAGGGAATTGCTGGCATTATGCCGCAGGGACAAAGGAAGCTCTTCTTTTAATAATAATAATAATAATAATAATAATAATAATAATAATTTTATTGCATTTTTGAAAGTTACAGAGAAAAGAATGAATGAAAAATTACACCTGAATATACAAAAAGAAAAAGAAGAGAAAAAGAAAAAAAACTGAAAAAAGAGAAACACCCAATTAAAAAGATACACACAATTGTTCAAATGATACAAACAGTAATTTGAACATTCTATACAATAGGCTCCTGGAAAGAAATTACATTAATATTTCTTCTTTTCTTTCCCCCCTTACAATCACTTTCTTTCTGTTCCACTAAACTTGTTTGAATCCCTGATATGTTAACTGACTTTCCTCTATCCCTTTGTGGCTTCAACACTTCTCATTAGTTACCAATAATCTGTATTCCTTTATTCAAATCAATTTCCCCCCCATTATATCTGTAAAATTAATCTAAGCACAACCAAGTATTATTTTTGGAACCATATTTGGTCCATCTTGCTCAATGTTTTCTAGATAGGTGGCAGCTTCCCAGGGTTTCAGGTAGGGGACATTCCCAGCCTTACCTGGATTAAGGATTGAACCTGGGACCTTTTGCACGTGATGCAGAGGTTCTGAGCTATGTCACAAGGGATGTCAGCTGATGGCTGGGTGGGTGTGGTTTGGGAACAGTGGCCTCATGGGCCAGACTGGACCTCCTAGTGGGCAGAGATTGGTCCGTGGGCCCAAACTTTCCCCACCCTTGCTGTAGATGTCCACAAAGGGTTCTGAAGAACACAAAAGGGGAGAAATTTAATAATACAGTGGTACCTCGGGTTACATACGCTTCAGGTTACATATGCTTCAGGTTACAGACTCCGCTACCCAGAAATAGTGCTTCAGGTTAAGAACTTTGCTTTAGGATGAGAACAGAAATCGTGCTCTGGTGGCGCGGCAGCAGCAGGAGGCCCCATTAGCTAAAGTGGTGCTTCAGGTTAAGAACAGTTTCAGGTTAAGTACGGACCTCCGGAACGAATTAGGTACTTAACCCAAGGTACCACTGTATTTGGAATGTATTTATTGAAATCATAGTGACCCATGAATCAACTTAGGTATACTGGAGGGAGACAATAAATCTATCCATTCACATATATACTACATAGTTTTGTAACTTTAATTATATTGCATTGTTACTTTGTCATTGTTGTTTTTGTATGCCTTTAAAAATATTTTTAAGGCATTCTTTCTCTTTCCCCCTTTCATTTTCTCTCTCTTTTCCCCTCTAATTTACTTTAACTTACTGTAATACTTTCAATAAAATATAAATCATTAGAAGAACAAAAAAGCGTGCTTACTATTTTTTGTGAGATTTCATTTGGTCTTTTGGCAACGACTGGTATTGCCGAACTGTTGATTTTCAATTTATGTATTTTCCTTCCTATTCATACGCTTAGGGGCTGAGTCTGGTTACAGACAGACCCCCCCCCCCCGAAACGATGAGGGGAGGTTCTAGGGCTCAAGCTTAGAGCATAGCAAACCCTGCTCTGAGCCAATCATGTCAGCTTCCAGAGGTCCTCCGGGTTGGCAATCTGATGTGTTCAGAAAAAATGTTAGTTCATGCAAGGTCAGAGTAATTGTGCATGATTAATGGTTTATCTCTTCCTGAAAGCCATACACAACGGCTCCAAACCAAGTTAGCCGTAATTCCATACTCTCTCAGAGTCCCTTTAAAGGGGCAGCATTCTTCTTTCCTGCTGGAAGAACGAGGCTTCCAGATTTGCTCATCAGAGCAGACAACCAGTTGGCCCATAGCAGACTCATCCAGCAACTCTTGGATGAGTTTCCGTGGTCTTGAGGGATGTCCTGTTGGAGCACACCATGCAGGTTCAAACTTGAATTCAAGGATGGGTAGCCTCAGGGCTGGGGGGTGGAATGTGCACCAACAGGACTCTCTCTCTGGCCCCCAGAACTCTACTCAGTTCCCACGCCTTGCCAACCTCATTCCATACCCTGATGGCTTTGGCTTGGCTAGGAAGCATCTTTGAACTATGATCATTCCTTTTGCCTGCCCAGGTGGAGGATAGAGAGGAGCATGTAAGTGTGCTTAGAAACTAGCTCTGAAGATGGTTCAGAAACTTCAGGGAGTGCAGAATTCAGTGGCCAGGTTGTCCAGTGAGGCAAGATGTTTACACTGATCCTGGTCCAACTGCACTGGCTACCAATTCGTTTCTGGGCTGAATTCAAAGCACTGCTTTTGACCTATAAAGCCTTAAATGGCCCAGGACTTCAATATCTCGCCTCTTTCCATAAGAACCTACCCAGACCCTGAGATCATCTTCTGAGGCCCTTCTTCCTGTGCCTCCTCCACAAGAGGTCAGGAGGGTGGCAACATGAGAAGGGGCCTTTTCTGCAGTGGCTCCCCATTTGTGGAATGCTCTCCCCAGAAAGGCTCGCCTGGCGCCTTCATTATACACTTTTAGGCACCAGGCAAAAACATTCCTCTTTAACCATGCCTTTGGCAGACTGGCATCCAATGCCGTTTTAAAATGTGTTGTGGGAGGGTTTTCTTATTGGGGATTTTGTGTGTGTATCTTTGTTTTTATTATGCATTTTCTGTAAAATTCACATTCAGTGCTCCACCCACTTTTGCCCCTTGCCTCACCCACCACTAGTCTGTGGCCCTCAGAAGCTTGCAGATAAAAGAATGTGGCCCTCATAGGGACATAAGAAGAACTTGCTGGATCAGGCCAATGGCCCATCTAGTCCAGCATCATTTACTCACAGTGGCCAACCAGATGCCCTTATGGGAAACCTGCAAGCAGGACCTGAGCACAAGAGTACTCTACCTCTTGGGGTTTCCAGCAACTGGTATTCAGAAGCATCATTGCATCTGACCATGGAGCCACTGTGGCTAATAGCCATTGATAGCCTTCTCCTCCATGATTTTGTTCAATCCTCTTTTCAAGCTATCTAAGCTGGGGGCCAAGGGACGTGGGTGGCACAGTGGTTTAAACTACTGAGCCTCTTGGGCTTGCTGATCAGAAGGTCGGCAGTTCGAATCCCCGTGACGGGGTGAGCTCCCATTGCTCGGTCCCTGCTCCTGCCAACCTAGCAGTTTGAAAGCACGCCAAAGTGCAAGTAGATAAATAGGTACCGCTCTGGTGGGAAGGTAAACGGCGTTTCCGTGCGCTGCTCTGGTTCGCCAGAAAAGGCTTAGTCATGCTGGCCACATGACCCGGAAGCTGTATGCTGGCTCCCTCGGCCAATAAAGCAAGATGAGCGCCGCAACCCCAGAGTCGGCCACGGCTGGACCTAATGGTCAGGGGTCCCTTTACCTTTACCTAAGCTGGGGGCCATCTACCTCCTGGGGAAGTGAGAGCCATAGTTTAACTGTGCCCTCAACATTTCTCTTCATGAATTTGTCTAATCCTCTTTGAAAGTCATCTAAATCAATGGCTATTAATTAGGGTTTCCACACGTCTGGAATTTCCCAGGCGAAAATTGCTGAAACATCTAGGAAAGTTGAGACGGATGGCAACCCAAGTCTTGATTTGGGCGAATTTCCTTAGAAATAGCTCAAAAACTTCTCCTTTTTTTGAGATTTCCCAAAAAAGAAGCTCAACAAAAACCACGAAAAACTCAACTCTGGATTTTCACCCTACATTCCATAGTTTCACAGTTTAACTATGCACTGCTGAAAAGCACTCCTGATCTCTGAGCAACACCATCGTTCCTGGTGAGGTTGGATCCAGAATGGAATTTCAGTGTCCTGCCATCGTTGTGATCAAAAGAACCTCAAGACCAGAGCTGGGATGATGGAGAGCGGCCTATACGGAAAAGCAAATTTGCTCCTAACGGCTGAGGGGCAAGCCTTGTGAGTTGGAGGCGAAAAGCAATTATCTTCTTTTGTCCTGCCTCCCTCACTTCCTAAACCGAAAGAAAAAGAAGGGGAAATTAGTCCAAAAATAAATAAATAGAAGAGGAATGGCAGGGAGGACAGGAGCGAATGAGCGCCCCCCCCCCCAGTTCAACTACGCCTCCTCCGAGAGGATGATTGAAATTGGCTGCCCAGGATAATAAAGTCTCCCGAGCATCGAGGCAATGCCAGAAGTGCCCCCCGTCCCTAATGAGCCAGGAGACGCCAGCTTGGGGGCTGTAGCCGGGGCTAAATTAGCGGAGGAGGCCATCTGAAGTGGCCTGACTCCACCGTAAACTGCCTTAAGTGTCTCTTTATTAAATTACACCACCGCTTAGAGTCTGCCTCGCTGCCACATCAGAGCTGTCTGCATCCCAACAAACTCCTGGCGTTCCCGCGGGAGGTCTGGGCTACTGGATACTGACAATAATAATCGGGAACATGGGATGGGGAGGAAGGGGGGAGCACAGAGAATGCTACCCTCCATCATCAACAACAGTTTCCTTGTTACAGCTTCATCACATGCTACTTTTAAAATAGCATCACCACAGATTCATTTATTTTTTTGGATGTGGAGGTTGATGGACCCAGAGTTCCAGGAACTGGGAGCCTGCCAACATAAGACCATCAGAAGAGTCTGCTGGGTCAGGTCAGTGGTCCATCTAGTCTAGCATCCTGTTCCCACAATGGCCAACCAGATGCCCCAATGGGAAGCAAGACCTGGGTGCAACAGCAACTTACGATTCTCATCAATGAGCATTCATAGGCCTCCAGCAATAGAGGGAGGACATAGCCATTGTAAAGGTAAAGGGACCCCTGACCGTTAGGTCCAGTTGCATACGACTCTGGGGTTGTGGCACTCATCTTGCTTTACTAGCCGAGGGAGCCGGCGCACAGCTTCCGGGTCATGTGGCCAGCATGACTAAGCCGCTTCTGGCGAACCAGAGCAGAGCACGGAAATGCCGTTTACCTTCCCACCGGAGTGGTACCTATTTATCTACTTGTACTTTGACGTGCTTTCGAACTGCTAGGTTGGCAGGAGCAGGGATCGAGCAACGGGAGCTCACCCCGTCATGGGGATTCGAACCGCTGACTTTCCGATCAGCAAGCCCTAGAGTCAGTGGTTTAGACCACAGCTCCACCTCCGTCATTGTGGCTAGTAGCTATTGCCCATGAATTTGTCCATTCCTCTTTTAATGCCACCCAAGTTAATGGCCATCGCTCCAGATGGCATAATTCCAGATGGAACTGCTGTGATTCAACAGTTATGAATGGATACACTTCTTATCCCTGAGTGTCTCAAATTAAATCCGATCATTTCTCCTGGAAGGAGCTGAGGTTTTAAGGAAGCCCTCTTTGAAAATGTATTTCTGAGATGCCCCACTGGGTCAAAGGAGAGGTCCATCTAGTAGTATCTGGTTCTCACAGTGGCCAGGTATATGTCTGTGTGAAGCTGACAAGCACTTTCAAAATCTCAGTTTTTTATGATTGCCAGCAACGGGCATTCAGAGCCATACTGCCACCAACAGTGGAAGAAGAACATAGCCATCGCTGGACTAGATGACACCTGAGGTCCCTCCCAACTCTACAGTTCTGTGATTTTTATGTCCAGAACTGCCATCATAGCAGCAAGGAAAGCAGCAATTGTTCAATGCACTGGATCAGGGGTGATATCCCTACAAGATGCAAAGGTGGGCTGCTTCTAATTTCCTCTGAAGCAGTCTGACTAATCTTTTTGTGAACGTCTCAGAAATGCCACAGGATTGACTCCCACTAACCACGGGCAGGAAGTGACTCCAAGCAATCAACAGCAATGTGTCTAAATTAGCCAACCATCAGGGTCAAGGGGGGAAAGGGAGACAGAGGAGGAGGTGGGGTCACTGTGTGTCTGACTTCCTTTGGACTTCAATACCTTCAGGCTATATTACAAGGAGACCCTCATGGAGATGCTGAACACCTGACTCCCCCTCCAGCACAGCTCTGTTTATTTGGGAGATCTGCTAAGTGTTAAGGGGAGGGAAGAGCATCCCCTTTCAGAGGTCAAATGCAACAGTATGCCACAGCGAAGGCTTGGGGTCCAGGTTCCTGATTCAGATCCTGAACCAGGTCGCGGCCTAAGATTGACAAAAAGGTGTCATTTTCACTGAAGACCAGAGACTGAATCGCCCTCCTTTGCGTGCCAATGTGGCATAGTGGTTAGAGTGTCCAAACAGGGACTGGGAGGCCTGGGTTCAAACTCCCCACTCAGTCATGAAGCTCACAGAGTGACCTTGGGCTGGTCAACTCTGTCTCTTGGTGCTGGTTTTGACCTTTAAAGCCCTAGGACCCACGTACCTACGGGACCGCTTCTCCTGGTGTGCCCCATGGAGGTCCACAAATGACAACACTTTGGAGGTCCCAAGTTGCAAGGTGGCTAGATTGGTCTCAATTAGGGCTGGGGCCTTTTCAGTACTGGCCCCGACTTGGTGGAACGCTCTGTCACAAGAGACTAGGGCCCTGTGGGACCTGTCATCTTTCCGCAGGACCTGCAAGACAGAGCTGTTCTTCCTGGCCTTTGGTTTGGACACAGTCTGACCCTTATGTTTCCTTTCCCTTATGGTTTTGATCTATGGGCTACTTTTAAAATGAGGCTGCATTTTAAATTGTATTTTAACCTGTATTTTAAATTGGTTTTTTCTTCTTCTTTCTATTATGTTTTTATTGTAATTTTACTGGTGTTAGCCACCCTGAGCCTGGCTCTGGCCGGGAAGGGCGGGGTATAAATAATATGTATTATTATTATTATTATTATTATTATTATTATTATTATTATTTCTAACCAACCTCATAGAAGGAGGAGGAAATGAGGAGAAAAACCATGCATGCTGCCACCTTGAGCAACTTGGAGGAAAGGTGGGGTAGAAATTAAACTAACTAACTAACTAACAATGTTTATTGCTGTAAGGGCCAAGCTAAGCCCACTAAGGATTTTGGGCCATGGGGTGGGATTTTGAACTTGTGAGTTAACATTGTGGGAAGATGCATATGGATGATATCATCTGATATCATTTCTGGATTTCTTTTGTGAATTTTTGTCTTGCTTGCATCTCCCACTGTCATCATGTTGGTACTTGCAAAAGTTTTGGAGCAGACTTACCACGCCACTTCCATTCATTGTGTACTCATGACACCCTGCTGAGAGCATGTGCCTTTTGATACCGCAAATATTCCACCCCCTTTTCTAAGGGAACGCTGAGAATTCTAGCTCTGGGAGGGGAATGGGGCCTCCTAACAGCTCTCGGCATCCTGAACAAGTGAAATCACCTAGCAGGGGCACCAACTTATGGGAACTGAGCTCTCTCCCCCCCCCAATAATTTTTGGGAGGGGGCCAGGCCCCTCTAATGCCCCCAAAAATCAGGGAGCGGAGGAGGCTGAACGTGGAGCCGAGCCCAGTGTAGGTTCAATGATCAGCTCCTTCTCCTCCTCTTCCTGCCACAGAGAGGAAGGAAGGTCAAAGCAGCCCCCCACTGGTGGCTGCAGCAGTGGGAAAAAGAGGAGGAGCCTCCAGACATTGAAGCTGTGCTGCTGCCATGTTCATTTCCGCCCTGGCTCCTCCTGACGTCCTGATGTCACATGTCCCAATTGCCCTCCAAGCTGGCTCCTCTTTCTCCCAGGATACTTTAGAGGAAGTCACAACTGTTTAAAGTGGTATCATAGCGCATTAGATGTTTGGGGTGTGGATGTGGCCTCAGCTGGCTCTGACTCTCACTGAATCAGTGTCCTGCTACTTTGGGTCTCTCCGTCTTCTGCTCTACCAGTCCAAATGGACACCGGCCACCACTGCCATTTCTTGTGCTAGAGGATAGTCATTGAGAAAAGCTCCCAGCTCCCAAGCTGCCAATATTAAATTGGATCCAATCAATATTCTGTCCTCAACGCGCTGCGCTCTTTGTGTGTCTGCAATATGGGAGAGAGAGAAAGAAAACTGAAGATGCTCTAGAGTGGGGAGGAAGAAGAGCGTCCACCTTGTGCAGAAAGCAGACCTGACAGGCCAACGAAGAAACACAGAAGAACAAATAGCAAAACCGAAGGGAGGACTTCTCTTTCCGCACCACCTGAGGTCATTGCATGACCTTTGAGAAAACGATCATGCTTCGAAATGGAAGCGTGACCTTTGTCAAGAGACATGGAGCTTCCCAGTTTTGGCTTCTGCCAGGGAGGCGAGGATGTCCCAGAGGCACCACTCAACGAGCAGCACAATGCGGTACACCAGGGTCCTGACCTGCTGTGGCACACATTCACGAAGACCTGCCATGGCCTGCCCTCCCTCCTCTCAGGTTTTACTGCACAAACGCCTTGGAGGGATATGCGGAAGATACAACTTGCATGGCCATTTATTATTTTTATTATATTTTACAAACCTGATTGAACATTTTCAAAAGAGTTACAAACGTGAAGCGTTGTCTTCTTGAACAAATGCGCATACAGATGCCAAGTCTCATATGCAGCCATCCACATGGCATCAAAACATAGTCAAAAAATCTTTTACATTATGAATTAAGCTCATGTCCACAGAGTATACTTCGATCTAAAGTGTTAAGATAATTCCTCCATGTTGGCTGCTGCCACTGAGATGGAAGGGAGGCTAGTGTACTGTTGTTAATGAATGAATTCAATTGAGATTGTACACAGGGGTCAGGAAGGTTTATCTTGCCTGGGCCAGATTGGTTCTACGGAGATCCCGGAACCGGCCGGATCACAAGTGTGCGCACCCACGATTTTCGGTGTCTGCGCGTGTGCAGATGCGATTTTCAGCGTCTGCTTCTGTGCAGACGTGATTTTCAGTGTCTGCGCATGTACAGACGCGATTTCCGGTGCTGTGGAAGCGAGTCCCCACACTGTGCTGGTTTAGCGCAGCACGTGAGGGGGCAACTCGGTTCGGGGGTGGCTTGTGGGCTGTTCAAAAAACCTCCACAGGCTGTTTCCGGCCCATGGGCCTTAGGTTGCTGACCCCTGGTACAGAGCATACCCTCCAAGTCTCCAAACTTTCCAGGGACTGTTTCGGAATCACAAAAGCCACCCCAGCTTCTCATTTGATCCCTGAATGTCCCTATTTTACCCACCAGCGCCACCACCACCAAGCTCGGGGAGGAGTATGAATGAACACTTGCCCCGAGCAGCAACGATGGAGGTGGCGGAAGCTATGAGGGAGCATCCCATTGCCTCTCCATTGCTTCTGCAAGCCTCCTTCCTTGGGCAGCTTGTAGCAGCTGTGGGAGATCGGGCGAGGAAGAGGAGAGGCTGTGGCCGCCAAGGCCATGTGACTCGCTGACTCTGAGGGGCAGGCAGAGGGCAGGGCCTCCCTGGATGGGAAGAAAGGGAGAGTGGAGCGGAGCACAAGGAGTCTTGAATTTTTTTAAAAATGCTTTGAGCGTCCAAGTCTAATCTTGCCCCCTTTCTAAAATTTATTTATCGGTGCTTGTTTTTCTTTTTGTAAATCTACCAAAGATTTGTAAATCTACCAAAGAGAGCCAGTGTGGTGTAGTGGTTAAGAGCGGTAGTCACGCAATCTGGGGAACCGGGTTCGCGTCTCCGCTCCTCCACATGCAGCTGCTGGGTGACCTTGGGCTAGTCACACTTCTTTGAAGTCTCTCAGCCCCACTCACCTCACAGAGTGTTTGTTGTGGGGGAGGAAGGGAAAGGAGAATGTTAGCCGCTTTGAGACTCCTTAAAGGGAGTGAAAGGCGGGATATCAAATCCAAACTCTTCTTCTTCTTCTTCTTCTTCAAAGAATTAAATTAAATTAAAAAATCGGGATTAAGGGGTTTTCTCAGACAGTGGAGGGCATGTGTGCTGTATGGGACAGGTCTTCACAAGGGTCAGTTGGGCAGGTCGGGGAGTAAGAAATGTCCCTATTTTCATCTGAGGCATGTTGGAGGGTATGACAGAGTCACTGGCAGAGGAATGGGGGTGCGGAGGGAGTGGGCCGCCCCCGGCACCACTATTCTGGTAGGGTGCCATCGCGGCGGCTCCCCCAGGTCCACGTCACGTCCCCCCAGGGGTGTTGCCAGCCACACCCCCTCCTGCTCTCCGCCCCTGGTAGCGGAGCGTGCAGCTTCGCCACTGGACAGAGTCAAATCCATCTTTCTTTGTTATTCCTCTTATCACCCTCCGATGGTTAGTTAAGCACCCCGTAAGTATATTCCACACATATTGAGTCCAGGTTTCTATGGTGGGTCCCCCCGCTACACACTAGAAGCAAAGATTGACACGGTTCCAACAACTAGAAACTTGCACAGCCATATTGTAGATACAGTGGTACCTCAGGTTAAGTACTTAATTCATTCCGGAGGTCCGTTCTTAACCTGAAACTATTCTTAACCTGAAGCACCACTTTAGCTAATGGGGCCTCCTGCTGCCGCCACACCACTGGAGCACGATTTCTGTTCTCATCCTGAAGCAAAGTTCTTAACCTGAGGTAATATTTCTGGGTTAGCAGAGTCTGTAACCTGAAGCGTATGTAACTCGAGGTACCACTGCACAGGGAACTCAGGAAGCTGCCTCACACTGGTCTATCTAGCTCAGATCTATCTATCTATCTATCTATCTATCTATCTATCTATCATCTATCTATCTATCTATCTATCTATCTATCTATCTATCATCTAATCTCTATCATCGCGGATGAGAAAGCAGACTCTCCAATGAAGAGGAAGGGATACTTCAGATCCGTTGACTTTCTGATTACTCAAGGACCGTCCCTGGTGTATCCAGGCGCCGGACTCTCTCTTCCTCTACCCTGTGTGTCTCCTCCTTCCCCGCATCCCCCCCCCCGCTGTGCAAGTTCAATGGAGAGCATTCAGCCCCCATCAGGAGTCTCTGTAGATCCCCTCCAAAGATTAAGCCCTGTGAATATTTCATGACCCTTGAGCGATAGCTCTTAAGGACCTGTTGCAAGGCTGGCGCCCACTTACTAGTTAAAAAAGAAAGGGAGGGGTAGTCACATTGCTCTGTGTGTGTGTGTGTAGAAATCCTGAGAGCTAAAGTCCAGTGGATTGGAAGCAATACACTGGACTGCCTTCCTTCCTTCCTACCTCCATCCATGCTCCCTTAATAGCAACATAACCTATTTAAGGATGAATAAGTGCTCAGAGTCCATGGTTGATAATACCCCACAGGAACATAGGAAGCTGCCTTAAACTGAGTTAGACCATTGGTCCATCTTAGTATGTACTGTCGACATTGACTGGCAGCAGCTCTGCAGGGTTTCAGGCAGGAGTGCCCTACTTGGAGGTGCACAATCACACACAACTCCCTTTCCTTCACTCCCTGTCCCATCGCAGCAGCTATTTCCTAACCACCTGCCTTAAATAACCCTCATCTGATAGCCCTTCATTAGAGACCATGAGCATCATCCTTGCTTCAGCCCCTCAATGTTGTTAAGGACTTGTTTGTTTGCCTCCTAAGTCAACTGTAGAAGCAGGCAGTGACCTGGAAACCAGTAACCTGGTATTGGTTGGGGTGGTGATGATTATGTTTGCTTGTTTTTGCATTTCTTCCTAATCATCCTCTTCTGGATGAATGAAGCAAAACACATTTATTTAGGAAAAGACGTGATCTTGGTTCCTTGTGTGCTGGGAGACTTTCATAGGATGAAATGGGGAGTGCAGAGTGCTGGGGTGGAAGACAGCAGGCTGCCCCCAAGTCTAGCTCTAGATAAGATGCAATTGGCAAAATGTGGAATAGGCAAAAAAGTGGAATAGGGAAGACTCTGCTGCCCAGTTAGCTCATCCTCTTAAACTGGGCTGGGGAACTGGTGGCCCTCCAGACATTGTTGAAAGGAAGGTACTTCTTCATGAAGCACAACTATGGAACTCACTTCCACAGGCGGCAGTGATGGATACCAATTTGGATGCTTTTTTTTTTTTTTTAAGGACTGGACAAATTCATAGAAGAGAAGGCTATCAATGGCTTCTAGCTGCCTTCATTATCATAGGGATTCCTAAGTTTGTATCTAATAGCATGCATCCTGTGATTATACTGACCTCTTCCCCCATCTCTGCTACTGTTGAGATTCAGCCTGCAAAGCACTGTGGGTTGTGTTCAGCTACATTTTACTTAGAATAGAGCGACTGAAATTAATAGGCTTAAGTGAGTCAGATCTATTCATTTTAATTTATCTACTCTGAGTATGATTTTGAACCATGAGTCAAAGCAGCAACTCCCACCAAGTTCCTTGTAGTGCCTCACTGACTCATAGAATTGTAGAACTGCAGAGTTGGAAAGGACCCCACAGGTCATCTAGTCCAACCCCCTGCAATGCAGGGATCTCAGCTAAAACATCCATGACAGATGGCCACCCAACCTTTCCTAAAAAACAAAAACAAAAAAACACTCCAATGAAGGAGGTGGGGGAGGGGAAAGGCTGTGGACAAGTGACTGCTAAAAGCAAAGCTAACAGGCTGTCACCACCTATGTCCTACTCAGAGCAAACCCTTATGGAACTGATAGACCTGTTAGTCACGTCCATTAATTTCAATGGGTCTGCTCTGAGGGTGACTAACATTGGGTACAAGCTCAGGCCCAGAATTGGCACCGTACCATCTGTCAGGGAGAGACAAACGGGAAAAGATGAAAGGACAGAAACCAGCAGTTATAGAGAGCCTAAAGAGATTATCAGCAGCTTGTCATCTGACAGTCAGTCTGACGTAGAGGGGGAGGAGGATGAGCCTGGGACAAGTCAGGCTGTACACAGAACAAGTAAGGGGAGGAGTTTTCGCAGACTTGCATGCTGGGTGCGGAAAAGGAGGAAGTAAGATTAGAGGGAGCAACTGCGCACAAGGGGAAGGAGGCTAATGGAAACGCTGGAGATGTACGTTTGAACTTTGTCAAATAAATCAATTGTTTGGAACTGGCTGGGAGCCCGGAGTCTTATCTATGGCCAGCTGGACAGCACTAAGCCTCTGACACCATCATCACATCACCACCAGAGGATAGTTCTGTCGGTAGAGCATGAGACTCTTAATCTCAGGGTCCTCGGTTTGAGCCCCACGTTGGGCAAAATATTGCCTGGGGTTGGACTAGATGACTCTCTTGGGATGCTGCCGGGGAGACGGGGGCATTTGACAGGCCCCCAGCTGGCTCCAGCCACCGGCCGGCAGCCGGACGAACTCCGGTTCTCGGAACAGCATCAAAAACTGCGACTTAAGCCTCAGAAGCCTTCAGGAGCTTAAGCACGCAAGCCAGCAGAGATAAGAACTCTTTGCAACAGAAGTAGCAGACAGAGACATGTGTAAGCATATTTACAGCATTTATTCAGCAGCAGGACAAAGGAAAAACATGTCTGCTTCCCTTCGTGTCCAAGCAAAACAGCGGCATAGCAAAAGCAATATATAATGGAAGTTCCCAGCAGACTGTGCTGGAAGTAAACAGACATGTGACATACAACAACTCCACATATCTGTTCCTCTTAAGGCGGAACAGAACATCAATATCCTAACAGACCCTCATGGTACCCTCCAACTCTAGGATTCTAGGATTCAATCACACCACTATTGGGAAATTACCAGTGGCCCAGGAGAACCTTGGAACCTGAAGATCACTCGAATGGCCTTTGAAATGAGAGAGCCCTGAGCATTTTTGAGAAATATCAGATAACTTCCTTATTTAATGCCAATTAGCGTTTTTCGTTTAACAACCAATGGGTGTCCCATTAAACTTGCAAAAGCAGCCTTGGTGAGATGCCAGTATGGTGGCTAAAGAGTGCTGGCCCAGCCAGGGCTTTTTGCGTTTGGGCGCACACCTGGGATTGCAGATTGCTGGCTCTCCTGGATGTGGGCTGCAAGAAAGAAGAGGTGTGTGTACATGGGATTCAGTGTGCTTATAATTGCACTGAAAGTTACAAGAGGATTTATATACAGACACAGGGCCAGGGAGATTTTGGGCCCTGGCTTCCTGCCTCACCATTCCTGGGCAGTGTCGAGAAGTGTTGAAAAAGGCAGCTTGCTGACATCATCTCCCTCCCCTGTGTTAGGAGTCGATGCGCAGCTGGGCTTGGAGAGGTGACTGAAGCGAAGGAGTGAGACATGGCAGAAAGCAGGACCCCTCCGCCTGAGATCAAGTGTAATTGATGTGACTGCTTCCTCCCATCAAGCGATGGCTTTGGCAGTTGTCCCATGGCGAGATCCACTCGCAGGTCCTTCCTGCGAAAATGCTCCTACGCCAACTGCTCTAGCCACAACAGCACGCTCTGATGTGCGGAAATGATAGGGGAAAGGAGAGGGAGGGAGGTTTGGGGGGAAGGAATCAAGGCCTCACAACAAGGAGAACGTTTTGGTTAACTTGATAAATGAGTGGAAGTTCTCCAACGTTCTTCTGCATGTTATGATGTTGGTTGTTGTTGTTTAGTCATTTAGTTGTGTCTGACTCTTCGTGACCCCATGGACCAGAGCCAGGCACTCCTGTCTTCCACTGCCTCCCACAGTTTGGTCAAACTCATGCTGGTAGCTTCGAGAACACTATCCAACCATCTCGTCCTCTGTCGTCCCCTTCTCCTTGTGCCCTCAATCTTTTCTAACTTCAGGGTCTTTTCCAGGGAGTCTTCTCTTCTCATGAGGTGGCCAAAGTATTGGAGCCTCAGCTTCAGTTTATATGCCTGTTGTCTTTGTCCTTGGAGTTTTCTTGGCAGGGATACTGGAGTGGCTTGCAGGTTCCTGCTCCAGGTGGATCACATTTGGTCAAAACTCTCCACTATGACCTGTCCATCTTGGGTGACCCTGCACGGCATAGCTCATAGCTTCTCTGAGTTATTCAAGCCCCTTCACCACGGCAAGGCAGTGATCCATGAAGGGGATGACGTTTGCTATGCTTGCCCAATCTTTGTGTGGCAAGAGACCTCAGAAGTCTCCGCTGCCTGGACATATGATAGATTAAGACAATGGGCCACCTTGTCCAAGATCCTGTTCTCACAGAGGCCAACTTGATGAACTTATGGGGAACCAGCAAGCAGGACCTGAGCACAAAAGCCATCTCCCCTCTTGAAGTTTCCAGAAACTGGCATTCAGAATCATTGCTGCCTCCAACCAGGGAGACAGAGCATAGCCATCATGGTTAGTAGCCACCAATAGACCTTCTCCTCCTTGAATTTGCCCAATCTTCTTTTAAAGCCATCCCAGTTAGTGGTCATCACTGCCTCCTGTGGGAGAGGGTCCCTAAGTTTAACTATGTGCTGTGTGAAGAAGTACTTATATGATGACAACAAACCGTCGTCATCAATGGGCTGCATCCGACTCAAAGCATTGAAACTAATAGGCATGACTAACTTAGGTCCATTGATTTCAGCGGGTCTACTCTGAGTAGAATTTCATTGGCTATGATCCAATATTAATATATTTGCTTACTGTTAGGAAGAGCCTTGGGCATCCCTGAGACAGGATGCAAAGGTGGGCTATATGAGCAACTTTATTTGCTGCCAGTCGCTGCCTTGGGCATCCCGGAAACAGGATATGAAGGGTGGGGTATGAGTATTTTAAAATAAAGAAATAATAACCAGAAAGAGAGAGAGAGAGAGTTTAACAACCTCCCCATCCATCATTACCTACAGATGATTTTCGTATGCTTTGGGAAAGGAAGGGTTAAGTTCATCAGCAGTCCGCAGTAGGGGATGACCCGGTTATAAAGGGTTAACAGTATTTGGTTTTTCAGAACTATTTCTTATATCAAGTTAGTGCAAGTAGAGTTCAGCGAGGTCAGCTCAGCCCCCCTGCCCCCCTCCTACTCTTCCACCCTCCTCCCCGTTCCTTCCTTGTTTCACCTCTAATCTGATGACCTCAGAAACAGCTCTTTCCTTATGATGTTCTTGACAGCATCTTCAGACAATACGCGGCTCAGAGACGCCAGCGGTCTCCCCCTTGATTCCCTGACCCTCGGGAGAGAACCATGGATGCTAAAAGGCACCAGAGCTGGTTGGGGGGTGGGGAGGAGGGCGGGGGGGGGGGGGGAGATGCGTGGTGATGGTAGAGGAAAATCTGCAACAATTTGTTCTGTGGTTTCTGGACATGAGAAACAAGGGGAAATGTTTCCTCTTTGCTTTGGTTTTCATTTCTCTCTGCTCCACATCATTCTCCTTCTCGTCCATCAGACAGATTTCCTATGGGTGTCATCTCAAGACGGGTCTTGCCTTTTCTCTGTTTGGATATCTGGAATTTTTATTTTCTAGCCATTGGTTTTGGTCTACATTATGTCCTATATTTGTGTTGGGTATTGTAGGGTTGTTGTTGTTTTGTTGTGGTTAAGATCCAGTAAAAAGTAATTATTATTATTATTTTTAAAAAAGTTTAAATCAAAACATCTCCTCTCCCCATGTTACCATTTGCAACTTCAAGATGGCAAATACAATTTTTCTTTTTTTTAAAGATCCTGCTTGCTGGTTTCCCATAAGCATCTGGGTGGACTAGATATTACTTTTGAAATATAAAATCTTATGCACCTCAAGGAAGGACCACCTTTCCCCATATGAACTGACCCAGACCCTGCAATTGTCATCTGAGACTCTTCATCATGTGCTCCTTCCGTAAAAAGTCTGGAGGGTGACAACACAAGAAGGGGCCTTTTCAGTGGTGGCTCCTTTGCTTATGAAATTCTCTACCCAGATGGCTCACCTGGAGCTAACAATACATACCTTTCAACACGAGACAAAAAACATTCCTTTTTAACCAGTCCTTTGGCTTTTAACTATCTGTATCACCTTTTTAGGTGGGATGTTTTAATGTAGTTGACCAAAGAATAGTTTTTAGATTTTTTTAAATAGTGGTTTTAATGTATGTATGTGTTGATTTTTTCCCTTAAAATATTGTAAGTCACAAAAAAGCAACTAATATTTATTACATTTGTAGATGGGACACTGGCATGATGCAGCAGGTTCTTCTTATGTTCTTATTGTAGAGCGGGGGGGGGGGGGATCCAGAAAGGGGAAACCCAAATTGCTGGAGGAGGCAACCATTTTAATTGACTTATATGTGGAATTTCGTGGTTCCGACCCAATTCAGCTCTGCCTGTGTAAGATTGCCTCCTGCATCAAGCGCCTACTCATGTCTAAGGATAGGGGAGAGATTTGATTCCGTTCACTTTGGAAAAGCACACCTACTTGATTGACAGTTTCCAAGACAACATGTGAACCGAAACCAACACTGGAATTTTGCAGTTCTTGCAATGCAGTTCTCCAACCAAGAGATGTCTACAAAAATTAAGGTGTGCATAAAAATGAACATACTGTATCATTGGTGATCACATACAGAAATACATTACATTTTGCTTTGCAAAAATGTGACTACAATGGGTAGAGAGGGCTACTGATGGCTGCTAGCCAAGATGGCTATACTCTGCACTCCACAGCCATAGAATCATAGAATTATAGAGTTGGAAGAGTCATCTAGACCAGCCCCCTGCAATGCAGGAATCCATACCCTCCAACATTTCTCTGATGAAAATAGGGACATCCTAAATAATAATAATAATAATAATAATAATAATAATACCACCACACCCATCTGACTAATTTGCCCCAGCCACTCTGGGTGGCTTCCAACTTATATAAAAACATAATAAAACATTAAACCTTTTTTTAAAAAACCTTCCATATACAGGGCTGCCTTCAGTTGTCTTCTAAAGGTTGTACTGTGGCACCTTGGTTCTCGAGCTCAATCCTTTCTGGAAGTCCGTTCGACTTACAAAACATTCAAAAACCAAGGCACGGCTTCTGAATGGCTGATTGCTCCGAAACAATGCCAAAAGCTGAAACGGATGTTCGGCTTCCAAAAAACGTTCGCAAACCGGAACACTTCCGGGTTTGCGGCGTTCGGGAGCCGATTTGTTCATCAACTAAGCCGTTCGGGAACCAAGGTACCATTGTATAGTTACTTATCTCCTTGGCTCAGGGGTCACATGACTCCAACATTTCTTCTATGAAAACAGGGCCGCCCTAAGGAAAAGCGGGACATTCAAGGATCAAAGCAGAAACTGGGACAGTAAAGCAGAGACTGTCCCTGGAAAATAGGGGCACTTGGAGGGTCTGGGGATCTTTGGCCCAACATGGGGCTCAAACCCATGACCCAGGATAAAGATGTTCTCATGAGCTGTCAGTCACAGGAAGTAGTGCTTCTGAATGCTAGTGTCTGGAAACTGTAGGCAAGGAGAGTTTGGTTGCACTCAAGTCCTGATTAAGGGTTTCCCACAAGCCACTGTGAGAACAGAGAACAGGATAGTGGATTAGATGGGGCACAGGTCTGATCCAGCATTCTAAGACTAAGACTTATTCAACAGAAAATAATATTCAGAGCCCCCTGGACTCCAGCAGAACTATACTGGAAGAAAATAACAAGTGCAGACAACTGCTGGAGATTCGGGAGTAAAAATGCGAACTTAGTACATATGATGATTAACTGCCCAATGATAAGATCATTTTGCTGCGAGGTGAGGATATTTATAGTAAGAGTAATAAAAAGAAATTGTTATTTAGGGGAATTTAATTTAATTCTAAATTATATTCCAGAAACGTGGGAGATTTCCAGGGGTCAAAAAAAATATATGGATGTACCGTGCTATATTAGAAGCAAAAAAACTTGTTTTGATGAATTGGAAGAGCCGCAAAAAGATTCCATTGAGCACATGGGTTGATTATATGGACAGATTAGCTACATCTGAACGAATTGCATGTCAACACAAATTAAGAATGGATAAATATGAAGAAATCTGGAATGAATATTTAAGCGATAAGGTGGATAGTGGTGGGAAGTGGGGGGGAGGAGAGAGATGTGGGAAAATATTGTTAAAAAGGTGCAATCATAGGTATATCAGTGTATTTAAATCTAAATTGTCAAATTGTGTTATTATTGTTATTGTGGTTTTTGTTGTAGTGTCTTTTGCGGTTGTTGTTTGTATCAAAAAAATGATTAAATAAATTAAAAAACAAACAAAAACAAGTCTGATCCAACAGGATTGCATGACTAAGCCATTTCTGGCGAACCAGAGCAGTGCACGGAAACGCCGTTTACCTTCCCGCTGGAGCAGTACCTATTTATCTACTTGCACTTTGACGTGCTTTAGAACTGCTAGGTTGGCAGGAGCAGGGACCGAGCAACAGGAGCTCCGTCACGGGATTCGAACCGCTGACCTTCTGATCGGCAAGTCCTAGGCTCTGTGGTTTAACCCACAGTGCCACCCGTGTCCCTTACCCCCTAGCTTAGATGGCTTTAAAAGAGCATTAGACAGTTTAATGGAACAGGGGGCTATGGATGGCTACTAGCCACGATGGAGAGAGTGTAGGGACAGTGCTCTTGTGCTCAGGTTCTGCTTGCATGCTTCCCATTGGAATATCTGCAATGCTGGACTTGATGGACCATTGGCCTGATCCTGCAGGCTGTTCTCATGTCCCTATGAAGCCACGCACTTTAAATGTGCAGCGTGTGTCCGCAAGCACAGCGAGAGAGACGTCACCTCTGAAGACAGATAGAAATTGGCAACGGGAGCAGCGGGCGGCCTCCGCTTTCCAACACGTTCTGGAAAAGCGAGCGAAAGAGGAAGTCAGTAGACACACACACACACACACACACACACACACACACACTCCAAAAGGATTCCCCCTCTCCATCCCGACTCCCTGGACTTCCTCCGCACCCCTCTCTGGGAGAAGGGAGATGGAAATTGGCAAGCCACCTTGTCGCCAATCAATCTGTGGTGTAACAATTAGCACTTAAGCACCACTCACCCTAAACACCCGCTCTGAAAACACTTTAACTGGAGAGAGAGAGAGAGAGTAGGAAAGGGAGAGAGAGAGAAACGGAGAGGGAGAGGAAAATACACACCCACAACAACAACAGCCGGAGGATGGAACCAGATCAATGCCTTGCAGGAAAGGAGGCTCCTAATGTCCCATTTATTGATGATGACGGTAGCACTTTTAAGTGCGCGTTCTCCGCAGCGAGCAATTAGCCGGTCGGCCCACGGCAACTCCATTGCAATGCTCGGCTCCCTCCCTCAGAGGTGTTTGATGACAGCTTCATCTGTTACCATGGGCCTTCCGTAAAAGCACGGCGCCGGCACCCTCTCCATTATGGGCAGCTGTGCAGCGGGAGGCTGGAGAGGGTCTTCTCCCCGGTGGGCTTGCAAGCCCTTTGTAAGAGACTACGGTAGACACGGAGTCTGTCTGAGCACAAGTTAAATTGATCGCCACGTTGGGGGGTTGTTTCTCCCAAACACTTCCCTCCTGATATTTTTCATTTCTGAAGTGCGACAAAGCCTCTGCTGCAGCCATTAAAACAGGGTAGGGGACACACACAACATGGTGCCCTCCAGGTATGGCTGGACTGCAACTCCCATCAGCCCTAGCCAGCATTGCCAATGTTCAGGGAGGATGGGAATTGTAGTCCAGCAATGCCTAGAGACCACTGTGTGGGCTAGGTAAAGGTAAAGGGATCCCTTCCTATTAGATCCAGTCGTGGCCGACTCTGGGGTTGCGGCGCTCATCTCGTTTTATTGGCCGAGGGAGCCGGCGTACAGCTTCTGGGTCATGTGGCCAGCATGACTAAGCCGCTTCTGGCGAACTAGAGCAGCTCACGGAAACACCATTTACCTTCCCGCCGGAATAGTACCTATTTATCTACTTGCACTTTGACGTGCTTTCGAACTTCTAGGTTGGCAGGAACTGTGTGGGCTACCCTTGCCCTAAAACAGGGGTCGGCAACCTAAGGCCCATGGGCCACAAGAAGCCCATGGGGGTCATTTAACTGGCCCATGGACCCCCACTGCCTGCTCAGGGACCTCCGCCGCCCACTCGGTTGGCTCCTGTGCACTGCGCTAAACTGGTGCGGAACAGAGTGGGGACCGCCTTCCGCGATGCTGGCCGGCTTCCCATTGGCTGCAGGAAGCTCCTGCAGCCAATGGGAAGCTGTGCACGCCTCCTCCATGCTAGAAGGAGAGCCAGAAATAGCATCTGCGCATGTGTTTGTGTGCGCACACACACTCCAGCCCACTGCGGTGTCTGGCACAAGCCACAAAAACTTTGCAGACCCCTGCTCTAAAAGAAAGGTGGGACAAAGGTGCAAAATCTGCGTTAAAGTCAGCTTTCATCAAGGAAAGAGTGAGCAAAAGAACCCAAGAAAAGCCTGCTAGATCAAGCCAATGGCCCATCTAGTCCAGTATTCTGTTCTCACAGTAGCCAACCAGATGTCCCAACAGGAAGCCTTCTAGCAGGACCTGAATGCAAGAACACTCTTATTTCCTGTGGTTTCTGGAAACTTTTATTCAGAAGCGTTACTACTTCCAACCATGGAGGCAGAGGATAACCTCCGACATGGCTAGCCATTGATAGATTCACCCACCATAAATTTGTCCAATCCTATTTAAAGGTATCCAAGTTGGTGGCCATCAGTGCCTCCTTTGGGAGGAAGATCCATAGTTTTCTATTTTCTAACATTCAACTTTGCTGGTTGTCCATTCTCTTATCCACTTTCTCTACGCCACGCATAATTGTATAAAGGTCTATAATGCCACCTCTCATTTTGCCTTTTTCTCTGAACTAAAAAGCCCTGAATGCTGCAATCTTTCCTCATTGGGGAATTGCTCCACCCACCCAGTGTTTGAAAGAGTCATTTTCTAATCTTTGGGTTCAGTTCTGATGTATAAGGCACATAGGTACACCTCTCTCTGCATCCCCCCTTCTGTGGCTTCTCTGCCCAGCTGGAAGCACCACCCGTGCGGCAATCAACTTGAAATGTTTTCACTCTCCGTTGCCACCTCCCGACTTGCATTACAGAGAGGGAAAGAGAAAGGCTTTTAACACCATCCACTGACCCAGCCTTAAGTACACTCTCCTGGATTTGATCTAACACGAGTGAAGGGAGGTCAGCTTCAGGGGACCACAAGCGTGAGAAAAACTGTGTCAAGTCGACTGCTCCTACCGTGTCGGAGTGCTGAATGATGAGTGGGTGACACACGGCAGAGAGAATAAGGGTGCTCACCTGGAAAATGTTAGGGGGAGCCTGTCTGGGTGTTAAAGTGCTGACAAGATGTGTCAGAGAGAGACTTGCAGTGCATTTAGGGAGAGGAGGAATCCCTTTTTCCTCTGCGGTTCACGGTGCAGAAGGAAGCCTGATTGCCCCCATCACAGAAGGGTCCATCAGTCTGCCGTGGGCTTTTGCTTAAGGTTGCTCAAGCAGCTGTAAAGTAATATCTAGATGACATTGACCATTGTTTTCTCCATGGTGAATTGTGTATCGTTAAGCTAAGGATTCGATCCTTGTCCTATCATTTTTTATCTATTTATTTATTTTAAAAAGCCTTTCTATCATATCATATCATGGTGATGTACAGCATTAAAACATTAAACACAATTAAAAAAAATAAAAAAAATAAAAAAGCAGATCATCCTTAAGGTGACTGTCTTATCTCTCTATACTATATTTCTGCAAGGAAATTTGTCGTCACCCTGTAGTTTGCATAGCTGCCAATAGGTGGCCACACCAACTTCAGCGTTATGACTCAACATCAGACAGGTAAGTGAGTAAGCGGTGCTGTAGGGGGTTGGGGGTGAGGGGTTGGTCAGGTACAAAGGAAGGAAGTGGCCAGGGTGGAGTGCAGAAGGCTGGAGGGGTGGAGCAAGCAGGGGCAGCAGCCCCTGGTTAAAAAAATAAAATTAAAACCGAACAGCTGCAAAGGCACTGTTAGTATTAAAAAAGTCAAAGCCACATGGGACTGGTAACTCTAAATGCCTGACTTCTGACTGAGGCCAGTCAGACCTTTGTAACACACGATACAATTAACAGCACCCCTCTAGATGATTTTGATAACTGAGCTGGAATATAGGGGCTCAAGTGGTCCTGAAGATATCCTGAACTCTATTTACAAAGTTATTTGTATATCAACATAAGAAGCTTAAAGCTGGCCAGGTAGCAGCCAGCACAAAGGTAGCATGTACCTGTTTGCTCACACCAGTGGTCTAACCACTGCATTCTGGAGCAGCTGGATCTTCCAGACCAGACCCCATCTACAGGACATTGCAGTAATCCAGTAATTTTAAATGTCACAATATGGGTTAGAGGAAGCGCTATTGTTAGGCTGTGCTAGCTCAAAAGCATCTGTGGGTTATATCCAACCAAGTCAGTGGTGGTAGGGAAGCCTTTTCAAGCTGACAGCTGTATTCTCTTCTGGGGAAGCCAGTAGTGGGTGGAGCCAGAGATATTAGTGGGTGGAGCAATGTATGCTCCTTATCATTTGTATAGCAGACTAGTTTCTACAGAGACTCACACACTGGCCTCTATTCTCCATCCATAGAAGCAAGGGGACATACTCAGACTTAATGGAGACAACCCAGCAAGGTGAAAACACTCCAGGTGTTCAGCAGGAGGATAAATCCAATTCTATTGGACGCTGTGTTTTGACACACCCTCCAATCCAAAACAGCCAAAGTCATCCTTGCATATTTTAACAGGATGAGGATAAAAGCAAATTGCTGATAGTCACTTCTCTCTTTGGAGAGGCAGAAAACCTCCTTTGGGTGCTAAGAAGAACATAACAGGTGCCTTCTGGATCAGACCAAGGGGCAGCATCCTGTTCTCACAGTGGCCCATCCAGTGCCCCAATGGGACCTGAGCTGAAAATCCCTCTCTCCTCCTGTGGCTTCCAACACACCATATTCAGAAGCAATACTGTCTCTGATTGTGGAGACAGAACATAGCCATCATGGCTAGTAAAGGTAAAGGGGCCCCTGACCATTAGGTCTAGTCGTGACCGACTCTGGTGTTGCGGCACTCATCTCGCTTTATTGGCTGAGGGAGCCAGCGTACAGCTTCTGGGTCATGTGGCCAGCATGACTGAGCCACTTCTGGCAAACCAGAGCAGCACACGGAAACGCTGTTTACCTTCCCACCGGAGTGGTACCTATTTATCTACTTGCACTTTGACGTGCTTTCGAACTGCTAGGTTGGCAGGAGCAGGGACCGAGCAACGGGAGCTCACCCCATTGCGGGGATTCGAACCGCTGACCTTCTGATCGGCAAGTCCTAGGCTCTGTGGTTTAACCCACAGCGCCACCCATGTCCCAGCCCTCATGACTAGCATCCATCAATAGCTCTCTCCTTCATGAATTTGTCAAATCCTCTTTTAAAGCCATCCAAGTTGGTGGCCATCACCGCCTCCTGTGTGAATGAGTTCCATAGTTTAATGATGTGCATAAATACTTTCTTTTAATTGTCTTCTAATGCTATGAGAGATGGAGAGAAAAAACCTTTATCTGCCCACTTCCTCCATAACACAGAGACACAAGCAAACTTATTGAAACTTTGGGTCATCCTGAGGTTAATTGCTCAGGTTAATCTGTCCACTGCATGAGGGAGGACATGGTCACGTCTGGTCCTTCAGATTGCAGCTGCCCTTGGCGTCCTTATGGGGGAAAATGAACCAAAAGAGAGGAAAGAGGCCGAGCAAGATTTAATTGGGGATGCCTTTGCCTATCTGCTCTTCCTGGCTTCTAGTCACCTTGGGGCGGGTGCAAGACTGGTTGGTGAGAATCAGAGTGATGGGAGGGAGTGGCCACATCATAGGGCTATGCAACTGTCACTCTTGGTTACCCGACAGGCAGGAGATGATGCCCCCAGGAGAGAGATGGTTCCCACCTGTTCTGAGCTAATGAGGATGCCTTTGATGTCAATAAATATTTCCCACTTGCCACAAAGACAGCAACTCTCACACAGAGGAAGAAGAGAGAAGCAGTGGGGGCTGGCAAATGGCCCCACCAGCCTTTAGTTAATGGAAACTATGGAACTCACTTGCAATGATGGCCACCAACTTGGATGATAATAATAATAATAATAATAATAATAATAATAATAATAATAATAGTTTTATTTATACCCCACCCATTGATGGCACCTAGCCTCAATCTGCCTCCAGCCAGCCCCAGCCTGCTTGCCTTCTGACTTGCAACCAGTCCAGATGGTGACCCTGGCTGTCAGTTTCAGAACTCAGCAGGGAGGAGGAAAGGAACAAAACTAGAATTATTTAGCTCTGCCTCTCATTAGCTGTAGCACCACCTACTGTTGGGCTCTCTGCCTCGTCCCTATTGAGAGAGACAAGAAAGGACAAAGCTGAACACTGGAAGGAGAGTCATCCATGCTTGGCCTTCCTTTCCTGATCCTTCATAGGAATGAAGGCTCTATATCAGGACTGCTGAAATTTGGTAATAACGTAAGAACCACCACAGTTCCTGCTGACAGTTTCCACCCGTCTTTGGAGGTAATGTCTCTCACACTGTGGCTGTAAACATACTGTACATTTAAAGGGCATGGTTTCCTAAGAACATACAAAGAGCCAAAGGCCCATCTAGTCCAACAACTTGTTCTCACAGCAGCCGACCAGATGTCTCCTGTGGGAAATGTCTTCCTGCATGATGGATCCTTGAGTGGATTCACATACCCAAGGCTCAGTCAGCAAGGAAGGAATCGTTTCCTCCCAATCTGTTGCTCGAGAGTCACAGGTTACAGCTGTTACTGTGTCTAGGGGACCAAAGGGACGCTTCCCTTCCAGAATCAGACAGCGTTGCCTGCCTGTATACTTACTGAATTTGGCTTGCAGGTCTTCCATTCCCTATATTGATGGATGCAACCTTTTTGCTAACATTTTGCCTCATGAGTCTGCACCACAGGCTTGGGGGGGGGGCAAAGGTGTCACTGGCACATGAAACAAACCTGCATGGACGTTCTGTAAGACCATTTCCACACGCCTCAAAAGCGTTCGTTTTGTTAGCTTACACGTAGCACAGGAAGAGGACTTTTTTTTTAAAAAAAAGAAGAAATCACATGGGAGATGGCTAGAAATATATTGAAACAGATAGATTTGATGTGCCTGCTTTCTCCATTTCCAGGAAATAGGAGCAGTATTTAAAAGCTGAGTTGTTAGTAGCCAGTTGCCTTTATTTAAAAAATAAATAAATAAAAATAAACCTTTTCCGTTTTCCATACAAAATGATAGTGAATCTGGTCTCCCCTCTTGGAGCATTTAGCATTTCTAAAAACAACCACAAGACACACATGTCAAGTCTTGTTGTGAATGTATGATTTTGAGTGATTCCAACTTGATTTGGGATGTTTACATGCTAGGAGATACAGATAATGCATTGGTGACTCTGACTTCTAAAAGCTTTCCACGAGTGAATTCTCTCATTTCCTCCTTAGGCGAGTATTCCCCAATTGTATCAGAAGATGATATCCACATTTGTCTGGAAGGTGGCAGAGGTAAAGATATAGGAATGCACTCCCTCCCCCCCCCCTTTTAAAGCCATCAATTAGGCCTGTGTGTTTAACAATCAAAACCTGGGATGGAAAAAGAATATATTGAATTCCAAAGGCAGACTTTGGTGCATTCCAATTCCAATGGGGACGGGGTATTAGGCATTAATTTGGGTTCATTGTATCCTAGTAGTCTGCTACTTCATTCTGTGTCGAGGGCGGGGAACCTCATCCCCTGGCTCCCAGAGAAAGACTTCTCTAAAACTCTAGATTAAGACATCAAGTCTCCCTCCCCTCCATCGACAGTCCGTCCCGACCCCCTCCATCTTTTCTCTCTTTGAAGAGGTCTGTGTTGATGTAAGCGGACAAGGCAGAGAGTCAATAAAGAGGGTATCAGAGAGCCTGGGAGCAGAGTGCCTGCAGCAACAGAGAAGACACAATTACTGCAACAACTGTCCAACCAACCGCAGCTCAGAGACTCCACTTAAAGTAATTGAGTGTGAAGGCTGGCTGGAGACACAGGGCCCCCCGTCCTCCAAGCCCCCCTCCCGCCACAGAGACAGTATTGGCTGCTAATTGGCGCCAGTGGGCTTGCGCTAATTGCGCTAATGCTCTGGGTCTGACAGAGGAGGGTCGAGAAGGGATGGAAGGGGGTGCGTCAGGGAGAGGAGAGCTGGGTAGAGGGGTGTGGGCTGGGGGAGAGAGAGAGAGAAAGAGAGAAGGGAGAAGATGGTCATAAAAGCAGGATTGGGCCTTTGATTCGGTATCAAATATTTAAGCGAGTGGTGACAGGATCTGCGGACACCGCGTTCTGCGGTCACCCGCAAAGGGCCTTGGAGAATCGCCCCCTGCCAATGGTGGGTTGGCGAGAGTGGCGTGCTTTCTCTCGACTTTGTTTAATTAATTATGTGAATGGCTAATGAGCCCCACTGCCTTTTCTGCATTTCCTTTTTCAACTCTAACTTTTAGGTCCGTCTTGCTCGTCTTCTGAGTCCTGCCACTTGCCTTGGAACATGAGTGGGAGAACACAATGGTGGCTCAGCTCCTGCTTGCAGGTGTCCCATTGGGGCATCTGGTTGGTCATTGTGGGGACCAAATGCTGGACCAGATGGACATCTGGCCTGATCCAGCAGGGACCTTCATGGGCTCATGTTGTAGGTCAGGGGGCTGGAGCCTCAGGCCCATTAGGCCCTCCAAACCCACCGATATGTCCCTTGAGAGTTTCCTCAGGCCACAACCTCAGGCCACAACTTCCCAGAGGCTGCTTTTGCCTAGCTAGAACATGTTCTTTAACTATGATAATGTATCTTGCTTGGCTGGAAGGAGGATGGAGAAATGTGTGTGAGAGAGTCTGCCCGTTTCATGTTTGAAATGTAAACTCCTGTATGAAAGCAAGGGCTAACATCCATTCCTCTGCCCACATTTGACAGGCAGAGCCAACTAATTCTAGCTTTCTCTCCATCCTCCTCCCTGATGAGTTCTGCCAAAGCCAAAACTGAGGTTACAGAGGAGGAAACACAGAACCAGCCCCCGTCCCGTCCCTGGACCTGTTGTAAATCAGAAGATAGACAGGTGTTCTTGGGGGAATCAAGAATGAGCCAGCATCAATGGTGCTGGTAAACTGGTTGGCATACAAGTTGCACGCCAAGCAAGAGGGTTTAGTAAGATGTCCAGCATGTATTTTTTAATCCCACCCTCTTTGGCTTTTCTATAATAAGCGATTGACATAACATCCCTAATACTCCCCTCCTATAACAGGTTTCAGGTTCTCCTTTAGCATGAGCATGTCTTATCAATCCATACAGATTATCCAAATGTCTAGCATGTAAAAATCCCAGGGGACAGCACCAAAACCACCTTATCCATCACATACCGTTCCCAGAGAAAAGTGTGTAGCTCAGGAGATACTGTTCAGGATATCTGCAGCAATGCTTTGGAGTTTATCTTTTGCGTATTGAATAAATGGTCACCATATTACATGAAATATATCCTTTTTCCTGTTCCTTTTGTCACCTTTATGAGTTAATTTTCTTGGTGAGAGTCAGGGATAATCCTTGTAAGGCCCTCTGGGTTTGAGATATAGATACCTGAGCAGACACGAAAATAATAATAAATTCTTTATCTTTCCTGCATTGCAGGGGGTTGCACTAGACTAGATGAACCTTGGGGTCCCTTCCAACTATATGATTCTATACCAGCATTTAGGCCTTCAAAGAGAGACAATAAACACAGTTGGAATGAGAAATCCATGGGCTCCTGGGTTATTTTGGATATTTGAAAGGACACCAGTCCCCAAAATGTGTTTCTCATCTGACATTTGCAGACAGAGCAAATGGCCTTTGTCAGGTCTGGGACCTTCTACCCCCAGAGCTACGGTTCCTGATCTGTGAATGTTATTTAACCATGTTCTTCTATTAAGTGAAGAGATGGTTAATTAACAGGCCAATTTCACCTCTGCTCATTTCCTACAGCTGGGTGGCCTTGGGTCTGTGGCTAATCTGGGTGGCGTTTTAATGGGCCAGACCAT
The DNA here is from genome assembly GCF_964106645.2 of Podarcis pityusensis. Lineage (NCBI taxonomy): Eukaryota > Metazoa > Chordata > Lepidosauria > Squamata > Lacertidae > Podarcis > Podarcis pityusensis. Next base: position 20,372,568 of record NC_138041.1, read on the forward strand.
TGCGTCTCCTCCACGCAATGCCCCCTGCCCCAGACTTGCATTTCTTCTTTAGTTGCAGAAGGAGGAATCGAGCAAGTTGATTCCTTCTGTCAACACAAGCTCTCCCTGGATTTACTGCAGAGGATTCCACGTGTGTTTTACATGCCCGGCTCATCTGAAAGATATCTTTGGAGCCAATGAGCACCAGTGAATTCCACAGGGTTCAGTTGCAGAACATGTCAATGTAAGGCTTAAGTAAATGGATGAGCTTTTAAAGATGGTCAGTGTGTTACAGGGGCACCAGCTTCATAGGGCGATTGGGGGGGCAATGTCACGTACGGGACGTCATGCATGATGTTGCAAGTGTGTGACGTCCTGACGTTGTGTGCACAGTGTCGGGAGGAGCCAAAAATGGTGGCAGTGCAGCTTCTGGGGCTGGTGGCTTCTCCTGTCAGGGACTGGACTGAGGAGGAATGCTTGGAACCACCACCCCCTTCCTGAACCTTCACGAGAAGAGGAGGACAGTATAGATTTAGAACAGTGGTTTGCAGAAGGTCATAGTTTAGAGGCTGCAGAGGGGAGGAGCTGGGAAATATTGGGAGAGCAGCAGGAAGAAAAAGTACTAGGGGAGAAAATAAAAAAAATCCTTCTAGTAGCACCTTTAAGACCAACTAAGTTAGTTCTTGGTATGAGCTTTCGTGTGCAAGCACACTTCTTCAGATACACACACGAAAGCTCATACCAAGAACTAACTTAGTGCTTAGTGCTTTCGTGCTTGCACACGAAAGCTCATACCAAGAACTAACTTAGTTGGTCTTAAAGGTGCTACTGGAAGGATTTTTTTTATTTTGACTATGGCAGACCAACACGGCTACCTATCTGTTACTAGGGGAGAGACAGCTGACAGACTCAGTGTCTCTTGAAAGCATTCCTGACCCCCCTCTTCCAGAACCAGGCAAGCCCTGAGAGTAGTAGAACAGAAAGCTCAGAGGCAGAAAGCACAAATCAGTCGATGCAGGGGTGATGTAGAATAGGAGGGACTGAGGGGGTGGGACTTGACTTGGAGCAACGCCATTAACTAAGAGAGACTGCATTCCTTTATCTCTCTGTGTGAATATTGAATAAACTACCTGGTAAGAACTCTTCCTGTTTTTCTGCTTCTTAGCATCCCAGCATGAGAGGGATAGGATTCCTTGAAGCCTTGACACCACCTCTTGCAACAGCCACTGGCACAGGACTGCTTCGACTCTCCTTCCCCTCTGCGAGGAAGGAAGAAGGAGAAGGAGAAGAAGGAACTGGCCACTGAAGCAGTGCTTGGCTCTATGTTCAGCCTCCTCTGTCCCCTGATTTAATAAGACATGGGGGGCCCTCCCAGAAAATATTGGGAGGTGGGGGCCAAAAGGGCTCAGCCCCCATGAGTTTGCACCCCTTGTGTGATGGTCCCCCAATCATATCTTTGGCCTGCAGGGATCGATCATTGCTCTTCAGCCATCTTCAGTGCTTTGAGGTTTTGTTGCAATCAAGTAATATATCAGTCTGGCTCTTGCACTTGTGAGTTATTGCTAACCACGCTGTGGTCATTAGGAAGCCTACTAGTTCTCTGTGGTGGAGCCTAAGTCTATGTCCAAAGATAGGAGGTCTAAGGCAGGACAGGATTTGGAGAAAGGGGCTGGCCTGTAATTGCGGATATAATGGAGAATACTCTATTCCAAAAGTTTTTAGCATGGAGGCACCCCCACCAAAGCATATGAGAGAATAGTATCCGGGATGCAGCAATAGCTGAGCATTTCACTAGACACAGGAGAGCAATTAAAAGCACAACGAAAAGAGACACCTTCCAAGAAACGTGGACCCCTTTCTTTAACTATGTTAATGACCCAAATCAGGACCTTGCTATACCAACTGCTCAAATATTCTCAGTGGAGAAGTTACATTAAGAAATACATTTGAATATTGAATGTGTCAATGTATGTCTAAAGACAATGGATGAAACAAGCACCCTTAGATGTACTGCTGGATAAGAGTTTAATGGTTAGTGTATTTGTTTTAACACACACACACACACACACACACACACACACGGCAGTGGTGAGTAGACCCTGATGGCTTCTTACAGAAACACAGGGAGGCACATTTCTAAGAGTAAGGGGTGTTCAACGGTGGAGTGGTGAAGACATTTAAGCAATAAGTTATGGCCTTGCTCCAGGTTACCTGAAAGATCATTATCTCCCTTTACGAACCTTCCCAGGTACTAAGATCCTTGACTGAGCGCCTTCTCTTGGTCTCATCAATATCAGAGGCTTGTGGTGACACAAGTCAGGTACAAACAAGTAGACCTGAGATGCACTGGAACCCTACTTATTAAACTCAAGATGAAAAATCCCTGGGATGGCAGTTCCATCACCTGCATTGCAGGGAGTTGGACTAAATGACTTTTGGAGTCTCTTCCGACTCTTCAGTTCTATGATTCTGTGATCTCCCCAAATATATGAGCCAATAAGCTTGGGGAGAAATGTCCTCCCTGCACTTCCTTTGTTTTCTGCTTGGCATCAATATTTGATCAGCAGCAGCTGAGTGAGCAGCCTAGAGAAGACAGGGGAGCTCCTCTCCTTGATGGTCTCTGTGGAGCACTGAGGTTTTTGTGGTTTGAATTCTCCTCTCCCCTTAGTGTTTGTTTGCCTCAGTTGGCCCAAACCTTGAAGCTGACTTCTAGTAAAAGGCCAACAGAAATGAAGTACTCATTGACTCTCCCAGGATCTCTTCCTCCTTTGTATTTTCTCTCCTTCCCTTTGGGAGCAACGCAGCTTGATGACATTCCATATCTCTCAGTGGGAAAGAGAGAGAGGGAGAACCCACATGTAAACACCAAGAGCCTGATCAATACATTCGTCAGTTGCTCATGCTCTGGCGACCTCCCGTCTGGACTACTATAATGGGCTGTATGTGGGACAGCCTTTGAAGACGGTCTGGAGGCTGCTCCTACTGCATGATGCAGCAACTAAGGTGGCAGGAAGGGCAGCCCAGAGGGATCATGCCTCACTGGTCCTGAAAACACTGCATTGGGTTCTAGTAAGTGACTGGGCAAGGCTTTGTTCTAGCACATAAAACCTTAGACCACTTGGGACCCAAATGCCTACAGGAGAGAATCGCTCAATATCAGCCATCTCAGATCCTACAATTAGCAGGGGAGGCCTTGTTGGTGGTGCTGCTGGGGGCTGACTGGTTGGCATTGATCCATGATAGAAGCTTCTCAATGATGGTTCTCCATTTCTGGAATGTCCTCCAGGCCTCCAGGGCTGACTTGATGTCTCCAGGTTTGCCTGTCCCCTTCCAGGTGATAGGGGGAGGGTTTGAATCTCCAGGTGGGTGAGAGCACCTTTAAAATCTTATTCTTCCTCTCCTCCTCTTCCTCCTCCTCCTCCTCCTCCTCCTCCTCCTCCTCCTCCTCCTCCATTATTTTATTACTGTATGTGCAGCTTACAAGGAGCTCCCAGCAGAATCAGGCTGCAGATTATTGCAAAGATTTTCTGGGGTGTCTGCCTTCCTCTGCTTCCTCCCCTCTCCCAATTAACATACTTCACTGGGGCTTGATGGTGGGAGGGTATTGAAGGACATGCTCTCAGGGATTGTAATGAATGCCTAGTGTATCATGCTTAATGACATCACCAGGGCCAGCTCCTACGACGTCACCAGGAACAATCTCTAGGTCTCAGGTTTGGACCCTGAAGGTCTGTGGTTTAGCAACCTTATTCCAGGCACTATTCCAGGCAATTGTGAGATTACTGTTTTTTAGACTGTATTTACATTTTTATTTTTTGAAAAAAAGAGAGACAGTTTTGTTGTCTTGTGTTTGCCATCCTGGGCTCCTTCAGGAGGAAAGCCGGGATACATATTGAAAATAATAATGATGACGCTACTAATAATGTAATAATGTAATAATGTAAAGCTAGGCTTTTCCCATACTGCTGCCCCCCCCCCCATTATCTGGAAAGGCTCTTAGTGACAGGGAACGAGGTGTCAACAGTGAGACAAATCTCTGCTTTGATTCTCCTCTGTGTTATACCCTTGACAAATGCTAAGCTTGTTGCTGCAATAGCACAGAAGGCCTCAAACAATGGTCGCCCTGTTGCCAAGTCAGCAAACGCGGAGCTCTGGAACCCCTCAGGATCTCACGGCCTTAATGAAAACAAGGGATTTGGTGGGATCCGGTCTGAAAACTAGCTAAACAAACCCACTCTCCCGACCTCACCCTGACCTCCCAATGAGGTGTTAATTACTGAGGGATTAGCACCTTTCCTCTATCACACCCGGTTTAGCTGAGGAACAGGAGGTGACAAATATGGAGATACAACACAAATCCCAGGAGAATCAGGCCACAGCCAGAGGCAGGGGAAAGAGGCTCGGTCTGAATTTTAGGCACAGCCTGCAGAGAGCCACAAGGATGCTTGTGGCTGGGGACTGAGATTCCCTGCTTGGTTCAAAACATCTGGAGGATTTTCAAGATGAAGCAGAAAGCATGCTCCCAAAGTCCAGGGAAATGGCTCATTCAAGACAGATTTGGACATTCCCACCCCGGAGATGTCTGGCTGCTGGAAAACAGGAACATAAGAAGAGACTACTGGATCAGGCCAGTGGCTCATCTAGTCCAGCATCCTGTTCTCACAGTGGCCAACCAGATGCCTGTGTGAAGCCTGCCTGCTGGACTGGAGCACAACAGTGCTTTGCCCACCTGTGATTCCCAGCAACTGGTATTCGGAAGCATATTTCTTCTGACTATATAGGCAGAGCATAGCCATCGTGGCTAGCAGACACTGATAGCCTTCACCACCATGAATTTCTCTAATCCTCTTTTTAAGCCACCCGAGCTGGTGGCCATCCTGTGGAGCCTACTTGCCTACCTCCTGCTTAGTCTGAATGTTGTCCTTTTCCAACTTAGCAGGGAGGAGGAGGAGGACAGGGCCAAAATGGCTCTGTCATTGGGTCTGGTGCCACCTACTGTTGGTCTCCTTGTTTTCTGCCCTATGAACTTCAATGGGCACTAGCCCTCATGGATGACCTTGTCTGGATTCTGCTGCCATTTGAGGTGCAGTGTGTGGTTGTAGCCAAAAGTCCCTCCTCGCCCTTGCCCCCCAAATGTAGAGTGATCTCCCCAGCTGGTGCTTACTGTGTTTGCTTGCCACTAAAGTTATGACTCTCTCTCCCCCCCCCCATTTATTTTACTCTGGCAGATTCTGCTGCTTTCATGTGAATTTTTGGTAGGGTTTCAACTCACCCTGTTATGGTAAATTGCTGTGGGGCTTTTGCTGTGCCGGTGGCATCCATGTGCTTTGAAAAAGATGTGCAGCTAGTTTGAAGGTTTGAACCTTCTCAGGTATATGCAACTTCCAATTGACGTGTATCCAATTGATGCGCAGCCGTGCATGTGCGCATTGCGCCAAACCTGTCTGTCACTTTAAAAATGACCCCCCAAAAGGCCCCAAAAGAGCCCAGAAAGGGCAAAAGGGCATGAAAACAGACCTAGTAACCCCACTAGCCTTTGCATGTCCGATCCCAGAGGCCTTTGCACCAATCTTTGAGGCCTGTGGAAAGTTGGAGTTTGAGAAAGGAGGTTTGGGGGAAGCGACTGTGGTCGAGTTTGGTGGTCTGGTAACCATTGCTGGTTTTTAAGGGGGGTGGATTCCATGAGTTTCCAGAGGTTCAGAAGGTGTTTTCAGGTTTTTCCAATGGTAATTCAAATATACACAATTTCACTGATGCGCATGGTGCCTCAGAACATAAGGTCCGTGCAAATTGGGAGTTGCCTGTACACGATGCATGCCTGTAGCATGCATCTTTGCTGATGTGCGTGATTTGACCCTGAGAACAAAGGAGGGGTTCTTGGGATTCCATTGCACTCATTCTGACTTCCCTTCCTTTTTACCCTGCTGGGAAGAGAGAGCCTATACCTTAAATTCTGGGGTTTCTGAAAACAAAGCAAGCAAAAACAAAACAAAACAAAGAACAAAACAAAACAAACAAGAAAGACAATATAAAGACTAAATGAGGCATCTGCCCAAAGGGACCCTTCTGTTCCCAGATTCCAACGATGGTGCCTGTTAATATTTGGCCTGTCTCCAACTACTCAGAGCTGACCCCTTGAAACTAATGCATCTAAGTTAGTCAGGGTCATTATTGTCTATGGGCTTACTTTGAGTAGGGCCAACACTGTAGCCAATCCTTCGTCTTTCTGTCCTCTTGCCCTTAGCACCCTGTATTTTGTAGCATGCTTTTTGGCCTAATGATGCTGTCCCATTTGAAAGATGCAGACCACCCCAGTGACCATCTGTGGCGATGGTGGTAAGGGAATATTAAAAGCAGCGCCACCGCCTAGCTGTCTCTGTGTCAGATGAATAGTTAAAAATTTATGGTTGTGATTTTTTTCCCCTTGAAAGCCCTAAATTGCTTTATCCTTTCGAAAATTGTTCCCTTTTGAATTCAAAAAATCAAACCTTTGTCTAGACTCAGCTGGGCTCTTAGCTGATGGATCTGTAGTGGAATTATCACCCTATCCTGAGCAGACTTGTCCTTTTAGGAGAAGAGCCCAGGACTGCTGCAAATCAAGACAGGGTGATCACAGGGTATGGCTAGTCACGTTAGATGGGGCGAAGGCCACCAGACCACAGGGATTTCAGAAGCCAGGGGGTTGCATGAACCCCCCTCTGTTCTACATCTCTCCTGCACCTGAATTGTGCCATCCATCATGCTATGTGCTGAGACTAGAGAATTTGCTATTTGATTTCTAGTGGCACCTCCAGTAATGACCTCAAAACATTTCTTTTTAATGAGCTGGATTCCCTGCAAGCAGGATCTGCACAGAATGTTGCAGTATATCTTCACTCCGTAACAGAAGAGCTCTTGTTTGGGCTGCCAGCCAGCCAGGCCCTCCTGTAGGATACTCCATTCCACATCCCTTTCTTGCTTGTAGGGATTGCAGGAGAAATTCGATTCAGTTATTTAAAAGCGGACCTACAGAATTCGCCATTTCTGAAAATACCGTTAATGCCACCATCCCTCGAAATTTGCACTTTCCTGAATTTTGCAACACTGCTCTTAGGCAAAGTTGTGTGTCCAACCCCCCCCCCCCATGCTTATGTATACTAGGGTAAAGCATGCATTTAAAAGTCTGTAGGAATAATGAACAAGAATGCATTGTAGTGGGGGGAAATGCTTTTCAAAGTTTGTGTACAAGAGGTAAAATTGGGTGCCAAGATGTCTATCTTTAGGAGAAATTTGCACTAAAATGCTATTGAATTTTCATGAGCACTTTCCTTGAAAAAATTGCAAACTGATGTGGACGTGTAAATAACAGAACTTCAAACTGGAAAACGGAGGAACTGAAATGGACCTGTTTGCCATCTCCTGCTTGGTTTTCTATTCCCTCCACTCAAATTGTAACCAACTTCTTGTGGCTGCTGAGCATGTGAAACCCAAAAGCTAGAGAGCAAGGAGAGAATCCCGGCGGCTAGATGGAAAGGCAGGAAGGCTGTGCTTGGTCTCCGAATCTGAGGTTCCTCACTACTCTGTTATGAGTACAAAGGAGGGCTTCAGGTCAAATTCTCTGTCCATCTAGCCAAGGCTTGTCTTCTTTGATGGCCAGAAGCTATCCAGGATTACAGAGACAGAGAGAGGATGTTCCCATCAACTGCTGCCATATACTTCTCTGGAGGTCCCTGTAATGGACCGGAAACATTGGGCATGCAAAAGGAAATGCTCTGCCACTGAGCTACAAACACAAGCATATAGGAAGCTGCCTTATACTGAATCAGAGCACTGGTTCATCTAGCTAAGCAGTGCTTTCTCCAGGGTTTAGACCACATGGGTGGTGCTGTCGTCCAAATCACTGAGCCTCTTGGGCTTGCTGATCAGAAGGTCGGCGGTTCAAATCCCCTCAACGGGGTGAGCTTCCATTGCTCTGTCCCAGTTCTTGCCGATGTTCAAAAGCAAGCCAGTGCAAGTAGATAAATAGATACTGCTCCAGCGGGAAGGTAAATAGCGTTTCCATGCACTCTGGTTTCCATCACTGTGTTCCGTTGTGCCAGAAGCGGTTTAATCATGCTGGCCACAAGACCTGGAAAGCTGTCTGTGGACAAGCACCGGCTCCCTCAGCCTGAAAGCAAGATGAGCACTACAACCCCATAGTTGCCTTTGACTGGACTTAACCGTCCAGGGGTCCTTTACCTCCCCCCCCCCACCTTCCAGGGTTTCAGCCAAGGGGTCTTTTCCCAGCCTTGCATGGAAATGCTGGGGGGTGAACCTGAACCTTCTGCATGCAAAACAGATGCTCCACCCCTTTGCTAATTTATTTCTATCTCAGGGAAGGAGGAGGAGGAGGAGGAGGAGGAGGAGGAGAGTTTGGACTTGATATCCCACCTTTCACTCCCCTTAAGGAGTCTCAAAACGGCCAACAATCTCCTTTCCCTTCCTCCCCCACGACAAACACTCTGTGAGGTGAGTGAGGTTGAGAGACTTCAGAGAAGTGTGACTAGCCCAAGGTCACCCAGCAGCTGCATGTGGAGGAGCAGAAAGCGAACCTGGTTCCCCAGATTACGAGTCCACCGCTCTTAACCACTACACCACACTGGAACACTAGAATGTTGAGAGAGAGAGAGAGAGAGAGAGAGAGAGAGAGAGAGAGAGAGCCAGCCCTCTGGACCTGGTTCAGTGGGTGATATGCAAGAGGAACAGGATGGGGGTGATCTCCTCAGATGCCATCACACTGTACTTGAGGGAAATCTCATTGCCATCAGGGCTTATTTATTTGTTTGTTGCATTTATATCCCACCTTTTTTCCTCAAAAGAGCTCAACGCGGCATACGCTCCTATCGCCAAATCCCCACTTCAGTCCTGTGAGATAGGTTAGGCTAGGAGCCAAGGTCACCAAGTGAGCTTCATGCCATGGTTGAGTACAGGGATTCATACCCTGGTCTCTCCTGGCTCCTAGCCCACTGGCACTCTAACCGCTATGGCTCCACTTGCACCACCCAACTGCAAAGCAGGCCCCACAACACGGAAGTCGATGCAAAGATCTGGTGGGGATGGTTCGTAGCGAACAAAAATGCCACAGGGCGAAGGGTGCTGCTGTGGATGTCGAGCGGTGGCCTGTTCCCCTATTTGGCACCCTTCCCCCCTTTTCCTTCTCTGGCCAAAAGGGAAATGACTTCATGCGATGTTTGTCCCCTTGTGTTACTAAGCCAGGCCTCACCCCCCAGGGGAGGAGGGCGTAAGTGGCACCAGCATAGGTCAGCCTTCTGAACAATGGACTTTGATTGTTCACACTTTCCCTCTCAGAGCACCCCCAGGGGTGAGACGGGGGGGGGGAGAGCTGTATTGTGATGCAATAGAGAAGGGTGGGGGGGACAGGAAGGGAGGGTTCAGGTGTATCTCAAACTCAGTTGAATAGCACTGATTTCACCGCTATTTTTCTCGCTGCCGCCAGAGTTTCAGCAACACCTCGGAGAAGGCTGTTGGGTAGTCTGTGTTTGTATGTGTGTGGCTTGCCTTTGTTGCTATAAATAGAGCCATTCTGCTCTTTTGCTTTATCACATATGATTATTATTGCACAGGGCTCCCACGCAGCGAAAGCAGGGTCAGGAAACTCCGGGACAGGAGGCGATGGGAAAAGGAGGCTCTTGGTGTGACTTGGACAGGACGTTTGGGTGTTTTCCTACCACCTCAGATCTATGACGGTGTTTGGTGTCCAGGTTTGATTTTCCTGAAAAAGCACCCCGCTCACATCCCTGCCCTCCCCACCCTCTTTCTCTCTGTCTCTTTCTCTTTGGTCCCCCCTCCAATGCTGCCCGGTTCCTCCCCAGCACAGTGGCTCCGAGCCTGTTGGGCTTCGGTCTCCAAGGAGGAAGCCGTCCTTGTAAGCGAGCTTCCTGGTATTATGCCATTTTAACAACCCCGCTCTTGATTTAGGTGTCGGAGGGCAGCTAAGAATATTCCCTGACACTTGAAAGAGACCTCCATTGTTTTCCTGATTGGTGAAGAATTGCTTCCCTCCACCCACCCACTGTGCTCAAACTTCTCTTTGCAGGGGCAGACTGGAGCCGCGTTATTGTGATTAAATTTAGACCTTGGACTATATTAAGGCCTCCCTGGCAGGCAGCCTGCAGCGCTTTCACTTCTTAAAGCAGGAAGCTGGGCCTTGGCCTGTTTGTATCTGCGGACTCCAAGTGGGTGAGAAGCTGGCCTTTAAAAAAATGGGAGTGGGAAAGAGAGAGAGAGAGAGAGAGAGAGAGAGAGAGAGAGAGAGAGGAATACACACCGTGTATCCAGTAGACAGGAGGGAGGAAGCTTTTAAACCTTCAAAGGATGCAACCCCCCATTCCCATAGAATCACATACACTCCAACATTTCTCCGATGAAAGTAGGGATGTCCTATTTAATAATAATAATAATAATAATAATAATAATAATAATAATACCCTGCCCGTCTGACTGGGTTACACCAGCCACTCTGGGGCGCTTCCAAAATATATAAAAACATAATGAAACATTAAACATAAAATAACTTCCCCAAACAGGGCTGCCTTCAGATGTCTTCTAAAGGTTGTATAGTTACTTATCCCCTTGTCTTAGGAGTTGCATAACTCCATAGCCTCCATCGTTTCTCTGATGAAAATTGGGGCATCCTAAGTAAAAGCGGGATATTCCGTGATCAAATCAGAAACTGGGATGGCTTCTGTAAATCCAGGACTGTCCCTGGAAAACAGGGACACTTGGAGGGTCTGGAGTAATAGAATTGTAGAGTTGGAAGGGACCTAGTGGGTTTTCTAGTCCTGACAATGCAGGAATCACAGCTAAAAACTGCTCAATAGAGGTTAATCAGGATGGGGGCTTCAATCCGATTGGTTGATTAAGTCAACCTATTTAAATATTTACATATTGCTATTCATATTCTTTAAAAAAAAATCAGTTTACAACAACTGTACGCAAAACCATGCCGTCAAAACCATATGAAAAACTTAAAATCAGAAATCACTAGCTACCGTGGATAGATGCGTTCTGAATTGCCTGTGTAAGCCCGATGGAATAGAAAAAATTTCAGCAGGCATTTGAAAGCTGAAACAGAAGATGCTGGTTGAATCTCTATTGGTAGGGTGTTTCTCAAGACTGGGCAGATGACACCAAAGACTCTGTTTCTTGTTGCTATTGAATGAGCCTCACCAACTCAGGGCACAACCAATGATGCTTCTGAGATGATTTCAGCTACCAAGCTGGGACAGAAGGACTCAGGTGATCCCAGAGGTACCCTGGACCTAAGTCGTTCAGAGCTTTGTAAATTAACACCAGGAGCTTGAACCTTCAGCAATGGTGTCAAATGCTGTTAACCAAATGCATTGGCAATCTTTCCACCAGCCTTCTGCACCAGCCGGAGATTCTGAATCAGGTCCAAGGGCAGCCCCACACATACCACATCACATTGAAAAGTGGCTCTTCCTAATTCACACATCCCCCAAAAATACGAGAACTGAAAGTCAGCCATCCTTCAAAATTCCGCACTTCTACTTTTGCAGTGCTGGTCACGCAGTGTGGACGAAATTACATGGAACTGGAGTGAAGCATGCATAAAGTTGCTTATGTTCTCGAAAACTCTCTCTGTGTGTATCCGGTGTGGCGTAGGGGGTTGGCAGTGGTGCCAACTTGAACCAAACCAAACCATTCAGCGTCACAGCCCAGAACGGCAATGGTACCGAGATACCACGCAGCTCCAAAGAGACAACGAAGTAGTCACTCATACAAAGAGTCCCTTTACAAACAATAACGATGCATAAAAATACAGTGGTACCTTGGGTTAAGTACTTAATTCGTTCCGGAGGTCCATACTTAACCTGAAACTATTCTTAACCTGAAGCACCACTTCAGCTAATGGGGCCTCCTGCTGCTGCCGTGCCGCCGGAGCACGATTTCTGTTCTCATCCTGAAGCAGAGTTCTTAACCTGAAGCACTATTTCTGGGTTAGTGGAGTCTGTAACCTGAAGCGAATGTAACCTGAAGCGTATGTAACCCGAGGTACCACTGTAAAAGGATTCTCCACCTGTAAGATCAATCATTATAAAGGTACTATATAAGCCACACATTTGCATACCTGTATGTATTGGAGGCACTGAGCAACCATGTGCCTCTATAATTGTATAAGAAATAAAAGCATGCTATATAATAGTTATTTAAGCCATTCCCTCCTTGTATCCCTGGACTTCTGCCCTCTTCACATACTTCTTTATTCCTCCAAATCAGGCCTGCACACCCCACAATGGTACTGGAGACCCCTGTCCCTCAGCAGGCCACCTGCGCTTGCCTGTTCCTTTCTTTCCTCTTAAGACATGACTCTCTTATTCACATTTCCCTCTGCAGATAAGGCAGGTGTTGTCCTGCCTGTGAAACCACCCCTCTCCCCACTCCCTTGCTCTTTCCTCCAGTCTCTTTTTATCAAGCAGCTGGTGCTGGTGGGGCCCATGAAGACGCCGAGGGTGTGCATGGGGAGGAAGGAAGGAGGGGCTGGAGATAAGGAGATCTCCGGACAAGATGTCTGCAGGCATGATGCTTATCTGCCGGGCTGGGCGGAGAAGCCATGGGCACCTCTTATCTCCTGTCTCCCTCTTCCCGCTTCCCAGCCCACTCCGGCAACGCATTCCTGGGTCGATGGATTCCTGCTAAACAGGAAGCTGCTGTTGCTTCCGAGAGCCTTTCAGCTGGCCATGCCATTTAAAGGATGATTTCCCCTTGACAGTCAAGAGCAGCAAGGATCCCACGATGGAAGGCGACAGAATTGATGGCTTAAAAATTTCAAGCGTTGATATACTGCCGTAGTCTCTGAGAGATGTGCAGCAAGGGCACAGAAGAAGACGAGAGATAAGTTATTGCATTATGTTACTCATGGTGCATCACTACAAGAAGAGGCCAAGAACCTAGCATGGATCAGAATGCTGTTCTCACAAGGCCAACCAGAAGACCGTGGGAAACCCACATGCAGGATTTGAGCACAAGAGCCATCTCCTCTTCTGTGGTTTCCAGCAGCTGGTATTCAAAAGCATTGCTACCTCTGACCATGGAGGCAGAGCAAAGGCAAAGGAGCCCTGGACAGTTAAGTCCAGTCAAAGGCGACTATGGGGTTGCGGTGCTCATCTTGCTTTCAGGCTGAGGAAGCCAGAGTTTGTCCACAGACAGCTTTCCAGGTCATGTGGCCAGCAGCGGTAGTCTCGTAATCTGGTGAACCGGGTTCGCGTCTCCGCTCCTCCACATGCAGCTGCTGGGTCACCTTGGGCCAGTCACACTTCTTTGATGTCTCTCAGCCTCACTCACCTCACAGTGTATTTGTTGTGGGAGAGGAAGGGAAAGGAGAATGTTAGTTGCTTTGAGACTCCTTAGGGTAGTGATAAAGTGGGATATCAAATCCAAACTCCTTCTCCTCCTCTTCTGGTGCAACAGAACACTGTGACGGAAACCAGAGTGCACAGAAACGCCGTTTACCTTCCCGCCACAGCGGTACCTATTTATCTATTTGCACTGGTGTGCTTTCAAACTGCTAGGTTGGCAGGAGCTGGGACAGAGCAACGGGAGCTCACACTGTCACGGGGATTCGAACCGCCAACCTTTCGATTGGCAAGCCCAAGAGGCTCAGTGGTTTAGACCACAGTGCCACCCGCATCCCATTGGAGGCACACCACTGCCATCATGGCTAGTAGCCTCCAATGGCCATGAAATTGTCCAATTCTCTTTTACATAAGAACATAATAGCATAAGAAGAGCCTGCTGGATCAGGCCAATTGTCTATGTAGTCCACCAGCCGGCCAGATGCCTGTGGGAAACCCTCAAGACAGACAGGAGCAACATAGCACTCTGCTCTCTTAAGGTTTCCAGTAGTGAGTATTTGGAAGCATTTACTGTCTCTGACTCGGGTGGCGCTGTGGGTTAAACCACAGAGCCTAGGGCTTGCCGATCAGAAGGTCAGTGGTTCAAATCCCCGCGATGGGGTGAGCTCCCGTTGCTCGGTCCCTGCTCCTGCCAACCTAGCAGTTCGAAAGCACATCAAAGTGCAAGTAGATAAATAGGCAGGAAGGTAAACGGCATTTCCGTGCTCTGCTCTGGTTTGCCAGAAGCGGCTTAGTCATGCTGGCCACATGACCCAGAAGCTGTACGCCGGCTCCCTTGGCCAATAAAGCGAGATGAGCGCCGCAACCTCAGAATCGTCTGCGACTGGACCTAATGGTCAGGGGTCCCTTTACCTTTACTGTCTCTGAGCATGGAGGCAGAGCATAGTCATGGTGACCAGTTGCATCCATAGCATTGTAGAGTTGGAAGGGACTGCCAGGGACATCTAAGCCAACCCCCCGCAATGCAGGAATCTTATGCCCAACATAGGGCTCAAACCCACAACCTTGAGATCAGGAGTCTCATGCTCTACCAACTGAGCTATCCCAGCACTGATAGAGACTCTCCTCCTGCAAGAGAGGGGAGTGGTTGTGGTCGGGAGCCGGACTCCGCCGCACCAGGAACTGTCCCTGGCCCCAATCCATGGCTTAAATCAATCAGTGCTTCCTTGAAACAGAGCCCCTGTGGAGGCACCCTCTTATCTGGAATTCCTAAGGAGCTACTGCCCGTTTCCTTTAATAGCCTCTTTATATCCACCACTGGCAGAGGCAACAAAATTTAACTTCTTTGTGCATCCAATAATTAAACAAGACTTGCAATTGGCAGTCAGGCTGGGGGGGGGGAGTTAGCAGTTTGGGAGATCCTTCTTCCATCTGGGGGCCACAGTGCTTCAAGTCCATTTGCCTCAAGGCACTGGATGGCTGTCATAATGTACTAGCAGACTTTGTCCATCGAGGGACTTTTACGTGTGTTTCCCTTTTGTGGGATCTGGAACTGCATCAAGCCTAGTAAGGAAATCCGGGGCATGCTAAACTAATTCATTTCCCAAGTCGTTGGTTTAAAGAAATCCACTGTGCATCTCGATTGCACTGGGAAGCTGCCCAGAACATGATTCTTTTAGCATGTATTACTTCTTTCGGAAGAATTCACTCAGATTGGCTCTGCTACTGTTGAAAATGAAAACGAAGTAAAGCACTCTTTATCCATCTCAGGTTTAGCTCAAAAAAGTGTTGAAGTTGCTCACTGGAAAGGAAGCAATGAAAGATGAAGAGCTATAGTTCAGGGGCAGAGTATCTGCATTCCATGCTATCAGTCCCAGGTTCTTTTTTTTTTTTAAATAGTTTTTATTAAATTTTACAATTTTATATTCAACACAATCATTATTATCACAAAGAACATCTATGAATCCCAATCCCTGCCGCCCCCCCCCGACTTCCCTCAACTTCTTCTTCTGGTTCTTTAAATATTTGCTTCTCCGGCCAGTATTATTCCACCTTCATTTCATAATCTTTTAATTAAATATTGTTATATTCTTATTCTTTTTGTACCATTTTTTTTCCAAATTACCTCTTACCCTTTATCATTTCCCCATTATTGCATCTTAACTTTTATTCTTGTTTTCTTAATTGTAAGTGTTTAATCAAACCCTGCTAGTGAGTCTTTACAATGTTTTTGTAAGTACAGTGGTACCTTGTTTTGAGCCCCGGACGCTCGACAAAAAGGATGCTCGACAAAGTGCCACTCTGCACACGTGTGTGGAGTGGTTTGTGCTTCTGTGCATGCGTGAAGCATGATTTAGCACTTCTGCTCATCCGTGAGCAGCAAACCCGGAAGTAACCCGTTCCGATACTTCCGGGTTTGCCACGGACGTCCGCCAAAATGGACGCTGGACGGGGTAGACTTATACAGAGGTACCACTGTAATATAATTGGGAAATGATTTATAATGAAAGGAAAAGAATGTTTAAGATAACCTTTGCTAAAAGACCAGAAGCTTTTTCGTTAGGTATTATAGGTCAAGACTTGCCAAAAGAGTGGAAAAAACTATTCATGTATGCCACAACAGTGGCTAGCATGTTACTAGCCCAAAGATGGAAAGATGACAAGATACCAACGAAAGAAGAATGGCAAGAAAAACTGATGGAGTACGCTGAAATGGCAAAGCTAACTGGGAAACTAAGAGACAAGGACAATAGAGCCTTCAAAATAGCAGTGTCAGGTTCAGTCCTTGTCAATTCCAGGTAGGACTGGGAATGCCTGAAAATCTGAAGAGCCTCTGCCAATCATTGTAGACATTAATGAGACAGCTGGACCAGTGTTCTGATTGATATATGGCAGCTTCTTATGTTGCTATTAAATTCTTGCATTGCAGGGGATTGGTCTAGATGAACCATTGGATCCCTTCCACTTTGACCATTCTGATTCTACTGCTGCAAAGGTAATGAGATAAGGGTGGTTTTGGTGATATTTTGGAACAATTAGTTCAGTGACAATATGCAAACCAATGCTGTCTTAAAGTTATTGCATTGTTATTACATGGAATTTTTTGTTGTTGCTGATGTATTAATAATTTGGATTTTTTTAAAAAAACAACAACAGCAACACACACACACCACGCTGCATGATTGCAAAACATTGATATATTTTACAGCTAGACAGCACAGGATGAGGAAAAACTGCTCATTGCTGCATAAATCATAACAAATGTGAACGGAGCAATGTTTCTGTTCTCATCCTCCCATAGGCTTCTTCCAAAGTGATCAGAACAAGGGCTGCTATCGTGTTTTGCATAAAACACTGGTACCGAGTGGCTTTTGACAACTTAACAACTCCTCATCCCGCTGCGAGCACCTGATCTTTTAATCCCACTTGCCAACATGTTTCTCAAGCCCTGATCTTGGAAAAGAGGAGCAACGGCTTTTGGAATGGGCAGCGTCACATGCAACTCAACACCTCACAGTGGTGAATGTTGGAATCAACAAATACATGGCCAAGGACCCATGGGTAGTTAGTGCCACAGCTTGGATATTCATGCAAGGCTTAGCTTTGGGTCAGTTGGCCTATATTGTGTGGGACACAGTGGAGGTGCCATCTTGTCAACCCCCCCCCCCATTTCAATTTCATTTCACTTTTAATTTGTGTACCGCCTCTCTATATTACTATACAGCAATGAAATATGCAACCAAGGACGCACACCTTATTATCTGATCCATTACGAAAAGTCATAATAAAACATAACTTTAAAATGAAACGGCATATCAAATAAAGCAATAGTCAAAACAATCTATTAGAATATAATAGTACACAATAAAATCAGCTCTCAAAACATCAGCAAATGGTAATTAAACAGAAATAATTCAGACGGCAAAATGTCTGGGGCCAGCCCTGACTAGGTGCTCTTTGTCCTCTGAATGAACCCAGCTTGTCCCCAGCCAAAAAGTCAGCACCACAGCATTGCCTAAGACGGGACCTAGGATATTCTAACTTCCTCTTGCAATGTGGAAATAATCCAGATTAGGCCAGCAGCTGCCGCTGCCTCCTTTCCAGCAGATACTGTGGCCTGGGTGAAAGTCCAGAAATGACCTTGCGTTCCCATGTCCAGCTCCCCCCTCCTTTTCTTCTTTTTTCCCTAGCCCATATTTCTTAAGTCACCACCCTCTTGCAACTCTGGAGTTGATTCATGCCTTTGTCAGGGCATGATTTGACTGCAGTCACGCTCCTCTACTCCATGAACGCTGAGTAACCCTAGAATCAGCTCTTTATGAAACATGGAGGGTTCAAAAGTTCTCTACGAACAGGTCACACATAAACAACCCGCTCTCGGCGGCTGACAGCTAGGCTGTACCTAGCAACAAGTGGGCGCTTTGTTCAAAGGGGATTTCTTTCATTTTTTTATTTTTGCTAAGCAAGGGAGTGTCTCCCCACAGTTCCAGCTACAGGTTGAAAGTCTGCTCTCAATTACACCTATGCACTTTGAGGTTTGCACCAAGGTGACGGCAGGCACTGCCATGCATCTCTCATATACCACAGTCCAGTGCATTTCATAAATAGGCAGTGGGCTGTTGGCCGATAGAGTAATATTATATACCATATTTTTTGCTCTATAAGACGCACCAAACCACAAGACGCACCTAGTTTTTGGAAGAGGAAAACAAGAAAAAAAAATTTCTGAATCTCAGAAGCCAGAACAGCAAGAGGGATCTCTGCGCAGTGAAAGCAGCAATCCCTCTTGCTGTTCTGGCTTCTGGGATATCTGTGCAGCCTGCATTTGCTCCATAAGACGCACACACATTTCCCCTTAATTTTTAGGAGGGAAAAAGTGAGTCTTATAGAGCAAAAAATACGGTATATACAGTATATGACGAATGGTATTACAGAGCTGGAAAAGTTTCGGAAAAGGGCAACCAAAATCTTCAAGGGGATGGAGCAACTCCCTTAATGAGGAAAAGTTGTGTTGTTCGTTCGTGCTTTTTAGTTTGGAGAGAAATCAAGTAAGCAGTGACATGGTAGAAATGCATAACGGCTTGGAGAAAGTGGGCAGGGATGATGATGATACTACTACTACTACTACTACTACTACTACTACTAATAATACTAATATATTTATACCCCGCCCATCTGGCTGGGTTTCCCCAACCACTCTGGGTGGCTCCCAACAGAAATAATAATAATAATAATAATAATAATAATAATAATAATAATAATAAAGCGATAAAACATCAGACATTAAAAACGTCCCTAAATGCTAGAACTGAATGGTGTAGGAATCAGGACAGACAAGAGGAAGTCCATCTTCAAACAGCACATAGTTTAATCATGGAACTTGCTCCCACAAGATGCTGTGATGACCACCTGGGTGGATGGCTTTGAAAGGAAATAAAACCAATTCATAGAGTGAGAAGGCTTCCAGTGGCTACTAGGTATGCTGACTGTGTTCTGTCTCCACTGTTGGAATTCCTATTCTTCCAGCTGCTGAGACTCCCAAGTGGGGTGAGGTGTTGCTGCACTCAACTCCTGCTTTTGGGACTCTCATCTGGGCACCTAGCTGGCGACTGAGAGAATAGGATAAAGGACTAGATGGGCATTGGCCAGATCCATCTGGGCTTTTCTTATTTTATTTTTAAATGTATGTTGCACTGCCATGCATCTTCAGTGCTAGAATGCTTCACCAGCGCTGGCTTTCAAACTACAGTGGTACCTCGGGTTAAGTACTTAATTCGTTCTGGAGGTCCGTTCTTAACCTGAAACTGTTCTTAACCTGAAGCACCACTTTAGCTAATGGGGCCTCCTGCTGCTGCCGCGCCGCCGGAGCACGATTTCTGTTCTCATCCTGAAGCAAAGTTCTTAACCCGAGGTACTATTTCTGGGTTAGTGGAGTCTGTAACCTGAAGCGTATGTAACCCGAGGTACCACTGTCTCTCTCTCTCTCTCTCTCTCTCATGCCAGGGAATGTCATCCGAATCACCTATTTATGCTGTGATTTGAAGACTCTTCCTGTTTTGGACTGGAAATGCAAAGCTGTGCAGAATCTACCTGGGTCGTGCCGGCTCATACCTTGAACTTGCTTGTATCTGCATGACTTCAATTTCCTTTCTGAAAGTTGGCATTACTTTTGCTTGAGTGACACTGAAAAGAAATAATTGGCATGGTGATGGAGTCTTAGATAATGCATTTCTTTGGGCTAATTGGAGAAGATTCTGCATCCTCAGAGACCCAAGGACATGAGGGAATTAAAACAAGGGACAGGCAACAATGCCCTGGCTCCAAGGAGGCGATGGTATCATTGAGAAAAGTCTTTTATTCCCCACTCCTTCCCCAGCTTTGTCTGTTTGAGTGTGCGTAGTTAGTTTGGATTCCAAGGCAGGAGCATTTTACTCACTGCAGATTAAACCGTAGTTCTGTTTCCCTTTGCATTTCCCAATTGCAGCCTTCCACTCTGACCGGCGAAAGCTGAATGAATGGCCCTTTTTATTTTTTAACTAGAAGCCAAGTGCCCATAAGAGGGGAAATATATAGGCCCCCCTGGAGATTGCACATGTATCAGTGGGCTTGGCGGCTGCCCATCTGGAATGAATGCCAAATTCCCCCCATATGTTTCCTATGTAAAATGTTTGTCATGATATATAACAGAGAGTTAACAATTACAAAAATTGGCCAGTTTCCATGGCATTTTAAAATAGATAATGTGAGGATAAACTTTGATGGAGCCTGGCCAGTTGACTACGCTGAGCATTAAAATATGGAACATAGATGAATGCGCGCGCGCGCGCACACACACATACAGACAGTGTGTTTAAGTGCAGAAGTTCATGCACGCACATACATCACCTTTGCGCATGTCACTGATATGCTATTATGCAGCCAGATGCAGATGCACTTATGGTCTACTTAGGCAAGATTTTCCACCTGGGCTGTTGCTTTTCCCTACTGAAGCGCAGCCACTGTTTGGCCTGTAATGATGCTAAGGTCAAAAAACACACACCAAACTTTTAAAATCAATTCCGAAGTCAATTTTGAACTCAAGGAAAGTCTTTCAGTACAAATCTGCCTCAATGGGCTTTGCTCGAGAACTGGAGAGTGTCCAGGGGTAGACTTCATTTTTTTGGCTGCATTCATCTGCTTATTTTCTTGGACGTGCGCCTCGCTGAGATCAATGGGACTTGTTTCTGAGCTGCTGTGGTTAGGATCAGGAGTCTTTGTAATTACACTCCCACTTCCTTTCCAATGGATGCGATGCTGTTGCTTTCTAGTGGGGTCAGGAATTTCACTCTGGGGCTGTGGTCCAAAAGGCCTTCCTCTTAAGGAGGGATGCCAAGAGAGCTCCAACAAAAATGGAAACAGAAGCAGAAATTGCTGATGTTTGCTTCATTGTCCCATGTCCAGAACAGAGATCAATTCAGTGAATTCAATACTACTACTACTACTACTACTACTACTACTACTAATTTATTTATACCCCGCCCATCTGGCTGGGTTTCCCAAGCCACTCTGGGCAGTATCCAGCAAAATATTAAAATACAATATTTATAATAATAATCAATCGGTATTTACTGTTGTGGTGGTTTTCAGTCCACAAATGATATGTGATGATATGTAACTGATGGTGGGTTTCCTTTCCATTGAAAAGATCTGCATAATTAATCGTATGCAGATTGTGGATCTGCATAATTAATTGTTAATTATTTTTTATAATTAATGGTGTAATTGATTTTATAATTAATGTTGTAATTAATTTTATAACTAATGGTGTAATTTATTGCATAATAAACTCAGCAAACATTTGCCACAGCTAACAGTGAATCAAATAGCATAGGGCTGTAGCTCGGTGGTAGGCCATTTGCTTTGCACGCAGGAGGTCCTAGGTTCAATCCCTGACAACTCTGGGTAGGGTGGGGGAAGAAACTCCAGAGAGCTGCTGCTAATCAGTGTCAACAATATTGAGCTGGATGGACCAATAGTCTGATTAGGCAGATTCCAATGTGTTCGCCAGGGGACGAACTGCAGCAGAAGAGAAACATTTCTGTAGACGGTGAACAGAATGAAAACTGACACTTCGGAAGTACCACGGAAACTAACCGAGAAGGTGGTAATCAGCTAATTGATTGGTCAGTTTCACTCCTAAATGCAAGAGCTGCAGGAACTGTATATAGAGTTCTTTCCCTTTTCTTTCTTTCTAAGATATCCCAAGAAAATGTCAGAGACTTAAGGGGTGCTGGGTTCTAGCTTACGAAGGCCTTCCCTGTAGGGTGGGTGCACCCAAAGCAGAAGGGATAGGAGCTGAGAATGGGGGGCTGGAGCAACTTTTGAGAGCATAGCACTTTTAATATACCCCACTGTGCCCTCTTGGCACTAGTGGATGTGACATGGCCGCGTGGGCAGGGCAGAAGCAATGCCTCTAAGCGTCCCATTTTGTGGCAAGTGTTGGCTTGCCATGCCCTGTGCCTTGAGGGAGAACATTCCCTCCATGCCCTTGGGAGATTCCTAAGAACAGCAGAAGAGCCCGCTGGATTAGGCCAATGGCCTATCCAGTCCAGCATCCTTTTCTCACATTGGGGATACCCCCAAGCATGACACTCTGTCTTCCTGTGGTTTCCAGCAACTGGTATTCAAAAGAGCATAGCCGTTGTGACCAGTAGCTGTTCCTAGTGCCCATTCTACTGTCATCCAAAATGCCCAAGGGCAAGGGACACCTCCCATTGTCTCTGCCACACAAAATACCTTTGGGAAGGCCCCTTCCATCTCATGCTAATGACAGCTCTCGCTGCTGATGGACGGGCGATAGCTTCCCCCTCCCTGCTTTCACCTTCACCTCCTGGCATCACCCGGGCATCACGTTGGCAGGTTCCAGAAGCAGATTCCTTAGTCACCCTTAACGTCAACAATGAGATTTATTATCTCCTCTGCTCTTGGGTGAATTACACCCGTGGATTAATTTATGGTATTTTGAAATTGTTGACTTATTGAGTGATTGCTTGATGGCACCCAACTCCTGTATACCTTGGTCACAAGAACTGCGTGTTTAACATGAGTCTCAGGGGAGCGTGGGTGTTAATTAACAGGGTGTTTAAGCACAGGTCCAATGTATTGCACGGCATGAGATCCTTGTAGAGCTGGGTTCTTCCCACTCCAACTTTACTCCTCCTCCCTTCTGGGCTGTGTATCTAAGCGCAGAGATAAGTTCACAGTTAATAAAGATAAGGGGGGAAAACTCCCTTCAGCAGTCTGTCAGCTGCTTACAGATTAGGGATTCAGTTTGCATTTAAAGGCAAACCAACCAAATATGTACAGCCGTAACTCGGAAAGCAAATGCCTCGCGACTCAAATGTTTTGACTCCCGAACATCACAAACCCAGAAGTGAATGTTCCAGTTTGCGAACGTTCTTTGGAACCCGAACGTCCAACACAGGTTCCGTGGCTTCCAATTGGCTGCAGGAGCCATGCCTTGGTTTCTGAACGTTTTGGAAGCTGAACAGACTTCCGGAATGGATTCCGTTCAACTTCCGAGGTATGACTGTATATACAGGCATAACTTGCAGATATTGCAGGTTCGGTTCCAGACCACCGTGATCAAGAAAATATTGAGGACACACTAGCTGGCACCCTTCACCAACAGGTCCCAGGATGGGTTACAACAACTTCATGACTCAAAAATCAAATTTTAAAACAGCCAGAACAGATTACAGTTACAGGAATAGGGTGTGTCCTAAAAACACACGCACACACCCCTCAGGTGTGCAAGGCCAAGGTAAATCTCAGCATTGGCTGAAAGCTGTATAGTGAAGGTTTCAGGGCACACCTCTGTGGGGAGGGAATTCCACACTTAGGGGCTGTCACAGAGAAGGCCCTCTCCTGGGCCACCACCGTCCTGAACTTCTGAGGGAGGTGGAGCTACCAAGAGGGCCCTCTGCCGAGTCCAGGTGGATCTATGGGAAGAAAGCTGTCTCTCAGATAAGTGGATATTTATGTTTTATGGCTCTACCACTTTGGAACACAGGTAGACAGGTATGTGACTTAGAGCTCTCTCTCTCTCTCTCTCTCTCTCTCTCTCTCTCTCTCTCTCTCTCACACACACACACACAGAGAGAGAGAGAGAGAGAGAGAGAGAGAGAGAGAGAGAGAGAGAGATTTTTCCAAGAAAAACTTGGGACCATCTCAAGCAAGACAGATGCTCAGCTGCTGAGTTATGGTCCTTTACTCAACAGAAAGATGTTCCTTAGACATCTGGAGAGACTGTAGGCACTATCTAGGCACAGGGAAGACCACAGCTCAGTGGTAGAGCATCTGCTTTGCAGGCAGAAGGTTCCTGGTTCAATCTTGGGCATCTCCAGGTAAGGCTGCAAATGTCTCCTGCCTGAAACCTTGGAGAGCAGATCTAGTTAGTGTAGACAATAATCAACCAGGTGGACCACTAGTCTGACTCATCAGGGGGACGGTTTCTTCCTCTCCTTATTATCTTTATCGCAAACATGCAGCCAAATCTTTCTAACTCTTCTCAGCTGACTCTAGCAACACTATACCAGACACTCCAAGTCTCCCTATTTTCCAGGGACAGTTCTGGATTTACAGAAGCCGTCCTGGTTTCTGATTTGATGCTGGAATGCCCCGCTTTTCCTTAGGGTGTCCCTATTTTCACCAGAGAAATGTTGGAGGGTGTGTTATACCTGCATCCCTGTCAACTCTGGGTTTCTGCAGGCAAACCTAGGTTGAGCGCCGACATATCCTGCTGTGCTGACATCAGCACAGCTGGAAGCTTGCACTGCAGCAACACTGCACAGGTTTATGTCCTTCCCTGTAAAAACCACATCCACCAGGGACCTCATCAACACGAAGGCTCTCAAGAGCAGCTAATGAGGATTTTAATTTAGCTTTAAATACCCCCGGTGCTGGGAAGGCCTTGACAGCATCAGGACGGGAATTCTCAGTGTTCTGGCGGCCTTCCCCATAAATGTCACCATGGTCTATTTATTTGTTTTCATTGCACAGCTAATGACTCAAATGCGCCTTTCCCAGATTCCAACCGGTGTAGTGGGTGGGTGTTCTTCCCCCACTTTGATGGAGAGCACAATGTGCTGTTGTGGTGGGGATTTCTCTTGTGTCATAAAGCAGGTGAGGGGAAGCTGTGGCCCTCCAGGTGTTGGTGGACTCCAAGTCCCATCAGCCTCAGCAGGCATGGTCAATGGCCAGGGATGAGGGGAGTTGGAGTCCAGAAACATCTGGAGAGCCACAGGTTCCCCACCTCTGCACTGAAGGCTTGGGTCGAAAGGAACCCTGCAGTGACTCATGGATCTATGGTCCCATTATGGTCCACTAGTGATGAGCAAGATGGCAAGTTCTAAGGCAGGAGTTGGAAACCTCTGGCCTTCCAGATGTTGATGAACTGCAACTCCCTTTTCCCCTAGCTTTTGGCCATGCTTGCCAGGGCTGATGGGAGCTGAAGTTCAGCAGCAATTGGGGGTTCCAAAGGCTGCCCAATCGTTCTTCTTGCCCAGCATCTGGTTCTCACTGTGGCCAAGCAGACGTTCACAAGCAGAACCTGAGCACAAGAACACTCCCCACTCTTGAAATTCTCAGCAACTGGTCTTCAGAATCATTACTGCCTCTGACTATGAAGTCAGAGCATAGTCACCATGGCTAGTTCAACCATGCACTGATTTAATTAATCCAGAATGCGGCAGCTAGACTGGTGACTGGGAGTGGCTGCTGAGACCATATAACACTGGTTCTGAAAGACCTACATTGGCTCCCAGTATGTTTCCAAGCACAATTCAAAGTGTCGGTGTTGACCTTTAAAGCCCTAAATGGCCTCAACCCAGTATACCTGAAGGAGCATCTCCACCCCCATCATTCAGCCCAGACACTGAGGACCAGCTCTGAGGGCCTTCTGGTGGTTCCCTCACTGTGAGAAGTGAGGTTACAGGGAGCCATAGGACGGAGGGTTTCAGGAGGTGGCAGAGGGATGCTCCTAGAGTTGTTTGGCAGGGCAGGAAGCCTCAAGTAAAACTTAAGATATTGATGGATGCCAAAGAAGGAGGAGGACCTGCCCTGCCAGACCTTTAAATTTTGCTGTGAACCATCTGCTTTTTGCTGGTTGAGAGAATGGTTGCTTTTTGAAAACATTGAAGCGTTGGACAATGGCAGATGAAATTGATGGACTATATGGAATTGGCAGAAATGACTGGCAAGATCCGAGACCAGGGTGAAGAGTCGGTGGAAGAAGATTGCAAAAAGTTTAAAGACCATTTAGAGAGATATTGTAAAATTAAGGAATGTTAGAAAAATGTTGGAATGAAACTATATGGCTTTAGCAGAAATGTCATAAGGAATTAGGTATAAATAGATTAATAGAAAATTAAAGGAAAAGTATGGCAAGAATGTGTAAAGATAATTATAGAACAGAAAACAGAGTAAGATGGAAAGGAATTGCTGAAACAAATAATAGAAGTGGAATACAAAAAGGGAGGTGAGAGGAGGTCGTTGGAAATAAGTGAATGAAATATAAGATATTAAAAATGTTTGAGGTGATTTTAAACTGTTTTTGCTTGTTTTTATTTGTTTTCTTTAGTCTATGTAGCGTTTTTGTATTGTATTTGCATTGTTTCTTCTTTCTTTCTTTTTTCTTGTTTTGTTTGTGTTGGAAATGTTAAAAAAGTAATAAATATCATTAGGAAAAAAAGTACAGGGAACCAGGCAGAGGGCCTTCTCGGTAGTGGTGACCGCCTTGTGGAATGCCCTCCCATCAGATGTCAAGGAAAGAAACAACTATCTGACTTTTAGAAGACATCTGAAGGCGGCCCTGTTTAGGGAAGTTTTTAATGTTTGATGTTTTATCGTGTTTTGAATATTTTGTTGGGAGACACTCAGGGTGGCTGGGGAACCCTAGCCAGATGGGTGTGGTATAAATAATGAATATTATTATTATTAGAAGAAGAAGAGTTTGGATTTGATATCCCGCCTTTCACTCCCCTTCAGGAGTCTCAAAGCGGCTAACATTCTCGTTTTCCCTTCCTCCCCACAACAAACACTCTGTGAGGTGAGTGGGGCTGAGAGACTTCAGAGAAGTGTGACTGGCCCAAGGTCTCCCAGCAGCTGCATGTGGAGGAGCGGGGAAGCGAACCCGGTTCACCAGATTACGAATCTACCGCTCTTAACCACTACACCACACTGGTGTATTATTATTATTATTAAAGACTTCTTCACAGGTTGCACTGAACACATGTACAAGTGTTTGTGTGAATCAGTATATACACTTGTTGATGTGTATACTATGTTGTGAATGTTACATGCAGGGCTTTTTTTCCCAGCCGGAGCTCACTGAAGCTCAGCTCCAGCCCCTCTCAGGTGTGTGCCATTGCCATTCTAAAAGAACAGGGGAGAAGTTCCTGGTGAGCTCTGGCACCTCTTTTTCTAGAAAAACAGCACTGTGAATACATGTGAATGACTGTTTGCCTGTGCAGCTCATCTACTGAGGGGCATTCACATGCTACATTCAACCACCTGCAAAAAAAGAAAGAAAAAGGAAGCCTATATTGGTCACACAGTTCTGCATTTCCTTCCCCAATCCTGAGCACATTATTATGTACTTCAGGTCTGACTTCACCCTCTCTTCCAGCTGGTGCCTTGCCAAGACCCATCAATGGAAGATTTACTACTTTGGAGGTTGCATTTTCCAGCTCCCCTCCAGTACTGCTGCTCTCATTTATGGGGATGCAAAAAAATGGTCCCTCTACAGGTCTGGCGCTCACTTTGTTTTTGCATCACCTGCTCTGTGGAGTCATTCATCTGCCGATGTTGTAAAGAAGTTGTTGGAAACCTGGAAATAGAATCTCCCCCCTCCTTCATCATTTCCCAAATCACTTTCTTTCCCATTATCCATCTTAAAAAAATAAATAAAATTTCTGAGGTTTGAGATTCAGAAATACATGCAGCTAAGTGCCACTGAGTTAAGGGGACTGACTTACAAGGAAGCATATATAAAGACTGCAACCTCAGGGTTGGATCCGATGTTTCCCTTGTTCTAGCAGAGGAGGAAGCACATTCCATTGGAGAAATGGAACCTTTGGATCTGATCCAAACTTCAATTTTTAAGGCACTGTGGGATTTCTTTAAAAAAATTTAAAAAATCAGTATGCCTTTTTCACACTGAGGGTCCAATTCAGTTCTGGGCAATGTTCTAGGGGCCACATGCCAGTGCTGAGTGGAGCCAGAGGCATAGTGGGCAGAGCAACAAATTCAATTTTTCCCTGTGTAGAAACTGGTGAGTATCTACAGTATATACACACTCATGCATCTCCTTCTATCCTCCATCCAGCCAAACAAGAGACACTAGCAAAGCTCAAGGACAGCATTAATACAATCATAAAATCCTCAAATTGTAGAGTTGGAAGGGACCCCAAAAGTCATCTAGTCCAACCCCCTGCAATGCAGGAATCTCACCTAAAGCACCCATTCCAGTAAAAAGTAAAAAGAAAAGAAAAAGGTAAAGGAGCCCTGGATGGTTATGTCCAGTCAAAGGCGACTATGGGGTTGCAGCGCTCATCTCGCTTTCAGGCCAAGGGAGCCGGTGTTTGTCCACAGACAGATTTCTGGGTCTTGTGGCCAGCAGGACTAAACCGCTTCTGGTGCAACGGGACACCATGACATAAACCAAGCGCATGGAAAAGCCGTTTACCTTCCTGCCACAGCGGTTCCTATTGATCTACTTGCACTGGTGTGCGTTCGAACCGCTAGGTTGGCAGGAGCTGGGACAGAGAAACAGGAGCTCACTCCGATTCAGGGATTTGAACTGCCAACCTTCTGATCGGCAAGACCAAGAGGCTCAGTGATTTGGACGACAGAGCCACCCGCGTCCTTTCCATTCCAGTAGAAGAAGGCCAGAGAGGGGTGTGGCTTAGGAGGAGTACCAAGGGCAGAATACAGATACCTTGAGGGCTGCATTTGGCCCCTTGGCCTCAGGTTCCCCATCCCAGGTCTATAATGCAGACAACACAACGATTTAAATCCATGGCATGATATCGTTTCTGGTTTGTGATTTTGCTAGCTTTGTCCTGGATAGGCTCCAAGTGGGGAGTAATCGAAAAGCATAGGAGTGACTGTCGGGCAAGAAGAGAACCCGGGTCCTTTTCCCCATCTGAATACCAACTCTTCAGAGCCTGTCCAAACACAGAGACCATATTGCCTGCTGTGTGGTCTTTGAAAGTTGTTCTTTCACTATGCATTTTGATACCTCTTAAGAAACCATGAACAAATTTTGCACAATGGTTCCTGAGATTAGGGAGCAGGTGTACCAAAAATGCATATACAGTGGTACCTCAGGTTAAGTACTTAATTCATTCCGGAGGTGCGTTCTTAACCTGAAACTGTTCTCAACCTGAAGCACCACTTTAGCTAATGGGGCCTCCTGCTGCCGCCACGCCGCCGGAGCACGATTTCTTGTCTCATCCTGAAACAAAGTTCTTAACCTGAAGCACTATTTCTGGGTTAGCGGTGCCCTGTGTGGATGCCAAAATCCAGTGCCCCCTCACCTCTTCCATTTAAAGTCATTGTTGCAGTGCCCCCTGCTGTGCCCTCTCGGCTCAGCGCCCAGCGCAGGCGAACTGGTCGTGCTCCCCTAAATCCGCGTCTGCTGTTGTGGAAATGTGGAGAACTGAACTGAAAAGGGATTTTGAAATTGACAGATAAACTGAAATGGTTAGGAAAAATTAAACGAGCACCTGAACTTGACAGATTCGTGCACCCCTATTATTTTCTAACCTACCTGGAAACATGGGATGCGGGTGGTGCTGTGGGTTAAACCACAGAGCCTAGGACTTGCCAATTAGAAGGTCGGCGGTTCAAATCCCCGCCATGGGGTGAGCTCCAGTTGCTCAGTCCCTGCTCCTGCCAACCTAGCAGTTCGAAAACACATCAAAGTTGCAAGTAGATAAATAGGTGCCACTCTGGTGGGAAGGTAAACAGCGTTTCCGTGCGCTGCTCTGGTTCACCAGAAGTGGCTTAGTCATGCTGGCCACATGACCTGGAAGCTGTACGCCGGCTCCCTCGGCCAGTAAATCGAGATGAGCGCCGCAAACCCAGAGTCGGCCATGAATGGACCTGATGGTCAGGGGTCCCTTTATCTTACCTACCTGGAAACATATCAGGGCCAAATGAGGAAGTGGGAGAACCAAAAATTAACCAAATCACCCATCTCTAGCTGTCACCAAGAGACCTCGGAGAATTTCTACTACCCTGGAGAAACTCTGTGGAATGTTTGTCCCCTTTCTTCTCAGTGCTGGAGAATTCTGAGGCTGTTTTTCTCGAGCTCTAGTCCCGTTCCTGCTTCCTTGGCCCTGAAGATCCTCCTCCTTATCTCTCAGTAGCAGAGGTCAGCTGTGAGTGTATGTGTTTCCCCTTTTCTTTTTGCAGCAATGCACTAGAAACACGTGAACCAATTCGAACACATGGGATGCAGGCAGGGAAAAGGGTGGTGGCTGGTGCAAAGGAAAGGAGACAGGTCTTCTCTGCAGAGTGTGGCATTTATTGCTGGGGCCATTGTTATCAGGTGAGCAATAAGGAGGAGAGCGAAGGGACATAGGTGATGGGCTGGGCTCGTGGAATCTATGTGGCAACAAGCAAGTTATTACAGGCCTGCTGGCGCCACCGAGTCTGTATCGGCCTCTTTCAATGGCAGCGCCGGAGCAGAGAGAGGCAGGCACCAGGTGGCTACTGGGAGAGCGCCGGGCAAATGTCAGATGCCCCTTCGTCTGCACGCAGAGACAAGTAAACAGCAGCCCGCAGAGAGTGTGTTTGCTTCGAGAGCTCGCTGTCGCCAGCTCTTCCTTTATGGCAGGGAGAGGTGCATCTTGTTGATTTACTGTTTGCCGTCTCCTTGAGACTCCCATCCAAAGGCAAGACCGGGGTTGTTGCAGCAAAGGCAGGCTGGTGAGCAGAATGCTCAGCGGTTCAACACCTGTACAGGAAACAATTCACAGATCACGTGGTGAGGCTCTCCTGAGGATGATCCTCGAGGGTGAATGTGAGCGAAACTGATGCAGGCCAGAGAGGGAGGGAGAGATTTGTACAGGCCTACATTGAAAGCTGCAGATATGATTCCCACTTTTGGAAAGGGCACCAGAAAGACCTGTCCAGAAGCTCCCAAATAAGATTTCATTTGCTTCTTATAAACTGGCGAGGAACTGCAACTGGAAATGGTTTAGTATTATTATTCATTGCAGTTATAACCTCCCACCTTTCTATCCAAGGAGCTGAAGATGGTGTACACAGTTCCCCCCTTCCTCATTTAATCCCCACAACAACCCTGTGAGGTAGGTCACGCAGTGAGCTTTATGGCCAAGTGGGGATTTGAACCCTGATCTCCCAGGTACCAGTCCAACACTCTAACCACTACACCATGCTGGCTCTATGAGATCAACATGCTCTAGAGGCTAGGACCTGAACAGATGGATTTAAGTTACAAGAAAGGAGATTCCACCAAATGTCAGGAAGAACTTTCAGACAGTAAGAGCTGTTCAGCAGTGGAACAGACTCCCATGAAAGATGATGGACTGTGCTTCCTTGGAAGTTTTTAAGGAGAAGTTGGATAGCCATCTGTCATGCATGATCTAGTTGAGAGTCCTGCATTGGCAGGTGGTCATGGACTAACAAAAGGTAAAGGTCAAGGACCCCTGGATGGTTACATCCAGTCAAAGGCAACTATGAGGTTGAGGCATTCATCTTGCTTTTCAGGCTGAGGAAGCCAGCGTTTGCCCACAGACAGCTTTTCTGGGTCATGTGTCCAGCATGACTAATGGTGCAATGGAACACCATGATGGAAACCAGAGTGCACAGAAATGCCATTTACCTTCCCGTCGCAGCAGTGCTTATTTATCTACTTGCACTGATGTGCTTTCAAACTGCTAGGTTGGCAGGGGCTGGGACAGAGCAACAGGAGTTCACCCTGTTGCGGGAATTTGAACAGCTGACCTTCTGATCGGCAAGCCCAAGAGGCTCAGTGGTTTAGACCACAGCTCCACCCGCGTCCCTCAGGGTCCCTTCCAACTCTGCAATTCTATTACTATTACTAATAATTTACCTCTTATCAAGTACCTAAAATGTTCTGAGTGCTGCATATATATTAAGTAATAAAACAGTCCCTGCCTGCAGGCTCATAAGCTAATAGACATAACATAAAACTGCACGAAGAGCGCAGAGAAAAGTAAGCACTGGATCATTTGCTCCTTCTTTGACCAATGGATGAGGCCCAGTGGTCCTAGGGCAAGAGTGAGAAACTTCAGGCCCAGGGCTGTCATTCATACTCAACCAACCTACCTCATAGGGTCGTTGTGAAGATAAAACGGGCAGCCGGAGGAGAACTACAGTTCGCATGCCACCTTGAGCTGGGGAAGAGGTGGGATATAAATCTAAAAATTAAATAAGACAAAAAGAAATGTAGCAGACCCAAGTATTTTAAAGCGACGAACATATGTTGTGTTTAAGTGTACTCTCTTTAAACAGCAGCAGAGGTCGTCAAAGTAAACTTTGCCCCTTTCCTGTGTATTTTATGCAAATAACAGTAGTCACGCTTCCCCCCCCCCCTCGCCCGCCCTCCACCACCAATGGAATTAATTTACAGCACAATCTTATGCACATTTACTTAGGAGCAAATCGCTCTGGCGCCAATGCAAGTGTACACAGGACAACAGTCTGAGAATTAAGTCATCAGGAATGATGACTACCAAGAATCAACACCAGGTGATCTGACTCTGCTCCCATTTGTGGTCTGGATTTATTTATTTACTCTTTTTTATCACTAATACTACTATCAGTTGGAGTCCAGGGTGTACACTTTCTCTTATATAATATGCCACACAGTTAACAATGTTCTGCTAAAACTGAAGAATAAAGCCACACTGATACATTTAAGGCACAAAAGTGATGCTACTTTAGTCATGGCTTCCACCAAAGAATTCTGGGTGCTGAGAGCTGATCAGAGGCTTCTGTTCCCCTCACAGAGCTATAATCTTCAGAGTGGTTTAACAATCAATCCCTCTTCCCAAGGAACTCTGGGAATTGTGCTCAGGTCTCCTAACAACTCCCAACAACCTTGACAAACCACAGCTCCCAGGATTCTTTGAGTGAAGGCATGATTGTTTAAAGCAGAGGTTTTCAAACTTTTTGAGTCTATGGCTCCCTTGACCAACTACATTCTTTCTGCAGCACCCCTGTGGGGCTCAGGAGTCCAGTTATGTCACCCCTTGCCTGCAGAGCTGGCAGCCTCTCACCCCTTTTCAAACACCCTCTCTCAGCCTCCTTTCCTCTCCCCTCTCCTTGGAAGTCCTCTGAGCAGCCACAGCTGCAGCCTCTGGTCTCTGAGCCCCCCCCACCGCAAAGAGAGGTGCCTCCTCACCCTGCCCCACAGGGGCCTGGGAAGCACCCCCTGACCAGCCCCAGAGGCACCATTCATTCACCTGGGGAGCTTGTAGCCAGGGCTGCTGCAACAAACAGCCACACAAGCCTTTGGGAGACAAAGATGCTAGAGGGCATCTGAAGAGGCAGGGAAGGAAAGGGGGACAGAGTCCAGTGTTGCCTGTGGTACCCCTGACCAGCATTCAAGGCACCCCAGGGTGCCATGGCACACTGGTTGAAAACCACTGGTTTAAAGTACTTCCAGTGTATGGTGTGAATATGGCCAAAGACAAGATTATAACCTGGGCTGGGTGACTATTTCTTTGTTTTAATCTGTTGTATACTGCCTATGTGCCTAAGCACCCTGGTCAAATTTCACACCTATTAATATTACTGTATGAATATTAACAGTACTAGTTGAATATTGCAACTCCCCAAAATCCCAGAGATAGTCACCTCAGCAGTGGGAGTTCCTCCCCACAGAGGTGTGTTCAACGCCATCATTGCATGCACCTCTATGGGTTGGCAATTCCACATAACCCAGTTTGCTATGCCCATTAATTTCAATGAGTCTGCTTTGCATAGGACTGTATTTGTTGTTTAGTCATGTCCAACTCTTTGCATAGGACTAGCATTGGCTATTGACCCTACTGACTGATATGCAGCTATCTAACAAAACTCACACTTATCTGGATTTAATGGTGCCCAATAACGAACATAAATAAGGTATATATTTGGAAACATTGCAATGATATTAGAGAAACTGCTTGCAAAAATATGTATATTAAGGGAAATGTGCGCTCAAATGCTGATTGATTTTGATGAGGACTTTTCTTCTTATTTACATAAAAACCCAAGGCTGTCATCATGCACTGCAGTCAGCATTTGTGAAGATTCAAAAAACAGTAAGACACGAACTGATGCAGAAATGTAGCAAACTGAAGATCAGAAATGTGACAAAATGAAACAGGCATATATGCCCATCCCTAGCTGTGTCATTTAAAAAAGAAATCACCCCCTTTTCATCTTAATTACGTTAGTAACTTTTTATGTTGTGCTGTGTGCTTTAGAAATCATTGCGCCCTTTTCGCCTGTTTCCTTTATGCGTTTATTTAAAACGTTTCTGTCCCACGCTTGGACAGAAGTCCATAAAGCAGCTGACAAAGTCATTAAAAATAACACCGATAAATCCATAAAAATTGCATCAAACCAATAGAAAGAAGCATCTGGAGAAAGAATGGCAGCAGTAGGAGAAATTATTCAATTTGTCCGTCTTAATTAAATGCCACTCAAAAGCCTGGATAAATAAAACCCATTTTACCTAAAAGCTATTTATGGAGGCAGCAGATGGACAGAGGAGGAAGGATGGAGTGATAAACATCCCAAATCCCACAAATGCTGGTGATAACCTTAGATGGAGGAGGACCAACTGTGGCTCAGCGGCAGAGCACATCTTTAGTGAAGACAAGGTCCCACTTAGCTCCTGAGTAAATCTGCAACTTGCCAGCGGCAAGCCTGCTGGGGCAGCAGCCAAGGCAATCTCCAGGGCTGGAGTCAAAGGCGACTATGGGGTTGCGGTGCTCATCTCGCTATCAGGCTGAGGGAGCCTGTGTTTGTCCACAGACAGTATTCTGGGTCATGTGGCCAGCATGACTAAACCACTTCTGGTACAACAGAACACTGTGATGGAAACCAGAGTGCACAGAAATGCCGTTTACCTTTCCGCCGTGGTGGTACCTATTTATCTACTTGTACTGGTGTGCTTTCAACTGCTAGGTTGGCAGGGGCTGGGACAGAGCAACGGGAGCTCACCCCATTGTGTGGATTCAAACCGCCAACCTTCTGATTGGCCAGCCCAAGAGGCTCAGTGGTTTAGACCATAGCGCCACCCGCATCCCGACTTAAAGCTCTTACACATAAGGCACACTAGTGACATCTTGAGACGAGCAAACCCTGGGTAAATGAAGCCTATCTTGGTTTGCTGAATTCTTGGGCCATGGATGCTACCAATAAAGTCTGGATTTCATTTCCTGGTGGGGTGTGGGGAGCTCATGGGTATATGGGGAGGAAAAATCGGGTAGGCAGAATTTAGATTGGGTTTGTAAATGCACCTCGTTTCTTCCAATCTATGGGAAATCGCTCAGCTTATTCCCTGATCCCAATCTGACGTGAGCTAATTTGCCCGTCGCTGCTGAGCAAATGCGAATAGGCTTAGGTTACATGTCACAAATTCATTTGGGCTCTGATGATTTCTCAAGTTCATTTCAGCATCCTGTACTCTGAACATTTCTGTACATTTAGCTGGAGAGAACATGAGCAGAGGTAATAAATGCCTCGCTGTATTTAGGAACATTGGAATCTGTGTTGTAACATATCAGACAACCAGTCCATCTGTCTCAGTATTGTCTGCACTGAGGACTCCAGCTCTCCAATGGGATTTACTCCCATCGCTTTAACTGGAGGTGAACCGAGGGCGTTTTGCATGCAAAATATGTATGGATCTATCCCAATCTATATTTGGAAAGAAAACTGCTTTGAGAGAAAGGGAGAGAGGTTGAAAAAGAAGTCTCTGACTGTACAAATATAAGAACATAAGAAGAGCCTGCTGGACCAGGCCAATGACCCATATAGACAGTGTGGTGTAGTGGTCAAGAGTGGTAGACTCGTAATCTGGGGAACGGGGTTTGCGTCTCTGCTCCTCCACATGCAGCTGCTGAGTGACCTTGGGCTAGTCACACTTCTCTGAAGTCTCTCAGCCTCACTCACCTCACAGTGTGTTTGTTGTGGGGGAAGAAGGGAAAGGAGAATGTTAGCCGCTTTGAGACTCCTTCGGGTAGTGATAAAGCGGGATATCAAATCCAAACTCCTCCTCTTCTTCTTCTTCTTCATCTCACAGTGGCCAACCAGATGCCTGTGGGAAGCTTTCAAGCAGGACCCAAGCACAAGAGCACTCTTCTCCCAAGGTTTCCAGCAATAGGCATTCAGATGGATAGCTCAGCTGCTAGAGCATGAGACTTTCAATCTCAGGGTCGTGGGTTGGAGCCCCACCTTGGGCAAAAGATTCTTGCAATCCAGGGGGTTGGACTGGATGACCCTCATGGTCCCTTCCAACTCTACAATTCTGTGGTTCTACGGTAAAAGCATTACTGCTTCTGAACATGGATGTAGAGCATAGCCATCATGGCTAGTAGCCATCACTAGCCCTCTGTGAATTTGTGTAATCTTCTTTTAAAGCCATCCAAGTTAGTAGCCATCACTGCCACAGTTGGAAAGCAGCTCCCTGTGTTTCCTATACATGATCATTTAAGCCAATTTGTAGAGGAGGGACTATGTTTGCTGTGTGACCCACACAACCGTAGCATAGCTGATAACCATTGGCATCATCCCATCGTAGGGCCCCTTCAACCTCTCCAACATGCTAATCCATTCTCATTGAGATTTGTTCTCTGTCACCCCAGCAAGACCTGCCTTGGCTTCTGGGTCAACCATGTGAATTCCAAAGGCCTTTCTCCTCTGAGGAACCCGGTTTCTAATGAATGGCAGAGAGCTGATAAGGTTAATCACTATGCACTAAGGTGCTATTAATGCAGCTGTCATAAAGGCTTCCTCGGAAAGGTCACCATCACTGAGCAATTAACTAATGGACCATTCTAGATGGTGGAAAACTGTCAGAACTTGGCAGTCAGTCGGCCTCACGACGCCTTAAGAAGAAAGAAGAATTACCGGGAGTCCATGCCTAAAAGTGGAAACCAGCCTTGAAACAAAAAGTGCCTTTTGGATAAGGATAAATGAGTTCTTCCCTTTCCGCACCATTCCTGCATTGTTCCATACAATCTGCTGCAACCTGAATTCCACTCCTCCTAAATTCCTGCGTAATTGGGATCCTAGAGTTGAATGGGACTTCTGAGGGCATCTAGCCCAACCCACTCCCAGTGAATTCATTTTGGATTTGAGAACACCCCATTCACTTTTTCTGCAGTGCAGAATCAATGCTCTTTGCACGCTTCACTCAATTTCTTCTTCTAGTTGTGAGGGTGGGGGATGGGGAGGTTCCTCGCAAGTGGAGTAGCCTAGGGCCTCTCTTCATCTAAATCCGGACCTGCTTAGGACATGCCTATTTTCATTTGAGAAATGTTGGGAGGTATGGAGTTATGCAACCCCCAAGCCAAGGAGATAAGTAACTATACAACCTTTAGAAGACATCTGAAGGCAGCCCTATATAGAGAAGTTTTTTTAAAAAATGTTTAATGTTTTATTATGTTTTATATATGTTAGAAGCCACCCAGAGTGGCTGGGGAAATCCAATCAGATGGGTGGAGTATAAATAGTATTATTATTATTATTATTATTATTATTATTATTATTAAACAGGACAGTCCTATTTTCATCAGAGAAATGTTGGAGGGTATGAATTTCTCCAGCACGCCCTCCTTACCTTAGTTGGTGGGCCCCACTGCCTCCTGTGGGGATGAGTTCCATAGTTCAACTTAACGCCCTTACGGAGGCATTCAGTCACCTCTCTATCTGATGTTTCAGGCTATGTGCAAACTGTAAAGGAAGATCCTGACAAAGGTCACTGCCCTTGTCTCCCGGAGCCTTGTTAAGGACCTAAAGCAATGTTTCAGAGTCATGGCTTAATCCCCCGCTGAGCTCTGGGTGGGAATTTCAGCCTGGCGGGATCCCTTAGCCCTTTGCTACTGATCTGGAGATAGCCAGGAGGGCGTTCTGGAAGCAGAGCACACCGATAGCCATCAGAGGCTGCCGTCTGTTTGGGGAGGGTCTCCCGAGCTGTAAACCTTTATGGCAACCCCCCTCCCCCAGGCCCTTTCCAAAGCCCAAGCGCCTATCTTGCCCCAGATCTTCCGAGGAGTCAGTTTAAAAAACAAATCCCAGGAGCCATAATTACAGGTAGCCATGCAACAAAGAGCTTGTAATCTTCTGCTTTATCCTGAGGAATTACGTTGCCTCTGCTCTTTGCCCTTTGCATCCCGGGGCTGCCTCGCTGGCAGGCAATGGGGATGCAAGAGGCGGAAGGTGCTGCGATTCTCACCGGGTCTCCCCAGGGGGACAGACCAAAAGCATCCATCACATGGGGATTCCCCCCCCCCCACTAGTCACCAGCTCCTGGAAAGAGAAGACACAACCGTGCATGTCTGGAAAAACATTGCTCTTTTAATCTCTTTCTAAATGTATTTTCTCCATAAACAAAAACAACAAACATGTGACAATAGGTGCCCGGTATTCATAAAGAAGGCTGATCGCCGAAGAATTGATGCTTTTGAATTATGGTGCTGGAGGAGACTCTTGAGAGTCCCATGGACTGCAAGAAGATCAAACCTATCCATTCTGAAGGAAATCAGCCCTGAGTGCTCACTGGAAGGACAGATCCTGAAGCTGAGGCTCCAATACTTTGGCCACCTCATGAGAAGAGAAGACTCCCTGGAAAAGACCCTGATGTTGGGAAAGATGGAGGGCACAAGGAGAAGGAGACGACAGAGGACGAGATGGTTGGATAGTGTTCTCAAAGCTCCCAGCATGAGTTTGACCAAACTGCGGGAGGCAGTGGAAGACAGAAGTGCCTGGCGTG
This sequence comes from Podarcis pityusensis, assembly GCF_964106645.2. Taxonomy (NCBI): domain Eukaryota; kingdom Metazoa; phylum Chordata; class Lepidosauria; order Squamata; family Lacertidae; genus Podarcis; species Podarcis pityusensis. Next base: position 20,410,926 of record NC_138041.1, read on the forward strand.
CTCTGGTCCATGGGGTCACAAAGAGTCGGACACGACTAAACAACAACAGCATCCATTTTCTGAGCTCGTCAACCGTTTGAGCCAGTGGTGGCGAAGCGGTTAGAGTGGTCGGGCTAGGACCTGAGAGAGACCCGGGTTCAAATCACCACTTGGCCATGAAGCTGGCTGGGTGGCCTTGGGTCAACGGTAACTGGCAGCCGGGAGGTGGCATCCAACAGTATCTGGGGGGGCCCTCTCACCACCTCCTAGTTATTTGGCAATCAAAAATCATAGAATCGTAGAATTGTAGAGTTGAAAGGGACCCCACGGGTCATCTACTCCAACCCCCTGCAACACAAGAATATTTTTGAAAATTCTGGGCCTGATCCAATGAAAATGAGACATGTTTTTACATGTCCCATAAGTTCAAATGGGAGAATTGAGCTTTGAACCACAGGCCTTATATTTGTTTGATTTTGCTCTTTCTTTTAAAAGTGGGAAAACATTTTTCTCTCTCTATCTGCACCTTGTCAATAGTTTCACGGGCAACCTTTGAACTTTTTTTTGAATGCGGTCTTGTCCGAAACAGAACAATAAGCCAAAATTACAACCAGCTCCTTTTGTTCTGAGAAATACTGTTATCACTGATTGTGCATAAGATATATATATATATATAGACCTTTGACGGGTGCAAAATATCTACACTGTGTCCCAAAGGAGGCTTTTTTTAACACTGTTTTGTGGGAACTTGCTACTGCTCTCTCCTTCAGATTGATTACATCCCCTCTCATGCTTACAGCTTGCTTTCTTTTGTTAAAAATAAATATGAACATAATATTTTAAAATAATGATGTATTTTGGTGTTTAAATAAAATATTCATAAGAGTTGAGCCAGGCTGAAGTGGAATAATTTTCAACATTTTGATCAGTGTCAAAAAAAACAACAAACTCCTTACCCAGTTTCAATGTTTGGTTCAATTGCCCTCACTTGACTTCATGGGGGAGATCTTTGTATGCAATCTCATACAACTTCTTGCTTGATAAATATAATAGATGGTTAATTATCATTTAGCCCATAGCAGGCCGTGGGGCCGGTCTGGGGCATGAGCTTCTACAGGAGTCCAGCAATGAGGACTATCAATGCTGGTCTATCGTTGCATTGCTATATTAAAGGTAAAGCGTAAGAACATAAGATGAGAATACAGGATCAGGCCAGTGGCCCATCTGGTCCAGCATCCTGTTCTCACAGTGCCTGCCCAGATGCCCACAAGCAGGGCATGAGCATAGCAGGACTCTGCCCACCAGCGATTCCCAGGAACTGGAATTCAGAGGCTGAGAATGCTCAGTGGCCATGCAATATTGATGGACTATTGGAGAGAGAAAATAGAAAACTGGGTGAGAAAGAGAAACAGAGAGCTTCATTTCAGGTGTGATTCAATCATATACCTCCTGTGATGGAAAAGTTTATTTTGCTGGGCAGGCTGGTTCACCAAGTGTTTTCTTTTTCTTTTCCCCTGCCAGCAAACAGTTAACGAACAGCAGCTTCTGATTGGCCAGGGTTCCAGGAGAGGGAGTTGAAAAGCAATAGGTTGGGATTGTGGTTGGGAGATAGGGAGTGAGAGGAGAGAGAGTTGGTTCTGGGTAGAAACATCCACTCTGAGGAATATATCAAAAGCTACAGAAAGGAGTCTCTGAGCTTAGTGTGAAGGACAGTGTGTGGTGTCCTATGAGAGTAATAGGCCAGGAATTAACTTGGAGGCTAAGGCTGAGCCAGGAGAAGTAGAAGCTGGAAAGATACAGTCTACTTGGGTCTCATTTCAGCATGGAGGGGAGAGATTCTGCTACAAAAGAGAAGACTCCCAAACCAGTTAAGAGGGGTGTGGTGATCCCTTAAGTCTGTTACTTAGATTACCTCAGGAGTAGGGTTGTCTAAGGGGTGTGTAACTGACAGGAAGTACCACCTTGTTTAAGAACCAAAGTATTAAGCGGCAACAGCTGTGCAACAACTGAGAAAGAACTGAAGTGAAATTACTGGGAATAAGCTGAGCATTTACCCTTTAGTCTAAGCACCTGTAACATCTACCTGAAGTGAAGTAACGGAACATAAGCAACTGTAGTTTAAAGGAAGCTGTGCTTGATTATAAGTCCATAACATCAGTTAGATTTAGTATGAATATTATTAGGTGAACGGTTACCTGAAATAACATTATAACCTGAAGTATCCTTTATTTTACCCACTTTGTGTCATAAACTTCCTTTGTTTAATAAAATCTTTCTTGTTTACTTGATCCAAATCATTAATTTTCCCTCACACAAGTCCCCCACAAGATAATCTGGGGTAATTTATGTAATTGGTGTACTGTGAGGTGGATGCACTATATTTAAATGAGGACAGGCCCAATGGCACCAGAGGAAAAAGTGCCGTTGCGCCGTCGCACCTCCCTCCCTGTGGAACAACCTCCAAACAGATGTCAAGGAGATAAAGAAATACAATGCTTTTAGAAAACATCTGAAGGCAGCCCCATATTGGGAAGTTTTTTATGGTTGATGCTATTTTATGTTTTTATCTGTGTTGGAAGCCACCCACAGTGGCTGGAGCAACCCAGCCAGATGGGTGGGGTATAAATATTACTAATACTGCTATTAATGCCTATGGCAAGCAAGGTAGAACATAACAATCATAGCCAGTAGCTATTGTCTTCTGCAAATTTGTCTAATTGTCTTTAAAGTCATCCAAGTTGGTGGCCATCACTGGATCTACTCAGAGTAGGACCCTATAATAATAATAATAATAATGTTAGAAATGAATAAGTGTGTGTGTGTGTGTGTGTGGAACAGAAGCTGGCCGGTGAGATGATGTGGAGCAATGAATGTTCAACTTCTCAGAAATCAGGTGATGTTAAAATTAATTTGTTACATTTGCTCCAAGTGCGTACCTCAATTCTCTCACACCAGTCTGATCAGTCGGAAACTGTTGGCTTCCATTGGCTAGTTAATAAAGAACACCTTTGTTTTTCTCTTTCTCAGTCCCCTCTAACTTTGCTTGAAGAGTCTCTGTTTGCATTGCACCAAGTGAAACACACTTCATCCCCAGGTTTCACTCTGGTCCGACTTCTCTGTAGGGATGGACAATTTCCATCCTTTCCATTCCGTTTTTTGTTTGCTTATTCTTTCAATTCAAATCCCTGTTCAGCCATGAAACCAGTCACCACCTCTCAAGCTGATCTACCTCACAGGGTTGTTGTGAGGATTCAGTGAGCTACTTGGAGGAAAAGGTGGAATGTAACTTCATAAATCTCTCAATAAAATCAATAAATCAAATGCACAAGGATCATCTGGACCACAAACTGCAGGTGAACCAAATTTGTTCATGCCCCACTGACAGGATGAACTGGTCCTTTCTAGATGTAGCAAACTTGAGCTAGAATGACTTCCTTTTTCAGATGAACTTTCCCAGCTCTGTTTATTCCCTACCGGAAAGTCTACACTGCCAGAGGGAAAATGTTCAGACCCAAATGCAGCCAATCAAAGACCCAGATGGTTTGCATATATCAGGCACGTCCAACAGGTAGATCATGATCCAATGGTAGATCAATGGACGTCTGTGGTAGATCACAGGCTCCCCCCAAAGAAGCTCAACAACTTTAGCTCCCCTAAAAAAAGCTCTGAACCCCTAAGAAATGGGACCCTAATAAAAGCTCAATAACATTGACCTGAACCCCAAAATCTGCCAGCAGATCACTGCCAGTTTTTAACTCTGTGAGTAGATGGCAGTCTCTTGGGAGTTGGCCGCCCCTGGCATACACCATCAACCAACACCAACAAGACCAATATTTAAATCTGGCTTCAGCACTGGTGTTGAGGACAGCACCCTCCACCATACCTGAGAGCAGCAGATTAGCTAAGAGCCAATAGTTGCATAGTGGTTAGAGCATTAGACAAAGGTCTAGGAGACCTGGGCTAGAATTCCTCACTGGACCAGGAAGTTCACTGCATGACCTTGGGCCAGTTGCAGCCTCTTAGTCTACTCTGCCTTGCAGGACTTCATAGCTCAGTTGGCCAGAGCCAGGTGCTGATAACGCCAAGGTTGCAGGTTCGATTCCATATGGGACAGCTGCCTATTCCTGCATTGCAGGGGGTTGAACTAGATGATCCTCAGGGTTCCTTCCAACACTACAATTCTATGCTTCTATGGTGTGGGGATTGAATAAGGGGAGAGGGAGAACCATGGGCATCATCTAGAGCTCCTTAGAGAGAAAGTTGGGGTGCAAATTCATTAATTGATTGATTGATTGATTGATTGATTGATTAAATGGGCCCAGAACAGGCTATGTAGTGCATACAGCCCTGTCCTCCAACACCTCACCACCACAGCCTGCCCCTAGTATCTGCCTTTCTCTAGGGTCAGCCCTAGAGGATGACCAGTCAAGAGTCAAACTAATTTGCATTCATACCAAAACACAAGTTTGGAGGGTGTGCATTTTATCTGCACAACAACCCTGTAAGTGAGACAGACCAGCCCAATGGTCACTCAGTGCACTAGTCTTGGTTCTATGGGGATTTGAATCCTGTTCTCCCAGGTCCTAGACCAGGCACTCCATCGCTTTGATCATCTTGGTTGCCTTACTCTGAATCTGCATCCTACTTTCTTATGCCCCACGAATGGTTCTTTGCCTAGTGTGCTCCAACTGACAACAAGCCTGAAGCCATCCCTAGTGTTATAAGAATTCTAAGGTCTCAAATATAGAATCAATGTTACTAAATTCACACACATAAATAAGTATATAAACCACATGTCTGAAATAGTACAGGAGTGCAATCCAAAAGCTATCTTAACTCTTGATGACTCCAAATATTTCCTCAGCAGAAGGAAATATCTTGGAGAAACCTTCGCAGTAGTTATTTTCACTTACAAATCCTACAAATATTGTTTTAAGGGCATATTTTGTGCCCTTCAAAAACTAAGATATTTACCATCTCAAAATAATGGCCAGACTGCCCAGGTAATGCAATCAGTAAAATGTTATCAGGTATTTTGGCAGACAGGAGAGAACCCACACTCTCAAATTTCTGTGATAGACTGCCTCTTTCTGTGATGCATGTATGATGCTTTTAGGGTGGTCTTTGGCTAAGGGATTGGGCAATGTCTAAAGTCTTTAAAGGTTCCTGCCCACTTTGTTTGAGGTCTCTCACCTCCTTGCAAGGAGCGGGGTGGAAACTGTGTTGCAAGAAAAAAGCAAAGACCTGCCTTGCTTTCCGTGGATCTGGCCTCCATCGATTCTTTTCTGACCAACCATGGACTTAGGGGATGCAGATTTGCTTGGGCAGCAAAAGCCAACCCCCACTTTTTCTACAACACTAGGAACCAGTTTCCCTTAAGCAAGGTCACTGGCAAAGACTTTTGCAGCAATGGCACCTCCCAGCTCGGGCTAAACCAGCCTGGGTGACATGTCTTAGTTTGTCCAAACCCGTTTTCTCATCCAATTAAGTCAGGGCAGCCTCATGCACTTAAAGCTTCCCTGCTCCCTGGAGGAAAATGCCAAACCTGTCAGAGAAAACAAACAGGGGCTTTCCTGAGCCTGTGTGTGTTCTGATTAACAAACCTATTAGGCTATAAAACCTGGGACCCCTGTTCTCCCGGTAAGAGCATACATTAGGGAGCTGTTGACAGTTCCTAAGTTTGACCCCTTGCACGATTGCTGGAGACCTATCAGCAAGTCAAAAGGAAAGCCACCAAGACCTCTTTGTTCCTGGGGTGGCGGGGCGGGGGCATGGAGAAGTATTTTGACACGCAGTAAATGCCAGATGTACCGCTGTTTTAATCTGTAACATGGGAGGCCAACGTGGGAGAGGGGTGGGCGAGCTGGGAGGGAGGGAAGAGGGAAAGGAGGAGGAGCCTGAGCGCTTTATTAAAAGTCAAGTTCCTTCGGTGGGTTGTTTGATAGTCTCCAGGCCTGGCTGATGCAGGCTGCGGTATGGGCTCACTCTGAGCAAAGGTCCGGCTGGGTGTGGGGAAGAGGCTGCTCCGGTGGTTCAGAGAGAGGCTGCTTGGAGTGTTTATGAGGCTCCTATGGGTTTTGCCAGGGACGCGGGTGGCGCTGTGGGTAAAACCTCAGCGCCTAGGACTTGCCAATCGCATGGTCGGTGGTTCGAATCCCCGCGGCGGGGTGCGCTCCCATCGTTAGGTCCCAGCACCTGCCAACCTAGCAGTTCGAAAGCACCCCCGGGTAAGGGACCACTTACCAGCGGGAAGGTAAACGGCGTTCCATGTGCTGCGCTGGCTCGCCAGATGCAGCTTGTCACGCTGGCCACGTGACCCGGAAGTGTCTGCGGACAGTGCTGGCTCCCGGCCTCTAGAGTGAGATGAGCGCACAACCCTAGAGTCTGTCAAGACTGGCCCGTATGGGCAGGGGTACCTTTACATTTACCTTGGGCTTTGCCACACATCCACAGTTGCTCTTTGACATCTCAGAAACCCATTGAAAAGTGCTGTCCTCTGCATAGCGACTTGGAAGGATGTCCCATCTTGAGTTCAAGGGGGATATTGTAATTGTTCTTCAACCAAGCAAGTTGTACACAGGGATGGGCGAATCTCCTAATTTGGGGTTCTCGTCTTTCCAATCCTAAATTCAGATCAACACACTCCTGCAGCAATTTGACACCCACACCCATACACACTCCTCATAAAACCCCCCCATCTGGATTACAGTGTGGATTTCTCCTCATTTGCACAATTTCTGCTAGGCAATTTCCCATAATGTAATGCATTTTTGTATGCCGTTTTCACTAATATAGATATACTTGACCCCAGTAGATGCATTCATGTACACATTGTTTCACTGGGAGACTGCACTGCAAAATTCAGAGAAGTGTGGATTTTGAAGGTCAGCTAGGCTGCTTGCAAATAAATTAGAGAAGGCCCACTACAATTGAAGAACCTAAATCAGTCCACTCCATTAATGTCAGCAGGTGTACTAGAGGAGGACTAGCATGGGAGCCAACCTGTCTACTTCATCACTTTGTTCTCACAGTGGCCAACCAGACGCCCATGGGAAGTCTACAAGTGGGAACAGAGCACAGCACCATTCTCCAGGACCTGCGATTCCCAGGAACATATTCAGAGGCACCCTGCAGCCAACAGTGAAGGTAGATAGAGATCTCCTCCATGAGTTTGTCTAATCCTCTTTTAAAGCCGTCCAGGACAGTGGCCATCATTGCTTCCTGTGGGAGTGAGTTCCACAGTTTAACTGTGCACTGCATGAAGAAGAAATGTCTTTCATCTCTTCCAAATCATCCAACGTTCAGTTTTGTTGGATGGGCCTGGTTCCTAGTATTATCAGAGAGACACAAAATGTTTCTCTATCCACTTTCTCCATGCCACACATCACTTTAGATACTTCTTCTGGCATGTCTCCTCTCCCTCACCTTTTTCCAGGTTAAAAAAAAAGCCTTAGGTGTTCTAGCTGCCCCTCATAGAGGAGTTGCTCCATCCCTTCGAACAGTGGGACAGGAGAACACAGCTTGATATTATCTATGGGATATGAATTAAGACTGTGTATACACCATAACATCTAACTCACATGACACACACCACACAAGAATTTTGGGAACCACAGTTTGCCAAGGGTGCTAGGAATTGGAGCTCTTATGGTGTAAAACTACAGCTCCCGGTATTCCTATTTTTGGAGGGGGAGGAATGTAATTGAAATGCCTGGTGTGTATGCAGCTTGGATCTAAGTCCTGGAGAGAGCTGGATGATAAGACCTCACTCCTGGACCTCTGCGTCTCCGCTCCTTGTGAATCGCAGTGGGGTCCCTGCTGGGTGTACGTGGGGAAATTCTGCTGAAGGGGGTCTCAGTGTAATGCCGATCCCAGCCAAAATTGGTTACACCTCCTTGGGTTACACCCCAGAGGAGTCCTCTGCTTGTGGGAAGGATGGGCCTCATGCAGGAGACGCGAAGACAGGGAATGAGATAGGCTTACCCCCCTCGTCACCATTTCCCAGCGGTCCTGTGACATGTAAATAGACGGCCTGGATCAGAGGAGGGATAGCAGAATGGGATGCTTAAGGGTGGGTGGGTGACACACACACACAACATTGCTCCCGGCTTTAAGAGGATTGCGGGTGCCCCAGCTCCTAATCAGAGCTGTAAAAAGACGGATGGAGCCAGCAGCACACCAGACTAAGTGCTGGATTAATTGCTTTGCTCTCCGTGATGCTGAAGGCTGTTTGGGGCTTAGGGGGAGCACCGTGGGGGACTTTCTCAGGACTGTAAAGTAGAGGATGGAGGGAAGGGAAAGGATAAGTTACTGGGGTGGGGCAAGGAAGCTTCTAACTATGGGGTTTGGCATGGTTGGGAAAGTCAGAAACTGCCTTATTTTCATTTACAAAATTTATACACCGCTTGATTGTAGCAAAAGCCTCCAAGTGGTTTGCTGAGGAAGACAAAGACTTATCACTAAAATAAAAATAAACATACAGCAATAATTTAAAACATATAAAAAGTAAAGACAGACGGAAAGAAACCAATGCCCACATCAGCTTTCTAAGCATCTGGGTTGGCTTGTCAAAACCAGAATGATTTTAGCAGGCACTGAAAAGCATAGAGAAAGAGAGAGAGAAATACTTGCATAGTAAAAAAGAAAATAAACATTCTCATGATTTCCATAGCATTGTTCAGTCATGGCGCTATGGTCCTTTTTGGTGGCTGCCCCCAGACTTTGGAATGCCCTGCCTAGGGAGGTAAGACTGGTTCCCTCCTTGTGGTCTTTCCACCGGCAGGTGAAGACCATCTTATTCCAACAGGCTTTTGGGAACTGACTGCTTTTAATGAAATGCTGGTGCTGTTTCTATTCCAGTCAGTGCTGGCCATCCTGAACTACACCGACCTTAGCTCAGGATAAAACAGCTTTCTGTGTCCCTGGGTCTTAAGGGAAGGGCTGCAGGTCAGCAGGAGAGCACCAGCCTTGAATGCAGAAGGTCCCAGATTCAACACCTGCCATCTCTAGGTATGGCTGCGAGAGACTCTGTCCAAATCATACATATAGCTCAAGTGGTAGAGCATGAGAACCAACCGCTTAATCACAGGGTTGAGGGCTCAAGTCCCACATTGGGCAAAAGATCACTTCCTTGCAGGGGGTTAGATGACGCTTGTGGCTCCTTCCAACTCTACAATCCTATGATTCTGTTAAACCCCGAAAAGCCACTGCCAGTCTCTGTAGACAATACTGAACTGGATGGGCAAAGGATCAGTTTTGGCATAAGCCAAGTTCCTATGTGGAAATTCCACCTTCACACAGATTTTGAGGCTTGGCAGCAAGATTGCTTCTCCTTCTTCTTCTTCTTCCCTGTTGACCTGGGAGGATTGTCTGCATGTGAGGCTCTTTCAACTCCTGCATGTCTCCATCTGCACAAGGCTGAGATGCAGCAAAACTCCCTCTGTTTCTCTCCCCGCATTTATCTCAGCACAGTCCTGCAGGTGGCATAGCAAGCCCTGTGATCTCAAGCAGAGGCAGCGGTGGAAGTAGCAGCACGGAATCTGCTCCAGATCTTGTGCTGTAGAATGGCAGGAGTCCCCGGTCTAAATTTCAAGGTATTCTAGCCCGTCTTGGCCAATTAGCAAAAATTTGCTTGCGGAGTCACAGAAAGGCCTAGCAGGCCATCCTTCCTTCTATTACTGATATTCAGACGGTGTGTGCCATTAATTATGTCAATAACAGGAGCAAGCAAATCTGTCAATTTCAGTTTCTCCTTTTCCCAGTTTTAAGTTCAATTTTCTACACTGGTTTTTCTTTTTTTCTTTTTGAAGAAGAAGAAGAGGAGGAGGAGGAGGAGGAGGAGGAGGAGGAGGAGGAGGAGGAGGTCCACATGAAAATTCACCAGCATCTTAGCAGAGATTTCTTCAAATTCTCACATTCTTTGTATGCCTGATGTAGACATTTCTGTAAGGCAATGTATTGTTGTATGTTTCTATCACTACTATATGAATTTCAGTTCTATATGCATCCTTGTACACATTATTGGGCTGGAGAACCACATTGCAAAATTCAGAGAAGTGGATTTTTGTAGGGTGGCTGTGTTTTGCTACATTTAAAGCATGATGATACTACTTTAAACATGACTTCCCCCAAATAATTATGGGAGCTGTAGTTTGTTAAGGGTACAGCTCCCAGAATGGTGTACATAGAGATATATTAAAATTTTCTGGAGGAGGTTGTGAATTGAACAAGCAAGAAGAGATCCAGAAATGGGTGGTGAGATGAGATGAAGGAGGAAGCTAACAACCAAGGTTGCTCCATGGGCTAGTTGTAGGTCAGGAGTAGACAGGTGCAATCTACCTGAGGGCAGACTGGGATTGGTGGGGCTATGCCCCACTTGCCCTAATAAACCAACCTCCTCTGCTGTGTCCCTCAACCTCCTTCTTACCTGTCAACATTTGTCAATGAACAGCTGAGAGAAGCCACATTGAGTTTTGAGCCTCTCAGTGACACTTTCATTCGTTCATCCATTCATTCATATAATAACCTATATAACAAAATCTCTAAGACATTCTCACCATTTGCAATAATAAAACCGCAAGCAAAAAGACTGTACATAAGATCAAAATGCAGTAATGATCCAGTAAAACATTTAGCAAAACATTGAAAGAAATGGTGCTATTATGATGCTTTGGAAAAAAAGGCATACTGGTCCATATTCACACCCTAAACTGTGGTTAACCTTAACTACTGCTTGTCCAGACAATGCTTTGAAAAAAGAAACATAGTGGCTCATGTTCACACCCTAAACTATGGTTAACCTTAACTACTGCTTGTTGAAACAATGTTTTTTGGGGAAAAGAAACCTAGTGGCCCATGTTCACACCCTAACCTGTGGTTAACCTTAACTACTGCTTGTTAAAACAAGCTTTGGACGTCCAAAGCACTTCCCTTTCTCTTTGCTCAATGCTGAGGCTCTCGGTTAGGTACATTTTCTCTACCTCTTGGAATGCTGTTCCCTGACTTGTTGAGTCTTACCCTTTTCATTCCTCCCTTTGGCCCCCTTTCTCCCGTGTTTGCTTTCTTGCTTGTTTTTGGCAAGCAGATGCTGGATGTCAAGCTTCCTTGCTAGCTGTCACACAAGAGGGTGGACGGGAGGAGGGGTGCATTCCCAAAGTCAGATTCGGGGGAGGGGTGTCTCCAGAGACCAGGGAAAGTGGGGGTGAAGCAGCAGCTCTGTTGACAAGGAGAGATAAGAGCAATGATGGGAAGGCATTTGGGTGTGGTGCTTTGATGATGCAGAGATCAGGTTTGTCTTCCTCCTTGAGGGCAATCTCATGTACCCAGGCGCCTACAGTTGACCATATACCCCCTCCCCAACTCCACAATCAGCTACATTTTTGGCCTTAGCTGTAGTTCATCTAGGGATAGGCAAGAACTTTGATCCAGTTGTTAGGTATTTAAAGGTGTGATTTGCAAAACAATGCAAGAACCGAAACACAGCCATTCTTTGAAATTTGGAATGCCTCTGAATTTTGCAATGACATTCTTCAGCCAGGTAAGCTGTGCATGTAAGAAATTCTTATATTAGTGGGGGGACAGACATAGAAAAACACATTGCGTTAAAGGAAATGTTTTTGTATTAGACAAAATTGCAGACAAAATATGTGCTTATTTGGGGGGTAAATGCGCAGTAAGATGCTAGGATAAAGTGTGCATTAAATTTATGTATTCGTGTAAATAACGTGCAATAATGCATAATATATAGGGCAAATATTAGTGAAGAACCATAACAAGTATTTCATTTATTTATTTTTATTTACTTATTGCATTTATATCTCACTTTTTTTTCTAAGGAGGTCAAGGTGGTGCACACGGTTCTCCCCCTCCTCATTTAATCCCACAACAACTCTGGGAGGTAGGTTAGGCTGTGAGAGGCAGTGAGCTTCATGGCCGAGTGAGGATTTGAACCCAGATCTCCCAGGTCCAACAAAATTGCACGCGAATGTGTGCATATTAGGAGAAATCCACACTAAAATGCTGGTGGGTCTTCATGAGGTTCACAAACTGGGGTGGAAATGTGCAACACTGAGCTTAAAATCTGAAAAAAGAGAAAGAAACTGAGAGAGAACAAAGCCACATTCTCAGATGTATGTGAGTGCCTTAGAAAAAAAGACAAATCTATCTCTGTTCCAAGATTTAACCCCCAGAGAGTGTGGGGAGGGGGAACTAAACTCCAATAAACTGCACGATGCACATCAGGTGACCTGGGGACCATCCCACTTGACCTCACGGGTATGTCATAAGGACAAAATGCGGGAAGGAAGATGCAAACCATATAGGTAAAGGTAAAGGACCCCTGGATGGTTAAATCCAGTCAAAGGCGACTATGGGGTTGTGGCGCTCATCTCGCTTTTAGGCCGAGGGAGCCGGCGGGAGCCAGAAACACCATGACGGAAACCAGAGCACATGGAAACGCTGTTTACCTTCCTGCTGCAGTGGTACCTATTTATCTACTTGCACTGGCATGCTTTCAAACTGCAAGGTTGGCAGAAGCTGGGACAGAGAAACGGGAGCTCACCCTCTTGCGGGGATTTGAACCGCCAACCTTCTGATTGGCAGGCCCAAGAGGCTCAGTGGTTTGCTCCACAGCGCCACCTGCATCCCTGGGCGAACCATATACACCACACTGAACCCCTTGTGGGAAAGTGGAGATATAAATACAACCATAAGCAAATAATCAATAATGCTGATGGTGGGTGGGACTGAAGTCAGAGATCGGAAGGGCATCCTCTTCTCACACCCCCTTTTCTCCCTCCCTCTCTCTGCCACCCCTTTCCCCTCATCCCCCCTCTTGACAGCTGTATGACACTCAGCCAAGGGTTGTGGCCTTCAGACTGGGGTCTTCCCAACCATGCCTTTATAGGGTCCTAATTTGGATGAAACAGAGGTGTTGACTTACCTGCGTCAACTCCCAGGAAAAACAAGGCCCGCCAAGGTAAGCAAAGAGAGTCAAGGAATTTGCATTTTGTTTTGTTTTAGGGGTGGGGTCTCGAGGATTAAGCATTCGAGACCATCTATTCCTAGCTATCCTTCAGTCTCAACACTTCTCATTTTAGAAGTGAAGTACTGGCTCTCCTTTCCCCGCAAAGAACCTCAACCACCTCTCCATTCCCTGGCGGGTAGGAGACTGGGATGTCCAATGCCTAACTCTGTGGCTTGGATCCGGCCTTCAAAGTCCATTCCACATTGATTAAAACCAGCTGGCCTCTGTGGCAAGCAGTTTAGAAAGCCAGATGTCTTGAGCCACAGAACTGATATTTCCTGCCCCATCTGCAAACATTTGACTGTCCACCCGTGTTTGGGCATTAAAGCCACAGCCTGCTTTTCCTTCTTTGTCTCTCTCTCTCTCTCCGCCGTCTCCTGTCTCCTTCCAGGGTGACATTTGAGAAGGGAGAAGTCCCTTCAGGCTGGTTTGTCATCGTTGCAACCTTCTATCCCAGTCCGAGCTCGGGAGGTGGGAGTGGGGGCCCTCCATCCATTTCTCTCATTCTCCCCCACCTTGTTCCAAAACCACCATACATGCCTTGGCGTGTGTGCACTGACCCCAGCGTGCTCCCAAACTGACCGGCTAGATCTGAATCCACTTATGGGGAGAAAGGATAAAGCAATTTTCCCTGGGTTACGGCATAAACTGTTTAGTCTTGCCCGTCTGGAAAGGCTGGTAATGAGAGGGTGTCCATCTAGGCAATCACTTCTGTCTCTCCATAGTCTATAAACCTGGGAATGGTTTAATCTTTTAACACAGCAGCTGGCCTCTCAGATGATTTTTTAAAAACATTATTATTGTTGTTATTGTTATTATTAACAGGATGCAATGTTTTTCATTGTTCTTTTGCAGAAACAGGACATTAATGCACAGATGGTATCAATTATTGCTTTGCAAGCTATATGTTGAAACAGAAAATCATAATCAATGGTCCCAACATTAGGGCGTCATAATTCATCAATCCCACATTAGGAAGTTGCAATCCATCAACTTGACATGAGAACAGGCAATGGCTTACTGGGACCCAGTTCAGCTCCTGGTGTAAGTCACAGGCACTCAAGAACAGGGCGAGGTCCAGCTACGCCAGGTCCCGGTTTGGCCCCATGAATTTTGTTTTCTTTGCAATATATAATTGAATTCAATACTCTCTGAAATGGATGAGCTGGCTGCTTTGTGCTGAGGACAGGGCACTACAGCCAGGGGGTTAGATGGCCCTTCCTTTCTGGGATGCTTACGGTGCAAGTTGATAAGTATCTGTACCGTACATCCCGGACCACTCCTCCTCCCCCCATCTCTGCAGCACTGCTATAGATATCCACGGACATTTCATTGGATTGGCTTTTTCAAAAGTGGACTGACCTGATTCACGCTTCGTGGACTATTGCTAATGCAAATTTATCCTTTGATTTTTGCATTTCCCCAAATTTTGCAATGCAGTTCTTAGCTTATGAGAGAAGTGTACCAGAATGCCTATTAAAAATTGTATTTTAGGTTAGAGTGTATTTTTTTGGTAGAGTAGATACATACAAATTATGTGGATATTCATGCATTTTTAAAAAATGCATGAACACACACACACAAAGGGAGAAAGAGAGAGAGAGAGAGAGAAGAGAGAGAGAGAGAGAGAGAGAGAGAGAGAGAGAGAGAGAGAGAGAGAGAGATGCAGATATGGGACAGGACTGAATTATGGACAGAAACTTGTGGGACTGACACCAAAGAGATAGAAACTGACTATTCCATCCCAAAAAATGCAGGCACCTCACAAACATGCTTGACCTATATCCTCCAACAGGGGACAGATCCCACAAACTGTCCTGTTCACAACAAGTCACCATCCTTTATGGGTCTTTTTGGAAAGCTTTGCTCATATCACACCATCCATTGTACTGAGCGTCCTGTTACCTCTGGAATGCTCATGTTTGATCAGCTTTTCGTAATAAGGTAGAAGCCTACCTTCTTATCTGCAAAGTTACATGGCAAAAATATGTGTAATAGCAAAAAAGATACATATAAAAGAGTCCATGGGCTCCTACATTCCCGTAGCATCATTTGATAAGCATTATTATGCACATATTTGTATACTGTGCATAGGAGTCAACTCCTAGGTGCCAAGGTCCCTTCAGCCCCCCCATAAAATATTTGAGGGTTGCTAGCCCCCTCCCCAAGCTGATGGGCATCGCCAGTCAAATGGTGTGCTTATACTGCATCTTGTGATCAATTATGCTGGGCGGGGCTTACCTGCCCCCCCCCCCCATATTTTATTCAGGTTGGCACTTGTAATTTTGTAGCTTTTATTTTTCAATAAATAATTTATAATAATAATAAAAAAGTTGGTACCCCATGTATATTCATATAAAATGTGCAATAATGCATATAATAGTGCGTTGTTGCATCATAAAAATGCATTGCACAGCACATAACTAAGCTGCAGAACTCACTCCCATGAAGGCTGCAACCTGGATGGCTTTAAGAGAGAATTAGACAAATTCATGGAGAGCAATGGCTACTAACCATGATGGCTGTGCTCTGCCTCCACTGCCAGAGGCACTATGCCTTTGAAAATCAGTTGCTCGGAATCACAAGTGCTCTTGTGCTTAGGTCTGGTTCATGGGCTTCCCACAGGCTTCTTCCCACAGTGGTGTAGCATGGGTTGCCAGTGCCCGGGGCCACATGGGGCTGGGAGGGAAACGGACGGAGTACGCATGCACACTCAACTGCCTAACACCATTCACTTCACCCAGGAGACTGCAGCCACAGAGACAAGAAAAGAAGAGTCTTGTCTACAGAGCTCACTTCCTAGTTCACATGGAGAAGCCGTCACATGGAGCCCAGCGATGGAAGCATGCAGCTGTATTGAGGCAGTACTGGGTGTTGAAATTTTGCACCCCTAACAATATTGCGCCTGGGGCAACCCCCATCCCCATGCTATGCCACTGGAACAACCACTGTGTGAACAGGATGCTGGACTAGATGGACGACTGCCGTGATCTAGCCAGACTCTTCTTAAGTTTGTTAAGAGGGAGATAGTAAAAGCACAACTTCAGGCAATACCAATGAGACGGAAACATGGAAGGTGCCTAAAGAAGCCGGGGTGGCTATCTAAAGAACTTCTAACTGAGTTAAGATTTAAAAAGGATGTGTACAAAAATGGAAAAGGGGGGAAACCACCAAAGAGGAATTCAAACAAATAGCCAGCACGTGTAGACACAAAGTCAGAAAAGCTAAAGCACAGAATGAACTCAGGCTTGCTAGAGAGGTTAAAAGCAACAAAAAAGGCTTTTATGGGTATGTTCGTAGCAAAAGGAAGAACAAAGAGACAGTGGGGTCACTCAGAGGAGAAGATGGTGAAATGCAAACAGGGGACACAGAAAGGGCTGAACTCCTCAATGCCTTCTTTGCCTCAGTCTTCTCCGATAAAGAAAACAATGCCCAACCTGAAGAATTTGGAGCAAATGATTCAGCAGAGGAAACACAGCCCAGAATAACTAAGGAGATAGTACAAGAATACTTGGCTAGTTTAGATGTATTCAAGTCTCCAGGGCCAGATGAACTGCATCCAAGAGTATTAAAAGAACTGGCAGATGTGATCTCAGAACCACTGGCAGTCATCTTTGAGAATTCCTGGAGAACAGGCGAAGTCCCGGCAGACTGGAGGAGGGCAAATGTTGTCCCTATTTTCAAAAAGGGGACCCAAATAATTACCGCCCAGTCAGTCTGACATCAATACCAGGGAAGATTCTGGAGCAGATCATTAAGCAAACAGTCTGTGAGCACCTAGAAAGGAATGCTGTGATCACCAATAGTCAGCATGGATTTCTGAAAAATAAGTCATGTCAGACTAACCTGATCTCGTTTTTTTGACAGAATTACAAGCCTGGTAGATGAAGGGAATGCAGTGGATGTAGCCTACCTTGATTTCAGCAAGGCATTTGACAAGGTGCCCCATGATATTCTTGTAAAGAAGCTGGTAAAATGCGGTCTTGACTATGCTACCACTCAGTGGATTTGTAACTGGCTGACTGACCGAACCCAAAGGGTGCTCATCAATGGTTCCTCTTCATCCTGGAGAAGAGTGACTAGTGGGGTGCCACAGGGTTCTGTCTTGGGCCCGGACTTATTCAACATCTTTATCAATGACTTGGATGATGGACTCAAGGGCATCCTGATCAAATTTGCAGATGACACCAATCTGGGAGGGGTGTCCCCAGAGGACAGGATTACACTTCAAAACGACCTTGACAGATTAGAGAACTGGGCCAAAACAAACAAGATGAATTTTAACAGGGAGAAATGTAAAGTATTGCACTTGGGCAAAAAAAATGAGAGGCACAAATACAAGATGGGTGACACCTGGCTTGAGAGCAGTACATGTGAAAAGGATCTAGGAGTCTTGGTTGACCACAAACTTGACATGAGCCAACAGTGTGACGCGGCAGCTAAAAAAGCCAATGCAATTCTGGGCTGCATCAATAGGAGTATAACATCTAGATCAAGGGAAGTAATAGTGCCACTGTATTCTGCTTTGGTCAGACCTCACCTGGAGTACTGTGTCCAGTTCTGGGCACCACAGTTCAAGAAGGACACTGACAAACTGGAAGGTGTCCAGAGGAGGGCAACCAAAATGGTCAAAGGCCTGGAAACGATGCCTTATGAGGAACGGCTAAGGGAGCTGGGCATGTTTAGCCTGGAGAAGAGGAGGTTAAGGGGTGATATGATAGCCATGTTCAAATATATAAAAGGATGTCACATAGAGGAGGGAGAAAGGTTGTTTTCTGCTGCTCCAGAGAAGCGGACACGGAGCAATGGATCCAAACTACAAGAAAGAAGATTCCACCTAAACATTAGGAAGAACTTCCTGACAGTAAGAGCTGTTCAATAGTGGAATTTGCTGCCAAGGAGTGTGGTGGAGTCTCCTTCTTTGGAGGTCTTTAAGCAGAGGCTTGACAACCATATGTCAGGAGTGCTCTGATGGTGTTTCCTGCTTGGCAGGGGGTTGGACTCGATGGCCCTTGTGGTCTCTTCCAACTCTATGATTCTATGATTCTAAGTACTTAATTCGTTCCGGAGGTCCGTTCTTAACCTGAAACTGTTCTTAACCTGAAGCACCACTTTAGCTAATGGGGCCTCCTCCTGCTGCTGCAGGAGCACAATTTCTGTTCTCATCCTGAAGCAAAGTTCTTAACCTGAGGTACTATTTCTGGGTTAGCGGAATCTGTAACCTGAAGCGTATGTAACCTGAGGTACCACTGTATATATTAAGAAGGGAAACCTGGAAAACCCCAGGGAGCGAATGCCAAGGAGAACAGCCATGTTCTGTGTGGACCGTTCCTCTGTCTTAGCAAAAAGCTGTTCTGTTATACTCATGCCCTCCCTAGCCTCAGCTTTTCAGGGTGTGGAACTGCAGAAATGATGTCTGGTGCATTCAGGGACTCCCCGCACCTTCAGCCCATACTTACCCCATGCCTCTTAAAACTCCCTTTGTTTTCCACACCAGATCCATCTTGCTACATCTCAGCAGATCATGTGTCGGCCAAAGGCTGCAACAGCAGTTTGCAATCCCTCCCCGCGTTTTCCCTGCGGATTCGGATGAGGCCAGTTCTCTGGGCCCTCTGTGAATCCGTCTCCGGCATCTCCCTCCTCAGATGGGAGCAGCTGCCTGCGTCGTCGTGCCCCCCCCCCCAAATCTCACATCCCAGCTGTAAAAGAAAGGGCTGCCATTTGATTTACGTCTGAGATTGGGGAGGTTGGGAGGGGTAGAGAAGGAGACTTGCATGTAAGACCTTTACCTCTCCAGCCCCCCCGCCCATTCTTCCCATTCTCTCCCCCCCCTCACAAATCTCCCCCACCCCACCAGTCTCTCTCTTTCTACTCTCCACTTGTTTGTGATTTAGTGACATTTCTCAAATTCCCCAGATAGGCAGCACCAGTACATTCCTTCCTGCTCTCTGGAAATAAATCCGAATCATCCCCAAGACTCCGATCCGGGGATCCGACATATGGGCGAAAGTGAAGAGGACGATTGGAAATTGGAAATGGCGATTTGCAATATATCAAGCAGGTATTTTGCTGGTGGGGGGGAAATATATCGTCTCGCCTTATGGGATCTGAAAGAGGCTTTGGTCAGAAATCACGTAGAGGGCTTTCTCACAGGAAATAATGGATTAGAAGAGAAAATGGTTTTAAAGGCTGCTGGGGGTGGGGGTGGGATGCCGCAGCACAAACAGGCTTCCTCTGAGGCTGCGGAACCTGGGCAAATAATATGCGGAATTTTGTTCTCTTTCATCCAGTTATAGTTATTCCACCTGATATGACAGAAGCTACATATCATGATGAAAACAGCACTCCTGTCCTGAATTGTGCTGTGTGTACAGCACTGTGAGGTACAGTGGTACCTCAGGTTACATACGCTTCAGGTTACAGACTCCTCTAACCCAGAAATATTACCTTGGGTTAAGAACTTTGCTTCAGGATGAGAACAGAAATCGTGCTCTGGTGGTGCAGCGGCAGCAGGAGGCCCCATTAGCTAAAGTGGTGCTTCAGGTTAAGAACAGTCTCAGGTTAAGAACAGACCTCTGGAACGAATTAAGTTCTTAAGCCGAGGTACCACTGTATGTCCATAAGCATAGTGATGTGACTTTAGAAATGCAACTCTCAACAGATCTCTATAGAGCCGTGTTTCCCAAACTTGGGTCTCCAACGGTTTTTGGACTACAACTCCCATCATCCCTAGCTAGCAGGACCAGTGGTCAGGGATGGTGGGAATTGTGGTTCAAAAGATCTGGAGACCCTAGTTGGGGAAACACTGCTTTAGAACAAGGCTAGGGGACCTGCAGCCCTTTAGATAGCATTGGGTTTCAGTTCCCATCAACTTATAAGAACATAAGAAGAGTCTACTGGATCAGGCCAGTATCCTGTTCTCACAGTGGCCACCCAGATGCCTGGGGGAAACTCCCACGCAGGACCTGAACACAAGAGCCCTCTCTTCTCCTTTGGTTTCCAGCAACCTGCAGTCGAAAGCATTACTGCCTCTGATGATGGTTAGCTGAGCATTATGGCTAGTAGTCACTGACAGTCTTATGCTGCCCGGATCTGTCCAGTCCTCTTTCAAAGTCACCCAAGCTGGTAGCCATCCCTGCCTCCTGTGGCAGTGAGTTCCACAGTTTAACTATGCATTGCATGAAGGATTTCCCCCTCTGTCCTGAATCTCCCAACATCATATTGGATGTCCACAAATCTTGTGTTATGAGTTCTTTGCTTTTTCCATGCCATGCATAATTGTATAAACTTCTATCATGTTGCCTCTTACTCACCTTTTCTCTAAGCTAATAAAAAAAACCCCCCAAACACTGCAAGCTTTCTTCATCCCATTGGTCATTTGGATTGCCCTTCCCTGAAACTTTTCCAACTCTACAATATCCTTTTTGCACTGTGTGAAGAAGTTCTTGCTTTGGCCTGCCCTGAATCTTCCAACATTTCCCATAAGATCTTTCTTGTGTCAACGCCAACAGTGTTTCTCATGTTGATGGGACCAAGAGAGGGTTCTCACCTGAGGATCTCAAAACTCAGGCAGGTTTGTACAGTGGTACCTCAGGTTAAGTACTTAATTCGTTCCGGAGGTCCGTACTTAACCTGAAACTGTTCTTAACCTGAAGCACCACTTTAGCTAACGGGGCCTCCTGCTGCTACCGCGCCGCCAGAGCACGATTTCTGTTCTTATCCTGAAGCAAAGTTCTTAACCCGAAGCACTATTTCTGGGTCTGTAACCTGAAGCATATGTAACCTGAAGCGTATGTAACCCGAGGTACCACTGTGTTGGGAGATAAGATCTTTCAGGTAAGCTGTGCCCAAGCCATTACAAGAGATTGTGGAGGGGGAGTTGAACTTCCTGGCGTATCCCAGGAGTATCTTGGAGTAATGCACTGCTGAGCATCCACAGTTCTTGCCGCCTCCTGTGTGCATGTCCTTTGTGTGTGACTTTTTAATATGATACTAATGGCAGTTTTGCAGAAAAGTAGTGTTCGATATCTGCTCTCCCATGGCCCGGAGGAGGACAGGACATTTATATGGTCCTCCAGAGAGGGCCATGGAGACCTTTAAAAATGACACCCAAGTTGGAGAGCCCTCATATTCAAGGAGACAGGTATACCGGTGACCTTCTCAACCCTTCTTGCAGTCATGAAGGCAGAACCTGAATGCCGGCCTGAACTCTCCCCTCCCATAACGAGCCGCACAATAGATCTGTGTCAACAGCGATTAGCCATCGCTTGGCACACCATCCATTTGCCATTTGTTAGGCCCAAACATGCCAACGTTGGTAATCTAATCGCGGCCTGGCAGCGGCCTCCTCCAGGTTAAGTGTATTAGAGGAGCCAAAGAAACAGCTTCTCCTGCAGGCTGAAACTTCCTGATGCGGACGGAGACCCCCCTTCCCTTCCCCCGCTCCCTTTCCCCGAAGACCACAGAGGTCAGGACCTCCCCAGCGTGGAGCTGAGTAAAACACTAACAGAGAGAGACGAAAGGATATTGGAAACATATTCTCAGGACTCAGGCGCTTTGGAAATCTGAGAGGAACGCCAGGCGTTAAGTTGGAGCTTTCGGTGCTGGGTTAGACTGGAGGCCTTTGAAAAAGAAGAAACTAGGGCTGAGCAGGAGTTTGATAAAGATATCAGCAAGGAAAGGGCATGCTTGGTAGCTCATGGGGAAGGGCCGTAGCTCAGAGTCATAGCATCTGCCTTGCATGTAGAAGGCTTTCAGTTTCAATCATTGGCATCTCCTGGTAAGGCTGGGAATCTTCACTGCCTGAAATCCTGGAGAGTCGCTGCCAGTCAGTGTAAACAATACTGAGCTATGTGGACCAAGGTTTTGTTTGTCAGTTATATTTTATTAAATTTTCAAAAGTTTCACATATACATTCCCATACATAATAGAGCTCTCTTTTGTTGTGTTGACTTCCCACCACGTTTTCCATGGTGTTTTTGATTTCTCCACTTTTGCTGCACCCTACCCTCTCTCTCTTACACCACCACAACAATACAATAATCTCTCATTCCTGTTGCTCATAAATCAAATCCTGATCACGAATTCATCATTCTATAGTATTCCTTTAAATAGTCCATTCTTCCATTCTTCCACAAAGCTATCATCATTAGGTTCTCTTATTTGAGCTGTTAACTTTGCCAATAGTCCATCACTTTGCTTATCCATTATTCTTGGGTGGGAACTTCTTCTTCCTTCCATTTTTGTGCATAAAGAATCCTGGCTGCTGTCATTACATACATAAAGAGCTTAATTATCTTTTTTTTTGGGGGGGGGGGACTTCTGTCTCTCTAATCCCAAAGAGGAAAGCTTTGGGGTTTCTCTTTTTTTGTATTATCATTTTAAACATATTTTTATCTCATCATAAATCATTTCCCCAAATACTCCAGAATGGACCAAGGTTCTGTCTGTTGGACAAATTCACTCTAAGCAGCTGGATGTTTACTGACTGGACAAAACTAACCCTTTTCGTATTGGTCAAAATTGTGGATGTTAATGATGGGGAAGACTCAATGTTTTCTCCTTTGAGACCTGCAGGCTAAGCAGTTGCTGTAACACTGAGCTCCTCACTTGCCTCACCAGTGAGCCATTCCCTCTTCAGCTGCCTTTCCTTGCCTTGAGCAACCTCCATAAGACCATAAGAAGAGCCTGCTGGGCCAGGCTGGTGGCCCATCATAGTTCAGCACCCTGTTCTCACCATGGTCAGTGGGAAGCACACAACCAAGACCTGGGCCTAACAGCACTCACCCTTCCTACAGTTTCCAGAAACTGGTATTCAGGATCATGCTTCTTCCAGCGGTGGAGGTAGAACTTATCCATCAGGGTTAGTAGCCATTGGTAGGCTTCTCTGCCATGAAGGTGTCTAATCCTCTTTTGAAGGCACTTACATTGGTGGCCATCATTACTTCATGTGGGAGTGAGCAATTCTGAATGGAACAGTTGTGAATGAACACAGATGAATTGGTTATCCCTGGGTGTCCCAAAACAGATAGTAATATTTGTTCTGGAAGATGCTGTTTTTTAAGGAAGCCCTCTCCAAGATATATTTCTGAGGTTGGAAGTGTCATTGAAAGTCTACTCAAGATTGATCCGGAGTAGATTCCAGTGTATAGTTAGCAGAGTAACAATTTAAACACATTGTAGGATTCCTGCAAAAATCGACCAGAGGCAATTATATTTCATCCAGCAGAGCTTTACTGCTACTGAAGTAGCAAGTGAGCATAATGGTCACAAATTCAATACATTCAGGGTTGGCACTGTCCATAAGAAATCCAGCAGCAGCAGACTTAACTTAAACTTACAATAACTTATAATAAGACTAAACCTTAACACTATATGCAGAACACCAGAAAGAAAGAGAGATTGAAACTCAGGCTCCTTCTGGCCTCACTATTATAGTCAGCATGACCTTGACAGAAAGAGATAAGAGAACCAGTTTAAACCAGTTGTACTCAGCTTCTCTGAGGAAATAACCCAAATATCACAAACCTTCTGCTTGTTTCTCTCACACAGAGAAGCTTCCAGAACCCTCTTGAATTAAGTAGAATAGGAAAGATCTCTACACATCACATCAATACTTTCTGCACTAAGAAATGCAAACTGACATCCTAAGAACATATAAAGTGTCCTGCTGGATCAAACCAGAGGTGCCTTTAGTCCACTATCCTGTGGTGTGGAGAGCCAGTGTGGTGTAGTGGTTAAGAGCGGTAGAATCGTAATCTGGTGAACAGGGTTCACTTCCCTGCTCCTCCACATGCAGCTGCTGGGTGACCTTGGGCTAGTCACACTTCTCTGAAGTCTCTCAGCCCCACTCACCTCACAGAGTGTTGTGAGGGAGGAAGGGAAAGGAGAATGTTAGCCACTTTGAGACTCCTTCGGGTAGTGATAAAGCAGGATATCAAATCCAAACTCCTCTTCTTCTTCTCACAGGGGAGAAGCAGATGCTTCAACTGGAAGCCTGCAAACAGGACCTGACTGCAACAGCACCTGCCCAATTTGCGATTCCCAGCATCTAGCATTCAGAAGCATTATTGCCTCCAATCATGGAGGGACAACATCGACGCCATGGCTAGTAGCCATTGATAGTTTTCTCCACAAATTTCTTTTTTTAAAGCCATCCATGTTGGTTGGCATCCCTGCCTTGCACTGGCATGAATGCCAAACTTTTCCACTATGTGCAAGGACCCCATCAGACCGATACTCTTGCCTACTTTTTGCGGTCCACCACAGGCGGTAAGATCCTGGTGTCAGAACATCAGCCGAGAGGCAGAGAAGTCGAGGGCAGCAGTAGGAGCCTCATGGCTCATGTTTAATTTGCAATGCTAACAAACTTAAAATAATCACGACGGAGAGGAATGGAAATTAACATGTGGCCAGGGGATATGTTTCACTGTGTTTCTGTTTTCTTCACAAATTAAGAAGAAAACAGAGCTAGGGGAGGAGGGAAGGGGGAAGAGGAGGGAGTTTTGTTTGCGCTGAAAGCTGTGTTGTGTCTTGATCCTGCATGCAAAGCCTCTAAGGACATGGAGTGTGTGTGTGTGTGTGTGTGTGTGTGTGTGTGTGATGGGGAAGAAGTGGAGGTTATATAGAATTACAAGAAAGGATGGCTTTAGTTTAATTAAGAGAGAAATCTACCCACATACAAACACCCCCCCATCATCTGCTTTCCCCCAGAACGAGGGAGGGAAGGAGGGAGGGAGAGCGAAGAGATGGGTGGAGGGAAGGAGAAACTTCATCACACCGATTTTTTTCACGGTCTGGCAGTCAAGTGATAAAATTATCAGATGAGGGTCCCCTTCTCCTCTCCCGCAGCCACTTTTTGCCAAGTGCGCCCCGTCTGAAATAATGAAGCCGATTTGATGAAATTTTCACTGGCCGAGGCAGCTAACGCTAATTTGGAGATGGGCTTATTAGTTTAATGACTGATCCAAATAATCAGAATTCATTAGCATTAGTGCCACTATTGTCAGCTCGGTGTTTGCCCAAGGCTTCAGCGCACAAAGATGGAGATCGCTGTGTTTATAGAGATGTAGGTCTCTCTCTCTCTCTCTCTCTCTCTCTCTCTCTCTCTCTCTCTCTCTCATCCCCCCCCTCCATACATGTGGGAGAAAAAGAGCAAAAAAGCCAGTCCTGGAAACATTATGCATATGGGTTTTACGTTTCACAGCCTTGTGCTTTTTTTTTTTTTTTTACAAAATATGCCGCTGTTGTTATTTTTCCTCATATAAGAGTTCTATTTAAAGAAAGATGATTCATAAGAATATGAGTGTGTGTGTGAGAGAGAAGGGATTAGAAAGAAATTGCAGCCAGGGCTCACACATCTGGATCCAAACAGACTTCTTAGAGCACAGCGGGGGAACCTGCGGCTCGCCAGATGTAGATGGACTACAACTCCTATCAGTGAGAGCCAGTGTGGTCTAGTGGTTAGAGTGTCAGGCCAGGAACTGGGAGACCAGGGTTTGAATCCCTGCTTGGTCACGAAGCTCACAGGGTGTAGCTTTGGGGCCCAGTGGCTGCCTCTCAGGCTAACCTACTTCACAGGGTTGATGTGGGAATGGTATGAGGAGCGGTAGAACCATACATGACATCTTGACTTCCTTGAAGGAAAAATGTGGGATATAAATGCAATAAATAACTAAAAATAAAATGCTTGCACCTGCTGCTTTCACTAATACTAATGTATGAAGTTCACTGGGTAACCTTGAGCTGGTCACTGCATCTCTCAGCCTAACCTCCCTCGCAGGGCTGTTGCGAGGATTGAATGAGGAGAGAGAGAACAGTGTGTGCCGTCTCAAGGGGGTGGGATGCAAATGCAATAAGACAGATAGATAGATAGATAGATAGATAGATAGATAGATAGATAGATAGAGGTAAAGGTAAAGGGACCCCTTGACCATTAGGTCCAGTCGTGGCCTACTCTGGGCTTGCGGCGCTCATCTTGCTTTATTGGCCGAGGGAGCCGGCGTACAGCTTCTGGGTCATGTGGCCAGCATAACTAAGCCGCTTCTGGTGAACCAGAGCAGCACACGGAAACGCCGTTTACCTTCCTGCCGGAGTGGTACCTATTTATCTACTTGCATTTTGACATGCTTTTGAACTGCTAGGTTGGCAGGTGCAGGGACCGAGCAATGGGAACTCACCCAGTCGCAGGGATTCGAACCGCCAACCTTCTGATCGGCAAGTCCTAGGCTCTGTGGTTTAACCCACAGTGCCAACCGCGTCTCTAGATATACATTAGATACAGATACAGATACAGATACAAATATAAATATATCAGCCCAAGGCATGCTATCCATGCTAATAGGAGCTGTAGTCCAGCAATATCTGAGGGCCAGAGGTTCCCCATCCCTGCCTTCATGTAATGACATTAATCCCTAGGAATGAGCAGGATCCCAGATGAGGGACAGTCCACACACGTTTCCTGAGTGAGGTGGAAGATGCAAAAGTCCTGTTTTGAATGAGGCAGAGACAAGGGGCATGGAGATGTGAGGCACAACTGCACTTCTCACATCATGTCACACCTGAAAAGAACTCTAAGGTCTACTTAAAGGGGTGATGTGGGAGAAGCCGAGTTCTCAGGGGAGGATTTCCCACAAATTAAAAGACACAGTTCATGGTACCCACCACCCTGATGGAATGCAATGGTGCCATGTGCCACACACATTACTCACAAGGAATGGCCACAGCAACATCAGCCACTGGGAGTGGTCTCCATGGCTGGCCCTAGGAATTGGCAAATTTGTCCATTTCCAGTTTCTCTCAGTTCCCCTGATGGAATTTAATGGTGAGCCACAGAACAGGGTATCTGAGGCCAACCACAGACTCTGGCCATTCTCACATGTATCCATCCATAAAATACTAGAGGAAATGGAGACTCCCTTTTCAGCAGTGTTTTATTGACACACATGTCAAGCTGCATGAATTTGGTCATTTTCAGTTTCTCTCAACTTCTCCTTTTTTAAATATGCTTTTTATTGTTTTTCTTACTTAACAAACACACACAAAAAATTAACAAAAAGAATAAAAGAATAACAAAAGGAAAAACATAAATTCATTCCATAAATTCATAAGTTCTTACAAAAGAACTTATGCCACCATGTTCTTAATTCCCAATTACTTATCTTCTCAACTTCTCCTTATCCCATTCTTAACTTTAGATCTTTACATTTCCCCATCAGTTTGTGAATGCTCGTCCTCATGAAAATTCACCAGCATTTTAATGTGAATTCATCTTGATAAGCACATTTTTATATGCAATTTTCTCTGATAGCCATTTTTGCAAGCACCCTCTCCCTAATGTTGTTGTTAAAGGTATTTATATACCATGTTTCTCTCAAGCTTGGATTCAAGGCAGCTGCCAAAAAATCAAGGACGTCGTTATAGAATATGAAGTAATAAATACAGACCAGTTAAAAAACAAAATACACCCAAGCACATTTAGAACCAGCAATTAAGATACAGTTTGCCCTGCTCGTAGTGGAAATTCATTTTGTATGTTATTTGCACTGATAGATGCATTTCCTATAATATATGCATTTCCTATTGCAATATTCAGTCAGGGAACTGCCCTGAAAATTTGGAAATGGACAAATTTCAAAGGATAGCTGCATTTTGCTTCCTCTGTGTTGCTTTGGAAAATGCAAATTAGATAGCTTTGCACTGAAATTCTAACTGAATTTCTCCCCCAGCACACATGGTAAATATAGAGAGTGAAATTGATACCAACAAATCAAAAGGATTTGGGGCTGCAGCAAACTGGGCCCATTCCAATTCTGGAGCGAACTTCAGAATTCCTCATAGTTTAAGCAGAATTTGGGAGAAGTGAGATTCAGGACAGAGCATGTTGGTGGAGTGGTGGAGGAACAGAATAGCTGGGAAATGCTGTCAGGCCTAGCTGAGAGGCGAATGATCCCCAGGAATTTCTGGCCCGTTCATTGTGGAATTTCTAGCAGCGGTCTGAGTTTGGGATGCCTTTCCTTTTCCAATCATCTCTGGGTCTTTCACCACACTTTCCACTGATTACCAGGTGATTTCTGACTCTTTCTTTCGGGGCTTTGGACTAACGCCCCCCGTCCCCACAGATGTTTGATTCTGTCTTCATGCGATCGCAATGCAAAGAGAGCCTCTCTGCACTGCTTCACGCTTTTGAGAATGACGGGGAAATCTCTCTGTCCGGACCGTGGAAAATCAATCGTCTCAAATGGCGCACTTTGCTGCATTTAGGGCTCCCAGGATTTTTCTGGACATGCTCTATCATCGCTTGGCGCTCTGCCAGGACCGCAGCTACACTTCCCGGGCTCAAACGGTGTGAATCCAAGCAAGCGCTTTGGTTACACCCCTGGCCTGGACGACATCCCCACAATCACAATCAAATGGGGGAGAATTGAGATCCCTGCCGATACTCTGGTTTCTGGCCTGACTCCCTGTGAAACTGTGAGATGCTTTGTCACAGCAGAGATGGACAGTCAGGCTCTTTCCAGGGACTCAGGATAGGGCTTCAGGAAACACATGTGGAATAGGGGGCATGCATGAGCACACAGACCTCATTACATCCCAGTTGACCTCAACATGTTCTGGACCGGTTTCTGCAGTGGGGAAGCTTCCTCTAGGCCCCATTTCCCAGGGCCGGCCCACTCATTAGACATGCTGAAGCAGTTGCCTCAGGCGGCAGGCTAGGGACTGCTGGCAGTGGTGGCAGATCCAGAAAGAGGGGGTGCATCCTTGCATGCCTTTGCTGCCTTTGCCATGCCTCCTTGGTTGCGGGTGGGAGCCACCTCTGCCGCCACCATTCCAGTCACCCCCTAAGGGGGGGGGAATTCCCTGGGCTTCCCCAGGCTGCCTCCAGTCACCTCAGGCTGGAATATGGTGGAAAGAGCTGTTTTCTGGTCTGTCTCAAGCGGCAAAATGGCTTCATCCTGCTCTGCACTGTACACTTTAAAGCAGTATTGTACCACTTGAAATGGCTGTGGATTCCCCCACAGAATCCTGGGAACTGTAGCTTGTTAGGGGTGCTGATAGCTTTTAAGAGACGCCCTGTTTCCCTTCACAGAATCCTGTGTACAGCTCTGGCTGCCTCATCTCAAAAAGGATATTGGAGAGCTGGAAAATGTTTTTGAAAGGGCGGTCAAAATTCCCAAGGCACAAAAGCAGTGGGAGAGGTGACAAATGCAAACTCCTTATGACTCAAGCTGATTCATATTTTCTATCTGCTAAACCAAACACATGCCTGTATTTCAGTTCTTGCAGTTCAGCATTCACCCTCCTCTCACATAGGCCAAATTCTTAACTTCAGGCTTGCAGAAGAGTCTCAGAATGCAGAATCGCTTGTGGAATTCAGCTGTTGTTTATTCTCAGCTGCTAGTCCCTGGGGTTCCTAACCCAAGCTGAAAACAACCATAGAATCATAGAACTGTAGAGTTGGAGGGGACCCTGAGGGTCATCTAGTCCAATCCCTTGCAACCCAGGCATCTCAACATGTGGTCCCCCCATCTACCAGGCAATTTTTAAGAATTGGAACATCAGTGTGATGGGACGATGAGCTGCTTGTGTGTAAAATCCTAGTCCCTCAGAGTTTGGTCAAGTTTGCAAACCTCTGTCTGTAACGGAGCCCCTTAAACATGGCTCCGTCAGTCGCTGGCAGATTCCGACAGTGGTTGCTTTCGGAATCGCTTCCAACATAAAAGCTCCTTAACGGAAACACGTCTTCTGGACTCTCTGCGTGACAGTTTCCGGCGAGGAGTGGGTGTCCCTACAGGAGGTCCTGAAACCTCCCCACTGTTTTCGCTGGAAGTGTCTCTGAGCCATCCCTCCAGCTCCCTTTCCCTCAGCTCAGCTCCTCTCCCCCTACTGGTTCCCTCTTCAGCTGCTGAGTCTCTCCCAACCTGTGTGAGCCCTTTCACTTCCCTTCCTTCCGATGGCAGTTCCCTGACATCCACCTCCCCTCCAGGGCCCCCTTCATCCCCTCTCGCCCCCTCCTCTACGGGCGGTGAGGAGGCAAAACCCCGGAATGAACTTCCTTCATCTTCCGATGTCCCGAACACTTCTCTCCACCTGTTGCGGTTCCTGGTCTCGAAGTACTCCTCCTCCTCAGAGTCCATCTCCCCTTCCCCTTCCGATTCCGAGAATCCTTCCAACTCCTCCTCCTCATCGGTGGTCCCAAAGTATTCCCTCCGGAACCTCTCCACAGGCTGAGGTTTCCTTGGGAACCTTTGATGGAACGTTTCTATCAATACCTCGTCATTGATATCTTCTGCCATTACCCAAGTGTTTTCTGACTCCGGTTCTCCTTCCCACGCTACCAAATACTCCACCTGATCCCCCTTCCATCTGGCGTCGAGGATTTCTGCCACATGGCTGCTGCATTCCCTTTCTTCTATGACCGGTCCCCGAGTGGCCATCCCTTCTCGTCCCCCCTCATACGGTGACAGTAACGACCTGTGAAATACTGGGTGCAGTTTCATGTGGTTGGGTAACCGGAGCCTGAAAGCCACTGGGTTGACCTGTTGAATGACCTCAAAGGGACCCAATCTCCTGGGTCTTAATTTCTTACAACCTCCTTTGAACGGCAACCCTTGGGTTGACAGCCACACCCTATCTCCCACCCTTATGGTTTCACCTTCCCTTCGGTTCTTGTCTGCCTGCCTCTTGTATTCTTCCTTCGCCCTTTCTAAGTTGAGTTGGAGCTGACGATGGATTGCTTCCATTTCTTCTACAAAATGCTCGGCTGCCGGGACACCCCATCTCTCCCCTTCTCCCCCTGGGAAAGCCCTGGGATGACACCCATAATTAGCCAAGAAGGGGCTCATCCCTGTGGACACATTCTCGGCATTGTTGTAGGCAAATTCCGCCAGCGCCAACTTTTCTACCCAGTCATTCTCTCTGTCATTGACATAACACCTCAGGTATTGCTGGAGGACCCCGTTTGCTCTTTCCGCCTGCCCGTTGGTTTCAGGGTGCCGGGCAGTCGAAAAGTTGACCTCCACCTGCAGTAAGCTCATGAGCTTCCTCCAGAACCTGGAAGTAAATTGTTTTCCTCGGTCTGAGACCACCCTCAATGGCACCCCGTGCAACCTAAAAATGTGTTCTACAAATAACTTCGCTGTCTCTTCCGCCGTGACTGCATGCGAGCAGGCTACAAAGTGGCACATCTTTGTTAGTAGGTCTACCACCACCATGATGGCTGTTTTCCCCTTGGACTTCGGCAGATCAGTCATAAAATCTATCGACACTGCCTCCCAAGGTCGTTCTGGGGTTGGTAAGGGTTCTAATAGCCCCGCCGGTGCCCGCCTCTCCCCTTTGGCTCGCTGGCATTGCTCACACCCTCTTACATACTCCCGTACATCTTCCCTCACCTTAGGCCACCAAAATTCCCTGGTGACCAACCACATGGTTTTGTGTTGTCCAAAATGCCCCGCCGTGGGGCTGTCGTGCAACTGCTTGAGTACCCTCCCCCTTAAGTCTCCTTCAGGGATATACAGTGCCCCTTTGTAATACAAAGCTCCATTTCTTTCCTCGAAACCCCCTGGTTCCTCTCCCTCACCCCTAAGACCTCTGAGCTTATTCTGGGCGTATTCATCATTCTCTGTTTCCTCTACCAGTTCTCTTTGTCCCACCAATGCCGCCCCACACACCCAGCGGTCCTCTGGAATGACATGTCTCTCTTCGGGTGCTCCCTCCCCCTCCAAATATTCAGGTTTGCGTGAGAGAGCGTCCGCCCTAATGTTCTCTGGGCCTGGCACGTAACAAATCTCAAAGTTAAATTTGGAGAACTCCTGGGCCCATCTCACTTGCCGTTGGTTGAGCACTCGTGCCGTCCTCCAATACTCTAGGTTCTTGTGGTCAGTGCACACTTGCACCTTATGTTGTGCGCCAATTAGCAGGTGCCTCCATCTCCGGAACGCCTCATGAATGGCTAGTAGTTCTCGGTCATACACCGTGTAGTTCCTCTCGGATTTGTTCAGCTTTCGCGAAAAAAAGGCACACGGTCTCCACTCTGACTCCTCCTTCCCTGGCTGCAGAAGCACCGCCCCAATAGCTCTGTCTGATGCGTCAGTTTCCACTCTCATCGGTTTTTGTAAATCCACATGCAGGAGTTGTTGTTCCGAGGCGAAGGCCCTTTTTAGTTCCTCAAATGCTCGCTCCGCCTCCTCAGTCCAAACAAACTTCTTCTTACTGCTGAGACAGTCCGTAATGGGCGCCGTCAGGTGGGCAAAGTTTCGGATGAACTTACGATAGAAGTTCCCAAATCCTAGGAACCTCTGCACATCCTTCCTTGTTTTGGGTGTTTTCCATTCCAGCACCGCCTGGACCTTGCCGGGATCCATGGCCAATCCCTTGTCTGACAGGCGATACCCCAGGAATTCCACCTCCTTGGTATGAAACTGACACTTCTCCAGTTTCACCCACAGCTGGTTGGCTTGCAGCCTGCTCAACACTTCTCTGACGTCTCTCACATGCTGCTCCTCATTCTCAGAATACACCAACACGTCGTCTAAGAAGGCCACACAATTCTTGTAAAGCAAAGGCCCCAGGACATGGTTCATAAACGATTGAAAGCACGCGGAGCCTCCTTGTAGGCCGAAGGGCATAACTAAATATTCAAATGCCCCCAAAGGGGTGAACATGGTGGTTTTCCATTCATCCCCCTTCCTTATTCGTATCAGGTTGTACGCCCCCCTTAGGTCCAGTTTAGTAAAAATCTTTCCCTTCCTGACCCTTGTCAAAATGTCGTCAATCCTGGGCATAGGGAAAGCCACTGGTTCTGACACTGCATTTAAGGCCCTGAAGTCACACACAAGCCTCGGCTTGTTCGTGTTTTTTTTATCCACAAAAAACACTGGGCTGCCCCCCACCGCCCTGGACTCTCTGATGAACCCTCTCTTCAGGTTCTTGTCAATGAACTCTCTTAGCTCCTGCATCTCTCTGTCTGACATGGCGTACAGCTTGCCTACAGGGAGCTGTGCCCCAGGGAGTAAATTGATTTGACAGTCAAAGGGTCTATGCGGGGGTAGTTGGTCAGCTTCCCTTTCGCTGAAGACGTCGCGGAGATCTGCGTATTGTCGTGGTACCTTCACGTTCTCCGTTACTTCAGTCCCTGCTAGGGTGGCTTGGGCCCCTGCCAAACCCTTTCCCTCTTTGCAGTGTTCTAAGCAATGTGCTGAACCAAAAGAAACCACTCTCTGATGCCAGCCCACCAGCGGATCATGTAACGCTAGCCAGCTCATCCCCAATATAATGGGAGCTCCTCCCAAGGTGGCCACATTAAACGCTATCAGTTCGGTGTGCCTTGCCACCTTCATTATCATTGGGACGGTCTGCAAGCTGACTTCTCCTCCCAACAGCTCCCTGCCATCGATCGTGGTCACCTGCAGGGGGTTGCTTAAAGGGATCGTCTGTATCTGGTGTTCAGCTGCAAACTCTTTGCTCATGAAATTGCAGGAGCTGCCTGAGTCCAACAGCGCCTTTATCTTTAGAGGGTGTCCGTTTGGCAGCTCTAGCGCCACTTCTATCACTAGGGCGGGTTTAGGAGGTTCTGGCGTGGGCACTTTCACTGCTCTTTGGCCTGGCTGCTGTGCCCCGACGGTGGCAGCCAGGCGTTGGCTTTTACTTGCTTCGGTATTTCTTCCTCTCTTCCCTCCACAGCTCCTACCATCCCTTGCCATTCCTTCCTCTGGGGGCAGACTCTGGCAAAGTGACCTGGCTGTTGGCAGAGATAGCATTTCCGGGCGCCTTTTCCCTCCTTCTTTCCCCCCTCACTGGGCTTTGAAACTGCGCGCGCGCGCGCTGTTCCGATTTCCATCGGCTCTGCCGGCGGGAAAGTTGGCTCTGGAATGTCTGGAATGCGGAACTCCTTCCAACGTTCCCCCTTCCCTTCCCGCCTCTCCAATGCTCTCGCCTCCTGGCGCGCTCCTATGGTCAGCGCTGATTTGGTCAGCTGGTCCATAGACTCCGCCCTGGGCGCCCGGGAAAGTTCGTCTTTCACAGCCGAAGAAAGCCCTTCTTCAAAGAGCATTTGAATGGGTTCCGCCGATAGATCCCACCCCAATTTATGGATCAACATGGTGAACTCAGTCCAGTACTCACGGACAGATCGGCTCCCCTGTTTGCAAGCTATTAACTGTCTGCGGACCACTCCCTGTTCAATATCGCTGGAAAACATCAGATCCATGGCGCGAAAGAACTTCATCGTGTCCTTTAGGACGTCACTATTCGCTGCCATCAGGGGTCTAACCCAGTCTCTCGCCCCCTTTTCAAGATGCCCAATCACGAAAGCCACTCGTGATTCCTCGTCAGGGAATTCATCAAACTGCAGATTGAGGGCATATTGCATCTCTGTCCGAAAGCCATGATAGTCTTTGGGCTCCCCCCCAAACTTCTGCACCAATCCTGGTACCTTTCTGACGAGCTGGGTGTCTTTCCCCTTTTTGTCTGCATCCTGAGCCCTCCTCTCCTCAAGCCTCGCCGTCTGCAGCGCTAGCTGGACCTCCAACACCCGGTACCTTTCTTCCAGGCTTGAACCCGCTCCAGCTCCTGCTTCTCCGGTTCCGGCTGGGTTGCTCATGATGCCTTCTCCTGCACAAGCTGCTCACGAAGACTGTCGGAATGCTGTGATGGGACGATGAGCTGCTTGTGTGTAAAATCCTAGTCCCTCAGAGTTTGGTCAAGTTTGCAAACCTCTGTCTGTAACGGAGCCCCTTAAACATGGCTCCGTCAGTCGCTGGCAGATTCCGACAGTGGTTGCTTTCGGAATCGCTTCCAACATAAAAGCTCCTTAACGGAAACACGTCTTCTGGACTCTCTGCGTGACAGTTTCCGGCGAGGAGTGGGTGTCCCTACAGGAGGTCCTGAAACCTCCCCACTGTTTTCGCTGGAAGTGTCTCTGAGCCATCCCTCCAGCTCCCTTTCCCTCAGCTCAGCTCCTCTCCCCCTACTGGTTCCCTCTTCAGCTGCTGAGTCTCTCCCAACCTGTGTGAGCCCTTTCACTTCCCTTCC
This sequence comes from Podarcis pityusensis, assembly GCF_964106645.2. NCBI lineage: Eukaryota > Metazoa > Chordata > Lepidosauria > Squamata > Lacertidae > Podarcis > Podarcis pityusensis. The sequence continues at coordinate 20,445,958 of NC_138041.1, forward strand.
TTCCGATGGCAGTTCCCTGACAATCAGGTTGGAATAAGCAGAGTTTTTTATACATAGGTTCTATCAGCAAAGTCAACTCAACATAAACTTTCATTTTGCAGCTAAAACTAAATAATAAAAGAGAGTGAAAAGTAGAAATATATACCAAAAAGGGAGAAAAAGAAAAGAAAGAATGCTGCGTCTATTTGATTTAAGCTTCCCCTTTTGCTCATATAATTTTGTTCAATTGAAAGCGTGAGCTCATGAGATAAAATTGGGCAAAATAAAAGATTATGCAGGCTTGGTCTTCTTACGTTCTTACATGATGCTGTTTGATCCCAGTTAGATTGGAGATTATCGAAAAGATATCTATAGCCATGCTTTGAAACTGTGATTACAAAATCAATGATGGGAATGGGGATGATGTCCTGCGCTCCAGTGTTCCTATTCCACTGAACCACATTAGCAATGGAAGGTTTTGCTCATCCACTGCCCTGGTTCAAAAAGCAGCAAGAGGAATGCCCAAGTAACCAGCGGGGCCTGTGTGTCATTTCTCTCACTGGTGGAAATGAATTTGCTGCCGCTAACTGGCGTTGCCTTCCATGGCCATGCCAGTTCACGTCCAGATGAATCGAGCATGACAGCTGCAGGACGAGTCTGCTTGAAACACCTAAGTGCTGGTGTCGAAACAGCTACACTGTTATTTCCAGGGTAGCTTGCTTGCATCTGGGGCCAGCAGGGGTTATGCTAGCCAAGTAAATAACAGGAGAAAGCATGCAAACAGAGAAGAAAAGATGTCCTTGGCTGCAGCCCACGGAAGCCACCTAGAATTTTAAGAGCAGTCGCAAAGAGTATTTCATTAGCGGTGTGCCTCTAGCTTTGCAACCCACAGTACAGGCATAGAATGCATCTGAGGACATAGGAAGCAGTATCTGTATACCTGAAGGAGCATCTCCACCCCCATCATTCAGCCCAGACACTGAGATCCAGTGCCAAGGACCTTCTGGCGGTTCCCTCATTGCGAGAAGTGAGGTTACAGGGAGCCAGACAGAAGGCCTTCTCGGTAGTGGCACCTGCCCTGTGGAATGCCCTCCCTTCAGATGTGAAGGAAATAAGAACTATCTTATTTGTAGGTGCATGAGCACATTGGTCCGAAGCTGAGCGAGCTTTCACCTCCTCCAACCAGCCTACTGTATAAAGGTCACATGGGCAATGCTTGCTCCTCCCACTTTTGCCTCTGGCCCAACCCACCACTGGCAAGAGGCCCTCAAAAAAGTTGCCAGGAAGGGAAGAGGCGGCCCTTAGGTTGAGAAAAAGCAGAGAGCTTGGTGGCAGCTCAGCGCTTGACTCCCCACCCAGGAAATCACAGGTTCGAGATGTGCTGTGGGCCCTGATCATGACAACCGTGTAACACCGAGCACACAGTAGCCCACATTGCAAAACCTGGATTTGTAAACTCCTCCGCCCGGCGGACGAACGCAGCTCCCCTCTCCATCCCTGCCAGCGCTACTCTTGTATGAGACAATACAGATGGCGGTTTCTGTTACCTTCCATTTCCTTCCTGGTTTGCGACCGCTGTCGGTTTATGTAAGTGATATAACTCTTCTAGTTTTCCATGGCATTTCCTCCGCAGAGGGAATGTCTTGCAACTTGGCCTCTCTCTCTCCCTCGGTGGAGCGTGTGGGAGAAGCATTTGCGGCCAAGCTTCAATCTGCTGTGTTTAGCTGATTATAGTGGCCTCCATCTGAACATGCAGAAATGGTTCTGGGAGCTTTGAAAGTCAAGTTCTGATGAATGCAGAGCAAAAGGATTAACCACTTTAGGACAGAGAACATAACTTAAAGCCCCAGTAAAGAATTTATACTTATCTGATGGCAGGGGAGAGTGGAGACGAGAGGTTGGGAAAGAAAGAGCCAGGGTTGTTGTTTGAGAAGACCCAAGTTTTAAACAGCTTTAATGTGGGAAAACAATATTTAGTACTCATGCCTTACGATTCATCAGCTTCCTGATCAATGCACTTTCCTGATCTAATTGTTTTAATTATTTTAAAATTGTTTTGAATTATTGCAACCTACCCTGGGACCTGATGTTGGGGTGTAAATAGTTCTAGTAGGAATGGTGATAACGATGAGAACAATGTGCTTTTAAACCATCTTGTTTTACTTATTTAAACATTATGGTTGCTTTTAACGCTTCAATAGAATTGTTTTATTATGTATTTTATTTAGAAATGGATACTTGCAAACTGTTTAGAGGTCATTTTGGCTTATCAGGTTGCGAATTGATATCTGATTGGTTATTAGCATATCCAGTTTTATTTTTTCCTCGTTAAAACAATGGTCATGGTGATAATTCAATAGCCAGTTTTGTCACATTGCCATGGTGTCCCTTATTTGAATGGCTGTCCAGCAAAATACGTCACAAATACTTGGCCTGCCTTATCCCAGTTTCTTAAAGAAATAAATAAGTTTATTATAATTTGTGTGTGTGAGACACTTTTTTTTATTTAAAAAAACTAAACACAAAACATTCTATTTACATAAAAAGGCCAAATCTTAATAGCGGATCTCTATATATGCAAAATCCATGATGCTAATCAATGTAATTTCATCCATATAAACCTACTGTACAGAGAAACGCTTATAACAAATTCAGTCGACATTTGCTTGTAAAGAATGTTTTGTCTTTCTTTTGCCTGCCATTGCACAATTGGCTGAACTCTGCAAAAGTATGCATTTCTGCCACTTTCCGTGATTTATCTGGCCATTCTTCAAATCTAGGTGATGCCTATGTTTACACGATAAGAATCCCTAATTTTGCACGATAGTTGTGTGGGCTGGCAATATGGGTGTGTATGCACAACAGCGACTGGTGTTATCTTACCTGCAGTACAAACAGGAGGGGGAACCGATGGGTTTCCCCCCAGCCTTTGACATCAAAAGAGGCGAGGCGCCCTCCCCGGAGGTGTGAGAATGCCACGTTCATAAATTACACACAGCCAGATCCTTGCGTAGGTTATATGGCTAAAATCCCATCATCCCACACACCAGAGAGTAATTATCGCTGCCACTCCCTAGCAACCTGAATGGAGAAGCTGGTTCCATGATCCCATCTAGCTCCCAGTAGTGTGAATGGCAGAGCTACTGGCGGAATGAGAAGAACGTCATTGATCTTGGTGCTGCTGCTGCTTAATCATGCTAAGGCTATGCATGAAAATGGAGGAAAGGAGATGGAGCCAGAACGTGTGTGTGATCATTCTTGTTAGGACTGGAAGGATCTGTCTATTTCAGTTTCTTCAATTGTTTTCCCCCACAGTACAGTAGTACCTTGGTTTTCAAACAGCTTAGTTCTCGAATGTTTTGGCTCCCAAACGCCACAAATCCAGAAGTGACTGCTCCAGTTTGCGAACCAATTTTGGAAGCCAAATGTCCAATGGTGCTTCTGATTGGCTGCATGAGCTTCCTGCAGCCAATCAGAACTTTGGCACTTTGGTTTCTGAACGTTTTGGAAGTCGAATGGACTTCCAGAACAGATTCTGTTCAACTTCCAAGGTACGAATGTATTAAATTCAGTTTTCAGTATTTCTCCAGCCATTGTACTTACTTTTTGTTTTTAATGCTCATGAAAACTCATCAGCATTTTTTTTGCACAAATTTCTCCTAGTAAACCCATTTTTAAACATGGTTATCATGAATGCACACATTTTGCAAACAGTTTACCCTAATGGAAATCACGTAATGGTTTATATTGCATCTTTCTCCCAAGCTGGGATTCACAGCAGCTTCCAACGTTTGAAAGCATCATTATGGAATACAAAGTACAACAACAAACCAGTTAAAAAACAATAGTTAAAATACCAAAAAAAAGTATTTTGAACCAGCAATTAGAACACAGTTTGCCCTGAACAATGGCCCAGTGGTCTGCATCATCTGCACCTTTGTTTCCAAAGACCTGTCTGAACAGGAAGGCCTTGGCCGGAGGAAGGATAACAAAGGGGGAGCCAGTCTAGCCTCTCTTGGGAGGGAATCCTACAATCTAGGAGCAGCCACAGAAAAGGCTCTCTTGTGCCAGCAGCAACCATGCTTCTGATGGTGACGGGACTGAGAGAAGGTGTCCACCCAAGGATTTCAGCACCTGGGCAGGTTTGTAGAGGGAGATATGATCTTTCAGGCAGTCTGGGCCCAAGCTATATAATGCATTTTTATGCACAATTCCCCTTAATATATGCATTTTTGAAAGCTTTGGTAGACTTGTGAAATTCAGAGAAGGGCAAATTTCAAAGGACGTTCAGGGGACGTTGCGTGATGGCATGCATGTGACGTCAGGACATCGTGAGGCATTGTGTCACACCCCCACAATCATCTGGAGGAGCTGGCACCTCTGGCATCCAGCAAAGCTGATGCAATGGGCCTTCTGCTTCCTACCTCTCCCACTGAGGCAGCCTGGTGGAATGGCTGCACCCAGATGACAGCTGAGGGGAGAGGAGGCCTGACGGAGCTGGATAGGCTCTTGTTTGCCTGGATGTCGGATGGAGATGTGAGCATGTGGAAACTTCCAACTACTGCTGGCTGGAATGTAGCTTATCATACAAAGGTCAGAGCCCCACCCATTGCTCCACCTACTTTTTGTGGGAATGTTAAGGATAGTAGGAGAGGCTATATTGATTAAACATTATCCTTCCTTCACTCACGCTAGTGAGTCATGTAGCAGAGCAGATTCCCCTCAATACAGCAGGAAGCTAGTTTGCAGATTCGTTTGAATCTCTTTAGTTAAGCAGATTGGATTATTCCTGGTGTCCCCTCTTAAAAGAATAAAGACACAAGAGTCTTTCCTTAAAAGTAACAAGAAATTTGCTCACATTCAGTTCACAGTATGATCCCTGAAGGCAGACTTTTGCTTGTAGCTACATAACAAACTGTGAGTTCATCTCATATGGAGACTGAGCAAAATTACATTAAGAAAACAAAATGGCTACAGGAGAGCAGCATGGGCCCAAGAGAGCAGCAAGCAAGAGAGGAGATCAAGAGAGAATGACTGCATGACTCAGCTCTTTTATGGAGTCGGCCAGGGCCACACCCATCTCCCAGATCACATGCAGGGGGAGGACACTCCAGACCAGTGGAACAGGAAGTTACATCACCTGGAGTAACATCCTCCTACTTGTGCTCCAGACCAGTGGAACAGGAAGTTACATCACCTGGAGTAACATCCTCCTACTTGTGCCCACCCCAAGGAAATAAGGAATATTGCATTTGACTGTTCCATTGGATTACATCCCAAACTTTTGCCCTGCCTACTTCTGCCTCTTGCTCTGCTCACCACCAGCATGTGGCCCCTGGAAAGTTTCCCATATGGAAATGTGACCCTCAGGCTAAGAAAAAGGGTCCCCAAACCTGCCCCACACATAGTTCCTTAGATGAGCTAGTTTTCTCTTCCTAAACTGAAGGGTGTGCCTCCAGTTTCATGGGCCTGTTTTTGCAGAAGTGGGCCTCTGTGGACACTTCCCTCACGCTCTTCACCACCAATCCCCTCTGGCTGCGAACACTAGTCAAACAAACATGACTCCTCTCTGAAGGTCACTCCACCTGTAGGAATTTCCTCCTGCCTCTGAAGCTGGCTCATTCATCATCAGCAGTCATAATTGTTCTGGAATGTGAGCTGGTCGTCTGTTATCTGGCGAAAACTCCTGACGATACCCCAAGACGACAGCTTGATGCTCAAAAGCTCGGCTGACCCCGAGGGGTGAAGAGAACTTGTTTTGACAGAGCAGGCATGACATGGGAACCAGTACATGCACTAAGATGTTCAGGAACAAGGTGTTACTTTTGCAAGGTTGATACCCCGCCTCACCCCCATCACCGGGGAGAAGAAAAGAGGAATACAAGCATGGTAAACAACACTTTGCCTTCACATCATGAAAACAGACGTTACAACCTCAGGTCAGGCCAGTATTTCATCAAGTATAGCATTTCTTCTAAGGCCAATTAAGAACGTAAGGACAGAAGAGGAGCCTACTATATCAGGTCAGTGGTCCATCTATTCCAGCATCCTGGTCTCACCCTAGGCAACCTTATGGTGTCCATGGGAAGCCCACGAGCAGGACCTGAGTATAGGAGCACTCTTCCCTCCTATAGGTCTCCAGCAACTGGTACAGAACCTCCGGGTGTCCCTATTTTCCAGGGACAGTCCCGAATTTACAGAAGACATCCCAGTTTCTGATTTGATCCTGGAATGTCCTGCTTTTCCTTAGGACATCCCTATTTTCATCAGAGAAATGTTGGAGGTATAGGATGTCCATATTTTCGTTGGAGAAATGTTGGAGGGCATGCTGGAATACAGGGAGCCCAGGCAGCAGGTGGAGCCACAGCCAATGACAGGGGCATCAATGTAATTCTGGCTTTGTCCTCTGCTGAATTCTACAATCAGTATTACTGAGAGACAGGAAGAGGAAGCTGGCAGGTAGGGTCAGCCCCATGTGGACTGACTGAGGATGCTGGGGTTGTGCCCAATTCACCCCAATGGCACATCCTCCACTACCTTCAGGTTTAGTGAAAGCTTCATGATGTCATAAGATGAACCAGCTTGATCAAACCAATGGTCCATCTAGTCCAGCACTCTGCCCCCACAGTGGCCAACCAGATCCCTCTTCTGGGAAACTGGCAAGCAGCATCTGAACCCAAGAACACTCTTCCCACCTGCAATTCGTAGCAGCTGGTATTCAGAGACCTGATACCTTTGACAGTGGAGGTAGCCATTGTGGCTAACAGCCACTGATAGCCTTCTCCTCCATGAATTTGTTCAGTCCTTTTGTAAAGCCACCTAAGCTAGCGGCCATCCCTGACTCCAGTGGGAGTGAGTTCCATAGTTTAACTACATGCTGCATGAAGAAAGACTTTCTTTTGTCTGTCCTGAATCCTCCATCTTTCAGCTTCATGCTACTGGCACAGCAGAGGGACCAGGGCAATGAGTGCTGCCACCTTTCACCCCAAGAATTCCCCAAGGAAACAGCCGCAACACAATGTCACCTTATCCACTGTTATGTACTAAGTTGAATAAGATCCAAAATGCAGCAGTCTGATTGGTCCTAGAACAATAGGATCCAGAATGCAGCAGTCTGATTGGTCCACAGGAGCCACCCAATACAGTTACAGGTGGAAGTGAATCCGCAACCTGATTGGCCTACAGGAGAATTCTGGAATTAGCCAATCACGTGGGGGCCATTGTGTAAATAATGTATATAAAGCAGGCATTCTGTGGGAACTTCCATTCCTCCTCACCACTATGAGCTGAACAAAGAGCATGAAATCCACTCTCGACTCCGAGTATATTTCATCTACATAGGACAACCTGTCTCAGGAATGTATTCTGCATTTGTTTTTAACAGCATTTCATCTCTTTTGTGAAAAGTTGTCGTACACCATTCTGTTATTTTTATACGACTGAAGCCCTCTGCATAACTTCTAAATAAGTAGCTATGATTCTCACACAACCCTGTGAGGTAGGTTAGGCTGAGAGCTGGGGACTCTGTTCCAACGTCACCCAGTGAGCTTCCTGACTGAGTGGGGATTGGAACCCGAGTCTCCCAGGTCCTATCACTCCAATGCACAGGTAAAGGCATCCATCCTTAATTTCCCAGGATTCAACCACCCACTGAATGTTGCCAAATCTCTCTCTACCACCCACAAATTCCATGCGGACAAATGGTTCTGTGGAAAGTGCTCTTGGGGGCATTTGTCCCAGCTTGAACTGGAGTGCATAAAACGCGTTTGACTCGCACCTTTTTAAAACCTATGTCTTGCAGAGCACACCCCTTCCTGTGCTGGTGATCTTCCGAAACACTCGCACGGAAGAGACAGTGCAAAGCAGCAGTTAGAGGCCAGCCCACATACACATTATCGGGAAACACGAGACGCAGCTTCAAGAATCACATCTCTTCCAGGTTTGGAACGCAGAGGGCTGCTGTTAGCTATGACTTCATGCACCAAGGCGCAGCGCGACAGCGATGGTGTTTTGGCTGCAGCAAGCCCCGGCGGACGGTGGGAAAGTATTTCCAGGAAGGGTCTCATGAAGGATATTCTCTGTCCACTGTAAAATAATCACCCGTGCCCCCTCCTATTAATCCCCAGCACAGCTGCACCGCTTGGGGCAATGAGCGAGTATTAAATGCAAAAGAGAAGAAGAAGAAAAGAATTCACCCATTTGGGAACCAAGGCACTGCGATCTAAAAGAAAACAAAAAATTGAATCAGTTGCAGAGCACATTAACAAAGTCAGAGATGTGCAGTGCAAGGCTGCAGTTTTCCGCCTTGTGCTGAGACTTGCAGACCCTCCAAGCATCCCTATTTTCCAGGGACAGTCCAGAATTTACGGAAGCCGCCCCGGTTTCTGATTTCATCCTGGAATGTCCTACTTTTCCTTAGGACATCCCTATTTTCACTGGAGAAATGTTGGAGGGTATGGAGTTAACTGACCCCCAAATCATCTCAAAGCAGCTCTGTATGGGGACAGTTTAAAATGTTTAATATTTTATTATATTTTGATATACCATATTTTTTGCTCTATAAGACTCACTTTTTCCCTCCTAAAAAGTAAGGAGAAATGTGTGTGCATCTTATGGAGCGAATGCAGGCTGCACAGCTATCCCAGAAGCCAGAACAGCAAGAGGGATCGCTGCTTTCGCTGCGCAGCGATCCCTCTTGCTGTTCTCGCTTCTGAGATTCAGAATATTTTTTTCTTGTTTTCCTCCTCCAAAAACTAGGTGCGTCTTGTGGTCTGGTACGTCTTATAGAGCGAAAAATATGGTATGTTGGAAGCCACCCAGTAAAACTGTTGTTGTTGTTGTTGAATAGGACATTTTTCATCAGAGAAATGTTGGAGGGTATGGACTTACAAAACGACAAGTTGGCAGTTTTGAGTTGAAATGGGCAGCAACTTTTGTTGACTTCGTTTTAAAAATAAAATGATCTGCAGTGGGTTAAACTACTAGCTACTCAGCCTCTCCTTCTACTGTGGACCTCCCTGCCAGCTATGCTCCTGGTCCTCATGGGCACTAGCCACCCTGAAACATGATCACTCCTCTGAACAACCTTTTGTTGCAGGTAACAATTGTTAAATCTCTGGTGCTGAATCTCCTGCAGCTCCAAAACGGGAGTCAGCCAAATATTTGAAAGGAGGGTACAGCACAATCTATATTTTTTTTAAAAATGATATTTATTCCAAATTTAAAGTTACAGAAAAAAAAGAAAAACCATACAAAATACAAAAAAAAAACATTAGCCATAACAAAGCAAAAGATAAACGAGTAAAAAGAACAATAAGATAGAATAAAAAAGAAAACTTAACAAAAAATATAAAAATACATTATGTTAAAATAAAACAAAAGCAGATTAAACATTTACATAACCTTTTCCCTTTACTTATTTCCATGACCTCCTCTCACCTCCCAATTTTGTATTCTAGTTCAATTGTGTTTCCAGCAAATCCCTCTAACCTTATTTTCATTTACATATTTTAAAATTAAAATAATATAATTAAACCTCCTCTATTTCATCAAATTCATCAACTCATTTTTGCTTATTCCATTGGTACAGCACAATCTATGTGTCATATGAGATAAGATCTGCCACCCAATTACAAATTCTTTTTAAAATTTTGTTATCTTTATTGCATTTTTTAAAATTACAGAGAAAGCATGAATTAAACATTACATCCAAATATTCAAAAAGAAAAAGAAAAAATACAAAAAGTAAAAATATAAAAAGAAAATAAAAAGTAAGAAAAAACGATAAATAATAAAAAATGAAAAAGAATTAGTCATTAACAATTAAAAATTGTTAAAAGGATGCAAACAGTAATTTGAATGTTCTATACTCCAGGTTCTCAGAAAGAAATACATTTGTAATCCTTCTTTTCTTTCTTTCTTTACAGTCATTTTCTTTATGTTCCAGAAAACTAGTTTGAATCCCTGCTATATTAGTTGACTTCTCTCTATCTCTTTGTGGCTTCAACACTTCTCTTAAGTGACAAATATTCTGTATTCATTTCTTAAAACGAACCCAATCAGAAATGCAAAGCTTGACCATGCCAAGTGGATTGAAGCACCTCAATGTATCTCAACCTGCCTGTTCTCTCAAAAAGCTCCATAGGTCCGTAGCTCAGTGCTAGAGTGCACCTGGTCTACACGCAAACGGTTCCAGGTTCGTTTCTGGGCATCACAAAGTAGGCCTGAGAAACGACTCCCAGACAATTCTGAGTTTGATGGACCAAGGATCTGTGTCAATACAGGGGTGTGTCCAATGTTCCTAGCCTCCACTTGATGGCTTATAAGCCTCAGAGGGAGTCATGTGTTTTAAGGGAAGGGCTGTAGCACAGTAGTTAGAGTGTCTGCCTTACTTGAAGAAGGCACAAAGTTCAATCCCTTATGGCATCATCCAGCTGGGGCTTGGAACATCCCTAGTGTAGACAATGCTGAGCTAGATAGACTGAGATTGTGTCTGTCAGCCAAATCCACTCTGAGCAGGTGGAGGTTTCAGATGGGGGTCTCTTCCAGCTAGAGATAGAAGGATCTGGATGAAGCATCTTCTGTGACTTGATGCCACAGTCACCAAATAATGAACATGAATGTACCAGACCCTCCAAGTGTCCTTATTTTCCAGGGACAGTCCCAGATTTACAGAAGCTGTCCTAGGCCGACGGTCTTCTTGGTAGTGGCGCCCTCCCTGTGGGCGCCTTCAGACATTCCCTTCAGATGTCAAGGAGATAAAGAACTACACTACTTTTAGAAGACATCTGAAGGCAGCCCTGTATTGGTAAGTTCTTAATGTTTGATGTTTTATTATGTTTTTAGATATGCTGTAAGCCACCCAGAGTGGCTGGGGAAACCCAGCCAGATGGGTGGGGTATAAATACTACTACTACTACTACTATAACTACTACTATTTCTGATTTGATCTCAGAATGTCCTGCTTTTCCTTTCGACGTCCCTATTTTCATCAGAGAAATGTTGGAGAGTAGGGAGTTATGTGACCCCGAAGACAAGGAGATAAGTTACTTTACAACCTTAAGAAGTCATCTGAAGGAAGCCTTGTATAGGGAAAGTTTTTATGTTTAATTCTTATTATGTTTTCCTATGTGTTGGAAGCCGCCCACAGTATATAATAGAAATATTAGTACAGTGGTACCTCGCAAGACGAATGCCTCGGAAGATGAAAAACTCGCAAGACGAAAGAGTTTTTCATTTTTTGAGTTGGTTCGCAAAACGAATTTCCCTATGGGCTTGCTTCGCAAGACGAAAAACAAAAAAAACGAAAACGTCTTGCAAGTTTGTTTCCTTTTTCTTAAAACCGTTAATACCCAGGGTGACTTCGAGGAGCAACTCATAGCACGCGGTGTGGTAGCCTTTTTGAGGTTTTTGAAGACTTTGGTGATTTTGAAGACTTTGGGAAACCGTGCTTCGCAAGACGAAAAAAATCGCAAGACGAAAAAACTCGCAGAACGAATTAATTTCGTCTTGTGAGGCACCACTGTATTATTATTTCTATTACTCTTACTATGGAATAGGACATCCCTATTTTCATCGGATAAATGTTGGGGGGTATGAAACAATTCCTACCACAGAAGCCGCCCAGTCAGATAGTTCTTCATAAACATTTGGACTAGAAACTCTCTTTTTAAAAGAAAAGAAAAGCATCCTCTCTCTTAAGTCTACATAACTACCCCTTTCTGCTGCGAAGAGTCATCGTACATCCCTTCCCTAACTTGATGGATTCTACACAGAAGACTGAGACAGTTTGGCACTAAATAAAATCGCCCCCAAAAGTTGAGGCAGCAGGGAGGAGAGACTGACATACAGATAGTGAGGTTCGAAGACAACCAGACAACCAGATTATAAATCGCCTCCTTCCGAGGTCTGTTTGATGTTTTTGCCCAAGGCCAGGTGGAAAATCTTTCCACAGTTGCCTCTCTCCCCCCCTTAGGTCACTTTCCCCTCGTTTTTCAATAAAGAGCCTGAAGTTTACTGAGTTCCTTAGCACATTTGTTTCCCATTAGATTACTTTGCGCTTTTTGCACTGTGTTATGCTAGATAATTGCTTTAATAACAAACTGAGGAAAAGCTTTTGAACATTTTAGGAAGTAATTTTCTCTCCTCTCCTCACCCCCCTAAAAAAAAAAGTCTTGACGAACTCTTGCCAGAAAAAGGAAAAACCAAGCAAAGCCTTACCATATTTTTCTGCTGATAGACTGCTTTTCTGAATAACACATATTCTGACCCCATTTGCAAAGAGGCAATAAACAGCCTGTGAGGATTTCTTTGCCATCTTCAGATCCTATTGTGTAAGGCGACTTTAGACCCAAAATATATGTATTTATTTCATAAAACGTATACACCATTTGCTTGTTAAAAAAACCCTTCAAAGTGGCTTACAAAAAAGATTAAACAATAAAATTATCAATAAGAAAAGTTAACGACAATCATTTGTGACTTTCAAAAAGTTTAAGTGATGTTAGATTAAAAAGTAATTCAAACTTGCATCAGCTTTCTAAACATCTGGGTAGCCATGTCTAAATAAAACTATTTTTTGCGTAACAGGGAGAATTCGAAACCAGCGGGACCAGAAATTATTGATTGGAGTAAATATATGAGTTATCTGAAAGACAATTGTAACCAACTGACTACGCTTGTAGGACTACAAGAAGTTTTGTATGGAGAACTATATGAAATATTGCAGATAAGATTTATGAGAATGGATTTTAAATTATGGATTATTAAAAGTAATAGTTAGGATAACAATTGTTAGATTAAGAGATGAGGTTTGAAAATCATTAGATGTGGCTGATGGAAGTCTCAGGCTAAAATAGCCAAAATGTTGTATAAGATGAGATGAGATGATATGTTCTGTTTGGAAAATATATGTAAAAACTAATAAAAATGTATATTAAAAACAAACAAACACCCCCCCCCCCCTATTTTTAGCAGGAGCTAAAAAATAGTTTCTCCAGCCACTCTGGGCAGCTCCCAACAGAATATTAAAAATACAATAAAACATCAAACATTAAAAACTTCCCTAAACAGGGCTGCCTTCAGATGATTTCTCAAAGTCAGATAGTTGTTTCTTTCCTTGATATCTAATGGGAGGGTGTTCCACAGGGCGGGTGCCACTACTGAGAAGGCCCTCTGCCTGGTTCCCTGTAGCTTTACTTCTCACAGTGACGGAACTACCAGAAGGACCTCGGAGCTGGACCTCAGTGTCCGGGCTGAACGATGGGGATGGAGACACTCCTTCAGGTATACTGGGCCGAGGCTGTTTAGGGCTTTAAAGGTCAGCACCAACACTTTGAATTGTGCTTGGAAACGTACTGGGAGCCAATGTAGGTCTTTCAAGACTGGTGGTATGTGGTCTCTGTGGCCACTCCCAGTCTAGCTGCAATGTTCTGGATTAGTTGCAGTTTCTGGGTCACCTTCAAAGGTAGCCCCACGTAGAACGCATTGCAGTAGTCCAAGTGGGAGATAACTAGAGCATGCACCATTCTGGCGAGACAGTCCGCAGGCAGGTAGGGTCTCAGCCTGCGTACCAGATGGAGCTGGTAGACAGCTGCCCTGGACACAGAATGAGTATTAAGTAAAACCTGTAACAGTTCCAGTGCTGCCAGTCATTGAAATACAACATGATGGTGTACATGTAGCTGCCACTAAAAATATAAAGATGAAATAAATAGATGCACATGAGCAGAATATCACCATCATCATTTGATTTGGATGATGTTCATGATGATGATGAAGATATGTTCAATGTAGCTTTTGCCCCACAGACATGCAATGTAAAGGTGTATGGAGGCTAGCTATAGCTGAGAAAATAACCCACGATGAAACGGTGCTGAAAAACCGAACAGTCACATTTCATGCTATCTGTTGCCGGTTTGTTTTGAAAAGGGTTTGCAAAATTCATGCTCAGCCACACTGTTCCCATTCTGGATGTCAGGACTGTATACTTGTTGACCCTTTAATTTGAAGAAGATGATGTTGCTGCGGATGAATCCAAGTAGGTCAAAAACAGAGCATCCTCTCTACATGTATAAGGTCCCAGGTTCAGTCCCTGGTGTCTGCAGCTAAGATTGGGAGAGAACCAAACTGGAAACCCCAGACAGCCACTGCCAGCCTGCGTAGGCAATATTGAGGGCTTATCCACACTTCCTCTGCTGCTGCATTTTCTAGGACTAGGACTGAGATTTCTAGGTCCATGTCCGAGTGGGCTTTTTTCCTTTTTGTCTTGCTGCTTTCCCTAGGAAAACTCGTCATTTCCTGCTGAATCAGAACAGAGATGGAAAGAAGATCTCTGTCCCGACCAGAGAAGAGTGGCAGATTAAATTGATGGATTATGCCGTAATGGCAAAATTGACCACAAGAATCAGAAATCAGGAGGACCAAAATTGTAATAAGGAATGGGAAAAACGTATGATTTATCTTAAAAATCATTGTAAACAGTTAAAATCGTTAGAAGGATTGGAATAACACTTGTAGTTTAATGGTAAATTTTGGATATAATGGAAAAGTGAAGGATTTGGATTATTATAAAAGATGCAGGAGGAAATGACTAACAAAAGGACCCACAAAGGGGAGGAGGGGAGTCCAGGAGATTCTTCAGAATCTTGTTTTTACTATGTATGTTGGATATGTGATTGGAAAACTTTAAATTGAAAAACCAAATAAATACAGTTACCAAAAAGAAAAAGAAAAAGAAAAAGAAAAAGAATCGGAACAAACTGCAATCGGGTTTTCCTTCATGTCATATTATAAGGACATGGAGGACACTGTTCACTGGTGTGTATGCCACCTTGAACTCTTCGGAGAAAAAAGTGAGATATAAATGTAATAAATATATAAATAAAATAAAGTAACAACCCCCAGGACTATATGGTAAAGGATGAGTGTGAAATTCCTGTGATTCCTTGCAGTCCCTCGCAAGTCTACAATTTGATGATTCTATGATATCTAGTAAATAAATAAAACTGATGATGCACTTGTTGAATGTAATGTCTGAACGCACTTTATGTCACTGTTGAAAAACTAGACACCAGGTTGGTCCCCAGAAGTCCAGGCTGTGTGATACTTCCAGCATGCCACTGGGATAATCTGGATCCTAGGAATGGGGAGAGTGGGAGGGATAATTTATTGCTGTGGTCGAAGGAATGCTGTGGATATCTATTGCAACGGACGTCCTTTCCTCTCCCCTGGCTCTCTGCGAGTCCCTAACAGAGCAATGGCTGCTTTGCACAGCTGAGTGCAAAACCTTTGATGATAACCCCGGAGAGTTAATGAACTAAGAGGGACCCGGGTTATCTTTCCCCGAGATTGGCGAGCGTGAATTAAATGCTCTTTTGACTGAAGACGGGAAATAATTATTCTTCTGCTTCAAAGCCACGTCCGATTGAATAATGTTGCCGGCACGAAATCAGCCATCGCAATCAGCACTGAAGACCCATTAAACCAGATTGGGCTAAATAATGCAGGGGGAAGAATACTGGAGCTCTCGTTGCTCTCAGTTCTCCCGACCTCGTAATAATAGGGGGCTTTGTGCTATAAGAAAGGGGGCTTTTTCAAGAGTGCCAATCTATTCTTCGCAAGCTCTTTCTAAAGTCACGCCATACTGTTCCAGATGCAAAATTCATTGGGGAGAAGTTGGGGTGGAACAGAAGAAGCTGCCTTCTGGCTCAGTTCTATCCACCAAGTGGAATAGGGCTGTCCTCAGCACCCTTCACAGAGCTGGCCTGAAGTCTTCTGTTTTACCTGTCCCCTTCTGGGCTTGAATCTCCAGGTGGGCAAGAGGGACTTTAATTTATTATTACTACTATTGTTAAGAAGGGCGTGTGTGCAGTTTGCTAGCTTCAGCCTACCAGGAGCTGGCTGCAAATTATAGTACAGTGGTACCTCTGGTTACATACTTAATTCGTTCCAGAAGTCCGTTCTTAACCTGAAACTGTTCTTAACCTGAAGCACCACTTTAGCTAATGGGGCCTCCTGCTGCTGCCGCGCTGCCAGAGCACAATTTCCGTTCTCATCCTGAAGCAAAGTTCTTAACCCGAGGTACTGTTTCTGGGTTAGCGGAGTCTGTAACCTGAAGCGTATGTAACCTGAAGTGTATGTAACCTGAGGTACCATTGTATAGATGGTCTCAGAGGGTCTGGCCTCCCCTGATAACCTCCCCCTTCCCCAATTAACCTCCATCTCTATGACTCAGCATGGGAGGAAGCAGAGATGTAGAAAAAGAGCTGGGTTGGGCTCAAGAGGAATACAGGGTTATCATGCACTCCTGGTGCGAGATATACGGCTACAGAAGCAAGGTGAACCACTTCATGACACCACCAGACCCACTTCCTGTGACATCACCGGGGTCCTTCCCTTTGTGACATCACCAGGAGCCACTCCAGTGTCATCACTAGGGGCCAACACTAGGCTTCAGCTTTGAGCCCTGAAATCTCAGGGACTGGGGTACTCCTGACTTGTCAACCCTAAGTGCCCTGGGATTGGGGGGGGGGTGAAAACACAATTTCTAGAAGTGGTATGATGCTACTTTAAATGTATAGTGCAAAGGGGGTCATATTCTGTCCTTATCCATCATATATCCACCATTCTGGTTTACAGGGTAGAAGAGGATATACAACTAGCATATACAGAGACAGTAGGTGTGTGTTCACACGTTACATTCAACAAATGTACCGTCTGGTTACCTGTGCATTCACATAGTTAAGCTTTACACTCATGTGGCTATTGACTCTTAACTGTCAAAAACTGCACAGTCTGTGTGCACAATAATTGAGATGTAAAAATCTACAAGTGCATACCCTCCAACATTTCTCAAATGAAAATAGGATCATCCTGTTCCATACTGAAGAAGAAGAAGAAGAAGAAGAAGAAGAAGAAGAAGAAGAAGAAGAAGAAGAAGAAGTTTATTATTTATACCCCACCCAGCTGTCTGGGTAATAGGAACGCGGTGGCTCTGTGGTCTAAACCACTGAGCCTCTTGGGCTTGCAAATCAGAAGGTTGGCAGTTCGAATCCCCACGACGGGGTGAGCTCCCATTGCTCTGTCCCAGCTCCTGTCAACCTAGCATTTCGAAAGCATGCCAAAGAAGTGCAAGTAGATAAATAGGTACCACTGTGGTGGGAAGGTAAACAGCATTTCCGTGCACTCTGGTTTCCGACAGGGTGTTCCATTGCACCAGAAGCAGTTTACTTATGCTGGCCACAACACCCAGAAAAGCTGTCTGTGGACAAACATTGCCCCCCCCTCGCCTAAACTTCCCTATACAGGACTGCTTTCAAATAACTCAGGGGTCGGATAACTTCATACCTTCCAATATTTCTCCAGTGAAAATAGGGATGCCCTAAGGAAAAGCTGGACATGCTGGGATCAAATTAGAAACTGATATGGCTTCTTGTAACCCAGGACTGTCCCTGGGAAATAGGGATACTTGGAGAGTCTGCTTCTACCAGGCCACCTCTTCCTCACCTTTTCTCTAAACGAAAATGTCCCAAATGCAACAACCTTTCCTCATGGACGCACCACTCCATCCCCATGATCATTTTGTCTGAGAGCCCTTCAGCCTGCATTGGGACAAAATGGGGGTTGGGGTGGGGGTTGGGGGAAGGAGAAGGGATTTCAGAAAAGGCAGCTTGAAGGAAGTCCAGCATACTTTTTTCTTTTCTTTTCCACTCCTGAAACAATCCACCCGCATGCTATTCTTAGCAGCATCTGGGGGCAATGCAACCCAATGCATAAGCTTTCCTGCTGAATTATGAAATATGATAGCTTTTATTAAATCCATTACAATTGCAGTGTCTCTGCTAAGCAGGGTCTGGAATATAGAATAAGTAGGGTGCATAATTCCATATAAATATTTAAGATTTCAGAGCCTGGTATGGCTTTTTTTAAGGCTCTTAAGGCATAGAAATGTAGCGAGTTGGGGGCCATTTCCTCCTAAGTTGCAGAAACTTTCCATTCCTGCAGACAGATCAGGTCAGCAGCTTCTATGCACTGCTGAGAACATAGACATGATCACCCATCCCCACCAACAGTTCTGCTGGGAAAGGGGCTATAATTCTTTTTTTTTAAGCCCAAACACACATTGAGTATCACTGCCCACATTACATATTTCTGAAGAATCTACTCCAGAGATTGGCCCTGAACTCCAACTCTTTTCAACCCTGGTTACTGACCCTGCCAGCTGTGGCTGATAGAACTTGCAGTCCAGTGAAGACAGAGAGGTGATATGATAGCCGTATCTGAAAGGCTGGCCCATGGAAGATGGAGAAAGTTTGTTTTCTGCTGCTTCAGAGGGTGGGACCCGAACCAATGGATTCAGATTATGAGAAAGCTGGTTACCAATCAAACATTATGAAGAACTTTCTGACAGAAAGAGCTGCTCAACAAAGAAAAGGACTTCCTTGGAAGATGGTGAACTCCTCTTCACTGGAAGTTTCTAAATGGACATTGGATGTCCATCTGCCAAGGATGCTTGAGCTGAGATTCCTGCCTTGCAGGGGGTTGGGCTAGATGGCCCCTGAGGTCCCTTCCAACTCTATAGTTCTGTGTTTCCAAGTTCAGTTCTTCAGGTTCCCGTTTATTTGTTTTTTATTTCCCCCCCCCCTTTTAAAATAAAGGTCCGATTGAAAAAAAATCAGCACTGAAGTGCATCTTTTCACCAACTGACACATTTCTGTAGGCAACCTCCCCTAATACACACACTGCAAGCAATTGCCCCAAATACTATC
This sequence comes from Podarcis pityusensis, assembly GCF_964106645.2. NCBI lineage: Eukaryota > Metazoa > Chordata > Lepidosauria > Squamata > Lacertidae > Podarcis > Podarcis pityusensis. The sequence continues at coordinate 20,464,704 of NC_138041.1, forward strand.
CACTTTGCATGTTGTTTTCACTGACATAAGCATTTTTAAGGCAACCTCCCCCTGGTAGATGCATTCTTGTACCCTTTTATTTAGTTGGAGAACTGCATCACAAAATTCAGAGAGGTGCCGATTTCTGAGGAATAGCTGTGTTTCAGTTGACATATTGTGAATTAGGTGGGTTCACGTTAAAATGTCAACTAGACTAGATTTCCCCTCCCTCCCTTATTCCAGGTAGGGAACAAAGGCTGTTGCCTTTGTTGCAGAACCCTGGGAAGCTGCTGCCCATCTGTGTAGACCACACTGAACTAGATAGACCAACAGTCTGCCTTTGTAGAAAGCATCTTCCTATGCTTCTATGCTCCATTGTTTGCTGCTGTGTAAGCAACAGCTGGACTATGTTGTCAGTCTGCTCCAAGGGCTGGGTTAGAGTTTAAGTTACTTTATCTCAAAATGTGCATTTTTTAAAATGCACTTTGATACGATTTTAGGGGAAGCCTCCAATGTGAAATTTCAGGCCATTGACAGCACAGGAGCCGGTCCACGGAAACAAAGCTATCAACCATATTTGCTGATGACATGCAAGAGGCACTCTGCACGTGCTCCTTGTGACTGCCACAAGTGGTCCATCCCAAATTACTATCCGGCACCTTGTGTGCTGACCGCCATTCTCAGCCCCCAGCCCGCCATCCAACCAGACCTTTCCAACTCAACCTTCTCTCCTGGTGATGTTTACCTCTTTGGAAATGCCACTTTAACCCCCCACCCCACCCTCCGACAAAACGAGAGAGTAGGAAATTGCCAAGAGATGACAGGCTCCCCTCTCTTCCCTGCACCTGCCTCTCCCTGACACCCTCCCTCCCCTTCCAGACGACGCTCTAGGGGGGCCAGCTCCTGCCACTCCAGGGATCTGTGCTAATGATGACTGACAGCTCTTAAAAGTGCAACTTCAGCACCTCGCTGTCAGCACACCTCAGACTTCAGAGGCCTCACGCACCCGCCTGCCCGCTGGGAGGTGTTTGGAAGCCTCCCTGAGATGTGCTTTTCTAGGCACCGACACCCTCCCGCCCACCCCTGCGTTGCCAGCAGCGCCTGACGACCGCCCTTTTGTTGGCTGCGACCTTGCCGGTGCTTTGCCGGCGACGGGAAAATGAGCAACCCGGTAGTTAGCTGGGGAAAGCACAGCCACCGCCTCTCTCCCTCGCCTCCCCTCCCCGTTGCACCCAGCAGAAGCTCAGAGCTGACAGGAGTGAGCGCCACCAACTCCAAAGTCTAAAGCAGTTGGCAGCTTCCTCTGTACCAGTTTTTCATGCCCCCAAGTGGGTCAGACCGGAGAGATGGAGAGTAATTGGGTGGTGGCATGCGGGGGGGGGGGGGAGAGATGTGTGGGTGGGGTGGGGGAGAGGGGAGAGGGAGATCCGTGTTGGAGCAGGGGCCATTTGGAAGCCACCAGTTTAGAAATTAAGTCGGATGGGCCTGGCAGGGGTGCCCAGGGCTCCCTGCGCCATCCTTTTGATTGACTCCGGGCTTAACATCTCCTGCCACCTACCAGCACTTGTCTGTGCTCATTAGCGAGGAGTCTGTGGGCAAATATTCAGATAATCCACTGGAGGAAAATGCTCATCTCTGGTGGGGGCCATCTGGATATTCAAATGAGGCAGCGAGGGAGCAGAAGCAGCCATGGCGTGACCTCGACGCCCGGACGGAAAGAACAGAGGGGCGCTTTTTGAGAGTGCTCTATCCTGAGCAAAGAGAGAGTCCAGTTCATGGTCGCAAAGGCCTTTGGGCAGGAGGGTGTGGAGACTGTGAAGGGCAATGGTGGCATGCCACAAATGCAGAACGGAGAGGTGCTTGGTAGAGTCTTGGCGGAGCACCGAGCTCCTTTCGTGTGCCAGCCTCGATCCTTGCCGCCTCATTTCTGGGGCACGATGCATAGAAAGGAAATGCCCATAAAAACCTGTGACTGCAAAAATAATAATAAGAAAATACTGCTGCTTTCCCCAGAATTTCCCCAGCATTGGATAGCTTCAGCATACTCAGGAATCAAAAGCTTTGTTACTATTTCGTAGGAAATGTATACTTTTTGTGCACTCTGCAATTTAAAATTTTCCAGACTATAGGAATTTAAGAAGAGCCGGCTTTCACCTGGATGGGTCAGGAGGCCTTAAGTGTAGGTGATGGTGGGGTTGCTTAGGCCTTGCCAATGAAAAGGCTCAAGGAGATTTGCATACCATATATGCTCACTCTTCATGACTAGGATGAGCATTTATGCATCATCCTCCACCCACAAAGAGTAAATGTATCGCCCCACTGAAAAGAAAAGAGAGGGTATACATTTGCATATGCTAATTTATACACATAGACACAGATTTTGAAAGGGTGACTAGTCTTTGGAGTGAAATGCCATGCACTGCCCCATAGACTGTGACCAGGTGGCTGGCCAACTCTTGTTATCTAGGTGCTGCTTGTGGGTGGACAGGTTCAAGGCCCCTCCACCTCTCCTTCCTTTCGGTCCTAAGTAAATCATACTTAGACTGGACTTTTGTCCTTTGTATAGGAATGGAGTATCCTAGATGAGGGCATGGCTGACTCACTGCCTGGAGGAAATTATAATAATGCTCCATGCAGTGTCATTCTGTACTCGGTTCCACTGGTCTCGCTTTATTAAAGTAAGAGCCTAAGGAGAGCTTGTTGGATCAAATCAGTGGTCCATCTCCTTGAGCATCCTACTCTCACAGTGGTCAACCAGATGCCTGTGGGAAACCAGCAAACAGGACCTGAGCACAAGAGCGCTCTCCCCTCCTCTAACTTCCGGCAACCGGTAATCAGAAACATTGCTGCCTCTGACCATGAGGGAAGAGCACAGCCATCATGGCTAGCAACCATGGGTCATTGTCTCCTCCATCAATTTGTCTGATCCTCTTTTAAAGCCATCTGAGTTGTTGGCCATCACTGCCTCCTGTGGGAGGGAGTTCTGCAGTTTAACTATGTGCTGCACAAAGAAGCCCTTTCTTTTATCCATCCTCAGTCCACCAACATTCAGCTTAACTGGATGAGCCCATGAATTCTAGTGTTACAAGAGAGGGAGATAAACTTTTCACCATGTCCAGACTCTCCGGTGTGGTGAGAGCCAGTGTGGTATAGTGGTTAAGAGCAGTGGATTTGTCATCTGGTGAACCGGGTTTGATTCCCTGCTCTTCCACATGCAGCTGCTGGGTGACCTTGGGCTAGTCACACTTCTCTGAAGTCTCTCAGCCCCACTCACCTCACAGAGTGTTTGTTGTGGGGGAGGAAGGGAAAGGAGAATGTTAGCCGCTTTGAGACTCCTTCGGGTAGTGATAAAGCAGGATGTCAAATCCAAACGCTTCTTCTCCAAGTGTCCATATTTTCCAGGGACAGTCCCTGATTTAGAGAAGCCATCCCGGTTTCTGATTTGATTCCAGAATGTCCCACTTTCCCCTTAGGATGTCCCTATTTTCATTGGAGAAATGTTGGCGGCTGTGGAGTGATCTAACCCCTGATGCGTCTGAAGGCAATCCTGTATACGGAAGGGATTTTCTTCTAATAAAAAAAACTTTTCTGTTTTATTATGTTTTTATGTGTGTTGGAAGCTGCTCAGAGTGACTGGGGCACCCCAGTAAGATGTGTGGGGTATAAATAGTTAAAATTATCATTACAGAATGGGACGTCCTATTTTCATTGGTGAAATGTTGGAGGGGTATGCATGTCATGTATAATTTGGTTCTCCCCCATTGTCTCTTAACTTGCCTTTCCTTTAAACTAAAAAGCCCCAAATGCTGCAACCTGTCCTTGTAGGGGAGTCTTTTCCCTTCCTGCTCTCCTCCCCCATCTCCTTTCTACATTGTTCTCCTTTCTCCATTAATCTACTCTCACTTCTCTCCTTTCCCCCCACTGATGCGAGGAAGGCTGCTCCCATTTAGAGCTAATGGCTTTTACCTGCTAATGGCAGAGCCGGTTTGACTTCTCCTCCTTTGCTATTAAACTGACCTGAACTTTTCTATTTCCTGAGTTGTTTGATGTAGCTCAGAGTTCTCCTTTGGCTCACACCTGAACATGATGGGCTTGGAGCGTGGCCTGTGCACTCAAAACAAGAGCAGCAGAAGAGGCTTTTTCCATGCAAGGCAGATCGTTTGCTTCCTCAGCCTCTGAATGTTTTGCATGGTGGAGAAAATGGCAGATCTTTGGGCAAAACAACAACAACAACTCACCTTTCCAGTAACAAATGGTGAAGCTTTCTAGTCCTCTAGGTTTGTAGATCAGTCTTAAGTTCAGTCACATTTTTGGGTTAACGTCTGATGTCATTGTGAAGGCTGTCATGGACATGTAGAGGCCATGCCCTCCAACATTTCGCCGGTGAAAATAGGGACATCCTAAGGAAAAGTGGGACATTCTGGTATCAAATAAAAAACTGGGATGGCTTCTAGAAATCTGGGACTGTCACTGGAAAATAGGGACACTTGCTGGGTCTGGGAGGCATTTACGGGCCCCCTTATGTCCTGTTTGAGTCCTTCCTGACTTTTGAAAGCATCCTCTATCATCCCTTTTCCAAATTTACTTACCTTTCTAGAAAGGCAGCAGCAGAGAGGTATTAAGCTTAAGGCAACCATGTGGATCCTGTGACTCTCTAGATGCTGCTAGACTCCAATTTCCATCATTCCTGACAGTTGGTCAAGCAGGCAGGGGCTGAAGGGAACTGGACTACAACTACATCTAGAGGACCACAGGTTCCCCAGCCGTCTAAAGCCTAAACACCTGTCTTAAGGCCTCAACACTTCCTCCAGGGCTGGTTCAAGATGTTTTGCTTCATGAGGCAGAGGATAAGATGGTGTCACCACCCCATGGCATGCATGAACACTCACTGAACATGCAGTTGAATGTTACGTCAACAGGGGTGAAGTGACAAATGTCCCCCATCCCAGCTGAGGAAAGCCAGCTAACTTAAGGGGCCCAGAGCAGGCCATGTGAAACTCACACCACTCTGTCCTCCAACATGGGTGAATGGCCACAGCAGCACCAGCGGCCAGAAATGTTCCCCACGGTTAGCCCTAGGAATGGGCAAATCTGTCAGTTTCCAGTTTCTCTCAATTCCACACTGGTGGAGCTTAATGGTGAGCCATAGAAGAAGGAATCTCAGGCCAACCATAGGGTCTAGGAATTCATGCATGTGCCCATCAATAGAACACAAGAGAAAAAGAATGTCAGTGGAGTCATGTATACAATCACCTGAGAGTCGGTTGCTGTCTTTTTACAGTATTTTATTGACACACATGTAGTGAGGGACGGAACCTGCCAGTTTAATTATTTCTCCATTTCTCATGGTTCCAATATTAAATTTAGTTCTCCACATTATCATATTGGTCTGCATATTATAATTTTTTTTTAAAGAAGATTTGTATTAAGTTTTAAGAAACATAAAAAGAAGAAAATACCTCAGCTGTCAAAACAAGATTATACACTTCAAAGAAACAAACTAACACAATGTAAGATTGGTAGCCAATAAAGTACTCAAGAAAGAAAGAAACAAAAGCAGGTGATTATTTTGAAGAAGGAAGACAACCAAAACCAATTAAACACCACCACTGCAGTGTATACCATATTCAAACTATATCCATTGCATGGGTAAGCTTTTATTCATTTGTCCTGAAACAGATGAACTCAAGATAAGCTTCCACAGGGGTGCCATTGAAGCACCCATCCTGTGTGTGTGTGTGTGTGTGTGTGTGTGTGTACATGCAAATAAATAGGGGGGGTACCAAAGACTTCTTCATACAGCAGTTAAATTATGGGACTCGTATCCACAGGAGGTAGCAATGGCCACCAACTTGAATGGCTTTAAAAGAGGACTGAATAAATTCGTGGAGTATAAGGCTATCAGTGGTTGCTAGCCATGATGGCTATGCTCTGCTATCACTGCTACCAGAGGTAATAATGCTTCTGAGTACCAGTTGCTAGGAATCACAAGTGGGGAAAGTGCTCTTGGGTTTGGGCCAAGCTTGAGGGCTTCCCTTTGGGGGATCTGGTTGGCCAATGTGAGAACAGGATGCTGGACTAGATGGGCCATTGACTTGATCCAGCTGGTTGTTTTTATTAGATCATTTCCCCCCACACTCCTCCCAATCTCCTTTCCTTTAGTGCCCTGTATTTTTAGGAAGCCTGAGGGCAGAGGCCATCTAAATATTGACCATTGCAAGATGCTCCAGGAGCCTGTTTTGGCTGAAGTCAACAGTGCTTTAAACAAATAAGGAATGCTGATGCTCCTGTCTGCTCCACCTGTTTCCTCAGCCCTTTCACCTGACTTTATCTGATGCTGTCTTTTTGGCACCTTATCTCCGATACCACCATCATTTCCGGTTATATGTATATGCAGCAGCTCTGTTGACTGCTTAGCTAGCGCACTCCCATGTGGAAGAACTGTGCCGGAACACACACCCCATTGTGGATGTCTTTCTTCTGCTTACCTTCACTGGGATGTGGGCTTGGATGCCAAGGCAGTTTGACTTGGCAACAGAAGCTCAATCCCTCTGACTGTTCCAAAGCCCTTTTATATGTCTGCAGTCATTCTTAAAGGTTTGCTTCTAGTTCTTCCACAGTGCTACTTATGTTGCTTGCTGGATGTGCAAATAGGTCTGAGAGGAAGGGGGCAGTTCCGCAACAGCTCCTGATGCCACAAAGATACTAGTGATGATAGAGATGGTGATATTTACCTAGGTAGTCTCTATCAAGAAAGGACATTTGGTGCAAGAGCACTCACTAAGCTCTCCCTCAGCTGTCACTTAGCAGCAGGCATTCCATCAGGCTGCAGATTAGAGGAAAAGAAGGGAAACAGGGCTGCTGACCTGCTGTCTTTGGCCATTCCTCAACCATCACCTAGCAGCAGCCATGCCATCAGGCTACCTGAACTGTTTCCATCCCAACAAGTCATTATAAAAAACGTTATTTTTAAGACCTAGTGCCTAAGTTTGCCTTTTCCCTCCTCCCTCCTTTTTCCTTTTGTATTATGTCTTTTAGAGTCTAAGCCTGAGGACAGGGACCTCCTTCTCCTTCTCCTTCTCCTTCTCCTTCTCCTTCTCCTTCTCCTTCTCCTTCTCCTTCTCCTTCTCCTTCTCCTTCTCCTCCTCCTCCTCCTCCTCCTCCTCCTCCTCCTCTAGAGAAGAACAAGTCAGTCATGCTTGCTCCTTTGTTCTTTCAGAAGATTGTTAATGATGACCTCACACCTTGCAATCCAAGAGAGGTGGGAGAGGAGCAGGAAGTTGTAAAACAGAACAAAACCTGACAATATCCATCTAAGCTTAAAAAAGAAGAAGAAGTCAGCTGAGAGGTTAAAGGGGTAGAGATACTCTGGGAATGTAGAGATCCCTCACTCTAACCCACACAATACCTCTCCTCAGCATCCAAACCTCAGTTGCATCCAAACCTCCAACAGTGTCCCCTTATGTTCAATGTGTATAATTTATAAATACACCCAAATCCTCCCAAAGCCCCATGAACCTCAGTTCTTCTCTGCTTCGAAAGGGAATCATACCCACACAGCAAACTGCAAGGCTGGATCTTCTCAACACTTGAGGATGTGGGTTGCGGATGGAATATTTGTTCACTTGCAAGAGCTGCCCGTCCCACAAGTGCCTCTCATAAGCACTTAAGGGCATAAGATTATAATAAGCACCTGCTGGATCAGGCCCAGAATCCAGTTCTCACAGTGGCCGATCAGATGCCTGTGGGAAACCCCCCAAGCAGGATCTGAGCACAAGAGCCCTCTCCCTTCCTGTGGTTTCCAGCAACTGACATTCAGAAGCATCACTGCCTCCAAGAGTGAAGGCAGAGCACAGCCATTGTGGTGAGCATCCATCAATAGCCGTCTCTTCCATGCCTTTGTCTAGTCCGCTTTAAAGCCATCCAAGTTGGTGGCCATCTTAAGCAAGTTCCATAGTTTAACTACCCTGTGCTTGAAGATGATATCCCTTTGGAGGGGCAGAGGATTCCTCTTTCCCAGACCTATTGTTTTCGTTTTGTTTTTCAAGAGCCGAGGAATGGTTAACAGAAATGCCAGCAGGGCGACAACAAAAGCCGGGATCCTGAACATTGCTCCTTGCCAATGACCTTTCCTTGGCTTCCTGTTTGCTCGCTGCGCTCTTGTCTGCCAGGCCCCCTGGCCCTGAGGAACCCAGGGCTACATTTTAGCTCATCTCCCCTTATCTGCTTGACTGACTGTCAGCCTGGCACATCTCCCTGCTTGTGATGAAGGAGTCTAATTAGCGGCTGTCTGTTTGCCCTCCCTCCCCTCCCCTATTGCCACCTCTCTCATCTCCCCTCTTCACTTCTAGCCAGCTTTGCGTGCAGACACACACACACACACACACACACACACACACACACACACCGTCCAGACTTGTTTCATTAGCATCATTAATATATCAGGCACAAAAACTGTAACAGATTGACATACACAAAGGGAGAAGATGCCATTATATCACCAAACATTAAAGTTGTCATACCTTTATTTTAAGGGGAAGGGAGAATCCAAATTGTGTGATCAGGGGACACACATGGAAGATAATTCTATTTACTGAAAGTACTTTATTATTTACTTATCCAGAGGATTTGGAGCCCGACCTTCAGCCAAAAAAACCCTAAAGTCTCCCAGAGTGGCTCACATCTTATCAGCTAAACAAGAGAGCTGTTGGAAGTTTGGGTGTAACTCAGCTTGCAGAAGAGGGGTTTTGCATGAGTTAAGGTCAGTTCTTCTCTAGCTTTGTAGTTTAGACTAAAACTAGAAACTTTCCTATCCAGCTTACAGATTTCCAGTGCGTTGTTCCAGCCGGAGCTCATAGGAGCTCAGCCCCAGCACCTCACATCTGGGCACCATTGCCCAGAGAACAAGGGAGAAGTTTGTGGTGAGCTCTGGCACCTCTTTTTCTAGGAAAACAGCACTGCATTTTTCCTACCATAAATGACTCTGTTATTTTCTACAACCATCTCCTTCTGTGTGATTGCAACAGGTAAAGTCAACTGTTTAGCCAACCCTCAAATTTCCTTACAAAAATCATTAAAAAAAAGTCTGCATAAAAATTAATTGGCATTTTCATGCAAATGTCTCCTAATATACACAAATGTTTGTACATAACTTGTTCTCAGATATATTCCCCCCCCCCCAAATAATGCAATTTTGTATGTTACTCCCACTAACATTTGCATTGTTATGGGTACTATGCCCCAGAATATGCATTTTTCGTCCTTGTTATTTGGAGAAGTGCATTGCAAGATTTAGAGAGCTGCAAATTTCAAAAGGCAGCTGCCTTTCGCTTCTTGGAATGTTTTGGAAATTGTCAGTTAGGTAGATCTGCCAATAAATGTGAAATGAATCAAGCCTTTCCTCCATCTCTACCTTAATTTGAGGGCTGTTTCCTAGCATTCCAGCTGTAGAAGAGGTACTTGTTGACAGTGCATTGAATAAATCCCCGACCAGGCTGAGTTGGGGGGACCCTCACTGAATTCAATAATGGTCAAAAAAGTAAAGACAACTTTCCTTCTGTTTGGTATGATTTTATTGTTTACGTTAATAATGCAGAACATAGCCAATTTTCCCTGCTCCTCCACCTCCCTAGCATATAAATGGCTGTGGATAATACACTCAAACAGGAGTACTCACACACAGCCTCACCAACTAAGGTTTGTTGGAAATGCAGCTCTTCCCCATGGAAAATAAAGGATCTCCGTGTCAATTGTGTGTGTGTGTGTTTTTTTTTTTAATAGACATAATTTCTATTCTACCCAAAGTCTGGAATGCATTGCTGATGTCTGTGCATAAAGGTAAAGGACCCCAGACAGTTAAGTTCAACCGCAGATGACTCTGGGGTTGTGGCGCTCATCTCGCTTTACAGGCCGAGGGAGCCGGTGTTTGTCCACAGACAGTTTTTCCGGGTCATGTGGCCAACATGACTAAGCCGCTTCTGGCGCAATGGAACACCGAAAGCAGAGCAGTGCACGGAAACACCATTTACCTTTCCTTCGGAGCAGTACCTATTTATCTACTTGCACTTTGATGGGCTTTTGAACTGCTAGGTTGGCAGGAGCTGGGACCGAGCAACAGGAGCTCACCCCGTCACAGGGATTCGAACCGCCAACCTTCTGATCGGCAAGCCCAAGAGGCTTAGTGGTTTAGACCACAGTGCCACCCACATCCCTGATGTCTGTGCATAGATACTCCAAACCTGTTTTTGTGTGTGATGGCTTTGCTCTATGCTTGGTTTTGCATTTTAATTTAAAAACAAAAAACAGAATAAGGAAAAAAGGAAAAGGAAAAAAGAACCCTGAACATCTAAAAACATGTCAAACCCAGCACCTTTTTTCATATGTGGTGGAATTGTAAAGTAATCAAAAAATTCTGGGAAATGATATATAATGAAATGAAAAAAAATGTTTAAATTAATCTTTGTTTAAAAAAACCAGAAGCTTTTTTATTAGGAATTATAGGTACCAAGATCCCAAAAGGTCAGAAAAAAACTTTTCATGTATGCTACTACGGCCGCTCGGATGCTGCTGGCCCAGAGATGGAAGGAAGAGACAACCCCAACCAAAGAAGACTGGCAAATCAAATCGATGGACTATGCAAAATTAACTGGGAAGCTCAGGGACCAAGAAGACAAGAAATTTAAAAGAGAATGTGAAATGTTTATAATGTTTATACAAAATTATTGTAAACAGGCCAAAACATTAGCAGGATTCTAAATACACTTGCAATGAAACAGAAAATATAGATTACTTACGAAGATGGGAAAAATGGAGAAGTATTGATATGTAATTGAAAATAGAATTAAGTGGAGCCATGGATGGGATGGGGTGGGGGGTGGGGAATCAGGAGTTTCAGGGTAATCTCAATACAGTGATACCTCGGGTTAAGAACTTAATTCGTTCTGGAGGTTCGTTCTTAACCTGAAACTGTTCTTAACCTGAGGTACCACTTTAGCTAATGGGGCCTCCCACTGCCGCCATGCGATTTCTGTTCTCACTCTGAAGCAAAGTTCTTAACCCGAGGTACTATTTCTGGGTTAGCGGAGTCTGTAACCTGAAGCATCTGTAACCCGAGGTACCACTGTATGTGGAATTTGTATGCTCTTTTGATGTAAGTTTGTCTCCTTCTTTTTTCTTTTCTCTCTCTTTTCTTTCTTTATCTTTGAAAATATAATAATAAAATAAAATAAATAGTTAAAAACATGTCAGACCCTCCCACCCAGCATCACCCAACAAATTTGTGACACAAACCGCCAGAGAGGGAAGTGGAGGCAGTCCGCTGCTTTTTAAGAATTCTATAGGGCATCGCGGTGTTAATCTAGTTAACAAAAAAAGAAGAGAGCCCATGTTCCACTTTAAGACAAGGAAATTGGGAGCCCCTGCCAGGCAGGCAGCCTGCTGTGGCGACTGCCCCAGCGATGCGCGGCCGGGTCAGAGAAGATGCTCCGCCAGGGGGGCTAGCCTCCGATCACCCAGCTCCCCGAGTGACCCAACAGCCTTTTCGTTTGCTGCCCCTGTCACTCGGAGCGCGGAGGACAGTGACCATATGCCTCCCGACCTCCCCCTTGCTTTGCCGGGGAAGATTCGGCCTGCTGGGCATTTCCTATCAGAATGGCTCAAAAGATAGATGCTCCGATGTGGCCCTGCTAGCATCACATTCTTATGGCACTGTGTGTGTCTGTGTGCGCTGATCTCAGGCAGAAGGCAAAGGGGAAGGAGAGGAAAAAATGTGGGTTTCTTTTCCGTTGCTGTTTTTGCAGGAGGGAAGGGCGGCAGAGCTGCCAAAGAGCCGAGGGGTGGAGCAGGCATCTTGGTGTGTACAGAGCTGGCCGGGGCTGCAGAAAGCTTGATGAGCCCAGGGGGGGTCCTTCCTCCCACCTCCAGAGATGCTCTGATGGCAGTGATGGGATGGCTGACTTGGTAGCTGGTGGAGCAGCCTTCATTGTTGTCCTCGACAACACTGGCAGGGACGAGGAGGAGGAGGAAGTGGTGGAGGGGATGGTGGTGGATGCCTTCTGGCCACAAGCACAAACATGCAAACACCAATTGGAGGGAGGGGAAAAGGGAGAAGCTCCCCGTCGCTCCCAGCTACTGGTTTGATAGGGGCTGTTCCATGACACTTGCTCATCTCCAGTTCTCCCCCGACCAGTGCCTGCTTGCTCCTTTCTGTGCCAGGCGTCAGATGTCCGACTGTGGGTGCCTGCAGATGAAACACACAAGCACACACAACCGTTGGGATTTGGGGAAAACAAAGGCACACACGGAAGGTGCATTCACTGGGAACGTCTCAAGGGGAAAGGTTGTGGAAGAGAGCATGCTTTGCTGGCTAAAGGCCCCAGGTTCCATTACCTGCACTGTCACTAGGGGGAAATCTCATGTCTCAGGGACAGGGGCATGTGATTCCTTGGGAAGAGGCTGCCAGTCAGAGGGGGAAGCTGCTGAGCTAGAGGTGGAGAACCTTTAGCCTGCAAGGATAATTGGGCCCACTGTGCCTCCCCACTACATTTCTGTGTATCTATACTCAAAGGTAGCATTAGCTATGACATCAGGTGTAGGGCAGATGGGTGTGGCTTCCCTGAAATGACATTGTAGGCTATATATATATGCATGCCAGTCTTGTGTAGTGGTTAGAGTGTTGGACTGGGTAAAGCTAAAGGAACCCTGGATGGTTAAGTCCAGTCAAAGGCTTCTATGGGGTTGCAGTGCTCATCTCGCTTTCAGGCCGAGGGAGCCGGTGTTTGTCCACAGACAGCTTTCTGGGTCATGTGGCCAGCGTGACTAAACTGCTTCTGGTGCAACGGAACACCGTGATGGAAACCAGAGTGCACAAAAACACCGTTTACCTTCCTGCCTCAGCGGTACCTATTTATCTACTTTCACTGTTGTGCTTTCAAATTGCTAGGTAGGCAGGAGCTGGGACAGAGCAATGGGAGCTCAACCCGTCACGAGGATTCGAACCGCTGACCTTCTGATTGGCAAGCCCAAGAGGCTTGTGCCTCTCAATCTAACCTACCTCACAGGGTTGTTGTGATGAACGAATGGGTAGGAGAACTATATATACCACCTTGAGCTACTTGGAGTGAAAAGGTGGGATATAAATGTAATAAATAAATAAATATAGAGAAGCCTCTCTTGCTTGGATACCTATTGGAACATTTGGGTGGCACTTGCTGAGCTCAGTGGCGTAGCAAGGTCAGGTGGTACCCGTGCGGAAAATTTCTTGTCAACCCCCCCCCCCAATTGAAATTATATTCAATGTATTCACAGTTATTGTTACTATGACCCGGCAGGGTTTTCCTTTTTCTTTATTTCTTTTATAAATTTGCAATTAAAATTGATTGTTTAAAAAAAGTGTAGGGAAGGTAAAGACGCCATTCAATGCCAAATGAGTGTTGCTGGCAACACCCCCCACCCCACCCTGCCCACGATGCCTTTGCAAGCCCTGACATAATCTCTGCTGCTCAGGAAGTCACAGGGATTTGTAAAGGCCAGCAAGCATCTGATTGGCAGGGATAGGGGCAGCCAAAGCCCTGTGCTTTTGCCTGGGCGGTTTGATGTCAAGCTGCCCAGGTGAAACTAAATGGGTCACCTGAAGTCATTCTGAACCTGGGACTTTCTGCTTGCAAGGGATACTCTCTGCCATTGGGCTATGACTCTTCTCCACGAGGCCACAGGTTTCCTCGTCCCTGTCCTAAATAAAAGAGACACCGTGCAGTGTTGAAAAGAAACTGCAAAGAAGAAGGGCATCTGTGGGCCACCAAGTAGAGGAGGAGGAAGGGGAGATGAAGAGGCGGAAGAAGAGCGGGAGGAGATGGAGAAAGAAGGAGGAAAACAAGGAGGAAGAAAAGGGGGATAGATGACAAGAAAAACCTCTCTTTCTCTTTCCCTCTCTTTCTCTCTCTCTCTCTCTCCCTCTCCCTCCCTCCTCAGCCACCTCCTTGAATCCAGGCCAATCCTACAGCTTATGGGATTCCCATTGGACACACTTGATACTTAACAGCTTTGGCGTCTGCCATAGCTGCGAGTGGGAAGGGAGAGAACCGCTGGGCGATGTAATATAGCAAAATCTGCATACGCCGCCCAAGCTCCGTGTCCCTTTGCACTGTTGACTTAAAACTTACAAGCTACAAGCTGTGGCATCTACTCAGACTGCATCAGCCCACCCCGCCCTTGATGCTGGCCTCACAGACGCTGCCAGCTACTCACATTTTTTTCGTCTCCAGCCACCTCATTAGACCAGGAGGATATTTCGTTTCTTGTGACCGCCCTATCCGATTTTCATATATCCCATCTTAAAAAAAGGGATGGCCCCCTCCGTTTCCAGCAAGAAAACACGATGCAAATTTCTGTGCTGAACGGTGTCTTGCTCCTGCAGGCAACATTGATAAGAAGCTCAGTAGCAATCGGTAGAGGCAGTGTGGCCTAGTGGTTAAGGGTGTCAGGCTAGAGCTTTGGAGGCTACAGTTCAAATCCCCCACTCAGCCACAATGAGAAGGTGCTTGCGTGACCTTGGGCCAGTCGCTGCCTCTCAGCCTAATCAGCTGCACAGGGTTGTTGTGAGGGAAACATGGAGGTGGAAGAGTGCCCATCACCTCGAGCTGGAATAGAAAATAAATAAATAAACAAACAAACAAATAAATAAATAAATAAATAAATAAATAAATAAATGTGATCTTATGCAAGTACTTTCTTGTGGGTAAGTCGCATTGAATGCTGCACCTATTTGTTAGGGCTGTGCTGGATCATAGAATCATGAACCAAAGAATTGAAGAGTTGGAAGGGACCCTAAGGGCCATCTATAGTCGAAACTACTGCAATGCAGGAATCTCAGCGAAAGCATCCATGAGCAGAAGTTCTTCCAGATGTTTAGCTAGAATCTCCTTTCTTGTAGCTTTAAACCATTGATTCCAGCAGGAGAAAACAAGTTTGTTCCTTCTTCCATGTGACAGCCCTTTGTGATATTTGAACACGGCTATCATTATCTCCTCTCAGTCTCCTACATACCCAGCTCCTTCAGCCGTTCCTCATAAGGCTTGGTTTCCAGACCCTTGATCAGCTTGGTTGCCCTCCTCTGCACACGTTCCAGCTTGTCAACATCCTTCTTAAATTGTGGAGCCCCAAATTGGACACAGTATTCCAGGTGTGGTCTGACCAAGGCAGAATAGAGTGGTACTATGACTTCCCTTGATCTGGACACTATACTTGTGTTGATGCAGTCTAGAATAGCATTTACCTTTTTTTTCCGCTGCTGCATCACATCATGAAGTGAACTGAAAAGATTTAGGATTTGTCACGAGTGTGTTGAGGTGGTCTTGGAATGCCCCAGTTCAGATCCACCTGGAGCAATCCAGGTCTGTCCAAAGTGGGGTTGTCAAGCAGGGTCTCTAACCTGTACTGTCTCCTTCACTCCTACTTTGAATGCACATTTAATTAGGGTTATATATTCATTAATTCATTCATATATATTCATATTCATATTCATTATATATATTCAGGGTTATATATTCAGTTAAAGCCATTTTCCCAGTAGTGCTGTATGGAAGTGAGAGCTGGACCATAAAGAAGGCTGATCGCCGAAGAATTGATGCTTTTGAATTCTGGTGCTGGAGAAGACTCTTGAGAGTCCCATGGACTGCAAGAAGATCAGACCTATCCATTCTTAAGGAAATCAGCCCTGAGTGCTCACCGGAAGGACAGATCCTGAAGCTGAGGCTCCAATACTTCGGCCACCTTATGAGAAGAGAAGACTCCCTGGAAAAGACCCTGATGTTAGGAAAGATTGAGGGCACAAGGAGAAGGGGACGACAGAGGACGAGATGGTTGGACAGTGTTCTCGAAGCTACAAACATGAGTCTGACCAAGCTGCAGGAGGCAGTGGAAGACAGGAGTGCCTGGCGTGCTCTGGTCCCGGGGGTCACAAAGAGTCAGACAAGACTAAACGACTAAACAACAACATTCATTGCAACAACCCTGCCAGGTAGGCTAGGCTGAGAGACAATGACTGGCCGAAGGTCACCCAGGGAGCTTCATGACTGAGTGTAGATTTAAATCATGGCCTGCTAGACTTTATTCTGACACTAATCACTAATTTACTCTAATCACTACACCCACCACAGACCCCCCAAGTGTCCCTGTTTTCCAGGGACAGTCCCAGATTTACAAAAACTGTTTTCATTTCTGAATTGAACCTGGAATGTCTTGCTTTTCCTTAGGATGTCCCTATTTTCATCAGAGAAATGTTGGAGGGTATGGAGTTATGCAAACCCCGAGCCAAGTAGATAAGTAACTATACAACCTTTAGAAGGCAGCTGAAGGCAGCCCTATATAAGGAAGTTTTTTAGTGTTTAATTTTTTTTATTACTGATATATATATATATATATATATATATATATATATATATATATGTTGGAAGCTGCCCAGAGTGGCTGGGACCACCCAGTCAGATGGGCAGGGTATAAAGATGATAATGATGATGAAACAGGACATTCCTATTTTCATTAGAGAAATGTTGGAGGGTATGGGCTGTGGTTTTTTTAAAAAAAATGCACCCCCAATGAGAACTCATTTTCCCACACCCCAAATCACTCAGGAAGTAGGATGCATTTTAATTAGAAAACTAGAAGATCAAGGAACCAGGTTTTAGCTGAGCTGTGCATTCTGGGTAATATTTGAAACTCACCACCCCGAAGGGCCTATTCTCTATATTTAGCTTTCCTCTTCGGAAAGGTTTTTTGAGGGCAATGGCTAATGCCACTGGTGTTATGTTTCCAGCCTTCTAGGTGTTGCCTTTCTCGGTTCCTCTGCTGGTCTTAATGGTTGGTCTGTGGGTTGGTTTTATTTTATTTTTAGGGTTTTAAGTGTTGCTGCTTTGACAGTTTGGCACTTTCTTGAAAGGGATGCGCATCACTGTGAGGGCCCTTGGGCAGAAAGGGTGACTCACCGATCAATCGGTCCATCCATTTGACTGTGTTGGGGTGACCTCGTCCTTTGCTGTTTGGGGGGTTGAAAGGAAACTGTGGCCAAACTGTCGCATTCTGCTAAAAAGCTGAAAGTCATCCCATCAAAACGATATCGCAACCTGTGTGCAGGATCCTTCTGGTGCTGTCAGAGAAGGCAGAAGTGTGTCCCTATTTTCCAGGGACAGTATCGGATTTACAGAACCTGTCCCAGTTTCTGATTTGATCCCGGAATGTCCCACTTTCCCTTAAGATGTCCCTATTTTCATCAGAGTTCTTGGAGGGTATGGGACCCCTGAGCCAAGGAGATAAGTAACTATACAACCTTTAGAAGATATCTGAAGGCAGCCCTGTACAGTGGTACCTTGGTAGTCGAACAGAATCCATTCCAGAAGTCCGTTCGACTTCCAAAACGTTCGGAAACCAAGGCGCAGCTTCCGATTGGCTGCAGGAAGCTCCTGCAGCCAATCAGAAGCCATGCCAGCTGCGTTGGACATTTGGGTTCCAAAGAACATTTGCAAACCAGAACACTCACTTCTGGGTTTGCGGTGTTCGGGAGTTGAAATGTTGAAATGTTTGGCTCGCAAGGTGTTCAGGATCCAAGGTACAACTGTATAGAGAAGTTTTTTAATGTTATTCATTATATTTTTAATATATGTTGCCCAGAGTGGCTGGTGCAACCCAGTCAGATGGGTGGGCTAAACACCAACAACAACAAGAAGAAGAACAGAACATCTCTATTTTCATTGGAGAAATGTTGTAGGGTATGTAGTACACCTCTCTGATTGGTCACATAACACAAAGAGGGGGACTCCCATACATGCAAACTTCTTCCTCCTGCTTTCTTCCCTCATCATAGGTCTTTGCATACTTTTTCAGCTAGTACATGAAAACTGACTTTGGGCCACCATGGCTGCAATGAGAACCTCATGGACGACTTCCAGTCATGGGCTACCTCTAACCAGCTATTAGGTCCATTATTAGGTCTATGTGCAACAAATGGCTTGTGTTTGCTGGAAAAGGGTCAAACCAAGGTCAGGATAAATTATCTGGCTAACAATGTGTGTAGCCTCCTGAAACACTCTGACCCACCACGCCTGTTCCACAGCACCACAACATGTGCAACGCCATCCCAATCTGGTTGCACTCTCTGCAGCAGAGCATGCTCTGAGCAGGTTCTTCTTCTTCTTTGAAGAGGTTCCAGAGAAGGGCATCTCCCTTATCCAGCCCCATTGATAACCGCCAAGGGAATGGGAGATAGATAGCTGTGTATTTATAGTTCTGTGTGCACGCTGGTCAGCATCTTCTTCCAGGGCTTTTACCTCCCTTTTCCCAGTGGTGTTGTGGAGGCAAGCTGGGAGTTACATCAAGGGAACGCATTAAGGCACCATCGGCAGGATGGTAGGGGCACCTTTGGATCCAGCTCCCCAGCTGCTCAATTATTTACATCTCATAATTCCCAGCAAATCGCTGGCTGTTTATTTGTGCTCATGTATAATTGAAGCATTTCCTTGAGCCCGAGCCAGATCTCTGCTCCCACGATTATCTGGCCACGCTCTTTGAAAGCCATTTGGTAAACTCTGCAGAGATTTCAAGGAGGGTCTCCAGAGTGACTGGCCATCCATTGAGGAGACTCCCTTTTAATTTTTGGCTTCTGCGGAGACTTGATGGATGGTTCATCATGTCTTAATTGACTGGACCATGCCATTTAAAGGGAGTACATTCCTTTTTTGAAAGTGGGGGAGAGATCTCTCCATGTAGGGGATTCCACCTTTGCAAAACCAAGCATGCTGTCATTCTATACCACTGGCTTCTGAAGACCAAGAGGAGGGGGTCCTTCATCCCACAAAGTAATCCCTTTCATACATGGTGGAATTTCCTCTTATGCCCCTGAGCCACACACCCTTATCTGCTCCAGAAGGCTAGCAGAACCTGAAGAAGGAACCTGAAGAAGACATTGGAGCCATAGGGGTGGGGAGGAAGAGGAGATCCCCTGTGCAAGTGGAAGCAACTTGAGAACATAAGAAGAACCTTGCTGGATCATGTCAATGGCCCGTTTAGCCTGGACTCCTGTTCTCACAGCCGCCAACCTGATGCCCATGGGAAACTTATCCTCACTTGTGGTTCTCAACAACTGGCATTCAGAGACATACTGCCTCTGACATAGCCATTGTGGCTAGCAGCCACTGACAGCCTCATCCTCCACAAATATCCTCAATTCTCTTTTGAATTGGCCATTACCACCTCGCATGGGAACAAATTTTCTATAGTTTTAACTATGTCTCGTGTGAAAAATACATTAGCAACACTGGAGATAGGCTGAAACTTGCTTCTTTTTGTTTTGTCTTCCAACATTCAGCTTCATTGAATGTGCCCTTGTATTAAGAGAGAGGGAGGGAAATGTATCTACCTACTTCAGATTGTAAGAAGAGGCATCTGGATCAGGCCAATGGCCCATCTAGTCCAGCATCCTAGTCTTACACTGGCCAATTGGATTCCTCTGGAAATCCCCAAGCAGGACTTGCACACAAGAGCACTCTCCCCTCCTGCAGTTTCCAGCAACTGATATTCACAAACATAACTGCCTCTGACCATGGAACCATGGTGGGACCATGGTACAAGCCATCATGGCTTGCAGTCATTGACAGCCTTCTCCTCCATGAATTTTCCCCTATCCTCTCTTATGTAAGAACACAATAGCGTAAGAAGAATCTGGTGTATCAGACCAATGGCCTATCTGGTCCTTGCCATGCCCAATCAGATCCCTATAGGAAACCTTTATGCAGGACCCAGACATAGGAGAAACCCCCACCTCCCCTGTGGTTTCCAGAAACCATCCAAATATCCCATCCATTCAAATTATGAGAATGTATGTGTGTGTGGGAGAATGTCTCTATCTACAGCATGCATGACTTTATACACCTCTGTCTTGGAAATCCAATGTCCAAGCGAGGAGACAATAGTGGGACAGAAGGACTGATCATTTGACTTGGTGAAAGGCAGCTTCCTGCATTGTTCATAACGATCCATGTGCTCGAGCCCTAGAGCGGAACTATTCCGCCCCCCTCCCAATACTTGGCCTGCAAAATCCCCATGAGAACAGATGCTTGGAGACAGCATCCCGCCTCTCTGTCCCCTTCAGTGGCTTCACCAACACCCACAATGGTTATCTGTTTAACAACCGCTGTGCAAAAGAGACTGACAGTCATGGAAGGAGATAAGGAAGCCGAAAATAAGGACAGAAAATGTACCCTCCCAAGACAGCTTTTATGTATCCAGAGAAGCGAGGTGGTTTCCTGCTCTAAATATTTAACATGATGTTTATGATATGTCCTCTGGGGGAGAGCTGCTTGAAAGCTAATGTTTATGAAGTAGGTCTGGAGGGATGGAGAAGGGAGGGTGGACGTGCTTTGCCAGGAGAATGAGAACAAGGAAGTAAGTTCTGAGATCTCCATTTTGTTGAAAAAGCAGCGATTGGTGGAAGCAAACTCTGCCCCATTTTGCACACATAAGAAGATCCTGCTGGATCAGGCCAGTGGCCCATCTGGTCCAGCATCCTGTTCTCACACTGACCAACCAGATGCCCGTATGGGAAGCCCACAAGCAGGATCCAGGCACCAAATCACTCTCCCCTCCTGTGCTCTTCAACAACTGGCATTCAGAAGCATTGCTGCCTCTGACCATGGAACCCCAACAAGAGCCATTGTGGCTAGTAGCCATTGATAGCCTTCTCCTCCATGAATTTGTTCAATCCTCTTTTCAAGCTACCTAACCTGGGGGCCATCACTACCTCCTGGGGAAGTGAGTTCCATAGTTTAACTGCACTACATGAAAAAGTACACAATCCATGAGTGGAGGCAGAATATAGCCATCATAGCTGGTAGTCACTGCTAGACTTATCCTCCTTAAATTTGTCCCCCACATGGCAAAAATGCAGGGATTAGGTTCACCAATATAGAGTCCCCAGCTTCTAAGACTAGGTGGTCTTCAACTTACCCTAAAAGGTTTTATTTACTCGTTAAGTCTCAAGTGGGCTGAGAATAGATATTTTCACTTTTGGTGTGATTGTGTGTAAATGTGCTTCCCACTCTCACTTTCTGAAACTTATTTGAGAACAATTCTCTCTTTTTATGCAAAGGGCCATTAAAGGAAGACTAATGTATTAATGATGATTGGGCTACCAATGTCTCAGGTTCAATCCTCAGTATCTCCAGATCAGGCTGGGAGGAACCCCTGCCTAAAATCCTGGAGAGCCACTGCCTGGAGAGCCATTGGTTTGATAGATCAATCAGTTGACTCAGTGTAAGGCAGTTTCCTATGTTCCTACCCAGGCTATTCAGTGAGAACATGTATGTTAAGGGGTAGCAGATGTCCTGTTCTGAACATAAGCAATTAAGCTGGAGTTACAGGACCTTGGACAGTTCCAAGTAGACAACTTGTTCTAGCAAGGGCTGGAGTTCAGCTGAAGCCTGTTATCCCTCTTCTCCCAGATCACCCCACGAGGCTCGGTCCCTTTCCTTG
Source organism: Podarcis pityusensis (assembly GCF_964106645.2). NCBI lineage: Eukaryota > Metazoa > Chordata > Lepidosauria > Squamata > Lacertidae > Podarcis > Podarcis pityusensis. The sequence continues at coordinate 20,486,199 of NC_138041.1, forward strand.
AGAGTGGAGGGTCTTAAAGCTATAGTCCTCTAACCCAGATTCTAAAACATGGGTAGGCAAACTAAGGCCTGGGGGCTGGATCCGGCCCATTCGCCTTCTAAATCCAGCCCGCGGACGGTCTGGGAATCAGTGTGTTTTACATGAGTAGAATGTGTCCTTTTATTTAAAATACATCTCTGGGTTATTTGTGGGGCATAGGCATACATTCATCCCCCCCCCCCCAAAAAATATAGTCCGGCTCCCCACAAGGTCTCAGGACATTGGACCGGCCCCCTGCTGAAAAAGTTTGCTGACCCCTGGTCTAAAACTCCACCAGCTGTCAGGGTGCATTTGGACATGAAGAATATGACACTACTTTTCCTGATACAGTGGTACCTCGGGTTACAAATGCTTCAGGTTAAAACGCTTCAGGTTACAGACTCCACTAACCCAGAAATAGTACCTCGGATTAAGAACTTTGCTTCAGGATAAGAACAGAAATCGCGCGGTGGTGGCATGGCGGCAGCAGGAGGCCCCATTAGCTAAAGTGGTGCTTCAGGTTAAGAACGGACCTCCAGAACGAATTAAGTTCTTAATCCGAGGTACCACTGTACTAGTGCTTCTGCCCCATTTTCTAACATTCCTTTCACATTGCAGTATCTGTCGCATTATGGAACCATGACTTTTTGACCAATCTACCATCATGCCGCACTAAGTTTCATTCACACCAGTGGGCACAGTGTGGCACAACTACTAATGTGCAACAACTCCCCCACCCTTTTGGCACATGTATGTTTCTGTTCCCCCATGATTCCCCCGTGAAAACAGCAGGAAAGAACTGAGTGCTGGTATACTGCACAAATTGTATCACTTTACTCCCACACTTTTCTGGATTACGGGGGCTACAAACGGATCCCCCCCCCCCCAGAATCAAAGAACACAGACATGTGTGCTAAGCATGCACCATATTCCATTAGTATTCCGGCCTTTGTCATGTGGAAGCTGAAATATAATGAGGAATTTAACAGTTAGGAATATGTTGGTGAAATGGAATAAACTGCCATGTGAATGCAGTCTTAGTCAACTCTTTGTCTGCTGCATTGCCTACACCAAGGAGCATGAGGCTCTCTCTCTTTTTTTTTTTAAATAATATTTATTACTTTTCCAACAATTTAAACACTACAAAAAAAGAGGGGGGGAAAAGAACAATACAATACAATACAATACAATACAATACAAAAACACTACATAACACATTAAACTAACAAAACAAAACAAAAACAATTTAAAACACATCAAACAATTTCAGTATCTTATCTTTCATTCACTTATTTCCATGACTTCCTCACACCTCCCTTTTTGTATTCCACTTCTGTTAATTGTTTCAGCAATTCCTTTCCATCTTCCTCTGTTTTCTATCCTATAATTATCTTAACACATTCTAACCTTATTTTTTCCTTTAATACTCTATTAGTCTATTTATACTTAATTCCTTATAACATTTCTACTAAAGCCATATAACTTCATTCCAACATTTTTCTAACATTCATTAATTTTACAGTATTTCTGTAAATAGTCTTTAAACTTTTTCCAGTCTTCTTCCACCAGCTCTTCTCCCTGGTCTTGGATTCTGCCAGTCATTTCCGCCAATTCCATATAGTCCATCAACTTCATCTGCCATTCTTCCCGGGTGGGTAAATCTTGTGTCTTCCAATACTTCACGATGAGTATTCTTGCTGCTGTTGTTGCATACATAAAAAAAGTTCTATCCTTCTTTGAGGCATGAGGCTCTCATTGTAGCTCCTCAGTAGTCAGGGGGTAGTGTGCAAGCGCTAATTGCTTTCTTGTCTTCCTGGCAGGTGGGAGGAGGGCGAGGGGCAAGGTGTCAGGGAGGTCAATGCTGGGCAGACACTGGCTATTCCCCTCCTGGAGCTACAGTTCCCAGAGTGGTTAAATGATCAGTCCCTCTTCCCAGGGAACTCTGGGAATTGTAACTCTGGGAGGGCAAAAGGGGTCTCCTAACAACTCTCAGCACTTTTAACAAAAGATAGCTCCCAGAATCCTTTGGGGGAAGCCATGACTGATTAAAATGGTATCATAGTGCTTTACACGACTGGAGTGAATATGGCTGGGGGTATTCTATGTGTTTGTGCACATGCCTGCCATTGCTTCCCTGCTATCTCTAAAGCACACTCGCAAATACATGTGCATGTGTTTGTGCAGTGTACGGAAGAACAACAATCCAGTCCTGCACCCTTCACTCTGTGCATTGATATTTCAGATCTTGAAGGGGGTCATAAATTTGCTGATGAGAGACAGATTGATAATAAACTCTGCTTTTAACTGCTAGAGGTTTAGCTCACAAAGCATCCATTATCGGGGGCCGTGTGTGTGTGTGTGTGTGTGTTGGGAGCAGGTGGGAGGCTCCATGTTTTCTTCAGATCACTTTCCCATAAGATACACATCCACTCGGTAAGATGCACAAAATATTCTCCACTGGTGTGCCTCTTTCTTTTTACTATTGCCAAGTCTGATATAGAAGGTTTTTAGCTTATTTATTTTGAGGTTTCCCCTTTGCAGCATTACTTTGCATCTCGTTCCCTTCTTGTTCTTTGGTGAGTGGTTGGTGCTTTTTGGGGGGCGGGGGGCAAATTAAATTATTTAAACAGCATTAAGTACCGAGACAATAATTGGGTTTTGAGGGGCCTGAGCCACTCATTTCTGGAGATGACCCAACGTGTTCCAGGGGGGAAAGTGTTGATGTTATGATAAATGTATATGTTTTGTTGCCTCTTTTTTGTGTTTTCAAATATTCCTCCTTGTTTTGACATGCTAACCTTTTTTAATACAGTGGTACCTCGGGTTACATACGCTTCAGGTTACATACGCTTCAGGTTATACACTCCGCTAACCCAGAAATAGTGCTTCAGGTTAAGAACTTTGCTTCAGGATAAGAATAGAAATTGGGCTCTGGCGGCACAGTGGCAGCAGGAGGCCCCATTAGCTAAAGTGGTGCTTCAGGTTAAGAACAGTTTCGGGTTAAGAACAGACCTCCGGAACGAATTAAGTACTTAACCCGAGGTACCACTGTACATCTGTGTGAATGTGGGGAGGGAGATCTTTTGTTTTGTGGTCCTTGATCACTTAAAAAAACCCAAAAAAACTTAACTCTGGTCGTTCACAGCAGGGAGGCAGAACCTGTGGGATGAACCAGGGGTGGAGGGTGGTACAAAAATTCTGGGAGAGCTCACATGATTGACTGTTCCCAAAGTCATGCACAGGCTGGCTTGAAATCTATACCCCTGCTGCCCTTAAATTATTTTCCTTTATGCTTACCAAGCTGTTTGGAGCAGCTAGAAAGTGTTGTGACTGCTGCATAGGTTGAAACTACTTGCTAAAGTGGTCCAGGGAGGGGAGAAGACAAAGGCAATGAAAGCAGCTATGGGAACCAGATGCTGCTAGACTTCAACTTCCATCTGCCTCAGCTGAAATAACTCATAGTCAGGAATGTTGGGAGTTGTAGTTCAACAACATCTAGAGGAGCACAGATTCCCCACCCAGAGAGAGAGAGAGAGAGAGAGAGAGAGAGAGAGAGAGAGAGAGAGAACTAGGATAACTGGGTAAATTACCTATTGAAACATTTAGTATGCAGGATGAACAAAATTTAAGTTACCAAATCTTGGTTAGAGAGTAGACTTTACTTGCTGCAATCACACAAAGAGAGAGATGTTTGTAGGTAAGAAAATAATAGGTTTATTATAGGAAATGCATAATTTGCTTAGAAAAAAATTCTTTATCTAGCCTAACTAGCAAACCTATAGAAGAACAAGGCAGCCATGCTTGGTCTTTTGTTTTCTCAGAGGATAGTCAAAAATGACTTCACCTCTTGAGGACCAAGAAAAAAGTGTGAAGAGGAGGGGGAGGAAGTTGTAAAACAGGATGCAACCTAAGATGTATCAGTGTAAACGAGCAAGGAGGTGGAGAAGACAGCTGATAGGTTAAAGGTACTGGGAATGTGGATGTCCCTCATTCTGCCTTAACCATGTGCAAAAATAGAAACCTTCTGCAAGCTGAGTTCCACCCAACCTCCAACAAAAGGAAAAGACAGGTGGATGTTTCCATCTGTGTACGTAAGAACATATGAAGAGCCTGCTGAATCAGGCCAGTGGTCCATCTAGGCCATGACACATTTAAAGCACAATGGTACCACTTTTAAACAGCCATGGCTTCCCTGAAAGAATACTGGAAAATGTAGCTTGTTAAGGTTGCTGAGAGTTATTAGGGGACCCCACTTCCCCTCCCAGAGCTATCATTCCTAATCAATCCTTCTGTGCAGAAACGTCACACTGTAAAAAAAAATAAAATAATAATAATAATAATAATAATAATAATAATAATAATAATAATAATTTATACCTTGCCCGTCTGGCTGGGTTTCCCCAGCCACTCTGGGTGGCTCCCAACTGAATATTAAAAACACAATACAGCATTAAACATTAAAAACTTCCCTAAACAGGGCTGCCTTCAAATGTCCTTTAAAAATAAGATTGTTGCTTATTGCCTTGACATCTGATGGGAGGGCATTCCACAGGGCGGGCGCCACTACCGAGAAGGCCCTCTGCCTGGTTCCCTGTAACCTCACATCTCGCAGTGAAGGAACTGCCAGAAGGCCCTCGGCGCTGGACCTCAGTGTCCGGGCTGAATGATTGGGGTGGACACACTCCTTCAGGTATACAGGACCAAGGCTGTTTAGGGCTTTAAAGGTCAGCACCAACACTTTGAATTGTGCTCAGAAATGTACTGGGAGCCAATGCAGATTTCTCAGGACCGGTGTTATGTGGTCTCGGCAGCCACTCCTAGTCACCAGTCTAGCTGCTGCATTCTGGATTAATTGCAGTTTCCGAGTCACCTTCAAAGGTAGCCCCACGTAGAGCGCCTTACAGTAGTTCAAGCGGGAGTTAACCAGAGCACGCACCACTCTGGCAAGACAGTCTGTAGATGGAAAGCGGGTGCTATAAGGAGAAGAAGGGAGGGGAGGGGAGGAGTGGGTTTCAGTAACCATTGAATCACCCCTTCCCCTTGGCTGCTTCTGCCCAGGTGATCCCCAGACCTCCTCCCCAGGGGAGGAGTGTGTGTTGGAGGGGTGTGTTGGAGCAGCACTTTGTTACAGATGCTACCTGCCTACTTCTCAACACAGAGCGGTGTTGCCAGTGGAACATCCTCTGCCAAATCTGCGTTTCAGTGCCTATAAATCTCCATCTTGCCATTTTACACAGTGCGTATCAGCTGCCGGCTTTATTTGTTGATCTGCATCAGCAAAAGGGGGGCTGCTTTTACTCAGCTCATCTGCATTTTAAGTAACTTCATTTAAAAGCGTTTTCAGGTTTGTTTAACATCGAGGTTTTACTTGCCGTTTACTTTGGGAACCTATGTAACATATAAATAGAGAGCACATAGGGTCATACCCTGCTCAGAGTGGACCCATTGAAATTAATAGATATGACAAACTTAGGCTCATTCATTTCAATGGGTCTACTTGGCGTAGGACTAGTTTTGGCTAAGACTCATGTAAATCAAAATAGATTTTAAAAGCAATTATTTCATTGATTAGATTTTTCATATAATTATTGGTTTGGAAGGGTCACAAAGGGTCATCTTGTCCAACCCCCTGCAATGCAGGAATCACAGCTAAAGAATCCCTGGCAGATGGCCACCCAACCTGTTTAAAAACCTCCAAAGAAGGAGAGTCCATTTTAATCTGTACTTCCCCCAAGGATCTTATGGTAGTATAAAAGGTCATCTTTCTCTTTTACCATATTTACTCGTGTCTAATGCGCCATCGAATCTAATGCACACCTCAATTTCCAAAACCTTGAAACCAAAAAAAGTATTTGCTAGCGAATGTAAATATGCCATCGAATCTAATGCACACCTTAATTTTCTCAATGTAATATGGCCCAAAAAGGTGAGCAGTAAATTTGAGTAAATACGGTATTTTAACAACAACCCTGCATGGCAGAACTCTAGTTGAGAAAGGAGAGCAAATGACTGCCCCAAATTCATCCAGACAGCTTTATTGCTAAGTGAGGATTTGAACTGGGTGGCGCTGTGGGTTAAACCACAGAGCCTAGGGCTTGCTGATCAGAAGGTCGGCTGTTCGAATCCCCACGATGGGGTGAGCTCCCGTTGCTTGGTCCCAGCTCCTGCCAACCTAGGAGTTCAAAAGCACGTCCAAGTGCAAGTAGATAAATAGGTACTGCTGCGATGGGAAGGTAAATAGCGTTTCTGTGCGCTGCTCTGGTTCGCCGGAAGCAGCTTAGTCATGCTGGCCACATGACCCGGAAGCTGTACGCCGGCTCCCTCGGCCAGTAAAGTGAGATGAGCACTGCAACCCCAGAGTCGTCCACGACTGGACCTAACGGTCAGGGGTCCCTTTACCTTTACCTGTGCACACCTTACTATAAACATTCGGATTTTGTAAGAAACTGTATACCGGGAGAATTTGCTTGGAAATTTCCTTGCGCATTCCTTTCCACTTTAATCCACTTGACTGAACATTACGTCAAAGCAATTTGACCCCTGTGTTTTTAAACACATTGCTAAAGCCCCCCCCCGAATGATTTTGCCTTAATTTATTTTTACTGCCACAGCTGTATTTAAACACAGATTTTTATTAGCTTCTCATGGGCCAAATGCACTGTTCATATACCATAGAAAACATTAAGATAGATAGATGAGAGAAAGAGAGAGGGAAAGAGAGATACCTATTAAAGAGAGTTTTCCCTGACATAGCTAACTTTTAGAGGTTGGCAAGCTTGCTGCCACTCACCTATAAACCGAGCTATGATTATTGTGGGGTGGGAGAGGGAAAAAGCTTCATTTATTTCTGAGCCAGTCTAAGAAAGATTCCCCCAGCCCTCTGAAACAGAACCCTTACATCTCCCCAAGCATGCTGCTCCTGTTCCATCTGCCCAGGTAAGTCCTAGAAGCATATATAGGGAGCCTGTGGTCCTCCAGATGTTGTTAAACTACAGCTCCTGTCTTGCTTGGTTATTGGCCATGCTGGCTGGGGCTGCTGGGAGTTGGAGTCCAACAACATCTGGAAGGGCCAAAGGATCTGCATCCTTCCACTAAGGCAAGGGGAAAGAAGAGGTTTGGCATAGTGGGACTGGGAAACTGGGAAGCTGGAGTGTGGAGGGAAGCCAGGGATTCTTCTCCAGCTTGATTCTAACCTGAGCTGGAGAAGAATTGGAGGGAGTCAGTGGTGTTGTGGACTGGGATTGGAGTGGAGGTCGAAGACCCATTAGTATTTCTGCAGCAGGAAAACAGACCCAGCCCACCTATGATGCGGGGTGAAGGGCCTGCCTCAGGCGCTGGAAGTGCAAGAGGCGTGTGAGAATGTTCAGGGTGGTAGGAGAGGATATATTGTTTATTAATATCCTTCCTAACCTGCACTAGCAAGTTCCTTTACTTAGCAGGGTTACATTCCCCTTTTTACATGCACAGCAGATAGCTGGTTGCAGGCTTGTGTGAGCCGCTCACTATTAAACAATTCAGTCTGTCTCAGATTGAATTGTACATTCCTGGTAAGTTCCCTTGAATCCCTCTTAAAAGAATAAAGATGCCACAATCTTATTCAAAGTCAATAAAAGAAGTTTACTCACATCAGTTCACAGTTGGATCCCTGAAGGCAGACTTAGTTACAAATACGTACATGTGGATCTACCCCATATGGGGGGATAATCCCAGTGCTTCTGCTAGCTGAAATCTAGCAGAGCAGTACTAGCTAAAAGCTGATCAAACGATGAAGGAAGTGAAAAAGAGAGAGGTGTGCTGTGTGATTCGTCCTTTTGTTACCTGGACAGGATAGGTCATGCCCATCTTCTATCACATGCAAAAGGAAGGATGCTCCAGCCAGGAGGAACAGGAACAGGAAGTTTCGACTGGCTGGACCAAATATTCCCTCGCACGTCTTCTCTAGCATTACAAGGAATGTTGTACTTGACTGCCTCTCATGGATAGCATCCCACAAGGGGCAATCCACCCCCCCGCCTGCTTCCACCACTGAGAGGGAGGCATTTCAGCATGACCCCATGCTCCACCCCCCAAGCAGAGAAGTCAAGTGAGCAGCAACAGTCTGAGAAGCGCCCTGGCTCTTTCCACATTCATCAAGAAGCAGAATGCAGCGGTGGCAGAAGTGGGGTGTTGTGGGCCAGGAGGTAGCAATTCCCACTTTGCCTTGGGGGGGGGGCGAGACAGGACAAGCTGTCCCTGGAAGGAAAAGAGAGTGGCTGCAGTCACCTTTGGCTCGAACCCCACCCACTGCTGGTCCCTGGCAAATTATCTCCAAGTGGGCAGGGGGCAGGGAATGTTGCCCATCTCATTCTAAAGTGTCTTCTTCTGATGAGTTTTGAGATTTTGTGGATAGAGAAAAGTTTTCTACCTCTCTCTTAAGTCATGTGAAGCTGAATGCTGGAATAATCAGGACGGTTTTGAGAAAGTACTTATTCACACAGCACATTGTTAGACTATGGAACTCTCTCCCACAGGAGGCAGTGATGGCCACCAACCTGATTTAAAAAGAGACAAATTCATGGAGGAGAAGGCTATCAATGGCTACTTCTTGTGATGGCTGCCTCTGCCTCTGTGGTTGGAGGTGGAAATGCTTTTGAATACCATTTGCTGGGAGACACAGAGGGTTCTTGTGCTCCAGTCCTGCTTGCAGGTTTCCTACAGGCATCTGTTTGGCTACCATGAGAGCAAGATATTGGGCAAGGTGGGCCATTGGCCTGATCCATCAGGCTCTTCTTATGTCCTTATATCAGCTTAGCTGAAATATCTGACATATTTTAAGGAAAGCCCCAAAGTGAAATTTCAGTGAGAAAAGGAAAGAGTCAATAGACCAGGCATCCCCAAACTCAGCCCTCCAGCTGTTTTGGGACTACAATTCCCATTATCCCTGACCACTGGTCCTGTTAGCTAGGGATGATGGGAGTTGTAGTCCCAAAACGCCTGGAGGGCCAAGTTTGGGGGTGCCTGCCATAGACTCATCCCTTGCCCTCTGAATTCAGCCTTCAAGGGCACAATGCCCCAGGTGTTGCAGTGGCAGGGAACACAAAGTTTCGGTAATGCTTGCAACAACAACAAAAAATGTCCTAGGCATTTCTGCAAATAGCAAATGCATTTGGATCTCAACTGCAAAGCGCAGCTGATAATCTGAGATGTTATGAGCTCATAGCAGGGACAGAGAAATAGCTTGCTGGGACTGTGACTAGCTAATGGAGACACACGCTCCCCCTGCCTCCCCCCCCCCTTCGCTGCCAAAGCCCAGCCCGTTCCTTACCATCCGGGTCGATTCCAATTGATCCTAGTTCTGCTGAGTGAGAGCAGTCCTTCAAAGTTTATTCTGGTGTCAATTTTTATAGTTCCCCCCACCGATCGATACGAGCACATAATCATTAAGGGAAAGTTTGTGAAAGCTAATCCTTCACCATGAGTTTTATGAATGGCTCCAAGCCCTGGCTCTAACCGTTTGGATGTAAGTGGAACCTTTAATCAGGTGAGTGTCAATAGGGCTCGTGGAGATTGAAAGTCCATTTTTATCTCTCTCTCTCTCTCTCCTACATTTGCTGGACGAGAGGGAGCAAGACGGGGTGGGCGGGCAGGCCGATCCGTCCCTGCTCTAAAACCAAAGTTTCCCTTCTTTATTTATTTATACCATGCGGCCATTATTATCTCATCATACTTTGCGCTTTTATTGCCTCCTCCAACTCCAGAGATCAAAGCACTTTGCAGGCATTCATTAATTAAGCCTCCCGAAACCACGGGGAGGGAGGGGGAGTAATCATAGCAACAATAATTAATTCCACTATGCACCACCAAAAAGCCTTCGGTGCGAGTCCTTCCAAACACCGTCAGAGGAACAGTGCCTGGAAGAGTGAATTGCAGAGCTAAGTGCCTAAGTGAGAGTCCAGTTGGGGATCTGTGCGGTCATCGCGTACACCCATCTCCTTGCCCGTGCATTAGGAACATAAGACAAATCCTGCTGGAGCAGGCCAAAGGCCCATTAATCCAGCATCCTGTTCTTACAGTGGCCAACCAGTTGCCTATGGGGAACCCACAAACAGGACTGGAGCACAGGAACCCTCTCTCCTCCTGTGGTTTCCAGAAACTAGCATTCAGAAGCACTGCTGCCTCTAACCATGGTGGCAGGTCATAGCAATCATGGCTAGTGGCCATAGATAGCCTTCTCTTCCATTAATTATTTTAAAACCATCCAACGTGGTGGCTGTCGCTGCCTCCTGCAGCAAGGAGTTCCATAGTTTAACTAAGCCCTTCTTTTGATCTTGCCTGAATCTTCCAATGTTCGGCTTCAAATTGATGTCCAGGAGCTTTCATGTTATGAGAAGGAGAGGAAAACCTCTCTCCATCCACTTTCTCTGTGCTGTTTCTACCCTTCCTCCTCCTCCTCCTCCTCCTCCTCCTCACACCCTTTCCCATTTACAGTGATTATGGAAGGATTGAGATCCAAGCAAGAATGGGCATTTATTTCTCCAGCCTTCAGTTCAGCTCTCCAATGTTTCCACATCAGTTTGCAGATTGTTGCTGTTTTTAAAAGTCACGGTGATAGTAAAAACTCTCTCCTTTTCCTTTCTTTATATAGAAACCTCATCTGTTAGTCACATTCTCTCATGCCAAGAAGGAATGGGCAAATCTGTTTCAATTCCACACAGTTTCTCGTTTCTCCAGCGCAGTTCTCCACATTTCCACATCAGTTTGCAGTTAAAGAGAGAGCTTTCCGTGTGAAAATTCACCACCATTTCAGGAATTCCTATTCATACACAATTTTGTATGCAGTATTGTCAAAGAATAACATTTCTGCAAAGCACTTTTCCATAATGCAATGCATTTTTATATGCTTTGATCCCTAATAAGTTCATTTTATGCACATTTTAGTATATGCATTTTTTGTACACATTACAGGACTGGAGAACTGCATTGAAAAATTCTGAGAAGTGCAGATTTTGAAGGACAGCTGTGTTTTGAAAGTCCAAATTTGGTAGGATCGCCTTTGAGTGTGAATTGAATCGAATTTTACCCCCATTCCTAGTAGTCAAAGCAACACATACACACACTGAAGAGGGATGCATCAGTACAATGTTTAAGACTTCGTGAAAATTCCTCAGCAGTTTAGTGAGAATTCCTCCTAACGTACACATTTTTGAATGCAATTTTGTCTGATATACACATATGCTTATTTTAAGCAGCACATGCATTTTTATGTGCACCATACCTTAATATATGTACCTTTTTCACATTGCTTGGTTGAAGAACTGCTCTGCAAAATTCGGAGAAGTGCAGATTTTGCTCTGCATGCTGTTTCAGAAAGCACAAAAGAGGCAGAATTTCTTCCCCAAATCCTAGGCCCAAGTCACAAGGTCTGCTTAGCCCAGGAATTAGCTGGGATTCTAGGCACATCTGCTGGTAGGAAGACACTTGTCTATATGCAAAGCTCTGGCATGCTGAAGGGTGGGACAATGAAGGGTGGGACAAAAAGATTATTGTTATCAAGAACAATACATATTTAAATGCAATTTTCATACTTTTTTGAAAAATGCAAATTAATGTGGAAATCAGATGAAACACGTAGCCATCATCACCCCCACCACTGAATTTCCATATGGATCCACACCTGCAAAAAGGAAATGAATGTGGACAGAGGATGAAATTGATGCACGACAATCAATGGTAACTGACATGGGCTAGAACTATTAATGCTCATCCATAAGACATATCTGTTAGTACGACTTGATAGCCACTTTGGAGACATTTTTGCAAAAGGCATTTTGCAAGTATTTCTAGCATACCAGCAAAAGACTTAACACATTTCCACATTTCAGTTATGCAGAGTCACTTTAGGGCAGCTCACTTTTTTTCTCAGCTCAGAGAATTGCAAAATGAGATATGGAGCCTTTTTCATGGGAGCACCTTTCTTTATCCAATCAAGAAGCATGCCCAGAGTTCAAGGACACATTGCAGCCAAGCGAAAACACTGAAGGAGAGTATGGGGCAGGGCTGGTGAGTGATGTGGCCTGGGGAGAGAGGGTTGAAGAGAAGGTGTGACTTGGGAGACTAGATCAGGCATAGGCAAACTTGGCCCCCCAGATGTTTTGGGACTACAACTCCCACCATCCCTAGCTAACAGGACCAGCGGTCAAGGATGGTGGGAATTGTAGTCTCAAAACATCTGGAGGGCCGAGTTTGCCTATGCCTGGACTAGATTGAGAGGCCTGGAGGCCCACATCTGCCACCCGGATCTGAGGATCTTCATCCCCTGCTGTAACCTGTGCCCTCTTGAAGCAGAAGAAAAACCAGTGGCAGCAACTAACTTGGAAACAATGAGTTTCCAAGCAGTAATTGAAAAGCTTTTGGCCTGACAAGGGTTGACCTTTTATCTGATAAATGGGAACTTTACCCTACAGAGGCAGAGAAAGGGCAATGGAGCAGAAGGGGGGGGGAGTGCTGGAGAGATGAGAAGGTGAGTGGGAGACAGGCTGATGCAGTCCAGAGAAAGATCAACAGCCACTAAGAGCTAGGATGGCAATGTCACTGTGGCAGAAAGGACCTGGCAATTCTTGCCATTGTTTAAGGACTCTGGGGTGTAGCATGAGATGACCTTCTGAACTACAGATATGGGCCAACAATCCATAAGAACGTAAGAAGAGCCTGCCAGATCAGGCCTGTGGTCCATCTATTCCAGCATCCTGTTCTCTCAGTGGCCAACCAGATACCTGTTGGTAAGCCTCAAGCAGGATGTGCTGGTCCTCAGGGTTAACCGTGCAGCAAGGACCGAATCCAGTCCGAAGTCGAGGGTGCAGTATGGAGGTTGTCCATCAAAGCTGAAGCTCGGTCCAAGGCAGGGAGTCAGGTGAGGTCAGGAACTCTGGCAGAAGAGCAGGACAGGGTGCAGGCAGGAACAGGCTACCAACAATGTTGCTCCCGCAACCTGGGACTGGGGCTGGCTGGCTGTTATCTGCCCCAAGGCATAGGGCGGCCCCGGTCCACAGGTGACTCGCCTTTCCTGGCCTGGAGGCGAGCACTACTCCTGCGGGAACTTAGTTGCCTCCGCCACTCTGCCCTGAGCCTCTGCAGCTCAGGAGAGGCTGGAGGGTTACCGGACCCAGAGGCAACCTCAGCTTCCCCTGATGGGGCTGGGAGTGGAGCACCTGCAGGCAATGGGTCCCCCACCCCCTCAGGAGCCAGAGCAGACTCAGCTGGTGCCTGCACCTGAGGATCCAGCACAGGTGAGGACCCTTCATGCTCAAGCCCCAGCCCCAGCTCAGCTGGTTCTGGAGGCGGGGACTCCTGTGCAGGCTGGGATTCCTCAGGTTCAGCCTCCGAGTCCAAATCCCAGGCCATCACACAGGACCTGAGCACAGGAGCACTCTCCCCTCTTCTCCTGTGGCTTCCAGAAACTGGCATTCAACTGTGGAGGCAGAGCATAGCCATCATGGCTAGTAGCCTTTGATAGACTTCTTCTCCATGAATTTCTCTAATCTTCTTTTAAAGCCACCTAGGTTGGTGGCCATCACTGCCTCCTGTGGGAGCAAGGTCCATAGTTTTAACTATGTGTGAATTTGAAAATTTTGACTTGAAATGTGAACTAAATTTGGATTTCTCCCCCATTCACACCCTATACCCAGATCGGCTTCAACCCACTCATGTGTTCATTCATTTTTTAATGAATTTTCAGGTGCAACCATATTAGTCTCTTGCAGCAAAGAGTCCTGCAGCACCTTTAAGCCTAGCACCCTTACTGCAGCATGAGCTTCTGTAGACTTTATTACATGCACAAAGTGAAATCACAGTTGACAGGTGTACAAAGGAGAAAATTGTAAAGAGCAACTTGAAAGGCAAAAAGAGGGGAACATTACAGTAAATGATAGTTTAAGTTTAGGTATGCTAAACAGGCACACCTTCTGCCATAGCAGATGAGTGACAATTTACTCAGTTCTGCTGAGATGACTGCATTAACACCTGCAGTGGTGCTGGGAAGCATTTCCAAGAACATTGCACAGAGCTGCAACTTTGGCTGCCTCCACATGGCAGTTCATTCCATTTCACTGATGTTTTCCTAGCTGCTAATAGCCGCATTATATTCAGGCTTTCACACAATGTAAAAGTCACTTTTTAATGGAACATAGCACACGTCTAGTGCTCATTTCTGTGTTGATTCCAGAAAAAATATCCATCTGCAGCCCCCTTAACCTGGAATTTTTTGGGAGCAAAGTGATGGAATTTTTATATCATGGGGGAACAGAAGCAGGCATGTGTGGAAAAGGTGGGGGTGTAGCAAAATTGTCCAGTGCCTTGTTGGGCCACACCATGCTCACTCGTGTAAATAAAATTTAACAGGACGTGCTAGCACAGTGGTTGAAATGCCCCACTTCCATAACTCAACAGGTACTGCAGTGTGAAAGGAGAATTAGAAAATGGGACAGGAGCACCAGCATTATAATCTGGAAAACTAACACAATATTCCTCACATCTGAATGCACCCTTAGCAAATGTGGCCAGAAACCACTCAGAGAGCAGAGTCATTTCGAAACATGCCATCCTGTTCAACACATTGCTAACAGTGCCAGTGTATTTTATACTGAGCCTCTTGGGCTTGCTGATAAGAAGGTCAGCGGTTTGAATCCCTGCGATGGAGTGAGCTCTCATTGCTCTGTCATGGCTCTTGCCAACCTAGCAGTTCAAAAGCACACCAGTGCAAGTAGATAAATAGGTACCGCTCCGGAGGGAAGGTAAACGGCGTTTCCGTGCACTCTGGTTTCCATCATGGTGTTCTGTTGTGCCAGAAGCAGTTTAGTCCTGCTGGCCACATGACCAGGAAAGCTGTCTGTGGACAAACGCCGGCTCCCTCGGCCTGAAAGTGAGATGAGTGCCACAACCCCATAGTTGCCTTTGACTAGACTTAACTGTCCAGGGGTCCTTTACCTTTACCTATATCAACACAAATAGATCTTTATTATCCAGACAACTAATTATTTTTTGGGAGCCTCTCCAGACTGGTGTCTTTTTGCAACATGTCACTGACTAATAATACATTAGTGGTAGATTTACATTGGACCGTTCACTGAAGCTATCTCCATGTTCCTAGCTCCTTCGACATGGCACAATGATTTTTTGAACATTGGGGGTGGGTCACCCCCCCCAATAACAAATACCTAGGGGCCCCAAAAGAGTTCAGCTCCCAGAAGTTGGTGCCCCTGGGAACTCACATTGTCCTTGAACATTGGTCATGTTGTTTGGGGTCTGATTGGGAGCTGTAGGGGACGCGGGTGGCGCTGTGGGTAAAACCTCAGCGCCTAGGACTTGCCGATCGCATGGCCGGCGGTTCGAATCCCCGCGGCGGGGTGCGCTCCCGTCGTTCGGTCCCAGCGCCTGCCAACCTAGCAGTTCGAAAGCACCCCCGGGTGCAAGTAGATAAATAGGGACCGCTTACCAGCGGGAAGGTAAATGGCGTTCCGTGTGCTGCTCTGGTGCCGGTTCGCCGGAGCAGCTTCGTCACGCTGGCCACGTGACCCGGAAGTGTCTGTGGACAGCGCTAGCTCCCGGCCTATAGAGTGAGATGAGCGCACAACCCTAGAGTCTGGCAAGACTGGCCCGTACGGGCAGGGGTACCTTTACCTTTACCTTTGGGAGCTGTAGTTTTCCAACATCTGGAGGAAACCACCTCAGCTACCTCAGCCCTAGGCCGTCTCAGCGTCTTATAAATGTAATTCCATCAACCTGTTTGCGGGAGTCTTGGAAGGAAGTGAATGAAGGAGCGAGTGTTCAGCAGTTTGCAAGGATTGGGTCTGCATGCATGCCAGGCTTGACTCTTGTGTCTCTCTTTCCCCTTTTTACAAGGTCTGGCTGGGTCACAAGGTTGAAGCCAAGGGTGAGCACTTTCTGTTGTAAAGTGTGTGTGTTTTTTTTTTACAAAGTGTAAAGGATCAAAGTAATTAGCTAAGAGTCATGTCTCCGAGGCTGTCAGAGGAGTAATCCAGCTCCTTGCCTGGACAGTACAACCGCAGCCCGCCCATCACAGGTGTGGTAATCCACAGCCGCGAGCGACACAGGGAGATGGCAAGCTTGATGATACAAAAGGTGTTTTGACAACAGCGTACCTGGGAGGGAACCTCTGTATAATTCTCTGGGCACCCTCTAGGCCAAGTACCAGAAACTTTAGATGTGCCTACTAGGGATGATGTTTCCCCACATTCCTTCTCTCCAATTTTTGCCTAGTGCGCACATTCTTTTGCAAAGCACTTTCCTCTAATGTAATTCCTTTTTGCATGTTATTTTCATTGCTATGTGGATTTTTATGTACACTGTGCCCCAGTGTGTGCATTTTTGAACAAGGTACTTGGTAGAAGAACCGTGTTGCAAAATTCAGTAAAGGGTGAGTAAGAAACACAGAGCGGAAGGAATCCAAAGGATAATCTAGTCCAACCCCCTGCTTGCAGGTACACAGTAAGAGCCTGCTAATTAGGCCAATGGCCCATTGAGTCCAGCGTCCTGTTCTCACTGTGGCCAACCAAATACCTGGGGGAAACCTGCAAGCAGGACCTGAGCACAAGAGCCCTCTCTCCTCCTGTGGTTTCCAGCAACTGGTATTCAGAAGCATTGCCGCCTCCAGCTGTGGAGGCAGAACCTAGCCATCACGATGAGCCATGTGAGTGAGATGAGTACATGACAATGAGATCTGAAGGTGAAATTACCAGAGATCTGATGAGAAGGTGAGTGTGAGATGGTCAAGGCCGGCACAGTCATTAGGTGGAATGATGCCTCCACCACAGGTGGCAGAAGCTCCTGGGTGCCCTGCCTGCCCTGTCACCTCCACCACCAGTGGCGTCAGCATTGGCACTGGTTTCAGGCAAGATCTCACCAAAATCACACAAGAGCTTACTGAAATCGGAGACCTTGCGGAGTGCGCAAAATCTCACCTGAAATCAGTGCCAATACTGCCAATGCCACCGTTGGAGTGGGCAGTGCAGTGACAGGGCAGTACTTCCTGTTTCACCTCAAGCAGTGAAATGGGATGTGCCACCCCTGGAGATGGTGAATGGTGTGGGTGAGAGGAGTGTGGGTTTTTGTAAAGATGGGTAGCTAGATTGGGTGGGGAAGGAATCCCAGAATCTTCTGGTGGTTTGCAAAATGGAATGGCACCCATGCTCTGGAGCATGGAATTGCATGGGTGCTCCCCTGCTCCCCTTATACTCAACTCATATTCACGCAGGATAAACTGATATGACAAAAGCGCAGCGAGTCTGCAGCCCAGAAGGGAACCAAGCGTGCAAAAGGCTGCTTGTAGATTTCCTTACCTCACACGGAAGTGAGGGAGCATGAAACGATATTAATCAGGCCTCATCGAGTTGGCTAATCTCTGCAGTGTGTATCTGTCCTGATTTACATTTTTACACTCGCTCCCAACCAATCTGCCCATTTTAACTTTCCGGCCCTGACACAAGTTGCATACTAGTGTCAAACACTAGTCACGAGCTCTGTCTAGGCATATCAGCCGAGTGCCTGGCTCTTACCCAAGAGCAATTCAGCCCCATACAGAGCATCATCTATGCCTCTTGCTTCAAAGCATCACTGGGTCCCAAAGGAACAGGGTGCAGATTGCTGTGAGGTTTGCTGTTGTTCAAGGGATGAAGCTCATTGGTAGAGCACATGCATTGCACACAGAAGGACCCAGGTTCAATCCCAGGCATCTCCAGGTAGATCAGGGAATGTCCCTTGCCTGAAACCTCTGACAGTCTGTTGGAGTTGGCAATATGGAGCTGGCAATATGGAGCTGGATGAACCAGTAGTCTGACTTGGTATATGCCTCGTGGCTAAGTGGGGATTTGAACTCTGGTCTCCTGGGTCTGGCACCCTAACCACCTGTCAAGGACTGGGCAGAGGAGGAATGGTGGAGACCGTCTCCCCATCCTGATTCTTCCAGAGAGGAGGAAAAGGAAGACAGTATAGATTTACAACAGGGGTTTGAGGGAGGTAGCAGCTCAGAGGCAGATGAGGGGGGAAGCTGGGAAATCATGGGACAGCCGGAACAACAACCAGCTGACACGTTGTCCTTAGAAAGCGTTCCAGACCCTCCATCTCCCAGAACCGGGTGAGCCTTAAAAGTAGGAGAGCAAACAGCTGAAAGACAGAGGGCATGTTGCAGCACCCATAGAGGTGACGAATGAGTAAGTGAGAGAGGCGGGGGTGGAGATTGACTCGGGACAAGGCCATTATCCTTGAGGCTTGGTTCTATAGCCTCTCTCTGTAAAGACTGAAATAAAAAAGGACGGTAAGAAACTTTTCCTTGTCTTTATTCTCTCCTGGGCAACCAGTTGGGAGCCGCTGACAGCATCCTGACACCACCACATCACACTGGCTCTTCCTATGTTCCTATAAGGCAGCTCCCTATGTTCCTGTGCAGCAGGAAACCAGAGAGAGCCGAGGAGCCCAGACAGTAGAGTGTGGGTCCCAGAAGGCACACAAAGGTGCTGACTGCTACTTAGGCCTGTCCTGATTGGTGGCTCTTCGTAGCTCTCGATGGCCACAGCAGACTGCCTCTCTTTGGCCACCTTGGGGCCCAGTTGCTTTCCATCTCAGCCAGACTATCTCAATCAGCTTTCTTCTGTGATTCTGAGCAGCTGCCAGATGCAGATAAGGTGAGACTCTCAGCTCCGTGCCAGGGGTCAGGACGAGGCCCCATGTTCTGCCACTCCAGTGCCACTTAAGATCTTAAAATAGGCCTCAAGTGGGATGTAAGTGGTGCACAGACCTTGTCTTGAACCTCTGCGAGAGGCTGATTTCCATCCACTTGAAACATCATTGGGACGGTTGCCACGTCCCACTCCACCTCAGGCCTCTCCATTAGCTCTGCTTTATCATACAAGAGTGTTGATTGTGGCCACCGCTGCTCCCGTCCTGTTCCTCTTCTTCTCCGCGGTCAGGCGGAGCAGCTCCTGCATTTTGCCACCGGTACGAGACAATGTTGCAATGTTGACTCTGTGCAACAAGATGCGTGACGTAGGTCACGGTGATATCTCTGCCTGGCAGAGAAATACTATGCTGTGTTTGGGATTGCAGGACTAGATGGTGATAGGCTGTTGGCTACGTTTCAAGGGAAACTGACAGGCTTTGGGTGAGATTGGATGCCCAATGGTTTGGCTCATTATGGCAAATTGGTGTGCATACTTCAGCCTCCCTTGCCTCAACTGCACAAAAAACAAAACCCCCACAATATCATTAGAAGAGTCCTGCTGGGTCAGGCTGAAAGCCCATCTAATCCAGCATCCTAGTCTCAAAATGGCCAAGCAGATGGCTGTTGGAAACCCAAAAGCAGGACTTGGTTGGAAGACCCTTGGTTGTAACAGTTTCCTTGTTACAGCTCAATCATATGCAACTTTTTAATAGCACCAGAGATTAGGGGTTTTTTTTGGAAGCAGTGAATGTGGGGCCCATGATGGTTTTTGAATGCAGGAGGTTGATAGACCCAGAGTCCCAGGACCTGGGAGTCTTCCATTGTAAGAACATAAGAAGAACCCTGATGGATCTGGCTAAAGGCCCATCTAATCCAAAATCTGGTCCTCACAATGGTCAAGCAGTGGGTTGACCAACCAGTGCCCAGTGGGAAGCCCACGGGTAGGACCCAAGTGCAACAGAACTTGCTCCACTTGGGATTCCCAACAACTGGCATCCAGAGGTATACTGCCTCTGATGGTTGAGGCAGAGCATAGCCATCAGGGTTACTAGCCATTGATAGCCTTACCCTCCATGACCCTGTCTAGTCCTCTTTTAAAGCCATTCAAATTGTATGGAGATAGTTGCAGTTCCTGATATTTCTCTTCATTTTCTCTTACATCAGCTCTTCTGTTAGCTGGCTCTTCTACTCCAGAATCTTGTTCTCACAGTGGTCAACCAGATGCCTTTGGGGAACTTTAAAACTGGACATTAGCATGACGGCACTCTCCCTTCCTGCAGTTTCCAGCAGTTGGTATTCAGAGGCACACTGCCTCCAACCACAGAGGTAGAACATGGGGAGGTGACTTATACTAAGTCAGACAATGGTTCCATCTAACTCAGTATACCGGCTAGCAGTGGCTCTCCAGTGTTTTAGCCAAGGGCATCTCCCACTGAGCTAAGGTTCTTCCCAAAGAACCACATAGAGGACTCTGCTCATTCCAGTGCTTTCCTTCAAAAGACTGCATTAGTTTTATTAAACATTAGAAGTTCTGTTGCCTACCACCCTTAAATTATGTTAGTTGCAGAGCAGGGAGGGAAATCACTTGCTCAACAACAACTTTTGCTTTGAGCCCCCTGCCATCTCCAATCCCATCCAGAATGAGTTAATGCTTTGTAGATAGTATTGATCAGCTGGCAGGATTCTGTCTGAGCGCTCTCTCTCTCTCTCTCTCTCTCTCCATCCCTATATCTCCAGCTTCCCCACCCTCTTCTTCCCTCTCTGCTTTCTCATTTCTCTCCCCTCCATTTGTCTCGCCATCTGGGCTCAGCTGATAGGTGGAGCCCATAAGGTGTGGATCCTCCATCAACATCTTCCACGCCCGGTCGTCCATCAAGTCCCTCTCAATAAGCTAATAGCTCTAATGTGTGAAAATTGATTTCTGGGGTGAATACAAAGGGCCAATGATTTACACTCTATTTCCTATTGATGAGGCTCAATTGATTTCAACAAGTACTAAAATATTTACAGGGGTGGGCAAGGGGAGAGAGGGCAGGAGAGTGTCAGAGAGGGGAATCTCACAGGGGCTTTTAAATAACACACAGGCAGCTTGATCTTCTCAAAATAAAAGATGGTGAGGAAGACCAAGGAAAGGCAACAGAGGATCTAAACAATGTCAAAAGGATGAGGCTTCATCAGTGATAACGGGAGCTGGAACCAAAGTATTCTGCAGTTGGGTGCAGGAGGGAATCAGTTCTGGGGAACACCAGCAAAGAGCTGAAATAGACTTGCAGTAGTGGCGGCTGGTGCCTGTTGGGACCTGTGGGATGGAAGTTGAGTTCCACAAGGGGAACGCTGAAATGGAGGAGGAGGAAGTTGACAGCCAGGGTCACCACCTCGTGGACTGGTTGTAAGTAAGAAGGCAGGCAAGTGAGGGCTGTGATAAGGGCAGACTGAGGTTGGTGGGAACCAACCTTCGCAGACCTATTAGTTTTTTATTTATTAAATTTCTATACTGCCCCTCATCTAAAGATCACAGGGCAGTTTACCATATAAAAACCACAAAAATATATAGCATGATAACAAATAAAAAACAATACCCCAAATTAATTCGCCAAAACCCTGGGAGAAGAGGAATGTTTTTGCCTGGCATCTAAAGATATGTAATGAAGGTATCAGGTGAGTCTACTTGCTGGATCAGGGGTCTGTGAGAATTTAAGATGGACTTGGATTGGGGACAGTCCTGGGTACCTATACTTTCCTCCACCTGCCTTGGGCCATTTCCAAAAGGGGCTAAACACCTGATCAGTTTTACAAGCCTTAGGCTGTGGCAGAAACAAGTGGGAAACTTGTTCACAGTCAGAGACAGCAATGTTTCTGAATACCAGTTGCTGGAAACCACAGGAGGAGAGAAGCTCTTGTGCTCAGGTCCAGCTTGCGGGCTTCCCAGAAGGCATCTGGTTGGCTACTGTGAAAACAGGGTGCTGGACTAGATGGGCCTTTGGCCTGATCCAATAGGGCTGTTCTTATATAAGCAGCGTCAGCCAGCATGGCCAATGGCTGAGGATGATAGGAGTTGTAGTTCCACAACATCTGAACAGCACGTGCTGAGAATCACATGTGAAGAGAGAGCTGCTATTGCACTCAGATCATGCTTGCGGGCTTCCCATGGGCAAATGGTTGGCCACTGTGAGAACAGGATGCCTGGTTAGACGGGCCATTGGCCTGATCCAGCAGGAAGACTCTTCTTGTGTTCTTATGAAACAAGCAGTCAGTCATTTCAGCCTTTAACATGACTTGATAGGGTCACATGAATAGGCCCTATATTTAAGATATCTCTGTGACGAGTGTGAAGGAGAGGAGGAAAATGGAAGAAACAAACAAGAACAGGACAAGCTGGTTGATGGCATGAAGCACGGCATTGTAAATGTGATGAAATCTGATAGTGCAGCGTCTAAGGTCGTGCCCTCGTGGACTAAGAATAACTACTTTGGTTTAGCTGCAGAGAGTTGATTTGCTGGAAATGACAGAGGAGGAAAGATGCCTGAGGTCTTTGGCCAATGACAAGATGAATATGGGCGACCAATGTTAGGGACACACACACACACACACACACACACCACCACCACCAAGGCAACTGTAAGTTGACAAAGGCAAGGCAGAATGAACCCTGCTCTTCAGAGCACTTTGAAGGATTTACCTAGGAAGTCACCAGCATCTGCTCTAAGGAGCCCCTCTGACTGTCCCCTTTCTCAGCATCTGTTCACTTTCTGGGTTCAGCACCATGGATGGTACTTCACGCAGGTTGGGTTCACACAGGTATGCCTCCAGGTTGGGAGAGACTCCTTGTTTGGAATCCTAGAGAGCCAACTGCCAGTCACCATAGACAATGCTGACCCAGATGGACCAATAGCATGGCATGGGGTACAGCAGCTTCCAACATCTTAAGGGAAGTAGTTGTCTCGCTCGACCTTAGGAGAAGGGTCATAGCTCAGTGGTAGAGCATCTGCTTTGCATGCAGAATGTCTCAATTTGAACCCACAGCATATCAAGGTAGATCGGGGAATATCCACCACCTGAAACCCTGGAAAGCCATCGCCAGTGGACAAGAATCAGCTAGATGGACCAACAGCCTGATTTGGCATAAGGCAGCTTCTTGGGTTGTCATGTTCTGCCTAATGTTAGGGCCAGCCCTGCCTGCTAGACAAGATGTCTTTGGCCCATAGAGCATAGTCTTCCTCCCACCACTGTATACTAGGAAGAGTATCATAGAGTCTTTATTAGCTCAGCCTCACTTGGCTGGTAGTGTCATTACTCAATGAACTGCAGAGTGAGGTTTCTCCAAGTTCCTGATGGCAGGAGAGGGCTTTCTGACAAACTGCCCCTTCCCTTCCAGCCCTGTCTCTTCTTCTTGATGCTAAAAGTAATGGAAGCACCCTCTAAAAATGCTGAAGGAACAAAGCCTGCCAAGCAATAAAGAGAGGCAATTTACCCTATAAAACTCAGGTTTACAAGGGGATTTATAGTGTCGGAGGCTTTTTATAGCTTTTTTTTTAGATGAGATTTTTTTTTTTTTTAAGGAGAGACAGAGAACCTGAAACTTAAGTAGACTTAAAAGTTTAGACAGAGGGTTTTTAAGCACAAAGGGGTAATAATTAGAGGCACATTTTTCCATTTCACTGTCTTTTTGCAAACGGCAAAGAAAGGGTCTTGAGTGCTAGGAAGCTTATTTCTTTGTAAGATCAGGAAGGTGGGGTGAGTCCCCTTCGCTGCAGAATCAAAAAGGCAAATATTAAGAGGGATTCAATGGCCATTACTTGGTCCGTAATGTAGCCTGTCATATATTCAGTGCTTTTCTTCATGGGGGGGGGGGGGACATGCAGGGGGACGCATACCCCTAAACATTTTGTCAATCTAAGTTTGGCCTCATTGAGGGGCAGTATTTCAACATGAGTAGGAAAATGAGAGTACCACTAAACATTTTTTTAAAAGAAAAAAAGCACTGCATATATTTAATAGGGTCTGTGTCTGATCTGCCAGTTAAACTGCATTGGGTGTCCGCAAACTCAATCCTGCAGCTTTATTCTAATGCTTGTAGATCCCACCTCCATCCCTGGGTGAGTCAGACCGGTCCAAAGTGCATCTCCTCCTGTCCCTCAAAGCAAGACTGCCACCATTTCAAACATTGTTCAGACCCAATATTGCCTTAAGACAACGAGATGGTCCTTGTGCTGCCTGTTCAATAAATTGTTCCACGGTGCTTTGGGAAGTGTTCCAAACTGTGCACCACGCAGGAAGGCAAAGGAACTTGTGTTGGAGACATTCTGGTGATCATCGATGGCAAGGATTCTTTTATTGGTTCCAGCTACTGAAACCACTCCCATCCCTGCCCAAATGCCACCAGAGAGCACGAACCTGACTTTTCTTGTTTCCTCTTCCAATCCATTTTCCTTTTGTGCAATGTCTTTTCAGACTGCAAGCCTAAGGGCATGGGTTGTTATGAGTGTTGTCATTATTTGAGGTGTAAGCCTATCTGGGAGCATTTTTAAGCTGAAGAGAAGGGTTACAAAATCCCTCTTGGTAAATAAATAATATAGGCTTCAAAAATCAATGTTTTGATATATATTTTTCAAATCATGTTTTTTTAAGCATAAGAATTATCCTGAAAAGTAGAAAACACAGACCACTCTACACACACACACACACACACAGAGGAACCCCAGGCCCAGGCACTAAATGTGGCCCTCCAGAACTCTCCATCTGGCCCTTCAAAACTCTTCCCATGTGAAACCTTTCACTGGCCCTGCCTCCCTCCCTCCAAACATATTGCACACGAAATATGTTCTTGAAAGCAGCTCACTGTGCAAAGATAAACTTTCCACTCATTGCCCTGCCCACTCTTGCAACTAGCCCCAACCACTGCTGGCACGTGGCCCTCGGAAGGTTGCCAAGGAGGGAATGTGGCCCTCGGGATGAAAAATGGTTCCCAACTGATTATGGCAGCTTACTCAAGACCTTGTTTAAATCTACCCCTAAGAACAGCGCACTTGCTTTGGGTGGAGCCTGACGGATATTCCACCTCTGCCATTGCCAAGGGAGTAAAGCTGACTAAACAGGTTTGACACCTTTCCAGTTAATGGGTTGCAGGACCATTCTCCACTCCAGAAAGGCTTAGGAGGAGAGGTAGCCCGGAGGCACAGCTATGACTCCAGCGCCTGGCAGTGCTTTAGATGCTAGTGAGATGCAATAGCCACAGCCGCCTTGATCTTTTATGGCTCTGGTTAATCATTGATGTTGATAGCATGCATATATTATCCTCCTATCGGGCCAAATGATCTCAATGCACGGCTCCCAGAGAGTTACGCCCACCCATTTAGGCTGCCACCCTGCACCTCACTGATTAGAAACTAACTGCTGCTGCAGCTCAGAAGCCTTTGAAGAGCCGGTGGTCTGGACAGGGCAAAATGCTCCTCCATACACACATTCTTGTGATATTGAATCTAGGTTTCAGCTCCTAGACGAACACTGTTGTTGACTATATTGTTGATGTATGTGATGGCCAGGGCCGGTCCTACCATTAGGTACAACACACCTGGCCAGAGCTCAGTTTCTTCCTCAGGCCAATTTGTCAGCCCTCCCCCTCACACAGAAAATCACCCAGTGTTTCTGTGGGCAGACTAAGGAGCAGATTTGGGAGATAGTCGGTTGTGAGGGCACCCTTTGTACAGGCTTGAGAAAAATACCTACTCCCAATCAATTCCCCGTTCCGCTCTCCGCCGTACCCGACAGTCACAGGGCGCTGCAGCTGCCAGTCAGGCGGGTCACCGAGCTATTGCCCATTCATTTCAGCCCATCAGTGGGCAGCGCTAAAGGTACTTGCCTTGCTCTGGTCGCTAGCAACCCATGCTACACCACTGCAGTTAGCTGATAGGACATGGGCATCAGGTGGCCCATATTTGCCTGAAAAGTGGCTGCATGCAACTGAGCAGAAGCGCCTGAATTTGCCCTTTTGCCCTCTACCTGTCCCATGTCTGATAGATGACATCAGGTGTAGGGCAGATGGGCATACCTTGGCTGAAAAAGACCTGGGTCAAATGGGGAATACTGGCCTGTGGGCCAGAGGTCCTCTGCCATGAGGGACATCGGAAGCTGCCTTATACTGAGTCAGACCAGTTTATCAAGCTCAGTATTGTCAACTCTGGGTGGCAGGAGCTCTACAAGGTTTCAGACCAGGCTTCTCTCCCAGCCGTACCTGGAGATTATGCCTCTGCCCAAAATTGCATGTGACCCCCAGAATGCTGTCATTGTAGGAATGTGGCCCTTGAGCAGAAAAAAGATCCCTTACTACCCATGCTTTAGCAGGACGTTCCTGGGAGGGTGGATGGCTCAGAAGCACCGATTCCCCCTCCATGCTGCTTTCTCCTGCTTTCTCTTTTCTCTCCTCCTTGCTCCCCAGCCAAGAGTCGCTGTCTTCATTGTGCACACGCCGACACCTCGCTCAGACACAGACTGCTCTCTTGCCTCCCTTCCCCTCTCTTCGAGGGTGGTTGCACATCCTGGAGGGATGTGCTTTGTCGCAGGACATCAAACTTCCCCCTTCAATGACTGCACGGCTGCAACAGGCCTGGAGAGGGAAGGTGCGAGGAAGGGAAGCAGGCACACAGAATTCTCTTGGGTGCTGCTGCTACCCAGTGACAGCTGGGCTGTAGGAGAGCCCATGTAGGTTGCCTGGAGCTGCACACCTGAAATGAGCAGGATTTTAAGGTGGGGTGTGTGTACATGAGGGCTGAATCTGCATACACATGTACAGGCCTTTTGTCCTCAGGCAACCTCATGGAAATCTGTACTGAGAGGCTGCATTCACACGGAACTGCATTCCACTTCCCTGCCGTTTCTCCAGCCGTTAATTTTCACAATATATTTGAGCTTCCAGAGATGCAAAAGCCACTTCCAGAAATCTAGCTGTTGCTGGAATTCTAAGGTCTTATATATATATATATATAAAATAACTGTTAATAAATGTATAAGGCAAACACATACATGAATATATAAACCACTTGTCTGAAATAGTACAGGAGAACAATCCTGAAGCCATTTTGACTCTCCCAAATTGACCTCAAATCACAGCCTAGGGCTTGCCGATCGGAAGGTCAGCAGTTCAAATCCCCACGACAGGGTGTTGTTCGGTCCCAGCTCCTGCCCACCTAGTGGTTCAAAAGTACATCAGTGCAAGTAAATAAATAGGTACCGCTCCGGCAGGAAGGTAAACAGCATTTCCATGTGCTGCTCTGGTTTGCCAGAAGGGGCTTTGTCATAGTAGCAACATTGTCCAATGACATTTCCATTGTGTCACACCATGCCCAGTGGTGCGAATGAAATTTAGCACAACTTGCTGGTGTATTGGTCACAGTTCCATAACACAATAGATACCTGCAGCAGGAAGCAATGTCAGTAAACGGGACAGAAGCAATAGCACTATAATCAGGGAAACTATCACACTATTTCCAGCTTCTGAATACACTGTAAGTGGACCATATCTTAACAGATGCATACCCAGTCAAGTTTTTTATGGTACTCACATGTACAATTATTTTGCTGCCCATGGAAGCCATTTTACGATGGCACCAAGACAGTTTTATTAAGATATGAGCACCTTGTTTATTTGCCCCAAGATCCACTTTCTTCATGCCAGGCATCATTTTATAAACCTTTATCATTTCACCTCTTGCTCTCCAAATGCTGCAACCGTTCTTCACAGGGGAGACGCGCCATTCCCTTGATGGTTTCAGTTGCCCTTTTTCTGAACCTTGTTGAATTTTGTTTTCCTTGAGTTTTCCTTATAAGGATGTCACGGTTGCCATTTCTACTGAGCCGTGCCACGGTTCCATCTAGCCCAGTAAATGGCAGTAGATCTCTAAGGACTTGGCCACCAGTCCTATTTGAGATGCTTTTAACCAGGGGAGGACAAATGTTTTTAACCACTGATACAGTCCTCATTTGACTGCCACCTTACTTAAAACCAGTCCAGGGGGTGGCACTGCATTCCAACTTCCGCCTTCTTAGGGATGGTGTTCCTCTTGTAGGACTCTGTGGAGAGGCAGACTGGGACACAGTTAGAACCTAAAGCTCTCTAGATCTCCACTGAAGGCAGAAACTGTTTTGTAATCCTCTCAGTAATACTGGGGGAAACATTTCTCCTTCAGCAGAACAGCAAGAAATCTTCAGGATATTTTCCCAGAAGAGTTCTCAACAGAGGGAGTAGAAACCTCTCTCTGTGCTCACTATACAAGTTACAGTGCATAAGAACAGGATCAGCAGGTTATATTGCTCTAGCTCCACACAAATGAAAATATTCATTAACCGGGGTCTTGTAAAACCATCCACTTCACAGGGCAGATAACAAATCCTCCAAGATTTCTCTGATGAAAATAAGGATGCTCTGTTCCATAAAATGATAATAATAATTTTATTATTATTATTTCTACCCTGCCCATCTGACTGGGTTGCCCCAGACACCCTGGGTGGCTTCCAACACATATAAAAGCATAATAAAACATGAAACATTTTTTTAAAAAATCTCCCCTATACAGGGCTGCCTTCAGATGTCTTCTAAAGGTTGTCTAGTTACTTATCTTCTTGGCTCAGGGGTCATATAACTCCATACCCTCCAACATTTATCCAATGAAAATAGGGACGTCCTAAGGAAAAACGGGACATTCCAGGGTCAAATCAGAAACCGGGACAGCTTCTGTAAATCCGGGACTGTCCCTGGAAAATAGGGACATTTGGAGGGTCTGAGATAAAAGTCTACTCTCTCGCCAATATGCTGCACTTTCTGAATACCAAAGATCTCCAAAAGGTTATTTGGGTCAGTCTCAATAGTTGCACTCAGGTCCTGCATACTGGCTTCCCATAGGCACCTGGTTCGCCATTGCAAGAACAGGATCCTGGAAAAGATGGACCTTTGGCCTGATCCAGGAAAGCTCTTCTTGAATTATTATCAGACAGGCACCAGCTGTGCAGGTTTTCTTTATTTTGGGGGTGGTGGTGGTTTTGCCAATTGAAGACTTACCAGTTCACCCAGGCTTTCCCTAAAGCTTAACATTATCAATACCAATTCCTCGGCCTTTATGATTATTTCACTGATTCTATCAATGATTTTTTAAAATTGATTATTGTTATGTTTTAGTAGTGTGTCAACTGCTTTGGCAGTTCTTTTTGTAAAAGAAAAGGGAACCGGAAATATTTTAATGAAATGAAAATGATAAATGCAAAAGTATGAGGCAGAGTGCAGAACGATGTTTAGTGCACAGAACAGTTAAAAAAAATAAAAAAATGTTCCCACCTGGCACATTATTAAAATACACTGTGTGGAAATATCTATACATATCAAGCACTATCATTACATATACTAACAGAAATCTGGGAAGTTATCGCACCCAAATGAGTAATAATGGACAAGAGCTGTAACTATAATAACCACACATTAGCAGTCTGAAGACATCCAAGTAGCTAATGACTATAATATGGTATAACTGCACTCATCGAAACTGTTTGCTATGATACACGTGTACATCCTCTCAAAACAATGTTTTTCTTCTTTTTTGAAACTATTGCCTGGCCTTGAATGTGATTTCACACAATCTCTTAATCAATGTAAACTCATATGATTAATTAAAAAAAAATTACACCAATGAATGCCCTAACTGTAGAGATGGGGGGGAATGTCTTTCAGCAAGAATTGAGACCCTGTTTGTTTTCTACTTGGTAACCCGCAGCCTGTTTCCACAATCTGAGTTTAAGGGAAATGTCTTCCTACTAGCCACAGCGACCGTTTCCTTTCTCCAATTGTCAGGTGCTTCTGAATATCTGTTGCAGGAAACCATAAGAGAGAAGAGAGCTCTTAGGCTTGGATCCTGCTTCTGGGTTTCCCACAGGATCTAGTTGTCTGCTGTGAGAACAGGTTGTTGGGCTAAATGCGCCATTTGTCTGATCCAGCAGGCACTTCTTAGATTCTTAATTCAAATCCTAACCGAGCAGAATTCCTAGTTCAACTCCCTGCAGTGCAGGAATCATTGCTAAAGAATCCCTGATAGGTGGCCATCCAACTGCTGTTTAAAAACCTCCAATGATGGAGAATCGATAACCTTCTCAGGAAGTCCGTTCCATTGTTGAAGAGCTCTTGCCTTCTGAATGTTCTTCCGAATGTTTAGTCGGAATCTCCTTGTCATTTGAATCTGTTGGCTCGGGTCCTCTGGAGCAGCTGGAAACAAGAGCTTTCTCCATCTTCCAAGTGAAAGCCCTTCAGATATTTGAAATTGGTCTTCTCTTCTCCAGGCTAAACATACGCTTCTCTCTCAACCGCTCCTCACAGGGCTTAGTTTCCAGGCCCTTGATCATCTTGGTTGCCCTCATCTGCACACATTTCAGCTTGTCAATATTATTCTTAAATTGTGGTGCCCAGAACTGGACACAGTGTTCTAGCTGTGATATAACCAAGGCAGAACAGAGTGGTACAGTTACTTCCCTCAACCTGCACACTATAGTTCTGTTGATGCAACCTAGAATAGCATTAGCTTTTTTCTTTCTTTTTTGCTGCTGCAAACAAGCAAACAAGCAAGCAAGCAAGCAAGCAAGGAAGCAAGCAAGCAAACAAACAAACAAAAAAGCAAATGGTGGTGCTGCCTAAAACTGGACACAGGACTCCAGGTCAGTTTTGACCAAGGCAGTATAGAGTGGTACTTTTATTTCCCTTGATCTAGACCAGGTCTTTCTTTTTCAGCCAGAACTCACCAGAACTCAGTTCTGGCACCTCTCAGTTCCAGCGCCATTGCCATTCTAAAAGAACAAGGGAAGCATTCATGGTGAGTCCCAGCACCTCTTTTTCTAGAAAAATAACACTGATCTAGACACTATACTTTGGTTGGTGCAGTCTACAATTGCATTAGCTTTTTTTGCTGCTGCATCACACTGTTGACTCATTGTGTAGCGGCGTGCTGGTGGAAGATTGCTGGGGTCACCCAGCAGACAAGCGCAAGTCAGTGGAGCCAACTAAGTCAAGATTTGGGAAGGGAGGAGATACAGCCAGCACCACCTCCTGGCTGGGTTGCATGTACAAAGGCAGGTAGGCAGGGGCAACTGAGGTTGGTGGGGCAGATCCCCACTTTCTCTCACGCAGCAGCCTCTGTTGTGATTCAGACTGGTAGCTCTACCCCTCCTCGCACTTCAAAGAAACCGCAGCAGAGGAAAGAAATCCCAGGCAGCCAAAAGCTCATTAACATTCCTGACCTTTTGGGAAGAAAATTAATTCCAACTTCGCACGTACCGGCTCCTCTGCTTGGTCGTTGTCAAAACGGTAGCATCATTAGAGGAAGGCAGACGAGGCTCTGGGGGACAGGGTGTCTGCCACCTCGGTGGAACTTGCGTTGAGTTACTGAGTGCTGGCACAAATAAAGCCATGACATGGGCCATTCTGTCAGCTTTTCACATGAAATTAATCTTCGTTCCGTTGGCTGTGTAAATTTTTATCACCACGGAGCGAGGGATGATGAATGTAGCCAGGCGTCCTGACAGCTATGGCCTGAAAACTCGCAGTTGCCTCTGGATTTCAACCGTGGCGATGTGCTTTTAGAAACTGCCTTCTCTTTTGAGTGTTTGTGTGTGAGAGGAAAAGAGAGGGGGGGGGAGAGAGAGAGAGAGCGCACCCACATGGCTGAGGGAGCAAGAGATCTCTTGACACTCTCCCTTCCCCTAAGAGTAGAATGTGTCGAAGCCTTGGAAAGTTGTCAAGCTCAGGCCTTCGAGCGATAGAGGGAATAGAAAAAGCACCCTCAACTTTTCTGCTTTGCTTATATCTGCACCATGATCAGAAAGCAAGCTCAGATCCAAGCATCAAATCTGCCCCTTCTGTGAACAGCTTTTGCTGCTCATAGGTGATATAAGATTTCTAAGCATCCATATTTACAAGTCAGTCCGTGGAGATATTTTTGTGGGAGGAGAGGGTACCTGCCAGTTCTTTCCCAGGCCCAATTCAAGGTGCTCGTGGTAATGTTCACAGCCCTAAATGACTTAGGTCCCAAGTATCTGAGAGACAGCCTCCTTCTCTACAGACACTGTGGGCTTCTAAGATCATATTGGTGGTTCCATCTCCCTCAGAAGTTCAAGATGGTGGTGGTAGTGGCCCCGGAGAAGGCCTCCTCTGTGGCAGCCCCTAAGTTGTGGATGTTACTCCCCACAGATGCCTCTGGATTCTTCACTCTACAGTGGTACCTCGGTTTACGAACTTAATCCATTCCGGAAGTCCGTTGTTAAACCAAAACCGTTCTTAAACTGAGGTGTGCTTTCCCTAGTGAGGCCTCCCCCCGCCGATGTCCTTCCACCATTCAGATTCCGTTCTTAGACCGAGGTAAAGTTCTCAAACCAAGACACTATTTCCAGTTTTGCAGAGTTTGTATACCAAATCATTCTTAAACCGGACTGTTCTTAAACCGAGGTATAGATTTGGAGAATGTTAAACATGCACCTTTCTACCTTTGGCACTTAAGAAGTATATTTTGGGGGCTGAAATATACTCAGAGTCGAGAGTGGATTTCATGCTCTTTATTCAGCTCATAGTGGTGAGGAGGAATGAAAGTTCCCCCAAAGTATCTGCTTTATATACATTATTTACACAATGGGCTGCACGTGATTGGCTAATTCTGGAATTCTCCTGTAGGCCAATCAGGTTGTGGATTCACTTCCATCTGGAGCTGGATTGGGTGGCTCCTGCAGACCAATCATACTGCTGCATTGTTCTAGGACCAATCAGACTGCTGCATTCTGAATCCTATTGTTCTAGGACCAATCAGACTGCTGCATTTTGGATCCTATTCAACTCAGTACATAACAGGGGCCCACCTTATTTCTGCCATTGTAAAGTTGTTTTAAACTGTTTTTAAACTGTTTTAACGCTGTTTTTTTCATTCTTGCAACCTGCCCAGGATCCTTAGGGTGAAGGGTGGGTGTTAAATTTGATGGCAGTGATATTCAGTGGAGGCTGGCAGTGGCATTGCGTCCTTTATTGGCACCTGGGGCATGCATGTGTACCAGGCAGGACCAGGGGCTGGGCACAGAGACTGAACAAAACCCATCAAGCCAACTGAAACCTTGCCACCACTGCCAGGCAGAAATGGGGCACAAAGGGTTCACCAGGCTACAATGCGCCACCTGCCCACCCATCCACTCGGGGCAGGGTGGCAAGTGATACGGTCCTTGGCAGGCCCATCTCCCCAATGCTGGCTGTGCAGTCATTCAGTGAGGGGCCCAGGGGTGCAGTGGCAAGGCCAGGCCAGGCTCTGGGGCCCAGAGAACCCTGGCAGCAGGCAGGGTGGGAATCCCTTCATGGGGGTGCCAGGTGCCCCCTCAAAATCATGCCCCTGGAGCTATGCCCCCCTGGTCCTCTGCACACTACACCCCTGGAAGCTGGCATGTGGGCTAGTGAGGAAGGCCCCCAAATTCAGTCAGACCCCTCCTGCCAGTCTCTAAGAAGGAGGGAAGCAAACCCAGACACCAGTTCTTAAGCAGCTGTTCTTCTAATGACCAGGAAGCACAGAAAGACTTAAGAGTTAGGAGGTGGCTGATGGAGCTGGTCTTTGGGCAAAGCTCACAGAATATGGACTCATGCACATATAATTATTATTATTATTATTATTATTATTATTATTTATTTATTTATTTATACCCCACCCATCTGGCTGAGTTTCCCTAGCCACTCTGGGCGGCTCCCAATCAAATGTTAAAAACAGTACAGTGGTACCTCGGGTTAAGTACTTAATTCGTTCCGGAGGTCCATTCTTAACCTGAAACTGTTCTTAACCTGAAGCACCACTTTAGCTAATGGGGCCTCCTGCCACTGCGTGATTTCTGTTCTCATCCTGAAGCAAAGTTCTTAACCTGAGGTACTATTTCTGGGTTAGCAGAGTCTGTAACCTGAAGCGTATGTAACCTGAAGCGTATGTATCCCGAGGTACCACTGTACAGCATTACAACAGTAGTACAACATATACCGTTCACCCCTTATTTTCTATAAACAGGCCTGAGCTTTTCTGGTCCATGCCTGAGTGTTTTGTTTTGTTTTGTGTGAGTTTTCTTCTCTTTTTTTTCACCCTGCTGTTTCCCCCAGGAAAACCGACTCTTTAATGCTGAATCGGAACAAATGGCCATTCAGGTTTTCTGTGTTGTTTGCTCCGATTCAGCAGTCGTGAGTGGGGTTTCCCCCCTCGTTATTTCAGGCTTTTGGCAGGGAGTGCTCAGACATGGAGCTTGGAAGCGGAAATCTGTGCCTAGAAATGTGGAGCAAGTATGAATGAGCCCCTAGCCTTGCCTGCCATCTCTCCCATCACGGCAGCCTAATGAAATGGCTGCTGCCAAGTGATAGTTGAGGGAGAGGAGTTGTTGTTCAGCAACATTGGAAGGCTGTAGGTTCCCTGTCCCTGATCTGAAAGCTTGAGCCCTAGATGGCAACGCCTCTCCTTTTTTTACCAATTAATGTTTGGCCTCAGAAGATAAATCACACCCACATGGATTCTGCAAGAGCACCCCGCAGTCTTGGCATGTTTGATCCTGTTGAAGACATCAACCCAATGAGAAGGCACGCCTTTCCACACTTCCCTGGGTGCCAGGTATTTTGCAACACATCTGGAGAGGCTGCTAACGAATTTTTTTGCGTGTGTTTTAGTTGGGAAAAGTTGTCTCCTCGGATTGTTTTTGCCGACTATCGAAACAGAAATGCAAGTTATAAAGCACTGACAAACAGATATAGGTATAGATATATAGATACAGTGGTACCTCGGGTTAAGAACTTAATTCGTTCCGGAGGTCCGTTCTTAACCTGAAACTGTTCTTAACCTGAGGTACCACTTTGGCTAATGGGGCCTCCTGCTGCCACTGTGCTGCCACCGCACAATTTCTGTTCTCATCCTGAAGTAAAGTTCTTAACCTGAGGTACTATTTCTGGGTTAGCGGAGTCTGTAACCTGATGTGTCTGTAACCCGAGGTACCACTGTATAGATAATTACAGTGACTAAGCAAATAGATATTGCTTTTTTGCAGCAAGCTTTTCAAGCATATGCCTCCATCCGTTGCTCTGATGTGCATCAAAGGGTTTTGAAGTCAAGGTGAAAATTAATGGAACAATGACGATGGAATAGTCAGAAGTGCTGCATTTGCCGTGCTGAGTGATATCAGGTGCTATCCTCCACATTGAGTCCATGTGATGCAAAGACATTGTGTGTGTGTGTGTGTGTGTGTGTGTGTGCGTGTGTGTGTGTACATGAGTGCACACATATGCCGAATCAAGCTTTCTATTAACTATTGCTGACCATTTTGGATTCTCTCAGTTTATCAGTTTTCCAATCTTAAATTCAGCTTACCTCATTTTTGCACCCCTTTGTGAACTTAAAAAGGAGAAAGCGTTTTTTAAAATGTCCACATGGATGAAATGGCAAGACTGACCGGAAAGCTCAGGAACCAAGAAGACAAAAAGTTTAAGAAAATAAATGGGGGAAATTATTTAGGAAACCAGTGTAAGTAGATGAAAACATTAGCAGGATTTTAATACCGCTTGTAATGTAGCAATTACTATAGACAATAGGGACAGATATAAAATATGGATTACGAATTAATATGCAGTTGGAAATGTTGACAATAAGACCCATGGAGGGGGTGGTGGGAAGTCTAGAGCTTCAGAGAAATCTCTAAATGTGGGCATTTACTTGGTATTGTTATAACTCCACACTTGTAAAATCAAATAAAAATTATTTTGGGGGGAATTAAAAAATAAAAAATGCCCACATGGAAATGTGTATGCATTTCTCCTTTTGTGATACGAATGTGTCCAATATATGCATTTCTACAAACAAATTGGCTCCACCCTTCCCATCAGTGATTGGCTCCTCCCCTCCATTTCTGCATTAGTCATGGCCTCCAACCCTCCCAGACGTGATTGAAAGTGGATGCCTCAGAGGGAGAGGCCAGATAGCAAGGCCCCCTACCAGTAGCTTGCTTTGAACCAGGGACACCGACTTGGGCCCCGGGTTATGGGTGCCCAGCATGTGTGACGTAATATCATGACATCACATTGCGACGTGACTTCATGATGTCACGCACTGACTTCTGGTGGCACTGGAAGTCAGGTTCCGAGGTCTCACAAGGCCTCAGACAGCATCTCTGAAGTCTCATCAGGACACGGACACGACTTCTGGTGCTTTGCAAGGCACTTGAAGTTGTGTCGGGGGCCCTGCAGTGTGGGTGCTCAGGCCCCCAGGGCCCCCTAGAGATGGTGCCCCTGTGTGGAACCAACTATCATTTGATGCTTTTGAATTATGGTGCTGGAGGAGACTCTTGAGAGTCCCATGGACTGCAAGAAGATCAAACCTATCCATTCTTAAGGAAATCAGCCCTGAGTGCTCACTGGAAGGACAGATCCTGAAGCTGAGGCTCCAATACTTTGGCCACCTCATGAGAAGAGAAGACTCCCTGAAAAAGACCCTGATGTTGGGAAAGATGGAGGGCACAAGGCGAAGGGGACAACAGAGGACGAGATGCTTGTACAATGTTCTCGAAGCTACCAGCATGAGTTTGACCAAGCTGCGGGAGGCAGTGGAAGACAGGAGTGCCTGGCATGTTCTGGTCCCGGGGGTCACGAAGAGTCGGACACAACTAAATGACTAAACAACAATCATTTGATTCCCCCAATCTTAGAATTTGCTTCTCTTCACTGTCTCTGTTCCTTTTCCTCTTTCAGACTGTGCCTATCAAATTCTAAGGCTGATTTTTAAAACTCAGCAATACAAATAAATACACTTGCCAGCACCAGCCCTGGTGAAACAAAACACATTGAAACGAACAGAGTCAATGGCCTCCTTCGCAGTGGGAATGACATACAGCAGTCCCAATCTTGCTTGTTGAGCGGGGAAGAAATTTGAAACACTTAAAGGCAAAGGTACCTACATCACACTTTGCAGAATAACATACCCTCCATCATTTCTCTGATGAAAATGGGGATGTCTCATTCCATAATGATAATTTTACTATTTATACCAAACATCTTTTTTTAAAAATGATATTTATTAAAATTTCAGAAACAAAAAATTACATAGTTAAAGAGAAAAGAAACAAGAAAAAAAATAAAAAAGAGAAAAAACATACAAAATACAAATTACAGAAAAAGTAAAAAAAAAACACTTAAAAACAAATTGATCCTTCCGTATCTTACATTTCATTTCCTTGCTTCCCTGACCTCCTCTCACCTCCCTTTTTTGTATTCCAGTTCAATTGGTTAATTCAGCAATTCCTTTCCCTCTTTGTTTTTGTCTTAGTCCTTTGACTTAATGTATTATAGCTTTAGATTCTCACCTATTAACAATCCATTTTTACATACACCTTTATGACATTGCTGCTAAAACCACTTAACTTCATTCTGACATCATTCTAACATTCATTAATTTTGCAATATTTCTGTAAATAGTCTTTAAATTTCTTCCAATCTTCTTCCACCGACTCTTCTCCCTGGTCTCGGATTCTGCCAGTCATTTCCGCCAGTTCCATGTAGTCCATCACCTTCATCTGCCATTCTTCCAGAGTGGGTAGATCTTGTGTCTTCCAATACTTTGCAATAAGTATTCTTGCTGCTGTTGTGGCATACATAAAGAAAGTTCTATCCTTCTTTAACACAAATTGGCCGACTATGCCCAGGAGAAAGGCCTCTGGTTTCTTCAAGAAGGTATATTTAAATACCTTTTTCAATTCATTATAGATCATCTCCCAGAAAGCCTTAATCCTTGGGCACGTCCACCAAAGGTGAAAGAATGTGCCTTCAGTTTCTTTACATTTCCAACATTTATTATTGGGCAAATGATAGATCTTTGCAAGCTTGATTGGGGTTATGTACCACCTGTATATCATTTTCATAATATTCTCTCTTAAGGCATTGCATGCCGTAAACTTCATACCTGTGGTCCATAACTGTTCCCAGTCAGCCATCATTATGTTATGTCCAACATCTTGTGCCCATTTAATCATAGCAGATTTCACCGTTT
This sequence comes from Podarcis pityusensis, assembly GCF_964106645.2. NCBI lineage: Eukaryota > Metazoa > Chordata > Lepidosauria > Squamata > Lacertidae > Podarcis > Podarcis pityusensis. The sequence continues at coordinate 20,523,981 of NC_138041.1, forward strand.
CATCCTGAGTATTCCATTTCAACAGCAAGTTATACATCTTTGACAAAATCTTAGTTTTGGGTTCTAACAGTTCTGTTTCCAATTTTGATTTTTCCACCTGGAAGCCAATTTTCTTGTCCAAATTGTATGCCTCCATTATCTGATAATAATGAAGCCAATCTCGCACTTTATTTTTTAGTTTTTCAAAACTCTGCAATTTCAATCTATCTCCCTCTTGTTCCAAAATTTCCCAATATTTTGGCCATTTGGCCTCCATATTGAGCTTTTTCTGAGCCTTCACTTCCATCGGTGACAACCACCTTGGGGTTATACCCCAAACATCTTACTGGGTAGCCCCAGCCACTCTGGGCCGCTTCCAACATATATAAAAACATAATAAAACATTTAACACTTTTTAAAAACTACACAGGATTGCCTACAGACGGCTCAGGAGTCGGATAACTGGATACCCTCCAACATTTCTCCAATGAAAATAGGGACAGCCTAAGGAAAAGTGGGACATTCCACTATCAAATCAGAAACCAGAATGGCTTCTCTAAATCCATGGAAAATAGGGACACTTGGAGGGTCTGGAATGATACACCAACTGACATGCAGCCATCCTTCAAAATTTTCAGCTCTCTGAATTTTCCAGGGCAGCTCTCCAGCCAACTAAAGTGAACAAAGATGCATATACTAGGGTAAAGTGTGTGTAAATGTGCACATATCAGTGAAAAATGATGTTAAAATGCATTAGTAAAGGTAAAGGGACCCCTGACCATTAGGTCCAGTCGTGACCGACTCTGGGGTTGCGGCGCTCATCTCGCTTTACTGGCCAAGGGAGCCGGCGTACAGCTTCTGGGTCATGTGGCTAGCATAACTAAGCCGCTTCCAGCGAACCAGAGCAGCGCACGGAAACGCTGTTTACCTTCCCGCCGGAGCGGTACCTATTTAGCTACTTGCACTTTGACGTGCTTTCAAACTGCTAGGTTGGCAGGAGGAGGGACCGAGCAACGGGAGCTCACCCCATCATGGGGATTCGAACCGCCGACCTTCTGATCAGCAAGTCCTAGGCTCTGTGGTTTAACCCACAGCGCCAGCCACGTCCCTTCTTAAAATGCATTGCATTGGGGGAAATTGCTTTGCATACAAAAATAATTTTTATGATGAATGAGGACTTTTTAAGATATATATATATATATATATAAAACAAACTGATGTAGAACTGTGGAGAATGAAACTTAAGATTAGAAAATGAGAAACCAAGAGGATCAGGGCTTTTTTTCCAACTGGAACACACTGGAACTCAGTTCTGGCATCTCTTAGGTGGGTGCCATAACCATTCTAAGAAAACAAGGTGTGTGTTCATGGTGAGTTCCGGGACCTCTTTTTCTAGAAAAATAGCACTGAAGAGGATATTAAATTGAGAGATTTTCTCCATCCCTACTTGACATTCAAAACATGACCAACAGACAGGTTTTCTTAAAAATAAAAAGGACAAGAGCAGAGCTGGTGGTGACAGAAATAAACACAAGGTACAAGCCAACCTCTAGGTGGTCTTTCCTATTTTCCTTCTGCACGTGGATGTACCTGTGCCTGGATCAGATGCCTCAGATGGTACCCTCTGTAACCTGACCCTGGAGTTGTCAAGGGAGAGTCAGTTTCCAGTCATGCGGCACTTCTAAAAGGTGATGAAACGTACAAGATGTCCGGACAAAGGGGATGGGTGAGACAGGGGACCTGATACTGAATAACAGGTGATCTCCCGCCAAGGTTAACTGGTGCCGTTTACTTACCTGCTCAGGTGCGTAATAACAGTGCAAATGGAAGGGGGAAGAGAGATGATCAGGGCAGAGTCTTCCATTGCCCAGGTATCCTGCAAGACTGACCCCACTCCTGAGCTATTGTTGGGCTCTTCAGTGCAAACACATCTGTGATTGATGAGTGGAGAGTATAAACACCTCATTAGCGCCGTAATTCACTGGTCAGGAGGATACAGAATCTGCTGTGGGAGGTGAGGAGAAATAAAGAGAGGATTTAGAATACTTAGATAAGGATGAAGAAAGATGAGAATGCAGGAGAGCAAATGCGGCACAAATCATTCTGGGGAGCCATGTTGGCCTTAGAGGGGGGGGGTCCTCTTTAATTGCTGGTAATGGCTGAGCCCAGTTGGAGCATTTGATTAACACTAATAGATTTTTATGGGATCTTTCTCACTTTGCTCTCCGAGAGCCCCAACGAAGGCATTAAATATTAAAAGTTAATGCTTTGGGGTTGCTCTTTCGAAAGATGCTCAGCAATAAGTTTTCCCGCAAGTTAGAAATTGAGAGAATGGATGAGCCATTTATGGGCTCTGGAGGAATGCAGAGGATGAGCGGGGCAGGGTAGGGATCTCGAGCACCTCAGTGGATGCTTGCAAGTGGCTTGTCTCTTACGGGCTTACACCTATTTTGCAAACGTGCATTGAGAAATTATGTCCAAGGAGGCTGTCTCTCCCCCCCCCCCACCTCCAACTGCCTCACGTTGTTGTTGTTTAGTCGTTTAGTCGTGTCCGACTCTTCGTGACCCCATGGACCAGAGCACGCCAGGCACTCCTGTCTTCCACTGCCTCCCACAGTTTGGTCAAACTCATGCTGGTAGCTTTGAGAACACTGTCCAACCATCTCGTCCTCTCTCATCCCCTTCTCCTTGTGCCCTCAATCTTTCCCAGCATCATGGTCTTTTCCAGGGAGTCCTCTCTTCTCATGAGGTGGCCAAAGTATTGGAGCTGCAGCTTCAGGATCTGTCCTTCTAGAGAGCACTCAGATTTCCTTCAGAATGGATAGGTTTGATCTTCTTGCAGTCCATGGGACTCTCAAGAGTCTCCTCCAGCACCAGAATTCAAAAGCATCAATTCTTCAGCAATCAGCCTTCTTTATGGTCCAGCTCTCACTTCCATACATCACTACTGGGAAAACCATAGCTTTAACTATACAGACCTGCCTCACAGCCAACTGCTAATCAATTAGATCAGTTGATCCACATCTCAGTGGTAGAGCATTTGCTTTCATGAAGGAGGCATGAGGTTTGAATGGAGACCCTCATGTAAAAGGCTATCTGTGGCAACTAGCCATGAGGGCAACCATATGCTTCCATGGCCTGAATGCATCTACATGGGTCAGGGATGAGGTATCTATGACCCTTCAAATGGTTCCATACTTCAAGTCTAATCCACCCCAGTCGGTATAGTCAATGGCCAGTGATGATCATCTTGGACTGGGGTATTGCTTAGGGTTTTTTGTTTTGCTCCGCCCCACTCCACCCTGTTTTGATGGGCACTGCCATTCAAACAGTGCATGTGTGCCGCTTCTTGTGATCGACATATGGTTAATCTTTTTGTACCACCTTCCTGCTATTCATTTTGGGAGCCCTCCCTTTCTACTCAAATTCAGTGTAAGGAAGCTTCTTCTACAATATTTGCGTCATGAGGACTAGAGGTCTCATTATACAGTGGTACCTCGGGTTACATACGCTTCAGGTTACAGACACTTCAGGTTACAGCCTCCACTAACCCACCCAGAAATAGTACCTCGGGTTAAGAACTTTGCTTCAGGATGGGAACAGAAATTGTGCAGTAGTGGCACGGCGGCAGTGGGAGGCCCCATTAACTAAAGTGGTGCTTCAGGTTAAGAACAGTTTCAGGTTAAGAACGGACCTCCAGAACGAATTAAGTTCTTAACCCGAGGTACCACTGTAGTTAGAACCAAGCTGAATAGCCCCTGGGGATTGAAGTGCTAGTTTTGGTCGTGTTTCCAAGGCACCACAAAAAAAGCCCCTTAGTCCTAATTTTTTGTCCCTCTTTGCATCTATCCATAGCCACTATTTTCCACACTGTTCCCCCTCCTCACTTCATCAGTCTCTCAGCCTTCACTTCATCCCTCCTTGACTGTTCTGAATTAGTAATCACGCGGTGGGTGAGGTGACAACACAGTGCAGTGCAACCAATCACATCTGCCTGGGTGGCGACATTACTAAGGGCAAATAAATCTCACTAGAGTGAGGGCAGTGCTTCCTGTAATGGTCACATGGGCAGCTTCCACCAATCAGGAATCACTCAACTGTCCTTTGGGCTTTTCTCAAGAGCCCCTGGGGAGAAAATGCTGGCAGAGATTCAGTTCTTTTGATTCCTGGCAATTCTTATTTGTGAGATCAATCCCTCATTTTGGCTCAGTACCCATCCTTGGCTGCTTCACTCTTTGCCAGCAATAAGCTACATTTCCAGATGTTGTGGGTCATCAGGCTGTCCCAATGGACTTGGTTCCCCTTTTTCTGAGCTGTTAAGAACCCACATTTGTAATTCACTGGGATCAGGTTTGGCTGGTGTTTTCAGAATGTCAGATAGGCAGGGGCTGGAGATGGCCTCACAGCATCTATTTCGGAAACCCACTTCCTTGGAAAAGTTAAGGGCTTCCTCAATTACCGTTTAGCAATAAAACAGTCTTATTTGCTTAACAGGAATCGACTGCCCCAGTCCAAACCTCCTTCTTCTCTCCTGTCCTCCCCTTCATTTCCCCTCATGTGCAATAACTATAGCTCTTCCTGATTGACCCTGAAGCTCTCAAAAAACCTTTTTACTTAAACATATATTGACCCCGGGCCTTGCCGCCTGGTGAATTATTTCACAGCTTGCAATCTAAAAGCCATAAATTAGGGCACAAACTCGCACCACTGTCCACTAATGACAGGGATGTGAGGTGTTATCAATGTGGGCCACCCCAGGGACCTCCAAAATTCTGCTGGACCAGGGAGCTTTCCTTGCTTACCAGATTGTGTTGAATTTTCACACCTCATTTTACTTTCTTTTTTGTACCACATGCATGATTTTGCATTGTATCAGCATTATGTGAAAGCTACTTAGGGATGTGCTTGTTGCCCTGATGGAACAAGGGGAAACACAAGTACATTATCAAAGATTGTTGAGCAATGGATCAACCCCTTGGCGCTCACTTGTGGGGTATCTCCAGGCTCCATCCTCTCCCCCGTGCTTTTTAACATCAATATGAAGCCACTGGGAGAGATCATGAGGGCGGTTGGGCTGAGTGTTTACCAGTGTGCGGATGATACCCAGCTCTGCCTCTCATTTAAATTGGAACCAGGGTAGGCAGTGAACGTGACATGGGAGTGTCTGCAGGCGGTTGGAGGATGGATGGTGGTTAACAGATTGAGGCTGAATCCTGACAAGAGATTCAAGGGGCAGGCAGGTGGGGAGCACTCCCTGGTCCGGAATGGGATAACTGGGCCTCTAAAGAACCAGGTGCACAGCCTGGGGGTTATTTTGGATTCAGGTTGTCCATGGAGGTGCAGGTCAATTCTGTGTACAGGGCAGCTGTCTACCAGCTCCACCTGTTGCACCAGCTGAGGCCCTACCAGTGGTGGAGCTTCATGCTCCGGCACCAGGGGGCGGAGAGCAGATGGGGGCGGGGCTGGTGCACGTCCCAGGGGCGGGGCACCCAGCACGGGCGGGGGGGCAGCCGCGATGGCACCCTATCGGGATCGCACTGCCGGGGACGGTGCGTCCCACCCCCCACTCCTCTTCATTCGCCAGTGGGCCCTAGCTGCCTGCAGACTGTCCCGCCAGAGTGGTATTTTCTGGATATCTCCAGCTTGCATTCCATGTGAGGCTACCTTTGAAGGTTACTTGGAAACTACAACTTATCCAGAATGTAGCTGCTAGAACCATATAGCACCAGTCCTAAAAGACCTACATTGGCTCCCAGTACGTTTCCAACACAATTTGTAGCGTAGGTGCTGACATTTAATGCCTCAAATGGCTTCGGCCCTGTATACCTGAAGGAGCGTCTCCACCCCCAGCATTCAACCCGGACACTGAGGTCCAGCTCTGAGGGCCTTCTGGCACTTCCCTCATTGTGAGAAGTGAGGTTACAGGGAACCAGGCAGAGGGCCTTCTTGGTTAAGGTTACCAGATGTCCCCGTTTCCAGGGGACAGTCCCCGGATTTGCAAACCAGTCCCCATACAAAATCCATTGAAGTTGAAAAGTGTCCCTGGATTCCTTGAAAAAAATCTGGTAACCTTATTCTTGGTAGTAGTGCCTGCCCTGTGGAGTGCCCACCCATGAGATGTCAAGGAGGTAAAGAACTTCATAACCTTCTGTAGACGTCTGAAGTCAACCCTGTATCAGGAAGCTTTTAACGTCTGTTGTGTTCTTTTCTATTTTGTTTGACAGTGCCTAGAGTGGCTGGGGCAACCCAGCCAGATGGTTGGAATACAAGTAATAAATTGTTATTATTATTGTTCTTATCATCATCATCATCATCATCATTTTGTTTGAGGTTTTCTGTTCCTTCTCCTTTCTTGAGTTTTAGGTGCAAGTTCTGCAAAATGAGAGCTTGTGTTGAGTTAACTTTGCCAATATAATCTATATATAAAGCTCTGTATGTGCCAACTTGATATTTAATAATTTAAACAATTTTTATTGCACTAGCCAAAGGGTTTGCAAAGAAGAAAAAGTAATCACCAATGGAAATAAGGTTCAAGAATTAGACATGAACCAAAAAGGCAACCTGGCTTAAAACCTGCAACTTCTTGAAACCTTCACCTGAGAACGAGAAAGGAATCTGAAGGAAACTGACCATAGGCAGAAGCAAATTTGACTAAATGGCACCTTGCGCATCAGGGGTTTGAGGCAGCAAAAGACTTAAAAGCTGGAACGATTGGGGAAATGGTTGGCATTTCTAAAATTATTTCCATTTTAATCAGCCTAAATGCAGTATCAGGTAATGGTATTTTGAGTTTTTATTCTTATAATTATTTTCAGTGTTAAGATTTCCAGGCTGATGGTGCCGCTCTCAAAGAAAATAGTGAACCATAAAACATTTTTTAAGATTAGAGATACTGATAGCCATACACGGGAACTGTTCTGGGTTGATGGTATTCTTTGTGCTGTACAGTATAAGACAGTCTGTGACTGTTTTTCTCCTCGCTGAGATCAAAGAGCGTCAGGCCCTTTTGGAATGAGATTTCAAAACGACCCAGAGACAGATGCAGCCTTGTTAAGGTGAACTGTGGAGATAAGCAGTTTTCACCTTGGTGGGGAAAAGGCACAAAACTTGGCTGTTCTCATCAACATCCATGCTATCTGATTGGACTATTTTGACTAGGATTACCCAGTCAGCTGGGGAACCAATACCAGATTTGGCTTCAGGGTTGAGGGGACCATCCATGTGGTGCTGCCCAATGGCACCTGCTATCTTAAGGTAAAGGGTCCAGTCATGACCGACTCTGGGGTTGTGGCGCTCATCTCGCTTTACTGGCTGAGGGAGCCGGCGTACAGCTTCCAGGTCATGTGGCCAGCATGACTAAGCCGCTTCTGGCAAACCAGAGCAGCGCACAGAAATGCCATTTACCTTCCTGCCAGAGTGGTACCTATTTATCTACTTGCACTGGCTTGCTTTCGAACTGCTAGGTTGGCAGGAGCAGGGACCGAGCAACGGGAGCTCACCCCATCGTGGGGATTCGAACCGCTGACCTTCTGATCGGCAAGTCCTAGGCTTAGTAGTTTAACCCACAGCGCCACCCACGTCCCTTTTTCCGCTATCTTAGTTTTCCCCAAATGCAAAGTCCCAGAACTTCCATAATTGCATGTCTTTCTAGGTATATTAGTGATTCCCCCAAAGAATCCTGGGAGCTGCAGTTTGTTAAGGGTGCTTGGAGATGTTAGGAGACCCTGCACAGAGCTAGAGTTCCCAGCATCCTTAACAAGCTACTTTCCCCCATGACTATTTGGAGGGAATCCATGACTGTTCAAGTGCTTCAAATGTATGGTGTGGATGTGGCCTAAATTTCTGCCTATCCATCTAATTTATACTAATTTCTGTTTGTGCAAGGGGGAAAAATAAGTCTAAAAAGCAAAATTCCCTGGATCCAAGCCTGGGGAAAGTACCCTTTGGTGAGAGAACCCCAGCAGAGATTTTAAATCACAAAATATGCAGCAAAGTAACATGTGGAAATATAGGTTGTGGGTCCTTTAAAATATATGCCCTTTAAAGTGAGTTCCGAAGTTTCCTTCTTCCCCAAGCTTAGAAAAAGACAGTACAGGTCAGTTAAAAATGATTTACTTACAAACTCTCCAAAGGTCAGATTCATGTGCTTTTCCATACAGCATTCAGTAAAGTTGCACAGGCAGTAAATCTTGGCTTAGTTACAGTGGTGAAGGAACCCTGGTATAGGAACTCAAGAATGGCTGGTGAGAGCCATGCAGTCTGAGCTGGAGCAAATAGCTCAGAACCTCTTCACATGTTGGACTTCTCAGGTAGGTTCAGGGAGCAAAGCCTTGATTACCTAGTCCCTCCCAGTGTGAGCTAAGCCTGGCAGGATAGCTTACTCTGTTGTATTAACCCCTCCGTGAAATAACTCGACTTATGCATGTTGGTTGGATGAGGCTGGTTATCCCACAACTTCTGTTTTACATTAATCCACTTTATCAGATGCATCTCATTAGGCTTTAAGGTGCTCATTATGGTCATCAATATCATCCTCACGCTGCTGTTTCTTAATCAATCCATCCCATGTAATCTGTCTTTGAAGTTATGAGGATATAGAAACCTGCCAGGAGCCTGAGTGCCCTGTTCCTCTCCACCTGGCCTACGGCAGGGCCTGACAGGCTTCATAAGAACTGCTGCTGCTGCCACCTGGCAAGGACTGGGGTATTTGGGGAAAAGTTTTGTCAGGAGTTGTTGTTTTTTCTTCCTTTAAAATTTATTAGATTTTCCACAGTAATAACAAAAACCACAAAGGAGAATAACACACAAAAACAGAAAAAAGAAAAGAAAAAAAGAAAAATACATCAATGAACGAAAGAAAAAAAGGAACAATAAACAGATAAACAATAACAACAAACTTAATTCTTTACAAATCCAACCTTTTAAACATCTTTGTTGACTTTCTCTAGTCCCTCCCTTCTGAGTTTCTTGTAGTTGAAAGTAACAGCTTTCCAATATCATTATTGAACTAAAACAATTTCCAATTATAGTCCATCTTATTCACATTTCTTAATATTCTAAATCCCATTTATTTAATTATAACTTAACTTAATCCTAGGCCTATTTGTTTCTTTCAAGTAATTTCTAATTTTTTTGTCGAGAGTTTTTGTTGTTATTGAAATAATTTTTTTTTGTATCTTTATTTCTATGTGGATATTCTTCAGTTTCGTTATGTAGCTTTTGATGTATTTTATTTATTTTTATGGCTACTTTGCTATGTTTATAATTATGCAAATCTTTTCATATTGTAAGCCGCCTTGAGCGTTGTTTAAACTGTGGAAAGACGGCATACAAATAAGATGATGATCTTAAAAATAGTGACGTAGTAATGAAACTTTTTAATGTGCGAAAAATGCTTAAATCTACTCTAAAGTGGTATCAAAGCACTTTAAGTTTATGTTGTGACTGTGGCCTGAATTGAATGTTTCCTCTAGCCTTTGTAGCCATCTGTACATCATGCATCAGGAGCTACAGCCAATCCCAGCTCTCTGGTTGGTGTGCCCTAAATGATACTTGCATCCGCAAACATGTGTTTGCTTTCACTAGGTGAGTTTTTCCGGCATCTGTTGGCCCTGGGAAGCCAGCCAAGCTTCCTGGGTACTGAGGATTTCAATTCAGCCTGCACAGCTCTAGAGTCCCGATAAACTGTGAGATCAGCAGCACCGCTTTGCCAGTATTTCTTTAACCTAATTGTTTCCAACCAGAGACAATCTCCACCATCGTTCAATCTGGATTCAGGCCAGCCCCAATCCTGAAAATCTGGAGCTGATTCAGCCGAGGGGCAGGGAATGGGTTGGAGACACCCAATAAACACCAGGAGATTTCTGCAATTTATAGGGCATCTGCTTTCCCCCTGCCCTTGCAATGCCTCTGCCCACCCCCCAAAGGATCATGGAGAAGCCAACGTTTTGATCGTGACCTGGCACCTAGCAGTGAAAGCCACACAGCTCGCTTGTCCACATGACCCCCAAGAAGATACGGGGTGTGTGTGTGTGTGTTTCTGTATTTGTGGCAGGGAGTGATTGGTTGAAACTGGTGCTCTGGGCCTTGGAAATTGAACGGCAGCCAGTTTTGTCTGACAGATGGGGTGAGCTCCACTTCCCTGTGACATTGCTGTTCAGGGGAAACAAAAGAAAAAGAAAAATCCTTCTGTAAGAACAATGGTCAGCAACAAGAACAACAAAGGTCTTTCACGCCCTTTAATAAAGACTATGTAAAAAAAAAGAGGGCAGCCCTCACAACTCCGAGTCTCAGTGTTCACACCCCATAAATTGTGTTTATGCAGACACCCTCTTCATTTTTATTTTTTTAAAAAAGTGGTTATATTTTTATAAACTCAACATTTGCCGAAGCATCTGGTCTTACTTGGGCTCCTTCAAAGCCTCCCCCATATTAAATATTCCTGGAACTTGATGGAAAAAGCTCCTGGGCGGGAGGCAGGGGATAAAAAGCACTTAGGGAGTGTACTTTTCATTGAATCTGGTGGTTAAGTACTAACCACAAAAACTATAATGCTTTTGTTAATAATTCTATTTATCTTTTTCAAAAAAATAAATAAATCCAGATCTGGTCTTTGCAAGCCCATCATCATGGAGAATAGCGTCATTTTGAGTGACAGCTAAGCTGGGACAGCCAAATCCTTCAAGGGAACATGGAGAGACAAACTGGATGCATGCAGTGCTAATGTCAGAAGCCTGCAACCCGCCATAGCTGGAGATTCAAGGCTGGTCCAGTAGTGCAGCTAGGTAATCTTATATTCTGGGTTTAATGGGTTTATGGAGCGGCAGATGCTGTTTAGGTGCTATCATGTATTACTTTGTTTGACCAAACTGCGGGAGGCAGTGGAAGACAGAAGTGCCTGGCGTGTTCTGGTCCATGGGGTCACAAAGAGTCGGACACGACTAAACGACTAAACAACAACAACAACATGTATTACTTCACTTACATCAAAATTCGGCAAGCGTCATGGCTGTCACTGGACGAATAACTCCACCTTATTTTATGATTGCAAGTCATTCTAAACTGTTTTTAATATTGTTCTTAATGCTGTAACCCACCCCTGGGACCTTAGGGTGAAGGAATGGCAATAAAGACACAAGCAACAACAGTTCAAACCCAGATTACAGTTTCTGCCCAGAACCTTATTGCTCAAATCAGCATACAGTGGTACCTCGGTTTCCGAACGTAATCCATTCCGGAAGACCGTTCGACCCACAAAACGTTTGAAAACCGAGGCGCAGAGGGCTGGCTGCAAATTCAATGGAGAAAATTGGGGGGGACAGGACTCAGTGGAAGCTGTTTGACTTCCGAAGCACGTTCAAAAATGGAAGCATTTACTTCCAGGTTTTCAGTGTTTGGAAACCAAAAAGTTCGGCTTCCAAGACGTTCAAAAAGTGAGGTACTACTGTAGTACATAGCAAAGCAAGGGTTAAATACACAACAGATGCTATGCATGGCCAAGCAAGCTAAAATGTTGATCCAGTGAATGCAGTCCTATTTTAAAGGAGTGGGGCAGACACAGCTTTGGTATGGCAAGCAGGAAGCATCCTTCAACTAGACTAGAAAGATGGATGTTCCTTCCATGGTCTCAAGCCACCTGTTCATGCCTGCGCTGGCATCTTCATGTCCTAGAGGACTGGGGAGGACCTACGACGATGTAGAAATTAGCCATTTTACTAGCATTTTCCTGAAATGAGCATTCACACTTTATTATTAATGTGGGTGCTCTTTGCGGGATCGTGCGTGGTGCTACAGTTCCCAGGGAACTTACTAGTAGAGAGGGGGCTGGCTTGCCTCTCAGCGTTATTATTTGGAGGTTCACGGCCAACCTCAGTAATCAAGTTTCTTGCTGGAAGACGGGGCCAGCCCCATTTATAAATAGGGGTTGGAGCCGACGATAGCCAGGCAGTTGGCTCTGGAGATTCACCTTCCCTACTCTCCCTTTGTTTAATGTTTTCTTGTTTGCAGGTTAACTTTTTCTTCCTGTTTAGTGGGCGCTGCTATGGTCTTAGACTGGCTGCTGTTGAAGGACCGGGAAGAAATGTCCCTGCATTGGCAGGTTTTGTTTTCCCCATAGCAGTTCGTCACAACTTTGGCTGTTATGGCCTTGGGTAGAATCCTTTAGTCTTTTCTTCCCTATAATTGGGGGGGGGCGTGGGCGTGAAGTGCTGATTCACCCCCCGCCCACACACACACTGCAGAGGCAATTCCAGGGTCCCCTCTTATAATAATAATAATAATAATAATAATAATAATAATAATAATAATTTATTATTTATACCCCGCCCATCTGGCTGGGTTTCCCCAGCCACTCTGGGCGGCTTCCAAAAGAATATTAAAATACTATGATACATCAAACATTAAAAGCTTCCCTAAACAGGGCTGCCTTCAGATGTCTTCTAAAAGTCTGGTAGTTGTTGTTCTCTTTGACATCTGGTGGGAGGGCGTTCCACAGGGAGGGCGCCACTACCGAGAAGGCCCTCTGCCTGGTTCCCTGTAACTTGGCTTCTCGCAGTGAGGGAACCGCCAGAAGGCCCTCGGTGCTGGACCTCAGTGTCCGGGTAGAACGATGGAGGTGGAGACGCTCCCCCTCTTAAAGGGGTTATATAATGGGTGTCACTGGCCATACACTGAAAGGTTGTCAGTGAACTACCCTGCATGTGGGGATATGGACTGGGTTGCCTGCTACACTTATTTCTCGCAGAGCAACCCCATATCCCATTTACCCTGATATGACGCAGTTCCCCTGGCTGGGCAGCTGGGAGGGATACACACCCAAGGTCGAAGCCAAGATCTTCCTACATTCGGAAGTTTAATAAAGTTGTGTCCTAATTTTTAATTCCACAGCATTGTCAGAGTCTTTATTCCTTTCTTATGATCCCCGGGGGCTGGGGCTGTTGCGCCTGGTCACGCAAAATATGTCGGTTGTGGCTTTCCCACAACTGGTTGCTTGTACCACTCTCCCTTTGCTGCATTTCCTGCAACAGCCGCGCACCCAATCATGGATCACACAATCAGCAAGATGCCGCCACAAGGCTACTGTGACTGGAACTAGCTGCAAAAGGACATCAACAAAGTGGGGGAGGGAATGAGTATGAGCAACGTCAACGCATGTTTGTTGGGGTGCTGAAAAGTGAAGGCATTTTGCAGCCCTACCAAAAATATTTTGCAAAAATGCAGAGCTGTTTGGGCTTAGCTCTCATAATTTAAGAGCAAATTGAATTATGGCAATAGTTCGAATCCTACATTGGCAGTAAAACACCAGCATAAATGCACCCTGAACTAGCGGACACCCGCTTCCTTCAGTATAATCCGTGGAGATGATGGGGTTTCTAATGCTTAAAGTCAGGGACTTGTCCTTCTATGGCGATTTCCATGCTCTGCTTTCATACTGTCAGGGAACTGCCATCGGAGGGACAGGTGGTGGAAGGGCTCACGGAGGTTGAGAGAGACCCAGCAGTGGAAGCAGGAACCAGCAGGGGGAGAGGTGGGTCTCTGAGGGAAAGCGAGCAAGAGGGAGGGCTCAGGGACACGTCCAGCGAGAACAGTGGGGAGGTTTCTGGACCTCCCATAGGGAGACCCACTCCTCGCCGGAAACTGTCACGCCGTGAGTCCAGAAGACGTGTTTCCGTTAAGGAGCTTTTATGTTGGAAGCGATTCCGAAAGCAGCCACTGTCGGAATCTGCGAGTGACTAGAGGAGCCATGTCTGAGGGGCTCCGTCACAGACAGAGGTTTGTGGACTTGAACAAACTCTGAGGGGATACGATTTTACGCACAAGCAGCTCATCATCCCATCACAGCATTCCGACAGTCTTTGAAAGCAGCTTGTGCAGGAGAAGGCATCATGAGCAACCCAGCCGGAACCGGAGAAGCAGGAGCAGGGGCGAGTCCAAGCCTGGAGGAAAGGTACCGGGTGTTGGAGGTCCAGCTAGCGCTGCAGACGGCGAGGCTTGAGGAGAGGAGGGCTCAGGATGCAGACAAAAAGGGGAAAGCCACCCAGCTCGCCAGAAAGGTACCAGGATTGGTGCAGAAGTTTGGGGGGTAGCCCAAAGACTATCATGGCTTTCGGACAGAGATGCAATATGCCCTCAATCTGCAGTTTGATGAATTCCCTGACGAGGAATCACGAGTGGCTTTCGTGATTGGGCATCTTGAAAAGGGGGCGAAAGACTGGGTTAGACCCCTGATGGCAGCGAATAGTGACGTCCTAAAGGACACGATGAAGTTCTTTCGCGCCATGGATCTGATGTTTTCCAGCGATATTGAGCAGGGAGTGGTGCGCAGACAGTTAATGGCTTGCAAACAGGGGAGCCGATCTGTCCGTGAGTACTGGACTGAGTTCACCATGCTGGTTCACAGATTGGGGTGGGACTTATCGGCGGAACCCATTCAAATGCTATTTGAAGAAGGGCTTTCTTCGGCTGTGAAAGACGAACTTTCCCGGGGCCCCAGGGCGGATTCTATGGACCAGCTGACCAAATCTGCGCTGACCATAGGAGCGCGCCAGGAGGCGAGAGCATTGGAGAGGCGGGAAGGGAAGGGGGAACGTTGGAAGGAGTTCCGCATTCCAGACATTCCAGAGGCAACTTTCCCTCCGGCAGAGCCGATGGAAATCGGAACAGCGCGCGCGCGCGCAGTTTCAAAGCCCAGTGAGGGGGGAAAGAAGGAGGGAAAAGGCGCCCGGAAATGCTATCTCTGCCAACAGCCAGGTCACTTTGCCAGAGTCTGCCCCCAGAGGAAGGAATGGCAAGGGATGGTGGGAGCTGTGGAGGGAAGAGAGGAAGAAATACCGGAGCAAGTAAAAGCCAACGCCTGGCTGCCACCGTCGGGGCACAGCAGCCAGGCCAAAGAGCAGTGAAAGTGCCCACGCCAGAACCTCCTAAACCCGCCCTAGTGATAGAAGTGGCGCTAGAGCTGCCAAACGGACACCCTCTAAAGATAAAGGCGCTGTTGGACTCAGGCAGCTTCTGCAATTTCATGAGCAAAGAGTTTGCAGCTGAACACCAGATACAGACGATCCCTTTAAGCAACCCCCTGCAGGTGACCACGATCGATGGCAGGGAGCTGTTGGGAGGAGAAGTCAGCTTGCAGACCGTCCCAATGATAATGAAGGTGGCAAGGCACACCGAACTGATAGCGTTTAATGTGGCCACCTTGGGAGGAGCTCCCATTATATTGGGGATGAGCTGGCTAGCGTTACATGATCCACTGGTGGGCTGGCATCAGAGAGTGGTTTCTTTTGGTTCAGCACATTGCTTAGAACACTGCAAAGAGGGAAAGGGTTTGGCAGGGGCCCAAGCCACCCTAGCAGAGACTGAAGTAACGGAGAACGTGAAGGTACCACGACAATACGCATATCTCCGCGACGTCTTCAGCGAAAGGGAAGCTGACCAACTACCCCCGCATAGACCCTTTGACTGTCAAATCAATTTACTCTCTGGGGCACAGCTCCCTGTAGGCAAGCTGTACGCCATGTCAGACAGAGAGATGCAGGAGCTAAGGGAGTTCATTGACAAGAACCTGAAGAGAGGGTTCATCAGAGAGTCCAGGGCGGTGGGGGGCAGCCCAGTGTTTTTTGTGGATAAAAAAAACACGGACAAGCCGAGGCTGGTGTGTGACTTCAGGGCCTTGAACGCAGTGTCAGAACCAGTGGCCTTCCCTATGCCCAGGATTGACGACATTTTGACAAGGGTGCGGAAGGGAAAGATTTTCACAAAGCTGGACCTAAGGGGGGCGTACAACCTGATACGAATAAGGAAGGGGGATGAATGGAAAACCACCATGTTCACCCCTTTAGGGGCATTTGAATATCTCGTTATGCCCTTCGGCCTACAAGCAGGCTCCGCGTGCTTTCAATCGTTTATGAACCACGTCCTGGGGCCTTTGCTTTACAAGAATTGTGTGGCCTTCTTAGACGACGTGTTGGTGTATTCTGAGAATGAGGAGCAGCATGTGAGAGACGTCAGAGAAGTGTTGAGCAGGCTGCAAGCCAACCAGCTGTGGGTGAAACTGGAGAAGTGTCAGTTTCATACCAAGGAGGTGGAATTCCTGGGGTATCGCCTGTCAGACAAGGGATTGGCCATGGATCCCGGCAAGGTCCAGGCGGTGCTGGAATGGAAAACACCCAAAACAAGGAAGGATGTGCAGAGGTTCCTAGGATTTGGGAACTTCTATCGTAAGTTCATCCGAAACTTTGCCCACCTGACGGCGCCCATTACGGACTGTCTCAGCAGTAAGAAGAAGTTCGTTTGGACTGAGGAGGCGGAGCGAGCATTTGAGGAACTAAAAAGGGCCTTCGCCTCGGAAGAACAACTCCTGCATGTGGATTTACAAAAACCGATGAGAGTGGAAACTGACGCATCAGACAGAGCGATTGGGGCGGTGCTTCTGCAGCCAGGGAAGGAGGAGTCAGAGTGGAGACCGTGTGCCTTTTTTTCGCGAAAGCTGAACAAATCCGAGAGGAACTACACGGTGTATGACCGAGAACTACTCGCCATTCATGAGGCGTTCCGGAGATGGAGGCACCTGCTAATTGGCGCACAACATAAGGTGCAAGTGTGCACTGACCACAAGAACCTAGAGTATTGGAGGACGGCACGAGTGCTCAACCAACGGCAAGTGAGATGGGCCCAGGAGTTCTCCAAATTTAACTTTGAGATTTGTTACGTGCCAGGCCCAGAGAACATTAGGGCGGACGCTCTCTCACGCAAACCTGAATATTTGGAGGGGAGGGAGCACCCGAAGAGAGACATGTCATTCCAGAGGACCGCTGGGTGTGTGGGGCGGCATTGGTGGGACAAAGAGAACTGGTAGAGGGAACGGAGAATGATGAATACGCCCAGGACAAACTCAGGGGTCTCAGGAGGGAGGGAGACAAACCCGGAGGTTTTGAGGAGAGAAACGGGGCGTTGTATTACAAGGGAGCGCTGTATATACCTGAAGGAGAGTTGAGGGGGAAGGTACTCAAGCAGCTGCACGATAGCCCCACAGCGGGGCATTTTGGGCAACACAAAACTATGTGGTTGGTTACCAGGGAATTTTGGTGGCCCAAGGTCAGGGAAGATGTACGGGAGTATGTGAGAGGTTGTGACCAATGCCAGCGAGCCAAAGGGGAGAGGCGGGCGCCGGCGGGGTTATTAGAACCGTTCCCACACCTGAAAGACCATGGGAAGCAGTGTCAATAGATTTCATGACTGATCTGCCAAAGTCCAGAGGGAAAACAGCCATCATGGTTGTGGTAGACCTGTTAACCAAAATGGGCCACTTTATAGCCTGCTCACATGCTGTCACGGCAGAAGAAACAGCGAAATTGTTTGTAGAAACTGTTTTTAGGTTGCATGGCGCCCCCTTGAGGGTGGTTTCAGACCGAGGGAAACAATTTACTTCCAGGTTCTGGAGGAAGCTCATGAGCTTACTGCATGTAGAGGTCAATTTTTCGACTGCCCGGCATCCTGAAACCAACGGGCAGGCGGAAAGAGCCAATGGCATCCTCCAGCAATATCTGAGGTGTTATGTCAATGACAGAGAGAATGATTGGGTGGAGAAGCTGGCGTTGGCGGAATTTGCCTACAACAATGCGGAGAACGTGTCCACAGGGATGAGCCCCTTTTTGGCTAATTACGGGTGCCATCCCAGGGCTTTCCCGGGGGGGAAGGGGAGAGATGGAGCGTCCCGGCTGCCGAACAGTTCGTAGAAGAAATGGAAGCGATCCATCGTCAGCTGCAACTCAACTTAGACAGGGCCAAGGAGGAGTATAAGAGGCAGGCAGACAAAAACAGAAGGGAAGGTGAAACCATTAGGGTGGGGGACCAGGTGTGGCTGTCAACCCAAGGGTTACCATTCAAAGGGGGTTGTAAGAAGTTAAGACCCAAAAGATTGGGCCCATTTGAAGTCACGCAACAGGTCAACCCAGTGGCTTTCAGACTCCGGTTACCGAACCACATGAAGCTGCACCCAGTTTTCCACAGGTCGTTGCTGTCACCGTATAAAGGGGACAGAGAAGGGAGGTTCACCCGGGGACCAGCAATGGAGGAAAGGGAACACAGCAGCCATGTGGCGGAGATCCTAGATTCCAGGTGGAAGGGAGATCAAGTGGAGTATTTGGTAATGTGGGAAGGGGAACCGGAGTCGGAAAACACCTGGGTCATGGCAGAGGATGTCAATGACGAGGTCTTAATAGAAACTTTTCATCAGAGGTTCCCACGTAAACCTCAGTCTGTAGCGAGGTTCCGGAGGGAATACTTTGCAACCACAGATGAGGAAGAGGAGTTGGAGGGGTTCACAGATTCCGAGGAGGAGGAGGATTCAGAGACCCGGAACGGCAACCGATGGAGGGAAATGTTCGAGACGTCTGAAGATGAAGAGGATTCCTTTCGGGGTTTTACCTCCTCACCGCCCAGAGGAGAGGGAACGGGAGGGGGTGATGGGGGCCCTGGAGGGGAGGTGGATGTCAGGGAACTGCCATCGGAGGGACAGGTGGTAGAAGGGCTCACGGAGGTTGGGAGAGACCCAGCAGCGGAAGCAGGAACCAGCAGGGGGAGAGGTGGGTCTCTGAGGGAAAGCGAGCAAGAGGGAGGGCTCAGGGACACGTCCAGCGAGAACAGTGGGGAGGTTTCTGGACCTCCCATAGGGAGACCCACTCCTCGCCGGAAACTGTCACGCCGTGAGTCCAGAAGACGTGTTTCCGTTAAGGAGCTTTTATGTTGGAAGCGATTCCGAAAGCAGCCACTGTCGGAATCTGCGAGTGACTAGAGGAGCCATGTCTGAGGGGCTCCGTCACAGACAGAGGTTTGTGGACTTGAACAAACTCTGAGGGGATACGATTTTACGCACAAGCAGCTCATCATCCCATCACACATACGCAGCAAGAGCAGCCTCTGAAACATCCTGTGCCATCGTGCTTATTGCACTCAATGAAAAGTTTTCTTCCAGGAGCTACTCTTCCAAAATCCCTCGGGCACTGACACAGCCCTAGCTTGAGTCAGGCCTCTCTCCTTCTTGTCTGTGACACCAGCTCAAATAGCCCTGTACCATCTCAATGCTTTATTCGTATCAGATGTTCACGACCTCGTAAAATGTGTCTCCTTTCCTGCCTACCCCCTTTTCTTGGCGCGTGGAGATCTATCACCCCTCTTGAATCACCAGGATTCCCCCAAGGCCTTGCCTCATTCGGATCTGCCCTTGACATCAACCTCTGTCCTCTCCAGAGCCTCCTTTTAATAAGAGAAGCAAACCTGTTGTGCTTGATGCATTAGACAGGCGACCTCTGGTAGGTGAGATGAATTATGCAGGTGACCTCTGGCGGGTGAGATGTGCCACTCTGGAACCTCTCCACACCTGCTCTTGTT
The DNA here is from genome assembly GCF_964106645.2 of Podarcis pityusensis. Classification (NCBI taxonomy): domain Eukaryota; kingdom Metazoa; phylum Chordata; class Lepidosauria; order Squamata; family Lacertidae; genus Podarcis; species Podarcis pityusensis. The sequence continues at coordinate 20,543,346 of NC_138041.1, forward strand.
CCAGAGGTAGCGAGAAAGGAAAGAGAGGGAGAGTCTACAATGTGTAGAAAGGTACATGGTGGTTGGTTGGGGAGGGGAGGGGGAAGGAATTTGCTTCATTTAAATGATGGGTCTCTGAATGCAAAAAGGCTTGTGAGAGACGACAATGAGAATTTGGAGGAGGGCAACTTTGGAGTTCCCAGTTCCTTTGCAGTTTGCACCCTCTAATCACAATGCTTTGGCACAGCTTATCTATAATTTGCCCTGACTGAGGATACGTGGTAATCTCTGTGTGGCTTTAGATGAACCACTTAACTTGGGAGACCACCCAGTAAGTAGACAGCAGCGGGAGGAACAGGAACCAGCTTTGCTGGGAATATAGGCCTTGGGTGCAGTCCCAGCTCAAGTCCACTTCCCCCTTTTATGCTCCTTCTCTGTCATCACAAAGAGCCAGATCTAAGTTATGTAGCAATTTGCCCAAACTAGACTATTGGAGGTGCTGGGGAGAGGGTGGGTTGCCTAGCCAGAAGTCAAGAGGGCATTGGACGTGGCCTCAGATAGGTAGCAGCCTTATTAGAAAAACAAACCAACAAACTGAAACTGACACGGGGACAAATAGAAGAAGATGCCTTCACCCCGGTATGGTTACCCTTTGTCACATACACAGCCCAACAAGACGACAAGAAGAACCCGCCAATAGCATTCAAATCCATCTGGCTAACCTGATCCAACCACACATACACATACCACTCACACAGGAAAACAAATTTCTTTTTATTATTATTCAAAATTATAACAAGACATATTATCCAAAAACATATCATCCTTGTCCCCCCCCCCCATTTTTCCTCCCTCCCCCCCTCCCACACAAAACCCACTCACCCCCACCCCCTGACTTCCCTCAGTTCCAGTCTTTGGTTTCTCTAAGAATGCTGTTTTCTGCATGTTACAAAGTTCTATAGATCCTCAAACTATTTAGCTGATTATTATCAATAAAAAGTTTGTGAATGTTTATTCAAAACCTGCCAAGGAGTCCAGTTCACTTTGTTGAGTCTTCAGATACTTTGTAAAGGGTTCCCATTCATCCTTAAAGTCACAGTTATCCTTGTCCCATAGCTTATATGTCAGTTTTGCCAGTTCTGCATAGTCCATCAATTTTTCTTGCCATGTTTCTTTAGTTGGGATTTCTTCAGTCTTCCATCCTTGTGCTACCATGAAAACAAATTTCACTACAGCCAATCAAAGACAACCAACCACACCCTAGGCCACCCCCAACCTCTCTCAACACCAAAGAAACACAAGAAAATAGTAAAGAGAACCCAAACCAGTGACTCTGACACAAAACCCCACACATACACTAAGTAGAGCAGAAGCATTGCCACCTGACCCTGCCCCATTCACCATTCCCCCCTCTACCTCTTCCCCCTTTTCTTCCCAATGTAACACTAATGTCTCAAGAAATGAAATTGATCTATAGAAAATGTAACTTGAAAAAAAGAGACATTGCGCATACTTTTGTAAACCAAGAAATCTTTAATAAAAATATATTTTAAAAAAATAAAAAAGGAAATGTCCACATCTGGCTAAGGCCAATGCAAACTGACCTGATCTACACCACCTGGAGCTAACATGCAAATCAAAACTTTCAAACTTCCTGAATGTTCCCATGTAGTTCTTTGCTTGAACTTTTTTTAAAATGCATATTTGGAGGGTCACCTGAACCTTTATATCCCACCTTGATTTCCAAGATCATCTGCAGGAACATCACGTGTCATTCCCTGGGTTGGCAAGGCTCATTTCACAAGAAACTGAGCTTTCAGTGTCTTCAGCCCAATCCTGTGGAACACTCTGCTACTAGAGATCTAGCAGGCACCTTCTGTCCAACTTTAAGAGCCTGCTGGAAAACTATGCAGGCAATTAAGAATACATCCTTCCACAATGGTTAATTGAAGTATGTTTATAACTTCTTAATATGGTTTTTATTGCACGGCTATATGTTTTATTGCTCCAAACCACTTTGATGTGTCCTCCCCCCCCCCCCCCGGCATTATTTAATTAAATAAATAATTCTGCAAATTTACACCCTTTGGTTGCATTTTGTATTTTCTAAATAAATGTGGGAACAGGTTGGAATGGACATGGGTGGAACACATGTGGAAGCAAGATGGATTGCAAATATTTATTTGTATCAAAGATTTGCATATCACTTATTCACAGTTGTTGCTAAGCAGCCTACAAGGAGAGCCAATGCAAGAAGACTAAAAAGAGTTAAAACTATAGAATCAGAGTTCAGTTTAAAAGCCTGCTGGAATTTAAGTCTTCAGAAGGTGCTGGAAGTTCAGTGGGTAGAGGGACTATCTGGCTTTAACTGGATGGGAGTTCCATAACATTGGGTCCGCAATGCTGAATGCACAGTTCCTGGTGGAGCCAAGCTGTGCATCTGAGCCATAAGGATACACTAACAGTGATTCCCCTGAATACCTCAGTGATTGAGCAGGGATATAAGGCAGCTGGTTGTTTTCTGGACTGGAGGCTGGATGTGGGAGCAGCAGAAGCAGAGAGATGGGTGGGGTTGTCATGGAATTCTACTCAATATTGATCCAGAGCAGATTCCAATGTATAGTTAGCAGAGTAAAATCTTAAACACGTTGTGGGATTCCCAAAAAATAGACCAGAGGGAGTTGTATTTCATCCAGCAGAGCTTTACTGCTACCGAAGGCAAATGAGCATAATGGTCACAAATCCAATACATTCAGGATTGGCACAGTCCTTAAGAAATCCAGTTGCAGCAGACTTAACTTAAACTTACAATAACTTATAATAAGACTAAACCGTACCATTATAGCATATTATATACAGAACACCACACCAGAAGGAAAGAGATATTGAAACTCAGGCTCCTTCTGGCCCTACTTTTATAGTCAGCATGACTTTGACAGAAAGCGGTAACAGAACCAGTTTAAGGCAGCTGTACTCAGCTTCTCTGAAGGAATAACCCAAACATCACAAACCTTCTGCTTGTTTCTTTCACACAGAGAAGCTTCCAGAACCCTCTTGAATTAATGAGAATAGGAAAGATCTCTACACATCAGATCAATACTTTCTGCATTAAGAAATGCAAACTGACAAAGGTTCCCATCCTACAATTGGTGGACATCACAGAAGGTGGTCGAGAACCACACAACACATAGAATCATGGAACTGCAGGATTGGAAGGGGCCCCAAGTCAACCCCCTGCAATGCAGGAACCTCAGCTAAAGGATACCTGGCAGATGTCCATCCAACCTCTCTTTGAAAACCTCCAACAAAGGAGAGTCCACCACCTTCAAAGCGAGTCCATCCCACCATTATGAATAAGGTGAAATTGGGATTGTGGGGTTATAGGTTTTCTAATTATTATTACGTATTTTGTGTTTTCATTTTGTATTTTTATGTTGTGATCTCCCTGAGATCTTCAGATGAAGGGCTGTTCACAAATCTATCTATCTATCTATCTATCTATCTATCTATCTATCTATCATCTATCTATCTATCTATCATCTATCTATCTATCTCTATTAATTAAAACAAAGGAACTACCATACTGCTTTAAACAGTCATGGCTTCCCACAAAGGATTCTGGGAGCTGTCATTTATTGTGGCCCTGAGACCCCTAGGAGACCCCTACTCCCCTCTCAGAGCTATAAATTCCCAGTGTGGTTTAACAATCAATCTCTAACCCCAGAGATCTGTGGTTCTGATCCCACAATACCAAAACAATTGCAGAGCATTGGCACAAAAGCACTGTTTGCAATACGTGGTTTGTGATTGTGGATCTCTCTGTGTGTAATAGCTTCACAGGATTTCTTCCCAGCTTCTATTGTTCTAATTAAAATAATTAATCAAGGAAGCAAACAAATAAGGCCTGGGAAGGGGGTCAGGTGATCAAGGAAAGGAAGCGATGCATTGTGGGACTCCAGCCCTTCCTCCCCCTCCCTTCTCTCAAGAGCTTTTGTGTTTGAAATGATATCTATTTCTCTTTGTGACAGCACACCCTGACTGCTGCCTTGACGTTCTCCGGAGCTGACATCACGACCAGTATGACACTGATGCCTTTGGGCACAAATCAGAGTCGGTTTGCTCCTGTCCCTCTGCGCCGCTGTGCAGCGCCTGTAGCACCTCCGAGGGCCCCTCCCAGTGCTCCGGTGGGGGGACAGAGGGAGTGCAAGGGCCCTGATTGAAACCAGGAAGCAAAGAGGCATTTGCCAGCTTGCTAGCCTGGCTCCTAAATGCTCGCATCAAGGTCCCTTTTCAAACACACACTTCTTTTCCCCAGTGCATTTGCAAAGGCTGGTTTCTGCTCTCTGAAATCTGTGGGGAGATGCTAGCTTGGGCTGGAAAACAACTGCCTAGGCTGTATGATCAGATCAGCTGCTATTAGCATCAGGAGGGTGCTAATAATTCCAGACTTCCACGCTCATTACCTGTCGCCGGGCTTAAGTCATCAGCAAGAAAGTTGGAAAGCTTTAGGTTGTGTTGTAGGGGGGGAAATGGATTTGGCTTTGGTTGCCAACTCCCCAAGGGACTATGTGTCCCCTAAGTCCATGATCAGTCAGAGAAGAATGGATGGAGGCAGGATCCAATGAAAGCAAGGCAGATCTTTATTCTTCTGTTGCAACAGAGTCCCAGATCCCTCTCTTTGCAAGGTGGTGAGAGAGAAAGACCAAGAACAAAGTGTGCAGGAACCTTTAAAGACTTTAGATAATGCCCAACCCCTTAGCCAAAGACCATCCTAAAAGCATCATACATGCATCACAGAAGTAGGAGGTCTACCGCAGAAATTTGAGTGTGGCTTCTCTCCTTTTCTGCCAAGATACTTGATAACATTTTACTGATTGCATTACCTGGGCAGTCTGGCCATTATTTTGAGATGGTAAATACCTTAGTTCTTGAATCCAGGTCACAGGCATACCCTATTCATACACAAAATATGCCCTTAAGACAATATTTGTAGGATTTGTAGGGGGGGGGGGGGACGACTATTGGGAAAGGTGTCTCCAAGATATCTCCTTCTCTAGAGGAAATATTTAGAGTAATTAAAAGAGCCAAGATGGCTTTTTAGAATTGTTCTGTGTGCTACAATAATGTGTAGTATTCTCAGGGAATGTTTTGAAGGGTGAAGGATCTGTTTTCTGTGGAGTGTCTGTCTGCTATGTGGGTGTACCCTAAAAATTTTTAAACAGTTGGAAGCTGGCAAAGGGGGTCTTTGAAATGGCATCAGGGCTGTGGGTACTGGGTGTCTTGGACAGCACAGCATACCAAGGGCCCCTTTGTGCACTTAGGGTATGTGGGGAGCTGATAGGATAGCTCTTAGCACTGGTGGGTGGTGCCATTGAGGCTGTTGGTGCAGAAGACAAGGAGGTCAACAGAAGGTGGAGCCAGAGCCTGCATTGGTTGGAGTCAGAGACTGCATTGTTGCATTGTCATTGCTGCCCTTAATGACTTGGGACCAGTTTACCTATGAGATCACCCTACTTTAGATATGTCAGTGGAACTGGCAACCGTTACAGGTGTCACGCAATACCTGTTCCGCATTTGTAAGAACTCAACCTTTTATTGTGGTGGCACCTACACTTTGGAACTCCCTGCTTATTGCCATTTGGGCATCTCCCCAGACAAAATGTTTAGATATGTAGGAAGTTGATGCGAGTTTCAACTGGTTTTTTAAGCTTCGCTACTTGAAAGTTAGAGGGACGCGGGTGGCGCTGTGGGTTAAACTACAGAGCCTAGGACTTGCCGATCAGAAGGTCGGCGGTTCGAATCCCCGTGATGGGGTGAGCTCCCATTGCTCGGCCCCTGCTCCTGCCAACCTAGCAGTTCAAAAGCACGTCAAAGTGCAAGTAGAGAAATAGGTACCGCTCCAGCGGGAAGGTAAACAGCGTTTCTGTGCGCTGTTCTGGTTCGCCAGAAGCAGATTAGTCATGCTGGCCACATGACCCGGAAGCTGTACGCCGGCTCCCTCGGCCAATAAAGCAAGATGAGCACGGCAACCCCAGAGTCGCCCACGACTGGACCTAATGGTCAGGGGTCCCTTTACCTTTTACTTGAAAGTTATTGCTGTTAATTTTCCTTTTGGAGTTTTTAAAATCTTTTTTGTAAACTGCTTTGAGGTTGTTGGTTTTTTTAAAAAAAAAAAACCACCCCATGCAATCAAGCAGTGTATAAATTTTACGAAGTAAGTAATTAATAAGATGTATATTGTACTACACGCTGCCTTAAATGGCTGTAAATTATTTCACGGTCATGCTGTTCATGCTTTGGGATCTGCAGGATGAATATGGAAAGCTGCCTCATACTGAGTCAGACCACTGGTTTATGTAGCTCAGTATTGTCTGCACTGACTGGCAGTGACTCTCCAGAGTTTCATGAAGATGCTCTAACCACTGTGCTACAGCCCTTCCTTTATGACACAGGAATGTATTGAGTCAGGCCATTGGTCCATCCAGCTCAGAATTGTCTACACTGACTGGCAGAAGCTCTCCAGGATTTTGGGCAGTGGACATTTCCAACTTGGAGATGCTGGGGGTCAAACCTGGAATCTTCTGTACGCAAAGAACATGCTCAAATCACTGCATTGCAGTCCTTCTGTTCAGTACCTTGGTCCATCTATCTCAGTATTGTCTACACTGACTGGCAGTGGCTCTCCAGGGTTTCTGGCAGGGAGTCTTTGCTTGGAAATGCTGGGAATGGAAGCTGGGACCTTCTACATGCAAGGCAGATGCTCTACCACTGAGCTGCAGCCCTTCCCCATATAGTATTTTTGAAATATAGGAATGTGCCTTTCATTGAATCAGATCCTTGGTCCATCTATCTCAGTACTGTTTACACTGACTGGCAGCAGCTCTTGAGGGTTTCAGATAGAGGTTTCTCCAAACCCAACAATGCATGTACTCTGTGACTGAGCAACATTTCCCCATGTCATATTATAATTAATATAATTGCTAAGAAGGTAAAGGACTACTTAGGAACAGTCTCACACATACAGGTTCTCTCCTGAAAACAAGAAGAATAAATATTCACCACTGTCCTAGCTGCAGGACACACAACCAAGTGAACTCCTCACTCTTCAGCTGAGCTGTGCAATTCCCCCCCCCCTTAGATGTAGCCTGTGGTTTGTCAAAGAAGTTGAAAGCAACACGAGCCTTTTCTTGTCTTTCTTTTTTTGAGGTGGACAATAAATCCTAAGGCATCCATCTGCTCTGGTGCATGAAATAATTCTTGGGCATGAGTCCATCGAACCAGCTAGGCCACTGAAGAGATCATCTATGAGATTCCATCAGCTTGACCTGGATTGAAGTCCCTAGGCTCTTAATTATATCCTTAGGCTTTGATGAAGGCTGATCTATTGGAGAGAGAGAGAGAGACAGAGAATGAATCTCATCCATGTGGTGGGATGGGGAAATCTTGAGTTTTTAATGATAAAGGGAGAGTCAAGGGTACCACATGATCTAGGCATCATTGCTTCCTCTCCAAAGTCACTGTCAGGCAAAAGCTGCCTCTGGGTTCCATCATCAAGCCATAGGACTAACATGGGAATGTAAGAAGCCACCTTACACCAAGCCAGACCATTGGTCCATCCAGTGGCATAAACAGTTTGCCAGTGCCCGGGGCCACGCGGTTGGGAGAAAGGGAAACGGACAGAGCACGCATGCACATTCAACTGCTTAACGGCATCCGTGTCACCCAGGTGGTTTCAGCCGCAGAGATAATACGAGTCGTTCTGTTGTCTGGAGAGGTCATTTCCTGGTTTGCATGGAGAAGCCGTTTTCAACAGAGTCCAGTGACGGAAGCATGCAGCTGTGTTGAGGCACTGCTGGGTGTTGAAATTTTACACCCCCTAACAATTTTGCATCCGGGACAACTGTTCCTTTGCCCCCTCTCCCATGTCATGCCACTGCATCCATCTAGTTTAGGATTGTCTACGACTGTTTTCTGGAGTTTGGGACAGAAGTTCTTTCCATCCCTACCTGGAGATGCCAGGAATTGAACCAGATGCTCAACTACCATTCTTCAGCCGTTCCTTAGAAATAAAATATGTTCCCAGTCTTCATGGTTCTAAAATAAAATAAAGAAGCTTCCTTATATTGAAACTGACCATTAGCTCACCTAGCCTAGTATTGTCTACACAGACTGGCAGCACCTTTTAGACAGGGTACATTGCCAGGAATTGAACCTGGAACATTCTGCATGTAGAGCAAATTCTCTACCAATGAGCCACTGCCCTTCCCCTAAAGAAGAGGGAGTTGGGGTTGGAAAAGAGATTGCTTATTAAACCACTCTGAAAATTGTATCTGTGTCAGGGTAAAAGGAGTCACCTAACAACTCTCAACCCTTAATGAACTACAGTTCCCATGATTCTTTGTGGGACGACATGGTACAATCCTGCTTTATATTGTTGTAAACAAAATCTGCCCTTTTTCCCTTATGGGGCATGCAAGAGCCCATATAGAGTCCTTACGTGGGTTCCCTATTGGTAGGAGAAAATAACAGAAGCCAACCAGAGACTATTGAGAAGTAAAGCAGCTAGTAAGCCTGATCTTTATTAAAGCTGTTGCAATAGGGTGCTCCCCTCATACGCAGGAGGACAGAGGAGGACCCAGAACAAAGGTGTGCCTGCCCTTATATAGACATTTTAAACTGCAGTCCCTGGAGCTTAAGACCACCCCTCCATACATCATACATACATCACAGAAGGAGTGTAACCCAAGACCACCCCCCACAAACATCATACCTACATCACAGAAAAGGTGGTCTACAACAGAAATTTGAATGTTGTTGTTTTTCCTGTCTGTCAGGTTATCTGATAATGCCTTATCTGATTGCCTTTCCTGGTAGTTTGCCCATTCCTTTGAAATGGTGATTACCCAATTCCTGTAACAATGAAGGTTTTTTCACCTCCTCCCTCCTTGCAGAGAAACATTTGGTCAGCTTGGGAGTCAAAATGGTTTCAGGTCAGTCTTCCTGTGCTGATCTATGTACGTGCTTGGTTGGTACATTTATGAACATTAATTATATAGGACCTTAAATTTTATTATTACAATATGTATCGTGCAGATGGGGCCTTTCTCTAACTAGCCAAGGCCCCATCTGCACCATGCATTTAAAGCAATATCATGCACAAGCCCATGAACGCAAACATCCAAGCCAGCCAGAGACATGGTTATTGTGCAAGGCCAGGGAACAGCTCTCAAAGCGGACAGCAGAGCACAGCTGGAGAGAAGTTGTGGTCTGGGAGGATCGTGACCTAAGGACCAGATGGAGAGGCCTGAGCAAAACTGTCCCAAGAAGAGAGGAAGAGAAGATCATAACACTGGAAGCATGAAGAATTATTCCCAGCCTCAGGGGGTGTTGATAACGTCCACAGTGACGAAACAGACAATGCTGTACGGTGAAGGTCCGCAGAATCCCCCCCCCCCGGCTCCCAGGAGCCTTGTAAAAAATGGATATAAAAAAGCAGCAAATTTGCCTGCAGAATTTAAGTCCATTTCCACAAAACACAGGCAGCCAATGCGTCTGGTTTATGTCAGGCCAGACGCTCCGAATGAACCCACTGGAGGCATTTCAAACAAACGTAACGCACCACCTACTAACAGAATAAATCAATTAGAAGAACAAACTTTCAGAGAACCTAGTGGGAGGGGGGGAATACCATGGAAAGTTGATCCTTTGTTGTCACACACTCCCCCCCCCCTTCAGCTATGAGATTAATACATTTTCAGGGCGGGTTTCATAAAACAATGGGACCCCCTGAAGAAAGATCTTACTTTGGGGCCATTTGTTTTTGTTTAGTGGAGTATGCATTGAGTGATATATATTTTTCTCTCTCCTCCTCCTCTCCCCAAAGGGAGGTTTGCATTTGTGTATTTCAACTGTACATTAAAGGGAGGCATCCTATCAGCCCCGAGAGCAGATGAAAAATATCCCTTTTCACCGGGCTTTTGCTCATTTGTTTCTGGGTCTGACCACAGAAGAATGAAGGCAGAGAAGTTGGCAGGTAAGATTAAAAACTGTGCATTCAAGGGCTACGGCGCACTGAGTTGTTTGAAAACACGGCCAGTTCTTTGATTCACACATCTTGTGAAATGACTCTCAGCTCTAGCCTTCATATCTTGTCATTACAGAGTAAACAGCCAAGCTTTGCTGAATATATATTGCTGCACACACCTCAGTCTCTGAGGTGTGAGAGACTCCAGCGCTTACCCAATGTGGAATCAAGTTTCTGTGGAATGAAGGTGTCTTTAGGATACATATGGGTTTATGTATGTATGTGACTTACCCTCTAACACATCAAAGGGAAAAACCGGGACGCTACCATCTGGGACACCATTTTCCCGTTTTTTCTCACCATGCTGAGCCGTGATTTCCCCATGATAAAAGTACTTTTGGGGGGCACTGTGCCCCAAAACTCGCATTTTTGGAGTGCCAAACAACATCGCAGCCCTGAAAAATGTGCTTTTACCATGATGTCGAAATCATGCGAGATCACGGCACCCAAGATGGCCAACATGCTCTCATGAGAAGAAATGAGATGTTCAAGTTTGGTGTGTGTGTGTGTGTGTGTGTGTGTGTGTGGCAGCAGTAGTCTGAACATAGGATGGAGGAGCTCACAGCATTAACACTCCAACAGATCTTGCCTCTCCATTAGCTGCCCAGGGACAAAATAAAAATAAAAATGGAATCTCATTTTTTGTCATTTGAAACCAGTGGTTCGGGTTCTCTCCTCCAGAGCTTTTCTCTCTCTCGTTCCAAAAAAAGTGGAGCGCCTGGTTGCTAAACATTTCAAAGCTGATAACTGCAGCCCATCATACTTCTCAGTAATCGCTATAGGGATACCAACTAATACAGCAAGATTAGCAAAGAGGGAGAAGTTCTGGACACATTGGACCTGTAGACACCACACAGCCTGAACCTGGAGGTATCATAGTCCCATCATTGCTGCGCTTCAGGGAATGAAGCCCTTCTGAGAATTCCATTCTCAAAGCTCTAGAGCTGTCACCTTGGAAACAGCATCCTTTCATGTTGATCAGAGCAGCTGATGGAGGCAGCAGTCGAGACATCCTGCAACATAAATAATACTAATGAAATACTTTGTTTTGTCAATCACAGCAACATTTCTGTTGTTGTTGTTTTGTAAATTTATTTATTTGGTTTTTCAATTCAAAGTTTTAAAATCACATATCCAACATACATCATAAAAACAAGATTCCAAAGAATCTCCTGGACTCCCTCCTCCCCTTTGTGGGTCTTATTGTTAATCATTTCCTCCTGCATCATAGAATCATAGAGTTGGAAGAGACCACAAGGGCCATCGAGTCCAACCCCCTGCCAAGCAGGAAACACCATCAGAGCACTCCTGACATATGGTTGTCAAGCCTCTGCTTAAAGACCTCCAAAGAAGGAGACTCCACCACACTCCTTGGCAGCAAATTCCACTGTCGAACAGCTCTTACTGTCAGGAAGTTCTTCCTAATGTTTAGGTGGAATCTTCTTTCTTGTAGTTTGGATCCATTGCTCCGTGTCCGCTTCTCTGGAGCAGCAGAAAACAACCTTTCTCCCTCCTCTATGTGACATCCTTTTATATATTTGAACATGGCTATCATATCACCCCTTAACCTCCTCTTCTCCAGGCTAAACATGCCCAGCTCCCTTAGCCGTTCCTCATAAGGCATCGTTTCCAGGCCTTTGACCATTTTGGTTGCCCTCCTCTGGACACGTTCCAGTTTGTCAGTGTCCTTCTTGAACTGTGGTGCCCAGAACTGGACCCAGTACTCCAGGTGAGGTCTGACCAGAGCAGAATACAGTGGCACTATTACTTCCCTTGATCTAGATGCTATACTCCTATTGATGCAGCCCAGAATTGCATTGGCTTTTTTAGCTGCCGCGTCACACTGTTGGCTCATGTCAAGTTTGTGGTCAACCAAGACTCCTAGATCCTTTTCACATGTATTGCTCTCAAGCCAGGTGTCCCCCATCTTGTATTTGTGCCTCTCATTTTTTTTGCCCAAGTGCAATACTTTACATTTCTCCCTGTTAAAATTCATCTTGTTTGTTTTGGCCCAGTTCTCTAATCTGTCAAGGTCGTTTTGAAGTGTGATCCTGTCCTCTGGGGTGTTAGGCACCCCTCCCAGTTTGGTGTCATCTGCAAATTTGATCAGGATGCCCTTGAGTCCATCATCCAAGTCGTTGATAAAGATGTTGAATAAGACCGGGCCCAAGACAGAACCCTGTGGCACCCCACTAGTCACTCTTCTCCAGGATGAAGAGGAACCATTGATGAGCACCCTTTGGGTTCGGTCAGTCCCCCAGTTACAAATCCACTTTTATAATAATCCAAATCTTTTACATCTCCATTATATCCAAAATCCACCATTAAACTACAGGTGTCATTCCAATCCTACTAACGATTTTAAACTGTTTACAATGATTTTTAAGATAAATTATAATTTTTTCGCATTCCTTATTAAAATTTTGATCTTCTTGATTTCTGATTCTTCCGGTCATTTTTGCCATTTCGTCATAATACATTTATATTATTGTAGTGATTTAGCTAAATCCTAAAAGAGATCCAGAGCAAGCTTGTGTGAAGTTCTGTTTTGATCTTTCATAACTTTTGTTTTTCAGTGTTATCTATGATATGTGAAGTGTGAATGTGGCCTAAATGATTTGCCACCCTGTGACAAATCAGATGTGGGACACTGGCACGTCAGGCACTCCTGTCTTCCACTGCCTCCCGCAGTTTGGTCAGTTTGGTCAAACTCATGCTGGTGGCTTCGAGAACACCATCCAACCATCTCGTCCTCTGTCATCCCCTTCTCCTTGTGCCCTCCATCTTTCCCAACATCAGGGTCTTTTCCAGGGAGTCTTCTCTTCTCATGAGGAAATCAACCCTGAGTGCTCACTGGAAGGACAGATCGTGAAGCTGAGGCTCCAATACTTTGGCCACCTCTTCCCAGGTAACTATGAGAATTGTAACTCTGGGTAGAGAACAGGAACAACTAACAACTCTCAGCACCCTTTGTAAACTACAGATCTCAGAATTATTTGAAGGAAGCCGTGGCGGTTTAAAGTGCTTGTACAGCTTGAAATTTAAGGTGTGAATGTAGCCTTAAAAGCCCCCAATGTCTCAGGGCTGGTGTCTTCAGGCAGAGCTTCCCCAGTCCATCACACAAGCAGTTGCAAGAACTCAAACTAGAGCATTTCCATCACTTCTGAACTCTGTGCACTCCTTTCTGATGGCTTCAACCCAAGTCATTTGGCATAACTGGGGCTGTTTGTTGACTGTTTTCGTTCGATTGGAAGCTCTGCAGAAAAAAAGGAGGGGAGCAGGATGTGCCCTTGCAAAAAGGAAAACAATTACCCAATGAGGAAGGCAACCAAAGTTGGCCGGACCACCAAGGAGAACCTTGAAATGAGACCACCCAGCTCCTTGCTGGAGAGAAGTGGCCTCTGTCTCCTCCATGGGTTCTTGGCCGATGTGATGCCGTGGACTTCTTGCAAGTGACCCATTAGCGGTAAATCATCCCAGCCGCCCACCCTTGTCTCCCATTCTTGGCTCCATCCTGCTCTTTCTTTGAAAGAGACTCCCACTCCCAAGCGTTGATAGCCATCTTAAACAAGCATGTCCCTGGACTTATCCTGCATGTCACATTATCTCCTTTCTGTCTGGGATAGCTGCTGTTCAAATGCAAAGGGGAGAAGAGAGGAGAGGGCTTGTAATAGCCCCATTCTGAGGCTGCTGCAAAGGAAGTTAAAGCTGAAGGCTGATGAGGAGAGAGAGAGAGAGAGAATGCCAGCTTCCAAAAATGCCCTCTGCATCCACAAAGTCATCTTCTCCTCGTCACAAAGTGCCCCCTCCCCACCACCGCCCTCTGTCATTTTATCACCCAGCTCACTCATCTGCGTCACTGACATATGTACTTAGCAGCTGTTATCGTGGGTGGCAAAGAAATAAGTGGCAGGTATCAAACAGAAACAAAGTTGGCAGCTCAGCATCAATATTTCAGGGAGGGCAGAGAGAGAGAGAGAGAGAGAGAGAGAGAGAGAGAGAGAGAGAGAGATTGCAAACGTGTGTGTCCCGGCCTCTTGAATTTCATACAGAATCTGAACAGAGAAGAACTCTCTGAAGCACACAGGGTCGGTTTTCAGTGTAGACGTCAGAAGGTCCTAGCTCCTCTTGCGGTGATCCTGCAATATGTTGCGAGACAATCTGTCAGAGTTTCCCCTGAGTGCGACGCGATGTTAGGCACCTCCGCTGCCGAATGTGCAAATGCTGAGCAGCTGGAGAGTGTGTGCGTGGGGGGGGGGTATAATGTAAGGCACACAAACACACACACACACATTTACCCCCACCCCCACGCCATCATGCCACCATTTTGCTGAAGGGCCTGCGCGAGAAGACAGTGGCGGGAAGCGCCTTTGACAGAGGTGGGGAGAGACATATTTTTCTCCTTCTTCTTCTTCGCACAATTATATGTGGGTCAGATTAACCTCTGCTAGTCAGGATTCCCAAAAGATGCTGCTGTTATGAAGGCACTTTACTGAAAACTTCCAAGTGCCAGCTACATACCCTCCAACACTTCTCCGGTGGAAATAGGGACACCCTATTCAATAATAATAATGATAATGATAGTAACTGCATTGTTATTTATATCCCAGCCACTCTGTGCAGCTGCCGTAAAAACACAAAGAAACAATAAACATTAACAAAACCTTCCCTATACAGGGCTGTCTTCAGATGTCCTCTAAAAGTTGTCTGGTTACTTAGCTCCTTGGCTCGAGGATTGCATAACTCCATACCCTCCAACATTTCTCCAATGAAAATAAGGACATAATAAGGAAAAAGCAGGACATTCTGGGATCAAATCAGAAACCGGGACTTCTTCTGTAAAGCCTGGACTGTCCCTGGAAAATAAGGACACTTGGAGGGTCTGTCAGTGTATGGTGAAGTGGTTAGAGTGTTAGACTAAGACCTAGGAGATCAGGGTTCAAACCCCCCACTCAGCCACAAAGCTCACTGGGTATGGCCTTGTGCATGTTCTCCACCTAGCAGCACAGCTCAGAAAGGAAGCCATAATATTGATGATGGTGAAGAAGATGAAGATGATGATGACATGCTTTAGCTGGCTCGCCTCATCCTCATGCAACAGCCAATGGTTTGTTTTTTTCCAGCTCCGTGTTGACTTCTACTTCACGCAACCCAGTAAGTCTGTTTCCCCACACCATGTTATGGTGCTATCTGACCCTGCCTGCCCACGCGTCTTATCGACCCTCCCCGCTACTTTGCCTTTGATGTTATTTGCTCTCGCGGGATAAACTTTCACCCTGATCCCTGCACCTGGAGGACAGTGCACCTCTGAGATCATTCAAATATTTGCACGACACCAACCTCTGACTCCCTGGACGTGAGCGGTGGCACAAAGAGGTGCAGGTGAAGACCACGTTGGAGAGGCGGAGGGTGTGAAGTTCGCACACCAGGGATGATGCAACGGACTGTTGGCTCCCACCAAGGGCCTCTGGGACTCAGAGATTGCAACATGAAGAGAAAGCACTGTGGTTAAAGAACTGCCTGGTTGGTTTTGCCAAATTGCTTCCAGGAAGATGCTATAGGTAGCGTATACAAGCCGCATCAAATCCTATGCCTCAGGGTTGACCCAGAACACAGCCCTCACTTTGCATGCCAGTTTAATTCCAAGCATCTGTACATAGGCCCAGGAACATCCTTTCCAGAAACCCCATTTCACCATTCAGACATTCAGAAATCCCCAGATCCAAAGTTTGGTTTGACATTTGAAAGATGAATATTGTGCCTTGAAGTGCAAATACGTCACTTGAGATTTCATTATTGACAGTACCACCTATTACAATACTATCCCACCTGTCCTCCAAACATGGTTCTCTCCATCTCTGTACGTTATCCTCACAACAACCCTGTGAGGTAGGTTAGGGCGGGAGACTGCAGCCAGCCCAAGTTCGCCCAGTGAGCTTCACAGGGATGAGTAGGGACTTGAACCTTGGTCTCGCAGGTCCTAGCCTGACACTCTTAACCACCGCACCAAAAATAGCTCTGGATTTATCGGGCCTCTGGCTTGGAAAATCTGCAGCTCAGTGGTAATGCAGATTCCTTTGCCTGTCAAAGTTCCTTGGCATCTCTGGGTCAGTCTGGGGAAGACCCCTGTCAGAGATCTGTGAGGGCTGCTGCCAGTCAGTGTAGACAAAAATGTATTTCCTATTATCCTAAGTAAGTGTTCCCTGTACATTTAAAGCAAAAAAAAGAAAAAGAAAAAGCAGGCATTAATATGAAGAAGAAGAAGAAGTCCACTAATAAATAATTCCCATTGGTAAAATCTTGACTATGTCCCTTACCATTATGGTTATGTGGCTCATAGTAGGACACACTTGTCGAGTTCTACTTTTAACAACCCTAACAAATTTTGCTAACTTGTATAGTGGGAGGAAGCTTATGATCCTTTAAGGCAGGGATGGGGAACCTATGACTTTCCGCATTATCTTGAGCCTCCACATCCCACCAGTCCCAACCAGAATCACCAATGCTCAGGGATGATGGGAGTAGTAGTCAAGAAATACCTGTTTTGGGTTGTTGTTTTTTAGCAGAACAGGTTATTCTAGGCCTGATTTGCCTCGGGTTATTTGCTCATCTAGCCCAGTTATGTCTTTTCCAAAGCTTTTTTAAACTGATGCATCAGGCCAGTGGTCCATCTATCCCAGCATCCTATTCTCACCGTGCTCAACCAGACGCCTCTTCTGGGTATCACACAAGCAGGACCTGAGGACGGCAGCATTCTCCCCTCAGCTGCAATTCCCAGCAGCTGGTATTCAGAACATGCCCTCCAACATTTCTCTGCTGAAAATAGGGACATTCTACAGGAGGCAAAACACAGCCAGCAGGGTTAGTAGCAGTCAGTGATGGCAGCTTCATAGGCCATAGGACTTGCCAGCTGCCCTGCTGAGGGAGTGGCTCCATGTTCTCCTCAAAGTTGCGTTCCAGTAAAATTGGTTGCTGCCCAGGGGTTGTGAAAGGGCATTGCTGCTGAAGGGAAAGGCTCTGCCTCTCGACGGGCACTGTGGTTCTGCTTTCCTTTAAAACCTCTCCCCTTTCCTCTCCCTCTTGCACCATTTGTGTTGGATTTTGCTCGCTCGCTAATGCAACATCTAAGAACCCATCGCCTGACTGGTGGGAAGCAGGGTGGTTAAGTGTCAGGAGATTTATTTAATTGTCCAGCTATTAGGGAAAAGCACGATGTGAGCAGATGGTCCGTCGAGCGAAAGCTTTTATGCTTTTAATGGAGGTGTTGCTGCTGCTCTGTGCTGATTAGAAGTTAAATAGCAGCAATTTCCACAAGTATACCTTGGAAATAATCGCTGGTTGGTTCAGTGGCCCAAGCGACTGCTCGGTTTAACGCTGTCAAAGAAACTCAACCAACCCACCTAAAAAGAATGATTATCACCCCTGGTGTTTCCCCTCCCAACCCTCAATGCCCAAACGATTCATTATGCTGCAAATTCAACATTCAGGGACAGAACCCAGTTTAATTAGACAGCAAATAAGTTGTCCAGAGGAAAGCTTCATGAATGATAGGTCTACATGGGCCTTGGAATGAAGGTACAGCATCTGGGTGTGCATGGGCCCCAAGATTGGCCTTGTATCTGTGTATTTTTTAAGGATTTTCTATTTGTTTCTGGGTCATTGTGTTCTCCCACTACCAGAAGTGTAGAAGTCAGGGTCATCGGGGTGTGTAAAGAACCATTGCTATTTCTGCAGCAAGAGTCTCCAGGACCCTGTAGCCACCCAATCATCATAAAAGGGGAGATTTTAGCCACTGAGAAGTTTTCTCTCCTTGTGTGTCGATTGGAGTCAAACAGAGTGAAAGGAGGTGAGTCAGCTGCAGAAGATTGGCTCCTCAGGTCACTCTGGAGAAAGTGTGTGGGAAGGAGTTGTTGTTCTGTATTCTGCAAAGCTGAGCATTTAGGAACACTGAAAGCACAATGGACTTCAGCGTCAAGAGAATGCGGGTGTGAGCAGTGGTGGAGCTTCATGCTCTGGCACTGGGGGATGGAGAGCAGGTGGGGGCGGGGCTGGCACACATCTTGGGGGCATGGCGCGCCACCCGCAGGGGTGTCCTGGGGGCGTGGCACGCCGCCTGCGGGGTGGGGTGCCCAGTGCAGGTGGGAGGCAGCTGCAATGGCACCCTACCGGGATTGCACTGCCGGGGGCGGTGCGCTCCCCCCCCCACTCCTCTTCCTCCGCCAGTGGGTTCGAGTTCTGTTATGTACAATGGTTCCATTACCAGCACCTCCAATTGGTGTTGGGGATATCGTTTGCCGGAAGCCTTGGGCAGCCTCTGCCAGTATAGACAAGTCTGAGCCAGGTGGACGAAGATTCTGACTCACTTTAGTAAAGGAGTGTAGCTCAATGGTAGAACATCCATTTTGCACGCAGATGTTCCCAGTTTCAGTCCTCAGCATTTCCAGGTACAGTGGGGAGCAATTTCTTCCTGAAGCCCTGGAGAGCTGCTGGCAATCAATGAAAACAATACTGAGTTAGGCGGACCGATGGTCTGCCTCAGTGTAGTGAAGAGCTATGGCTAAGGACAGAGCATCAAATTTGCCTGCTGAAGGTCCCAGGTTCAATTCCCAGCATCTCCAAGGAGAGCTGGAAGAGACCCGAGTCTGAAAACCTGGGTAGCCTGATGGCGCACATGTGAGATCAGGACACCATGCGACATCGGCACATTGGGAGCAGGGCTTTTTTCAGCCGGAACTCACCAGATCTCAGTTCCAGCACCTCTCAGGTCCGTCTCAGTTCCGTCATCACTTTTTCTAGAAAAATAGCACTGGTCAGGAGGAGCCAGGAGGCAGAGCCAAACACGGCAGTAGCACAGCTTCAATGGCTGGCAACTCCTGCTCCTGCTGCCACTGGCCACCCCATCTTCCCCTTATGTGGCAAGAGGAGGAGGAGGAGCCGCCATTCACTGAATTCGTGCCATGCTTTGCTCCATGATCAACCTCCTCTTCCTCCGCCTGCCACCACCATCAGCCAGGGGCTTCCCTCCTTCCCTTTTCCTCTGTGGCAGGAGTCGTCGTCGTCTCACACACTCGGCTTTGCGCTCGGCCTCCTCCATCCCCTGATCATTCAGAACGTTGGGGGGCTAGCCCCTCCCCCCAAATATTGGGGGGACCCAAATGAGCTGGACCCCTAGGAGTTGGCACCTATGTCCTTCCCAAAACCCTGGAGAGCTGCTGCCAGTGAAAGTAAACAACAAATGGTCTCACTCAGTCTAAGGCAGTTTCTGAGGTTTCCTAAACCAGGCATGCCTCTACCGTGCTTTGGCCCAGCTGAGAAGCCCCCACCCCCAGCAGCATAGCTGTCAACTGTTCCCTTTTTTAAAGGGAAGTTCTCTTATTCCGAATAGGATTCCTCGCAAGAAAAAGGAAAAGTTGACAGCTATGCCCAACAGCATTTTGGGGATTTCGTTTGCTTGTCTTGAAAACCGATATTAAAATGTGCTTAGGGTGGGGGATAGAAAATATGAACACGTAGCTGTTCAGGACCAAAAAAGACAGATCAACAGTGTATTTTTGAATGTATTCATTCCTCCCAACCCTGAAAATAAGAAAAAGTTTTGTGACAGGCTCACCCCTCCATCCAACACACATCCTCCTTGTTCCAGACTCGACACTGCTGCTTCTGAGCGTCTTTCCGTCTGCCGGCCGTGAGGCTTTCTAACAAGCTGATGATTCACGACTGCGAATATTTGGATAATAAGGAACTAGGTTATCACCCTTGACACGGGGAGTTGGGGAAAGCTGTGCGTGGTATGGACAGAATGTCACAAAAATGAAACTGGGTTGCATTCTAAACCAGAGCTGTTATAATTGCCAGACAAGAGTCAAGGAAGCTGAACCAATGTCCTCTGCTCTTCCCAGCGCCTTGGCAGCTTAATTCCCCTCCTTCTGCGCTGGAGGGAAGAGGAGAAGCAAGAAATGTTGACATGGGGATGCTGACAGGCGCCATTTCTTTAATCAGAATCACACACAGGTATAATTGTTTCTTACCATGCTAGTGTCTAGGCAGGGACAAGGGGTTGGAGCCAGGACAGGCAAAGCTTAAGGGGCATCGCAGGCACTGGTCAGCCCATCATCACCTTCTACAGTGCCTACAAAAAGTCTGAGGAGAAATCTCTTCAAAAATCCACAATGCCATGAGAGACTGTTTGCTCTTCCTTCTTGCCTTGTTCCTGTTTCCGTTGGCTTGGCTTCACCTACATTGAAAACACTCCCTTAAAATGCCCCACAAAAAAAATAAAAAATGCCTCACATTTCATTGGATTCCAGAAGTAGATATGCTCCTTTCCATCCATTCTGAACATAGGAAAGGTGCAAAGAGCTTCTCTCTCAATGAGGCATCTGATATAGGTATGGTTTTTCTCTTTTAATGAGATGAGGTAGGGGGCCTTGCGGGGGAATGTGTGCGCCATTTTGTAGCCCTGTCTCTTTTTCTGCTGTTTCAGACATGACAGCCATTTTGTGTGATGCCACCCTCCCACACACAAAGCAGCGATTTTGTGTTATGTTCCCAGCAACCATAGACATTTTGTCACGTCCTCCCCCAACAGCCATCTTGTGAATGGGTCCCACAGCACTTCCTCAGAATTACGACCAAAATCAGGCAAAGTCATACCAGATTCGTGTTTTGGACCACCATCTTGATTCAAAATGGTGGCCAGCATCCCAATGTAAACACGCACACAATGCCAGGTTTGGTGAGGATATAGCAATCAGTGTCCAAACACACAGAGAGCAAACAGACAAGCCATTTCTCAAAATATATAGTAGATTTTATAATTTAATGAATTCCATATTTTATTTCATGTTGTGAGCCGCCTGGAGCACAATTCACTAATGAAAGGCGGCAGACATGCAAATCATTGATAGATATGATGATGATGTATCAGCACAGATGCAGTGTCCAGTGAAATTATATTCCCCTCTTCCCATCCATCACCTCCCTTGGCAGCCTGGAGTCTTCCCAACTGTCTTTTTTCAGGTGTCCTGCCAATCTCAGGGCGAGGGAGAACAAGGTAAGCCTGTTCTGTGTCTGTCTTCCATCCCAGAGCTATGCCAATGGGTCCAAGTGAAGAGGGGGACAGGGAAGGGGCGATGACAAGACGCTTGCTGTGCTGACATGAGACAAGCAACTTCTGAATAAAGACAACACCCTCCTAACTCACCCCCCCACCTGTGCCATGAAAGGAGGGGCACTAAATGCCATTTAACAAATCTTCTTTCAGCAGGACACCCATTCCAGCCAGTGGGAGAGCTGTCAGTAAAGGAAGAGCTATCCATCCTGGCTGAGGACAGGGAGCGATGGGAGGCAGCCAGGGCTCATCTCCTCTCGCCAGCCCAAGTGATGGGATCCTGACAGCCTTGATGGATTTATCACCCCTCAGGTGGATCAACACCCAGGCAGGAGTCGGCTGGTGGGGCGGGGGGAGCCAGGAAAGGCATTTGGTGAGCCACTGGGAATGCGAGACGGAATGTCCAACTGTAGAAGGACAGGATAACTAACAAGCACAATGGACGTGGGGCAAGGGGGAAAGGAATGATGCACAGCATGAGAAAAGGGGATAGAGAAAGGTTTTGCTCCCTCTCTTGTAACACTAGAACTGGCAGACATGTTGGAAGAGCCAGGACTGATAAAAGACAGCGCATTTTATGCCGTGCATAGTTAAACTGTGGAACTCACTCCCACAGGAGGCAGTGACAGCCATTAAGTTGCATGGCTTTAAAAGAGGATTAGACAAATTCATGGAGGAGAGGGCTATCAGTGGCTACAAGGCATGATGGCTTCGCTTTGGCTCCACGGTCAGAGGCAGCAATGCTTCCAAATACCAGTTGCTGGAAACCCCAGGAGGGGAGAGGGCTCTTGGAAGGGGAATTTAAACACTGTTTTGCAAGATTCTAGCCTCTCCTCGTGGTTTTTGGGGTCGTGGTAGCTATCTATGCCACACACACAGGATAATCTTGTATTAATTTACAAAGTCCAGGGTACCTCAGGGACTACCTGAATAATATATATTATGTTTTTGGTTTCTTTAGTCAACTTGTTGGCCATTTAGGATGTTGTTGTTGTTGCTCAATTTACTGTTCGCCCTTCATTGGCAGGTCTCAAAGTGGGTTACAGCAAACTAAAATTAAAAACTAAAAACAAAGGTAAAGGGACCCCTGATCATTAGGTCCAGTCATGACCGACTCTGGGGTTGCGGCGCTCATCTCACTTTACTGGCCGAGGGAGCCGGCGTACAGCTTCCGGGCCATGTGGCCAGCATGACTAAGCCGCTTCTGGCGAACCAGAGCAGCACACAGAAACACCGTTTACCTTCCCACCGGAGCAGTACCTATTTATCTACTTGCACTTTGACGTGCTTTTGAACTGCTAGGTTGGCAGGAGCAGGGACCGAGCAACGGGAGCTCATCCCGTCGTGGGGATTCGAACCACCAACCTTCTGATTGGCAAGTCCTAGGCTCTGTGGTTTAACCCACAGCGCCACCCGCGTCCCTCAAAAAAACTAAAAACAGTTTAAGACAAATCACCATCATAGGTATAGGGTGGATCCCTAAAACTCATCACTCAACTGTCAAAGATCAGGACAAAGAGATGTCTCTTCAACATATGACAAAAGCTGTATGCTGAAGGTTCCCAAAGCATTTCTGTGGAGTGGGAAATTTAAAACCTAGGAATTGCCACAGAAAATGCCCTCTCCCTGGCCACCCTCCCCACCTTACATGTGAGAACAGTGGAACCACCAAGAGGGTCCCCCCTGCTGCTTTTAATACTCAAGAGGATCTGTGGGGAAAGAGGTGATCTTTCAGAAATTTGGAGCTCAAGTTTCAGGATCTGAAACACTAATGAGAGCACCTTGAATTAGGCAGAGAAATGAACTGACAACCAAACGTAAACAGGGAGGTATTGGAAATCCATTGCTTCCAAAAGTAGAAGGTATGCACTCGGTGAAAGAAACAGATTTTCTAGGAAGAGATATTTCAAAGATGGCTTAACCAAATTTCACATTTTGAATTCATCTTGCTTCCTCCAGCTTTCCAGATTCCAAAGAAAGCTCCACTTTTACAGGTCTCCGCTAACTCCCAGAGTCCCCAGCTGCCTCCCTTTCCTTCCCACCTCCTCCCCTGCCCAGTTTCCTATCCTACCCCAGTGGGGCATTAAATCTTTTCTGTTGCCATTCCCCCACAGTCCAAGAGGATATGAATTTTGCAACTCTTCAGCTGAGCTGCCATCGAAGACCATAAAATACAACAGTGGCAGGGAGTGCGGGGCGGGGGCGGCGGGAGGAGATGAAGTGGACCTGCCTTCTCTCCATATGACAATCACACAAGAGGCCAGACAGGACAAACTGTTACAAAACAAGAGAAACCATTCAGATGTCACAACTGGACACAACTGAGGGTTTCCAACAGCAAGAATCAAACTGCATCTAATATGGTGATGGGGGAAATCAATTTGATTCAGTTCTCTTTTGAAAGATGAACCTGCCTGATTCACACTTTTGAAACAGGAACCATACTTCGAAATTTGCAATTCTCCAAATTTTGCAATGCAAGTTCTCCAGCCAAGTCATGAGTACAAAATAGAGCACATGCTTAGGCAACGAAAGAATAAAATAATGCATATAGGAGTGAAAATAGAATGGGGAAATGCATTACCTTAGGGGAAATCGCTTTGCAAAAATGTGTCTATTCGGCAAGATGTATTTATTTATTATTTGCTTATTTGATTGCGATGACATGCCTTTGTGAAACTGGGGGCTGCTACCCCTACTTGCATTGCCTGCCAATCCTGTCAAGACATCCCCCAACCTCCACATCCCCTCACAGATCCTTTGTGCCTCCCATATCCTCACCATTCCTCTGTGTTCCTCCATCCCTGCTTTGTTCAAAATTCTGCTGTTGTTTAAAAGCACCATTTTAAAATCGGCCTTCACTTTTGCAACCCTGCCCTGATTTCATGCACACTCAGGATTCTCCCAAAGCAATAACAAAGTTGTATAGCATGCAACTGGCAAGGCAGGCACTTCTAAGACAGACAGCCCATAATCTATTTCTGCACCATTTGAAGGAGGCATTTTGGTGGATGTGTGCTGGGAAGTGGCTGGGAGGGATCGATAAGCACGGAAGGAGACCTAACTAGTTTGCCCCATCTCTCTGATCATAACAGGTCAGCTATGAGGCAGGATCGACAGCAATTTGTCTATGTGTGGACTGGTGTCTCCATGAAGGAATCGGGGTTTTTTTTGGGGGGGGTGAAGGCAGTCCCCCAAATATCAACATCAAGGCTGCTCCAATAAGGTGACCTCTCTTGTCACTATAGGCCTTTAATGTTAAAGAGATTTTGTAAAAAGAACTATGGATGGAAATTAGGGACTGTTAATTCTTCTGATCTTTGCAAATTCCAGAATGAGTTGAGCTGTTGCGCTCCGGATTTTGAACTTCCTAAGTAATAGCCGTTGGATTTTTACACTTCACAAATGCTCCAAGGCCATTCTCGGCTCAAGAAATATATCACAAAAGCAGGTAGAAATGTTTGTACTGGTAGAATATATCTCTTTAAACACTTGCTTTAAAATGTGAATTTTCATGCAGATTGTGTTACCTCCCTGCAAAAAGAGAGAGAGAGAGAGAGAGAGAGAGAGAGAGAGAGAGAGAGAGAGTCTTAAAAACGATGCAAAATAAACACCTGAGACAGATACCTTTTCACCCAGCCAAAAAATCTGGGGGGGGGGGAGGGTTCGTCTTAAATTGTTTCTACAGAGTATAATAATAGTGGGTGCCTGTCATATCAGAAGAGATGTTGTTCTGGAAAACAAAAGGGCAGCCACACTGAAGGACACAATATCTGGATGATCACAGGTTCTTCACCCCTTGTTTAAGATTGTGCCTTGTTGACTGTATAGTAGGTGATCAAGTGACAAGCCACATAAAGCAGAAGTACAACACCCACCATCCCTGATCAGTTGGGCCATGCTGGCTGGGTCTGATGGGAGTTGGAGTCGTGAACAACAACCAGCAACATGTCAGCTAATAATATACTGATAAAATATTTATACAGTGGTACCTCAGGTTATAGATGCTTCAGGTTACAGACACTTCATGTTACAGACTCCACTAACCCAGAAATAGTACCTCGGGTTAAGAACTTTGCTTCAGGATGAGAACAGAAATCGCGCGGTGGCAGTGGGAGGCCCCATTAGCTAAAGTGGGTACCTCAGTGCTACCCCAAAGACAAAATCAACATATTTCTGTACGCAACAACAGCAGCGAGAATGTTGGTAGCCAGTCATTGGAAAGGAAATTATATTCCAACAAAGGGGGAATGGTTAAGTAAACTTGTGAGTACCTGGAGTTAGCAAAATTGACAGATTTAATAAGGCATAAGTCAAAAAAATTAATTCAGAAACAATGGAAATCTTTAAATGATTATTTATACAAGCAGGACTCAAATATGAAAGTTTGGTTGTGTCCAGACTAACCTTGAGAAGAATATAGAGAACATAAAGTTTTGATTGATTATGAAAGAATCTAAGGAAGGGAAATGATTGAAGAACAGATTTAAAAGCGAGCAAGACAACTAAGAGACATGTGCTAAATGCGGTGGAAGTCTTTTATAATATTTTAACTAAGATTTACCATATTTTTTGCTCTATAAGACTCACTTTTTCCCTCCTAAAAAGTAAGGGGAAATGTGTGTGCGTCTTATGGAGCGAATGCAGGCTGCACAGCTATCCCAGAAGCCAGAACAGCAAGAGGGATTGCTGCTTTCACTGCACAGCGATTCCTCTTGCTGTTCTGGCTTCTGAGATTTAGAATATATTTTTTCTTGTTTTCCTCCTCCAAAACTAGGTGCATCTTGTGGTCTGGTGCGTCTTATAGAGTGAAAAATATGGTATATGTTGCAGTATTTGAAGCAAGAATTTGGTAATATTCCAGGTTAAGAAAAGTATTTTTTCTTTTCTTTTGTCTTTTTTCTTTATATCTTTTATTTCTCCTTTTATTTCTTTTTTAAATTAGTTTTAATTTTGGAATATATATATATAAGTGTGTTTACAGTGTTATGTATTGTTCTTTGTTTTTCTTTAATTTCTATTTCTTGAAAATTGTAATAAAAAATTAGGGGAAAAATAAATAAAGTGGTACCTCAGGTTAAGAACAGTTTCAGGTTAAGGACGGACCTCCAGAGCAAATTAAGTTCTTAACCCGAGATACCACTGTAACATATATTGTTTCAAAATTCATAAACAGAAGACATATGATATGTGCATGGAGTCACAAATAATAATAATTAAATAAATGTTCCAAGAACAGGAATGTAGGAGTAGTGAGTCACTATCAAAGATCATTGAGATGGAGGAAAAAATGCCTTTCCAAAGTAAATATCCTACAAATGTGATGACATGTGCTCCAAACGTAGCAATAGGGTACTCCAAGCACAGCAGCAGACAGAACAGTTCTTCCAGGATAGTTCTTCCAGAACTATTTTGGAGTCCGGCAACATCTAGAGGGCCACAGGTTCCTCATCCCTGGTTTAAGCTCTTGCTTGGTTGAGTACATAGTAGGTGATCAAATGACAAGCCGGATAAAGAAGACTTCAAAATTGACTTCTTCTAGTCATTCCCACCAAGAAGATTAAGTAAGATCTTTGTCATCTGGATGATTACTTCCATGGAGTTTGAGTGACCCATTCCACAGTGGCAATATTTTTGAAAGGGCTGTCTTGGTAAACAAGATGTATGGACGCCGATTACCCTTTAAAGAACAAGGCAAACAAATTTAGATTAGCCACAGCAGTTCCAGGCGGCCCTGGCACGCAAATATTGAGAGCCTGACTTGATTTATCTCGATGTCTGGTTAAATTCCATTCATTTTGGGTCCCCTTTGGTAACCTTTTCACCTCGTTACTTTTTTTGAGGTGGCTGGCTGGCTGTTATAATTTATCATGAGCGCATCTTACTTCACTCTTGGCTCCTCTGACGGAAGGAGCAGCCGGTCTCCAGGAGGTCAAACGCATTATTCTCCTTCCATCTTTCTCTGTTTCCAACACAGATTTGTCACTTTCAAAAAGCATGAATCCAAGATTTGATGCCCTTTAATTGATTTCACCCTCAACAAGTCGGGCTGTCCATCATCCATTCTTCCCCTCTTTGTTTTCTCTCCCCTTCCGTCTTTTGCCCTTCACTTTCAAGTCAAGAATTTTCACCCATCTTACAAGCAGCAGCTGACATGAAACCCATGACCCAAGCAATGTGGACTGTCGCCAATAATTGTGTTTCATATCTTGGACTTTCAAGCGGGACTCTAGCAAGGCAGCAGGAGAGAGGGGGAAAGAAAGAGATAGAGAGAAAGACACGGAGATTAGGAAAGTCTGCTGCCATTAGAATCTTTCTTCCTCCTACCCGGCGATCAAAGGATGTCTTAATGGGTCAAGGTGACCCAAGACGTTCACCAGTCGCTAGGCTTGCCAGGTACCCAAGCTTAGCCATAGGAAGCTGCTGAGTTGGAAATGCTGAGGTTGCCAACCCAATGTCCCATTCTCTGATCTAGAAGCCTTTACAGTCCTTCAGGGTCAGGGGGAGCCAATGGCAAGCCTAGGTATGTAAAGCCACCTTGTGACTCTTCGTGGGGAATGGGCTGTATCTCAGTGGTTAGAGCACATGCATCTCCAGGTTAGGACTGGGAGAGACTCCTGTCTGAAACCCTCCTGCCAGTCATTGTAGATAATACTGAGGTTAATAATAATAATAATAATAATTTTTATTTATACCCCGCCCTTCCCGGTTCAAAAACCGGGCTCAGGGCAGCTAACAACAAATTTAGAATACTTTAAAACACTTAATTATAAAAACAGCATAAAATACAGTATAAAAACATGAATGACAATAAAATTCAAAAATCAATTAGATAATCCCCAGGGCTAGCTGGCTGAATTGGTCCTACTTGGGCCAGCGAGGAGGCCAGGGGAGAATTAGCTGTGGGGTCTTAGAGCTGGTGATCTTCATAAAAGGGGAGGGGAAAGGAAGAGAAGGGAAGGGAAATAAAAGATCAGGCTGAGTTCAAATTAAAGGCCAGGCGGAATAGCTCTGTCTTACAGGCCCGACAGAAGGAGATTAAATCCTGAAGGGCCCTAGTCTCATGGGACAGAGCATTCCACCAGGTCGGAGCCATCACTGAGAAGGCCCTGGCCCTGGTGGAGGATAGTCTGACTTCCTTAGGGCCCGGGACCTCTAAACTATGGTTATTCATGGACCTTAAGCATAGTCTGACTCAGTCTAGGCAGCTTCCTTCTTACCAGTTACTGGAAACCACAGGAGCGGAGAGCGCTCTTGTGGTTGGGTCCTGCTTGAGGGCTTGCCACAGGTACATGGTCAGCGATTGTGAGGAGCATGTGGCCTCAGAAGGTTCACCCCAAAGAAATGCTCCCCTTTTATCATTTTTTTAAAGCCTTTTTCATTGGTGATCTACCTACAACCTCCTAGTTTCCTAGCATTTGGCTGATTTGCTGCAATTACAGAATATGAGGGGAGGGTTGAATGCCAGATGCGAAGGGTCAGTCATAGAACGGTAGTTTGTCCTAGATATAAAAACAAGGCTTCATCTGTGAAATGTCAGGGGGCATGGAACTGTGTTCCAATGCCACTGAATAGCTTCAAAAGTCAGAGGACTGGGGGCGGGGGGAATGTTATTCCTAATACATTCTCCCCCTGCTTTCCATTTCCTCCCCCTTCCCATTCCCAGTGGACAACATCTTCCAAGGAGGAAGCAATTCAAGCCAAATGCCCCAAACTGAGAGGAGAAGACCAGCAGCCGGCAAGACCTTGACCTCCCCCGTTGTAGGTAACAAATTGGATGGCATGTAAGCTCCAGGCGCCTGAGGACAGAGGAAGAGCGGAGGCAGGAGGTGGGAAATTGAGTGGGGTTAGAGTTTCAAAGCCACCATCTGTTACTTTAGGGGATCAGCCACACAGGACTTGCCATCCCCCTGCAGGAAACATGGCTGCCTTTGGGGCATGCATAGGCCAAGGGCTCCAGGTCAACACAAGACATGATTGTAGGGGCCTTCGCTGGTTTGCAAGGGAGGCTCCTAATGAACAGATGCAAAGTCCACCAGACAATGGAAGCAACAAGGAGCAGGGTGGTGGCTGTTTTCACATCTAATCGGATTCCTCCCTTGCAAGCATCTGATGTTCATTTCGCAGGATCTCAGCCATTTAGCCACATTCTTCAGGTCAAGCTAGGCCAATAAAATGTGTCAGCTTTCCATTGTTAGATAGACTTTTTTTAAAAAAACAAAAAAACAATTTAGTTGTTATCTGCCTACAAACTCCTAGCACTCTAGCCATTGGCTGAATTGCTATGGTGATAGACTGGGGTGTGAAGGGGTAAGGAGCAGTCATTGTTGTTGTTATTAGTGATGTGGGGTGTGTTTGAGGGAAACAGGGGATTGGAAATTATGAGGAGGGAGGCCAAGGAGACAGAAGGGATCTGAGCAGAGGAAATGTTAGATAGGGCTGCAGCTAGGAATAGAGGAGGAATCCATTTTAAATGGATTTACACGTGAAATTTGATGGTTCTGATTTGATTGAGGTTTTCTCTTAGCAACAACTTTTGGCAATGAGTACCTTGCTTCTCTCCAAGCTAATTTTTGTGTGCTGTTTTCAGTAACAGATGCATTCTTATGCATGTCACGTGACTATGAAGCTGCACTGCAAAGTTCAGATAAGTGCAAATTCTGGAGGGCATATATACTTCCCCCCCCCCTTCAGCATTTTGGCGTGAATTTCGCCTAATTAACACATTTTGTATATGCAGTTTTGACTAACATACACATTTTTGCAAGCAATTTCTCATAATGCATTTTCATGTGTTATGTTCACAAATATATTCATTTTTATGCATGCCCCTATTTATTTATTTATTTATTTATTATTTACCTGTCCTGCACCCTAAGATCTCAGAGTGCATTGCAGCATTAAAGCACAATATTAAAAACAACTTAGAAGCATAAAAATAAGGTGGGTCCTGAAAACATACACTACAAGCATCAAAAGCCAGGGGAAAGGGCTACTCCTTCAGCATTCTTCAGTAGCTTATCACAAAATGCATATTTACATTTTTGCAAACATAGTTTGGTTGAAGAACTGCCTTTGATAAGTGCAAATTTTGCAGGATGGCTGTGTTTTGGTTTCATATTGTTTTGGAAAGTGCACATTTGATAGAATCAACTTTTTAAAAAAATTAATGTTATTAAGGTTCTTAGAGAAAAATACAAAAGAATATCTTTCCCCTCTTTTTTAAACCAAGACTTTTATCTAGATACAATAAAAACACAAAAGGGAGGGGGAAGGAAAGAAGGGAGGGAGGGAGGGAGGGAGGAAGGAAAGAAGGAAGGAAGGAGTAGAAAAGAGGTTAAAAGAGAAAAATAGAAAAATAAGATTCAGAAAATAAAGAACTTTCGATTCTTCATCTGTCTGCCATATAAAAACAATATTCACTTTCTCCAATCCAATGTAACCCCCCCCAAGCCACTTTCTATGAACAAACATTTTCTTCAACCCTCAAATCCAGATATCATTATTTCGTTTTCTTTGATAGAATCAAATTTCAAGGCAAACTGAATCAAATTCCTGTACCTCCTTACACCCGGCTATGTGTGCATTGGATGGCAGCCTCTAACCAGATTGTACCCACAAGTCTCAAGCATGTAAAAGCTTTACTCCAAAAGGAGTGAGCAGAACTGACAGCATCTGAATATCTCTTTGAAGCATATTTTCACTGAAGTTCCCAACCTTGATTGTCACTCATAAGTAACTGATACACTCCGGGCCCATCAGACTTAACACCTGCATGCCAGATCTCATCTGCTATGACTTTTGGAGGGGGTGGATGCAGGTAGAAAATAATGAGGGAAAATGACCGAGCCGGAACTGACGAAAGTGCTTCCCTGATTGTGTGGCTCAAATGTCAAGCCTATAGAGACCTAATCAGATCCACTGGTCAGGCTGAGAGACCTTCGCCTGCTGCCTTCTAAAGAGGCCTTGTGTTCATAGGGAGGTACATTCTTCCAGAGAAAAAGAAAAGAGACTTTCAAAGCAAAGTTTTATGTGGAATAATTCTGAATGGGGGTGGTGATGGGAAAGGAATCGCAAATAGCAATTGTGGCGATTTAATGGGCTGAAGGAGATGGTGCGCAGACAAGGATAGGTGCAATTTAATGCTAATAATGACCAAAGTGCTTTAGAATAATTCAAATGAAAGACAGCTTCTGCCCACAGGCTTACAATCTATTAGAGAGAAAGGCAGAGAGACGCAATAGCAAGGAGAGATCAATAAGAACATAAAGAGAGCCTGGCTGCTGGATCAGGTCAAAAACCCAGCGTAGCCTATGGTTACCAGATTTTTTCAATGAATCCGGGGACACTTTTTTTTTTTTTAACCTGAGTAGCAAGAGGGAGTCAGTAGTGGGGATGGTGAGGCAAAAGACCCTGGGCCCAAGCACACATGCATCTTATATAAAGGTGCAAAGCCCTTCTTTTGCACCCTGTGAAACATAAATGCACAATGGGCAATGGTGCGCCCCGCACCCATGACTCCCGAGCCTTCCCCGATCTCCTTCCCCCTTCCCTCTTTGTTTTGACAGATCAGGGGAGGCTCGGGAGTCACGGGCAGGCAGCCGTTGCCCAGGAAGGGCCAGCCTAGTAGTGCAGTTGGCTCTGGCTTTCTTCAGGAGCTGCTCACTTCTGTGGCACAGGAAAAATGGTGGGCACCATGGCAGTGAGCAGCAAGCAGCTCCTGAAGCCAGCCAGAGCCAACTGCACTAACAGGCTGGCTCCAGGCTGCTGAGGCTGCCGCTGCCATGTTTCCCAGGGACAGATTTGCAAATCCGGGGACTGTCCCCGGGAACCAGGGACATCTGGTAACCCTAGCGTATCCCAGCATTCTGTCCTGAAAGATGCACATTGGAAGCCTGCAAGCAGAAACTGAGCCCAGCAACTCTGTTACAAGTGGGAAGAGATACCCAGCAACTGTTTTTGAGAAGCAGGCTGCCTCCTACATTGGAGGTAGAACATACAGTAGAGTCATACCTTGGTTCGTAAATGCTTTGCAAGTCGACCATTTTGGCTCCTGAACGCCGCAAACCCAGAAGTGAGTGTTCTGGTTTGTGAACGTAATTTGGAGCCTGGACGTCCAACATGGCTTACACAGCTTCTGATTGGCTGCAGGGGCTTCCTGCAGCCAATCAGAAGCTGCGCCTTGGTTTCCGAACATTTTGGAAGTCAAACGGACTTCCGGAATGGAGTCTGTTCTACTTCAGAGGTTCCACTGTATGTGGCTTAGGCCCAGGCTATCTGGAGGGCTGTATTCTCCCGTAAAAACCTGCCTAGGCTCTGAAATCAGGATAAAAGAGAAAGATAGAAAAATCAGATTCAAAGAGGCCCTTCTCTCAATCCCACCACTGTGAGGATGTGGAAGAAGACCTTCTCAGTGGCTGCTCCCAAACTTTGGAACACCCTTCCTAGTAGGGTGCCACCCATCTCTAGAAAACCGTGATCATCCTTTTTGGGGGGAGAGAAAAGTGTCCTCTGTCCTGTCTTCCAGGCTTCATCAGCTCAAGGTGAACTCCAGATTTTTTTAGGTGGACCTTGGGTAAAATGATCACCTGCCAAAGCGAGTCATCTGAATTCCTAGCAAAGGCAAAATTCAGAAGAAGTCAGGGCTGACCCTAACACCAGTTAGAGTGATTCAGCTGCCTCAGGCAGTGGGTGGCGGGCCAATAGCAGAGAGTTAGAGGGCAGAGCTGTGTATGTCAACACACCTGCCTTATGTCCCTTATGCTAACTTCAGGCATAGTAGAAGACATTGGCCCATAGCCAGAACTGAAATAAGAGTCAACGATCTGCATTTATGCATGAAATGGAAATGTGGGCACCACCTTGTCTTTCTCCTCAGGCTGCAAAATATCTTGAGCTGGGCTTGGGAGCTGTGGAATGCAGGACAAAGCAAGGCTACATTCAAATTATGCATTTAAAGTGTTATGATACCCCTTTAAACAGCCATGGCTTCTCCCAGATAATTCTGGGACCTGTGGTTTGTTAAGGATGCTGAGAGTTGTTAGGAGACCCCTATTTCCCTCTCAGAGTTCCCTGGGAAGACAGATTATTTGTTAAGTCACTCCAGGAATGATGGCTGCAAATCATGACAGCTATGTTCTGTCTCCACTGTCGGAGGCAGGAATGTTTTTGGGTACCAGTGGCTGGAAACCACAGGAGGAAGGACAGTGCCCCGTTGTGCTCATGCCTTGCTTGGGGGCTTCCCATTGGGGCATCTGCTTGGCCACTATGAGAACAGGATGCTGGACTGGAGGGGCCACTAGTTTGCTCCAACAGGCTCTTCTGATGTTTTTACAGTCTCCATCCCTCGTATCGCTCATGAGTACCCAAACCGGAGAGTGGGAAACTGATCCATAAGATGCATTTTGAAGGAGACCTACTCCCCATTCACCCGCCCCTCTGTTGTTCCCAGCAGTGTCATTTGGTGGCATTCAGTATGTCTTGACCAGTTGTCTCCTCAGCAGCTGGGAGCAATCATCTCAGCTTCTCAGGACAGACAGCATATGGGCCTCGTGGGCTTCAGCCTTTTACCTTCTCCTGCAAGCCTGTGGCTACAGAGATTTTACTCTTGTCTCTTTCCACCCATCAGAAATAAGCCTCTTTGATAAATAGCAGGAAGAAAAGAGGGAGGGAGGGAGAGAAACCCCTTCCCTTGGCACTGCAGGCAGGGAAAAGCACACACACAACAATGACAAATGCCTTTCTCTGGTTAGGCTATACAGTAGTTGTCAAGTGCCCTCAGGAAGGAGGGAAAGGGCAGCTCCTTCTGGAAAGTGCTCTTGGTTCGACACAGACCTTCCTGGAGTCACGGGTGCAGTTTGTTTCAGGATAATTGGACCTCAGGTTTGCGGGCAGGAGGCCTGGTGCTTGGACTCCAGGGAAGAGCTGGGCCTGGTTTGAGGGAGAAGTAGCCCTCAGCTGCTCCCCAGATCAACACCAGGATGGGAAAGAGCTCACGAGCTGTGACAAGCCAGTCCTCTGGATGGACGCAAGGCAGTGAGACGAGGGCCCTACAGGAAATAAGGTCCCCTCCAGCCTCAGATGCAAAGACCTGGCTAGGGGGTGGGGAGAAGCAGTTGCTTCTGAGCAACCACCCTGCAGTGCCAAAAAGCATCATAACAAACGGAGGCCCCAAAGCTCATGGAGGCTGGTTTCCAAGACGACAAGTCTTTGGGGCAAACAGATAGCGACATGATGCCAGGGAGGGACTCTTGAAAGAGAGTAGCAAGGAAGGCAAGTGAACACATTCTGATCCATTGCAATGAACCATAGAATTGTAGCTTTGAAAGGGACCCCATGGGTCATCTGGAATCACAATTTGCCATTCCAGGTCTTTTCCTACGTGTCTGCAGACTGCTTCCTTGGCACATTTTCTCCTTTAAAACTCTCCACTGACCACAGTCCTACAATGCAGTCTGTGTGGTGATGCTATGTGTCTATTACTAATGGGGGGAGTTACAGTGCTGAGCCTGAAAGACCGAAGTCTCCCCAGAGCCACCCAGTGAGATCAGGGCTGCTGAGATTTAAACTGGGGTATTTTCTCTAATGACTCACCCCTCTTTACCTCACCAGCTGAATTTACCACAAACAAGCACTTTGAGAAGATTCACATTCCCATCCCCAAATTCCATCCCAGGAGATGACGTGGCAATTTCAGCTGGACCCATCCAGGCTGAAACGCACAAAGATCAAACTTTCTAATGATCTTCTCCGACCAAGTTCAGGACGGAGATGATGGGAGTGCGGTTGTTTAAATGAACGAGTGACAAAATAAAGATGTTTCTGGTCCTATGTTTGCCTCTATGCAGTGAACTTACTAGGGAGACTCATAGAATCGTAGAACTGTAGAGTTGGAAGGGACGCCAAGGGTTATCTGGTCCAACCCCTTGCAATGCAGGAATCTCAGCTAAAGCATCCATGACAGATGGCTACCCAGCCTCTGCTTTAAAACCTCCAGCTTCAGGTAAGCCATTTTCTCTTCGCCTTAGGATTCAATCCTATGTGTGCTTCCCAGTGTGGTTTAGTGATTAGAGCGTCAGACGCGGACCTGGGAGGCCATCGTTCAATTCTATACTTGGCCATGAAGCTCCTAGGGTGACCTAAAAATCCCGGATCTCTGCCTAAAAAGTACAGTGGTATCTCGGGTTACAGACACTTCAGGTTACAGACGCTTCAGGTTACAGACTCCGCTAACCCAGAAATAGTACCTCGGGTTAAGAACTTTGCTTCAGGATGAGAACAGAAATCGCGTGGCGGCAGCGGGAGGCCCCATTAGCTAAAGTGGCATCTTTGGTTAAGAACAGTTTCGGGTTAAGAACGGACCTCCAGAACGAATTAAGTTCTTAACCTTAGGTACCACTGTACAACAAGAATAAAGGGTGGGTGAGCCCTAAGTGCTGCATAAAGAAGGACTTTATTTACTCCATCCTGAATCTTCCAACATTCAGCTTCAGGGACTGGACTGAGGGGGACGAGACTAAGGAATGGTGGAGACAGCTCCCCCCACCTTCCTGAACTTTCCAAGGAAGAAGAAGGCAGTATTGAATTACAGCAGTGGTTTGAGAAAGGTCATGGCTCAGAGATAGAGTTGGGAGGTGTTGGGAGAAGAGAAGGGGGAGACAGAGCAACCAGCTGACTCGTTATCACTGGAGAGCACTTCTGACCTCCCTTCCCCCAGAACCCGGTGTGCATTGAAAGTGGAAGAGCAAAGGACTCAGAGGCAATTAGCCCCTGACGGCCACTGCAAGGGGAAGTTCTGTTGCTAGGAAGGGGGAAGCTCAGCTGGAGCAAGGCCATTAACCTAAGAGGCAGCGTACAGAGGCCTCTCGCTGTGAATATTCAATAAAGACTTAGTAAGAGCTTCCTTGTCTACTTCCTTGGCTGTCTGCTGTGAAGCGGGGGGGGGGGTCAGAATTCACTGAAACCTGACAGTCTCCTAGTTCTAGTATTATGAGAAAGCAATAAAAAGTTCTCTCTATCCACTGTCTCCACACCATGCATCATTTTAAATCTTACTTGCCTTTTTCTCTAAACTAAAAAGCCATAACTTTCCTAACAGGGGAGTCGTTCCATCCCCTTGTTTGTTTCAGTTGCCTTTTTCTGAACCTTTTCCAACTCTACAATATCCTTTTTGAGGTGAGGTGACCAGAATTGTACACAGTACTCCAAATGCAGCCGCACCATAGATTTGCAGTTTTATTTTCAACCCCCTTTCTGAATGATCCCTAGTGGGGCATATGGGGTTGGCTTCACATTTTGCAATCGGTCTAACCTTGCAGGTGCCAGCTTCTGTGTGTGTAATGCATGTTAGGCGGTCATTTTCACCCAGTGAACTCTTCAAACTCAAGTTGGATGACAACATCAAAGAGATGCATTCAGGGGGGAAATGGCACGTCCAAGGCTTTTGCCTTGGCACAGCAACAGTACAACTATTTCAGCAAAGGGCCAGCAATCTGACAGCGAGTTGGTTCCATTGCTAAAATGCATGCCTTATTATTTCAAGCTTTTATAGGCCACGATCTCTGCCAGATGGCAATCAAAGTGGTGCACAACAGCAGCAGTAAAACACTATATAACAATCAAAATATGGAAACGTGGAAGCAAACTCAGTAAGTCCAAAAGAGCTGGCTAAGCAGGAGAAAACTAAGAGGAATAAGAGCATAGGGATAGACAAAGGCCCATCGAACTCAATGCCCTGTTCCCAGAGTGGCCAATCAGATAGATGTGGGAAACCTAGAAGCAATTTTGCCTAATATGCAGGTTTGCAAAATAATTTCCTGCTGTATAATGCATTTCTGTATATTATTTTCACTAAATGCATTATTATTGTTATTTGTTAAACTTGTATACTGCCCATCATCTGGAAATCACGGGGAGGTAATAATAAAATAAAATAAATAAAAATAAAAATATATTATTTATACCCCTCCCATCTGGCTGGGTTTCCCCAGCCACTCTGGGCAGCTCCCAACAGAATATAAAAACACAATAAAACATCAAACATTAAAAACCTCCCTAAACAGGGCTACCTTCAGATGTCTTCTAAAAGTTCTGGTAGTTGTTTATTTCCTTGACATCTACCTGGTTCCCTGTAACTTCACATCTCGCAGTGAGGGAACTGCCAGGAGGCCCTCGGAGCTGGACCTCAGTGTCTGGGCTGAATGACGGGAGTAGAGATGCTCCTTCAGGTATACTGACCATCAAAAAGGGAAGAGAACCAACGACAATAGAAAGCAATCCAGGACATTCCTAAACACATTTTTTTCTTTTCTTTTATGATTTCCAAACCTGTCTCTGGAATTTGAACTACTGAGGACATAGAAATACCCAATGGCCCATCTAGCCCAGCATCCTGTTCTCACAATGATCATCCGGTGGGCAGCCTGCAAGCAGGACCTGAGCACGAAAGCTCTCTCCCCTCCTCTGGTTTCCAGCAATTGACATTCAGAAACATTGCTGCTTCTGACTGTATTGACTCTGGAGTTTGAAAAGATCAGGTTTAACGCCATCAGGGATGAAGGACCACTTCAGCTGGATGAATAGTCCCTGGAGGCAAGAGGTTCTTGACCCACTTTCTCAACATAGCTGATCCACAGGCAGATATACAGATTTAATCTGTATATTTGTATTAAATAGATAGGTATTCAACACCCAATGTGGAGCCAGAACCCCCCTACCGGCCCCCCACATGTTGTAAATGTATACACATAGCACAGGAAAGAAAGAAAGAAAGAAAGAAAGAAAGAAAGAAAGAAAGAAAGAAAGAAAGAAAGAAAGAATATATGAATGATGGATGCTTGCAAACCATCAAAATAATGTATACCAGATCTCATCACCACCACCAATGCCACGTTCACCATCTCTTACCAATTGCTTGTCTGCTAAACTTCTGAAACACCCCTTGCCTTTTTGACCCTTCAACTTGCATTGAACTTAAGCAGGAGGTGGAGGAGGAATGACTATGTACAGTGTGTGTGTGTGTGTGTGTGTGTGTGTGTGTACGCGCGCACACACACACACACGGAGACACATTAAGAATAGTGATCATGGAGCGTAACAAAGAATAGACTGTAATCATTTACTGTGATCTGATGCAGTTGCACACAGATGAATATCTGAGGCTCTTCCGCTCACCCTCCCCGCCCCCTGCCCCCTGCCACTCTTGTGACTATCTCTATGGGATATCTCAGAAATAATAAAACTAATAAAAATCAGGACACCACCAACTGAATTACCGGTTAGATTAATTGACTAAATGAACTGTTGATTGACTTATGAATCGACAATTAGTCCCGTATTAATGAGATCACGAAATCTTCTTTAACAATGGTTTTCATTTGCAAAAGAAATAGGCACCAGTTAGAAGAGGCATTGTCCCCGATTGCCTCTCACAATGAGATTTAATAAACTGGCCAGTCCAAAACAAATGCAGTGGTAGCTCTAGTTACAAACGCCTCAGGTTACAAACACTTCAGGTTACCTGGAAGAGCTACCTCGAGTTGAGAACTTTGCCCCAGGATGAGAACAGAAATCGTGTGCTGGTGGCGCATTAGCAAAAGGACGTCTCTAGTTAAGAACAGTTTCTAGTTAAGAGCGGACCTCCAGAACGAATTAAGTTCATAACTAGAGGTACCACTGTACAATGAATTCTGGTGGACTAGAACTGGGAATACTCAGGTTCAAATCTCATAGCCAGGAAGCTCACTGGCTGACATGGGGCCAGTTACTATTTCAAAGCTTAGTCTATCCTCTTTCTCTATGGCCTATGCCATGCATGAGTTTACAGACTTATCCCATATCACCTCTTACTCATATTTGCTCTAAAATAAAAAGTCCCAACACTGCAAGCTTTCCTTGCATGGGGATCACTCCATGCCCTTGATCCCCTCTTTTCCAACTCTAAAATATCATTTCTGAAGCGAGGTGACCAGAACTGGGGACAGTATTCCAAACGTAATTGCGCCATAGATTTATACGCATTGCTATTAAGAATGCTAAATGAACCACCTTAGCCTCACCAATTTCAAATCCCTTTGGGAGCAACAAACCACACATGGATGGGGAACCAAAACCTTTTCAACATTGTCGCCAGTCAATGTGGGCAATATTGAGCTAGGTGGACAATGCTCTAACTCATCATGAGGCAGGTTCCTACGATCCAAAGTTGCAGGGAGCCTAGCTATGTTTGCTAGCTCTCCTATATTACAAAACCATGGCTCAGTGGTAAGGAATCTGCTTTGCATGCAGAAGGTCCCAGGTTCAATCCCCAACAACATCTCCAGGCAGTGACATAGCATGGATTGCCAGTGCCCGGGGTTGCATGGAAGAGGGTCAGGGAGGGAAACAGACAGAGTATACATGCACATCTGATGGCGTTCACATCACCCGGGAGATTGCAGCTACAGAGATAAGAAAAGAAGGGTCATTCTGTTGTCTGGAGAGGTTACTTCCTGGTTTGTGTGGAGAAACCATTTTCAATGGAGCCCAGCAACAGAAACATGAAGCTGTATTGAGGCAACACCAGGCGTTGGAATTTTGTGCCCCCTAATAATTTGCACCCAAGGCAACTGGGCCTATGCCCCCCATTCTATGCCACTCTTTCCAGGCAGGGCTGGAATTGTCCCTCCATCTGAAACCCTAGTGAGCCACTGCCAATCAGTGTGGACAATACTGAGCTAGATTGACCAATGGCCCGGCTCAGTCTAAGGTGGCTTCCTATGTTCCTACATTGAAGCAATGTATGTTTCACAGTTTTCATTCCAAGGGAAGTGAGAAATCTGGGCAAAGGCAAACCCTTCCTGTTTATGCCGGGTCTGCTGTTTGAGTTCTTTCTCTTTCCCCTCTCCTTGCCTGTTTATTTATTTTTATTTATTTTTTTCAAATAAAGCCGGTCTGCATTGTAAACCCAGGTCTCCTTTAATTTCATAATCGCTGGAGGACATTTCCTTAGTCTGTCATCAGTTGTCTTGTTTCTAATTCTCTAATTTGTTCTAATCTGCTGGCTGCCTGCGCATCGAGACAGCCGCGGAAGACACTCCATTTCCAGGTTCCTTCCTCCCCAAGAAATGAGAGAGCGGCGGCTGGAGGATGAGAAATGCAGGAAATCGAATTAGGGGACATATTAATTGGGGCATCAAGTGGGATTTTGTTCCAGGCGGTTTCCTTCCATCAGCCACTTTGATGCTTCTCGTGGGCCGTTCTGTTTCTCATTAAAAGTATCCTTTAATGGCAAATGTTGTTTATGTGTCCCACAATTATGTTATGAAGTAACCACCCTACGCTGGCAGGGGAGGGGGAAAGAGGTCAGTTTTTAGTGGGGGGGTAGGAGGAAGACTGGACACACACACAACAAAGGAATGAGTTCTTTTTCCATCTTAGGAAGAAGCATGGGCTCCTGCGTTGGTTTAAACTAGGGGTTAGAGACATGGGTTTTTCCCAGCCCAATTTCTTTCTGTGTCAGGGGGTCAAAAGCAAATAATGAATGGGGAAAGAGGCAAAGATGAGCAGAGCAAGAAATGTGACCAGTGCCGGATTTATGTATAGGCTAAATAGGCTGAAGCCTAGGGCCTCTAAATCTAGGGGGCCTCGCCAGCCTGCCCACTCCCCAGTGCCGCAGTCTCTCCTCTCCCAAAATTGCAAGCCCAAGATTTCATGCAAGGGCAGGGCAATTCAGGCCCAGCAACCATGAGACTCAGGGCTAGCCAGTGGGACACAACTTGAAGCAGTGGGGCGCAACTTGGTGTTTTTTTTTTGTTGGGCCCCAGTTCACAGCCAAAGTCTGCAAAATCTTACAGATATAAATAAAATCCATCTAGATTGCCCTGGTGTGGGGGTCCCCTTAGGAGTGGCATGCGGGGCCCAATATGGCCAAGTTGCTCCAATTGCCTTAAGGTCAGCCCCAATGAAACTGTGCAGGGGTTGGACTGACAAGCCCTGCACCTTCTAGGTCCCTGCTGTCACCATTCAGAGTAAAGGCTCAAGGACTTGCTATGGAAATAGAGGGGGGCACTTACTGGAAATCAGTTTTGTCACCTCCCCCCCCCAAACCCTGAGACAATGAGCCCAGCCACCTTTTATTCACAGTCGCATAAGCACTACACTACAGCATGGCCATAAACCTATATGTTCAACTGCTGAAATATACACCCAATATGTAACAATGGAAATTTAAGTTACTGCTTTATGAATGAACACTGTATTTTAGGAATTGATTACCTAACTGAGAAGGGGATTGTAACTGGGGCCTAGTAGAGTGCCTGATATCTGATGGGCAGACCAAAGTACTCGTCAGCTGAGCTATGAGAATCAGGTGAGGGTCAGATGCCTTGTCAATCCCAGCAGGTATATAAGAGGATGACCCGGCCTGCCCAAGCCCCCCTGGTAGGGCACTACTGGTGAAGGGTGTGGTCTGTTGTGAGGGGGTGTGGTCCGTGGAGAGTTTCAAAGGCTGGGTAGAGAACTTGGGAGGGCACATTCAACCCCCAGGTCTGTGAAGCTCAGTGCAATGTGCGTGTGTGGAG
Source organism: Podarcis pityusensis (assembly GCF_964106645.2). NCBI lineage: Eukaryota > Metazoa > Chordata > Lepidosauria > Squamata > Lacertidae > Podarcis > Podarcis pityusensis. The sequence continues at coordinate 20,585,077 of NC_138041.1, forward strand.
TCGCACATCACTTGGACACAAGTAAATGGGGGGTTGCCTGTGCATCACCTCAAGCTGCTTGGATAAAAAGGTGCAATCAAATGCAAACAAATAAATAAAAATACAGTATCTGATATGCATTAGATCGGGGACAGCCAACATTGTTGTGTCCCCCCCCCCAATGATGTTGCTGGACTACAGATCTCATCTTCTTTGACCATCATCCAGATTCTCCAGGGCCGATGGGAGCCGGAGTCCCACAACATCTGGAGGGCACTATGTTGTCTATTCCCGTGTAAGATATTACATATTCCTGGTACTTGCCTGCTCTTTAAGGCTTCCTGGAATTGCTTTCAAGTGTAAATTGGGATGAAATAACAAGGTCGTAATTTGTTGGTGCTGAAAGCTGCAATTTTCTGAATTTCATAAGCTTTTCCCATGTGCTCGTTCAAAAAATAAAACACAAGAACCTCCCTTTCCCCATATATTTAGACGTAAGGACACCTCTCTCATTTTCTGTGCCCTCCCAGATACACAGTCATTTTCCTGTAAATAATGATTTGTCCTGGCCTTGTAGTTCAAGGAACCCTCCTCTGATTTCCTTACGGGATTCTTTCTGTAGTCTTTCTTTTCTGTTTATGAAAATGGCAGGAGACCACCGAGGTCATCTGAGGTAAGAAAGAGCATGGGTGGTCAACCGTAATCAGTGATTTGTAGGTGCAGATTCAAAATCACCCCTGAGTTAATTAGAGAGAATAATGATGTCCAGAACAGAACAGAACTGGGGGGGGGCTTGTTGTTTTTGTTTGTTACCATGTTATGTAGTTACGTGTTTTTATATTGTGAACCGCCCTGTGATCCTCAGGTGAAGGGCATTGCAGAAATTTAATAATAAATTTAAAACAAAATAGTGCCTAGCAGAAGATCACATTTCTTCCTCCACCTTCATATCTTTTTCCCTACTGTGTTTTTTTATTAATTATTGCAAAACGATCAACTTTTCCTCCGATCAAGCGAGAGATTTATTTAGCCTCCTATTGCAAAATTCTCAACCTCTGAAAAGAAAAAACCACCAAACCAAAACAACACTGAACACTAACACAAGAGTATGTTTCCTTTTTACTAATTCTCCCTGCAAACATTGACCAGTGAGTCCCGATTTAATGCAACCCCCCCCTACACTAGCCATGACCCTTTCCCAGAAATTTTTTTGACAGGGTTTGCATTTAAAGAGGAACCCACTTAATTCACTGTTTTTGAAACAGTGCAGGAGCTTTGAAATTTGGACTTCTCTGAATCTTGAGGTGTGATTCCGCAGTGGAGTAGTGTGTAAATAAAAATAAAAATGCATAGACTAGGGCAAATCATGCGTGAAAATAACATACAAAATGAAATTGCTTTGCAAAAAAAAGAAAGAAAAGCATATAAGGAGATATTGCCTTGTAAAGCAATGTGTGTATTAGAAGACAGGTGCACTAAAATGACCGTGAATTTCCATGAGGATTTTTTTTTAAAAAATCACAATCTGAAATACAAAGAACTAAGGACTCAGCTACATCAGTCAAAAAACCAGCATTCTGAATGCGTTATAAACATGCAACACCGGATGGTTCTGTAGAGCAGAAAACTTTTCTATGCGATTTTACAAAGTGTTTTTCTTTCGTTCGTTATAATGATTAATTAGCGTTGCCCCCCCCCCGCCATGTGTAGACCCACCCTGAGCTCAAGACTCTTAAAATGAGAAACTTATATTGACCTATTTGCCCATCCCTTACCTTCCCCAAGCCACTCTAAGCAGCGCTAGGGCCACAGGCACACCATAAATTTAAATAGTCAAGGCTTCCCCCAAAGGATTCTGGGAGATGTACTTTGTTAAAGGTGCTGAGAGTTGTGAGGAGACTCCCTTCACAGAGATACCATTTCAGAGTTCCCTGTGAAGAGGGACTGACTGTTAAACGACTCTGGAAATTGTAGCTCTGTGAGAGGGAGGAGGGTCTCCCAACATCTCTCACTGCCCTTATCAAACTACGGCTCCCAAGATTAAACAGCCATGGCTGTTGAAGTGGTATCATAGTGCTTCCCAATGGGCCTCAACTGGATAAATGCTTTTCCTCCGCTCATTGTAAACCACAGGTTAGAGTCCTTTTAATTTTCAGTGGTACCTCGGGTTACAGGGACGCAGGTGGCGCTGTGGGTTAAACCACAGAGCCTAGGATTTGCAGATCAGAAGGTCGGCGGTTCAAATCCCCGCGACGGGGTGAGCTCCCGTTGTTCGGTCCCTGCTCCTGCCAACCTAGCAGTTCGAAAGCATGTCAAAGTGCAAGTAGATAAATAGGTACCGCTCCGGTGGGAAGGTAAACGGTGTTTCTGTGTGCTGCTCTGGTTCACCAGAAGCGGCTTAGTCATGCTGGCCACATGACCCGGAAGCTGTCTGCGGACAAACGCCGGCTCCCTCGGCCTATAGAGCGAGATGAGCACACAACCCCAGAGTCGGTCACGACTGGACCTAATGGTCAGGGGACGCTTTACCTTTTTACCTCGGGTTACAGATGCTTCAGGTTACAGATGCTTTAGGTTACAGACTCCGCTAACCCAGAAATAGTACCTCAGGTTAAGAACTTTGCTTCAGGATGGGAACAGAAATCGTGCGGCGGTGGCACAGTGGCAGTGGGAGGCCCCATTAGCTAAAGTGGTACCTCAGGTTAAGAACAGTTTCAGGTTAAGAACGGACCTCCAGAACGAATTAAGTTCTTAACCCAAGGTACCACTGTATTTTAAGCAAAAAACTTTAGAAATCAAGGAAGGGCTTAAAATATGCCTGAGTATTCTCCCACAGTTCTCACCTGCCCTCTTTGCACCCGTGTAGCCAAGTCAGTACCTCCTGACCTGTAAGAATGATGAACAGCCAACTCCTTGGCAGACAGGTTGCTGGTGGCTCTTGCCAGCTCGGTGGCGCCATTCTTCCAGCCCCTTTGGCAGCGTCCTCACCTTGGATGCTTGGGAACTGGTCTGAGTCTTCCAAAAGCCAGCCTTTGCATTTGATTTATGGTGCGGCCCAGCCCACCTGATTCTTTAGCAGAGAGATCCATCTCAGCCTCACGGCTCTGGGACTCTCCTCCTCCGTCAACAGACTCTGCGCATTGCAAAACACTGGAATAACTGGTGTTTTCATAAGCAGCCACCATGATGGCAAAGCAACAATGGCAAATGAAAAAATTGCCTCTTTCCCTTAGAGACTCAACCAATCGTCACTGTGTTCTGCAGTTTCCCACAATATTGGAACGGGGTCTTTAGCGTGGTGGCACCCACCCTTTGGAATGCCCTCTCCTCATCATGGATTCATGAGTGAACTAGTGATGCAGGGGAAATCCAATTCAGCCCACATTTAAAGGTGAACCTACCACATTCACAGTTTCCAAAACAATACGGAGCACAGAAATCTTTTGAAATTTGCATTTCTGTTACTATTTTCAGTGCCATTCTCTAGCACTTCTCTAAAGTTCTCCAGTCGAGCAATGTGTAACAAAAATGCATATGCTAAGTGAAGCATATATTACAGGTAAAGGGAGAGAAATACGTGTATATTAAGATAAATTCCAACTAAAATGCTGGTTTTAATTAGGGCTTTTTTAAAAGGTCACATGTGACAATGTGGAGAACTGAACTTAAGATTGGAGAAATCTGAAACTGGCAGGTTTCTCCATTCCAAATGTGATATGGACCAGAAATACTTACGTATCGATCTGTAGGTCTCAGGAATCAAGCCCTTTCTTCACAGTGGTGCTGCCAAGGCAGGGCTTGAGGACAGAAGTCCAAGGTCCTAGTTAGCAGAATGAACAGAAGCCCCACTCCTTCTCCTCTACATCAGTTTTGACTTACCATAAATTGGATGGGGAACCAGGGTGGCCACGTCTGATACAGTATGCTCTGCCTCTAACTAAATGAGACCTCTTCAGCTACAGGGATGGAATGAAACCTGTGGCTCACTAGATCAGGGTTTCCCAAACATGGGTCTCCAGCTGTTCCCAGACTACGACTCTCATCATCCCTAGCTAGCAGGACCGGTGGTCAGGGATGATGGGAACTGTAGTCCAAAAACTGCTGGAGACCCAAGTATGGTAAACTCTGCATTAGATATTTCTGGACTACAACTCCCATCTTCCCTGACCATTGTCCTTGCTGGCTGGGGCTGATGGAAGCTGGAGTGCAACCACACCTGGAAGGCCACAGTTATAAATATTATACCATCTAAAGCGGGAGGCAATAAGTCATGACATCCAAACTCTAGTATCACTTTACAGCACCACTGTTGCTCCCCTAATAGCGGTATTTGCTATCTCCTGGCTACCCCAAACAAGTTCTGTGTTTTTCTGGAGTTTTTCACAGTTACGTTCTTCAAATGGTCTTTAGCCACTTTGCAATCTAGATGGAAAGCTTCACTGTTTAGCTTCAGCTGTTGATGTGCATGTCAATTTGACTCTGCAACTACTCAGCTATAGCCAGGCAGCATTCATGTGTGATGGATCTTAGGTGTGTGTGTGTGTGTGTGTGTGTGTGTGTGTGTTTTGGATTATCTTAACATTTTCCCTTCCCTGTCCAAATCACCCTTGGTATCATCAAAGCCCCAGCAATCACCAGGCCAAAGGAATCGCCGTTTGTAGGTTTCTCAATCTCTGGAGCCTCGTCAATCACAGCTTATCTCTTCTGATAAATGAAAGGACACACAGGACATGCAACTCCCTTATCGCAAAGCTAACTCAACACTTGTGTTGCCTCACCAAAGGTGAAGACACAGGAAGCCTGCTGGCAGGAATCTGGCCCTGTCATGCAAGAGCATCTAGGAGATTTCTCTGTGATGGAGACCAGACTGAGGAAACCCATTTTCAGCCCCTTTTCAACCCTTTGGGGCAACCTCCCAGGAGCCACATGGCAGTGGCTGGCTGGGCCAAAACCCAAAGCATGCAGAGTGATGGTGTAAGTTTTACCTTTGTACAGTAGGGTGGTTTCTAAACGTACATGCACGCCTTTCTCTGTCCTCCATTTGGGCAAGGAAGAGGCATGATCATAGTTCAATGACATGTCCTATTTGTTTATTTATCACCTTCTACACATGTCTCCAGGTGATGTACAAAATGCAACAAAAACAGCTAAAAACAATGCTGAAAGCAACAGCAAATAACACACCCTCCAAGTGTCCATATTTTCTAGGGACAGTCCTGGATTTACAGAAGCTGTCCCAGTTTCTCATTTGATCCTGGAATGTCTGGCTTTTTCTTAGAATGTTCCTATTTTCACCAGAGAAATGTTGGAGGGTATGGAGTTATGCAACCCTCCGAACCAAGGAGATAAGTAACTAGACAACCTTTAGAGGACATCTGAAGACAACCGTGTATAGGGAAGGTTTTGTTAATGCTTCATGTTTCTTTATGTTTTTATACATTTTGGAAGCTGCCCAGAGTGGCTGAGGCAACCCTGGCAGATGAGCACAGTATTATTATTATTATTATTATTATTATTATTATTATTATTCAGGACATACCTATGTGGGAAACAATGAGCAAATTTAATAAGAATCATAGAATCATATTGTAGCGTTGGAAGGGACCCTGAGAATCATCTAGTCCAGTGTTTCCCAACCTTGGGTCTCCAGCTGTTTTTGGACTACAACTCCCATCGTCCCTAGCTAGCAAGACCAGTGGTCAGTGATGATGGGAATTGTAGTCCAAAAACAGCCGGCGACCCAAATTGGGGAAACCCTGATCTAGTCCAACCCCATGCAGTGCAGGAATACACAGCTGTCCCATACGAGGATAGAACCTGCACCTGCAACCTTGGCATCATCAGCACCACACTCTAACAACAGCAGCAGCAGCAACAACAATAATTTATCTTATGCTACAATATATATTATTTTGATGATAATAGACATGGGAAAGGGGTAGAAAATGGCAACCCAAATGACAAGGGAGGTGGAGCAACTCCCTTATAAGAAAATATTACAATGTCAGAGGCTTTTAGTTTGATTGGCAGGACAATAACTAATGGGGAAATGCAAGTACAGTGGTACCTCAGGTTACATACGCTTCAGGTTACAGACTCCGCTAACCCAGAAATAGTGCTTCAGGTTAAGAACTTTGCTTCAGGAAAAGAACAGAAATTGCGCTCCGGTGGCGCAGCAGGAGGCCCCATTAGCTAAAGTGGTGCTTCAGGTTAAGAACAGTTTCAGGTTAAGAACGGACCTCCGGAATGAATTAAGTACTTAACCCGAGGTACCACTGTATATAAAATTATGCATGTATGGAGAACTTGCACACAGATACATTTTCCTCCCTCTGTGATAATAGAGTGTTTGTGTGTGCAAATTATCCAACAAATTATAACTGAATTATAACCACTTCTCTCTCTCTTTTTTAAGGCTGCCAGAGCTTGGGTCCATCTGGCTGAGTATTGTCTATTCCGACTGGCAGTGTCTCTGTCCTTAGGGTTCATAGGAAGCTGCCTCTGTACCAAGTCAGAGACCATGAAGCTCAGTATTGTCAGCACCGGCAGGCAGCTGCTCTCCAGGGTTTCAGAGAGGAGTCTCTCCCAGCCTTACCAGAGATGCTGGGGATTTTGAACCTGGGACCTTCTGCACACGAAGCAGATAACACTGAGCTATATCCATGTCCTCATCCTTCAGAAGCTTACAGGCAAGTCCACTAGGGCCAGCTGCCACCCCCCCCCCCAGCAGCACACTCCTTTTCTCCTCCTGCCAGCTTGCCTCTTGGCCTGGCCCCAAACTCAGTCTATAATTCTTTCCAAACTTCCCTGTTTAAAATAATCATGTATGTGAAGCAAAACAGGAGTCTCATATGCACACTTAATAACTCTTGTGTGCTATATTAGCGGGAATGCCAGTTCATAATCCCCCAGTGCTCTGGAATGGTTTTCATTTGTACTGGCATTCCTCTTGTGAGTTCTAAAGCTTCCCTTTCTCTTTGGGGCTGTCCCATTGCAGTGTTTGTGCGCTTGTGTGTCCCCCCTTTCCTGTCGTTTGCTTTGTCTTCCCGTTCCAAATTTCTCCACCAGATTCTTCTGCCTCTTCATCGGTTTCAGCTCCAGACAGCCATTCAACAAACCTGCCAAATCTACACAGGAGAAGAAGAGAAGCACAGAATTGCAGAGTAGCAAGGGACCCCAAGAGGCATCTAGTCCAGCCCACTGCCATGCAGGAATCACAACTAAGGCATCCCTGACAGATGGTCGTCCAACCTCTGTTGAGAAGCCTGCAATGAAGAAGCGTTTGGATTTGATATCCCGCTTTATCGCTACCTGAAGGAGTCTCAACGTGGCTAACATTCTCCTTTCCCTTCCTCCCCCACAACAAACACTCTGTGAGGTGAGTGAGGCTGAGAGACTTCAGAGAAGTGTGACTAGACCAAGGTCACCCAGCAGCTGCATGTGGAGGAGCGGGGAAGCGAACCCGGTTCACCAGATTACGGGTCCACCGCTCTTAACCACTACACCACACTGGCTCTCAATGAAGGAGAGTTCATCATCTTCCGAGCATAAGATAAGTCTGCTGGATCACGCCAATGGCTCATCTACTCCAGTGTCCTGTTCTCATACTGGCTTACTAGATAGAATAATAGAATTGCAGAGCTAGAAGTGACCCCCCCCCAAGGGTCTTCTGGTCCAACCCCCCACAATGCAGGAATCTCAGCTAAAGCATCCATGACAGATGGCCATCCAACCTCTGCTTAGAAACTTCCAAGGAAGGAGAGTCCACAACCTTCTAAGCTCACAAACCTCTGAACCGGGAAGGGCGGGGTATAAATAAAATTGTATTATTATTATTATTATTATTATTATTATTATTATTATCATCATCATCATCATCTTGGTTGCCCTCCTCTGCACACGTTCCAGCTTGTCAACATCCTTCTTAAATTGTGGTGCCCAGAACTGGAATTACCAGAAGACTTCAAGTAGTACCCAAGTGCAGAAGCGACTCTCCCCTCTAGCGATTCCCTGCAACTGGTTTTCAGGGCCATGCTGCATCTGACAGCAGACATAGAACCTAGTCATTGTAGCTAGGATCCCTATCCTCCAAGAATTTGTGTGACCCCATTAAGAACATAAGAAGAACCCTGTTGGACCAGGCCATTGGCCCATCTAGCCTAGCATCCTGTTCTCACATTGGTCAGACTGATGCCTCTGGGAAGCCTGGCAGCAAGACCTGAGCTCAATGGCACTCCACTTACCTTTGATTCCTGGCAAACTGGTACCCAGAGGCATACTACCTCTGACTATTGAGCAGGCACACCAACTCCAGGAGGGCTGAGGCATCTTCAATATTTGTTGGAAGTGGACCGGGGCCCCTCAGTGTTGGGGCCTTGCATACAGCATACAGGTGTGATGTCACAAGCATGACATGTGCCCTGCACACATGATGTCATGTGCTGCGTGTCACAGCTTCAGGCTCCTCTGGAGTGTTCGGCCTCCTGAAGATGATGTGACAATGCATCTACAATGTGTGCCAGGCCCCCTCAATTTTGGGGACAACCTGGTGCCTCTGCTATGGAGGTACCTGTTGATAGCCTTGACCTCTGTGAACTCCAGCAGAACATGGTGGTACAGCTATTCATTGACTGTACCACTGTAGAGTGCTGGCGGAGGACTCTGATGTTCCTCCAGACTGCCACCATTCTGCAGCGGTGATCTTAGAAGTTTTGTATGCACAACTGAAGTGGATCAAAGCACTGTGTTGCTCTAGCACAGCAAATCCACTTTTTAAAATGCATGCACACACACAAGATTGTACCCATCAAAAAAAATATTTATTGAAAAATAAAAAGTACAAAATTACAAGTGTGCAGGGTAAGATAAGACACACACAAAAAAGAAATAGTACCCATGCAGAAAACAAAAGAGAAGAAAAGATATTGTATACATTACGAAAAAAAGGGGGTGGGAATTGCTATTGTAGTTAACCAAACCTTAACCTCAGGACTCTGGTGGCGCTGTGGTCTAAACCACTGAGCCTCTTGGACTTGCCAATTAGAAGGTCAGCGGTTTGAATCCCCACAACGGGGTGAGCTCCCGTTGCTTGGTCCCAGCTCCTGCCAACCTAGCAGTTTGAAAGCACACCAAAAAAGTGCAAGTAGATAAATTGGTGGGAAGGTAAATGGTGGGAAGGTAAATGGCGTTTCCGTGCGCTGCTCTGGTTTCACCAGAAATGGCTTAGTCATGCTGGCCACATGACCCAGAAAAACTGTCTGAGGACAAATGCCAGCTTCCTAGGCCTGTAAAGCGAGATGAGCGCTACAACCCCAGAGTCATCTGCGACTAGACTTAACTGTCAGGGGTCCTTTACCTTTATCTTTCTTAAACCTTAACCTAATATTGATAAAAGTGAAAATGATACGTACAAAATCTTTACACAGGAACAAGTTATGTACAAATGTAGGCTTGCCATGGACAAATTTAACAATATTTGGAATTCAAGATTGTACCCAATGTTAGACTTACTCAGAGATGCTGAAGTTGTACCCTGTATTGAGATCTACCATGTAGAAGATACTTGCATTAGATCCCTTCCAGTTCTTCTGTCTTTTGATGGGTGCATTCAGATGTTAGGAATACTGTGTTGATTTTCTGTATTATAATGCTAGAGCTTCTGTCCTGTTTTCTAATGCGCCTTTCACACTGCAGTGCCTGTTGCATTATGGAACTGTGGTTTTTTTGACTGATATACCAGCTTGGCATGCTATGTGTGTCATGAGGTTATTCGCTGCTGGGACTTAAGGAGAATGGTGCAATCTCCTTCCATTCCTATAAACTGAATCCACTTGTTCCTGATCATCCTTGAAGAGGGTGGTGTGTTGCCACTAGCTATAGGAACACTGAAATCATATATTAGACATAATTTTAAAAGCACATGGACACCTATAACTTGTTTTCAGGCTAAGGTAACTGAAAACGATTGGAGGGGCATTTTCCCTCTGTTGTTTTTGTCGTCACAATATACACAGCAGCTTTAAGATGATGTGGTTTGATCCTGCTTGGGGAGTAGGGAGGGGAAAAGGATGTGTGTGGTTGCATTATTGCTGCCAAATTTCGAAAGCTTTTGTAAAATGCCACACCAGGCTCACTCCTGGTCTTGCTGTCTTCCTGAAATTTGCACATATCCTGCTGGAATATGATCCCATGTGTCTCTATATGCAATGAAATTCCTCCTGCCACTAGGTAGCTCTTGCCCTGCTACAGTTTTCATTGGGTTTTTTAAAAAGTATTTTTATTTAATTTTATCCTTATAACCCAAATAACAAAATAGAGTTTTGCGAGACAAACCCATAAAGAGTGAACCAAACCAAACCAGGCTGGTGTGGAATGTTACATTCAGAAGAAGAAATGGTAAAGTTGGTTATCTGGATACTGTATATACTCGAGTATAAGCCGGCCCGAATATAAGCCAAGGCACCTAATTTTACCGCAAAAAACTGGGAAAACTTATTGACTTGAGTATAAGCCGGTTCACCACACCACAAACCTCCTGGTGGGCCAGAGTACATGTGTGTGCGCGCATGCGCACATGGCAGAGGGGGCTTCTCTCTCCCCCCCAGCCCCTCCCATCCCCCTGCCTACCTAAGGTGCTGCCGAGAGGCAGAGGCTGGTGGCGGCTGTGGCAGAGGAAGAACAAGCAACCTGACAGGGCTGCTTTCAGGCTGCTCGTTCCTCCGCAGCCGCCATGATAGCGAGGGGCTGCTGGAAAGCCACTTGGGTGGGACCCTCACTCGAGTATAAGCCAAGAGGGGCTTTTCCAGCATAAGAAATGTTCTGGAAAAGTTGGCTTATACACAAGTATATACGGTATTTGTGAGGAGATCCAGACCAGGAACTGAAGAGCAAAAATAAAAAGGGGGGGAGAAAAGGTAAAGGGCCCCTGAGGGATTAAGTCCAGTCAAAGGTGACTATGGGGTTGTGGTGCTCATCTCGCTTTCAGGCCAAGGGAGCCATTATTTGTCCACAGACAGCTTTTCTGGGTCATGTGGCCAGCATGACTAAACTGCTTCTGGTGCAACGGAGCACCGTGACAGAAGCCAGAGTGCACAGAAGCGCCGTTTACCTTCCCGCCGCAGTGGTACTTATTTATCTACTTGCACTGGTGTGCTTTCGAACTGCAAGGTTGGCAGGAGCTGGGACAGAGCAACAGGAGCTCACCCCGTTGCAGGGATTCAAACCACCAACCTTCTAATCGGCAAGCCTGAGAGGCTCGGTGGTTTAGGTCACAGTGCCACCCGCATCCCCCCCCTCCCCATTTCTGCCATAAGAAATGAGAGAGTAAAAAGTGTGGCACACCTGAATTGCAAGATGTACAGAAGCATAACCCTATGATTGAAACCATCAGAGGCACAAGGGATACCAAGAGTAAAAAGGCTGTTTATTACATCATGGAAAAAAATTCAGCCAGTTAGATGTTACTTATCCCAAATTACCTGAGAGACTTGTGGAAGAGGCAAATGTAACCTTTCTTTACCCTAGCTCTTGATATCTGAGATGTGTGTGTTTGTTTGTGTGTATTCGGGACCCCACCCTATTCTTGCAACCCTGATTTTGTTTGAACTGAATTTCAAATTGTTCAAACCTGCTCTGGAATATTCTGATGAAGGATGGGCGATAAATTTATTTATGTAATATAAACATACTGCTTGATAGTTAGACAGCAGCAACAACAACAACACAAGGCAGTTTACAAAAAGGATGAAACAATGAAATTATAAAAAAATAAAAATAAAACCCCAGTTAAAAGCAGCTATTTAAACCATTCAAAAAATAATTGAAATCTGCGATGAGCTAAAAACCAAATTACAACACATGTCAAGGTTCTACATGTCTGGATAGGTTTTGCCTAAACAGAAATGGTTTTAGCAGGCACCGAAAATATTCGAGTGAGGGGTTCAATGCCTTGATATCAACAGGCAGGGAGTTCCGAAGCACAGGTGCTGCCACACTTAAAAGATTGATGTCTTACAAATGTGGCCTGACCATTGGGTTGCACCTGTGGCAGTGACAGTTCCGCAGATCAAAGCAGTTAATTATTATCTTCAAGTGTTTTCATTATTATTTTATAACATTGAATAATACTATTACAGTGGTACCTCTGGTCACGTACTTAATTCGTTCCAGAGGTCCGTTCTTAACCTGAAACTGTTCTTAACCTGAAGCACCACTTTAGCTAATGGAGCCTCCGGCTGCCGCCGCACCGCCGTAGCATGATTTCTGTTCTCATCCTGAAGCAAAGTTCTTAACCCGAGGTACTATTTCTGGGTGAGCAGAGTCTGTAACCTGAAGCGTATGTAACCTGAAGCGTATGTAACCCGAGGTACCACTGTACTACTACGGTAAATTGGCTGGGGAGGTAAGAGTTCACTGTCCCCTCCACATGCACTCATTCCTGAGGACAATCCTGCTTCACCCTCGAACTAAGTATTTAGGTTTTTTTTTAATAAATAAACAAACCCACAACATGATTGTCAATAACTTCATTTGGAACCCATGTGGTTCAGTCTTGTGATCCTGGGATGGAATGTCCTCTATGTGTGGAGGTGGATGTATCTAAGGTAGTGGCGGTAACATATGTCATGGGGCTGTGGTGTAAGGGATGCAGATGGAGAAGGGATGATGGACCCCTGATGGCTGGAAGATCAGCCAGGGGGTCCGTCCTCTGCGAACACTCTTGAGCAGGAATAGAACCAGGGAACAGCTCCCGTTGCCCCTGAGCGCTCAGCAACAAATGTGGATTTCATTTTCTAAACATTTCATGGTGTAACCTAAGACTTCCCCAAAATTTGGGGGACTGAGCCGTTCAAGGGATTAGTAACCAGATCTGGAGCCTTTCATCTCGACGTCGCCATTTCAACTCCCATCCACAGCCCTACGAATGACGGAAAGCGGTTACTGTCTGATGGGATTGAAGGGCTTACTTGTAATGAGCTGGGGGGCTTGCTCCATTTCCTGGTTGTCAGGCATCTAGTCCTCCCCCCACCCCACCACTCCCAACATCAGCTCTATCGCTGGTGCAAGCACACGCCATAAGAGCTGGCTGTGGGCCAACTAGAGCAAAGAGAACCAAGAGCGAAAGTTGCTGGCATGGCAAAGGGAATTTGCCATTAGAAGGCTTTCTGGCAGGTGCTACATGAGGTCTCTGTGTACTTGGGATGGAGGCTCATTCTCTTGTAAGAGGACTACCCCTCTTTTGGATGTCGTTTGCCGCAATGGCAAAGCTCTACCTCCACTGATGGAGGCAGCATGTCCCTAGGTTCCTGTTGCTGGGAATTGCTAGCAGGGAGAGAGATGCTACTATGTTCAGGTTCACAGAGGCATCAGGCTGGCCACTATGAGAACAGAAGGTTGCGTGGCGAGTTCCCGCCCCCCACCAGGGAGAAATAAAGACACTGGACACCAAGTATTAAGGTTAATGGGCGAATTAGGCCACAACTTTGTTGATTTCAGGAATGAGAGGTATTGGCTTAGGCATTGGTCCTATCGACTAACCGGCTCCAGCCCGATTGCATGAAGACCGGCATGGGTTAACACCTTAAGGGGGAGTCCTGCTGAGGCACATCAACTAGGAGCTCCCCCGGGTCACCGCTCGGGGGCATGCCTTAGGCCCACACCTCCATAGGCTTCGGACAGGGCCATCCCCCCCCCCGGAATCCTTTATCGGACTACCCTTAGCTTTTGGGGGGAGGTGATGGCGTTCCTCCCCCCCCCCACATCTTCTTAACCCCTTCTTACCAATGCCTAACCGCCAATACCCAGAAGTTGTGACGAGTTGCTACGAGGTAGGCGAAAAACCAATTGGCTGAAATTGCCAGTTGGGGAAAATTCCTACCAGGCTCCTTGCGGCGACAGACCGAAGTCCATAGCAAAGTCAGAAGCCTACCTAAAGGGAGGAAGGGTGGGAAAACTTGCAGGCTGGCGCGGCGAAGAGAGGGCGAGCCCTGGCCGCGCCGGCCCTAAATAGGGCAGGCCACCCCCCCCCCCACCACCCGATTGGCTGGCTGGGTTGACAACGCGGCCAGGATTCCCTCTATCTCGCGAAGGCTGGAACCAGCCCCCGCGCACGTGTTCAGGTTAACAGAGGCATCAGGCTGGCCACTATGAGAACAGAAGGTTGGACAACAATGCTGCTTGAACCTGATCCAGCAGGGCTCTTCTTATCCACTTAGGACACAAATTCCGTGCTGAGAAAACCCAATATTCCAGATAAATTTTGCAGGTTTGAATACATTTGATCTGGGTTCAAGCTTGGTTCAAGGTAACTTCAAGCATTGTGTGTTTCCCCTGACCCCTTTCCCAAAACTTGATGAAATGTAGAAGAGGCGGTCAAGAATAGATGATTGATAGGAACACAGGACAGCAAATTACTGAGATGGTCTATTTTTCTGAATCACTAGCATAGGAGCCAACTCCTAGGGTCTGAGGTCCCTTCACCCCCTAAAATATTTGAGGGAGTTGCCCCCTCAAGTTGATGCACTTATCTAGACCCCCCAATATTTTATTCCAGTTGGCACCCCAGCTAACTAGGCCCACTGAAGGCATGAAACTCACTTCTCAGTAAAAATGGAAAGGAGTTAGAAGTGTCCATTCTCAATGGCATACATTTTTTGTAGTTAAATGCACATTTACTACGCACAGTGCCCCAAAACACATTTTGAGGCACTGTGCTCTTTCATGGGTCATGTGACTCATGCAGAAGTGCAGCCCCGGAAGATGTGCATCCTGGTTTTCCGCTGGGATGTGTTGGAAGGAATGCATTCTGCTGCATTTGGGGTATAGTTCTCTTAATTAGTGTAAAAAATAATAATTATGCAGTGTTTCCTGAAATACTTTTTTTTTTCTTTTTGGGAAGTGGTCTCCGCTAATGCCATGTACAGTGGTACCTCTGGTTAAATACTTAATTCGTTCCAGAGGTCCGTTCTTAACCTGAAACTGTTCTTAACCTGAAGCACCACTTTAGCTAATGGGGCCTCCTGCTGCCGCCGCGCCGCTGGAGCACAATTTCTGTTCTCATCCTGAAGCAAAGTTCTTAACCCGAGGTAATATTTCTGGGTTAGCGGAGTCTGTAACCTGAAGCGTATGTAAGCTGAAGCGTATGTAACCCTTTGTTGCATTCACTAAAATCTGCATTTTATACAAACCTTTCGACTGGAGAACAGTATCACATAATCCGCAGAAGTCCTAATTTTGAAAGGACAGCTAATCTATCAGTTTTGCTTATTGGTTCAAGAAAGGTGTGTTATGTTCACATTAAAATCCAAAAGTGAGTGCATGCCTCCCATTCCTGTTTGTTACAAACCTTTCGTTCACATCCACCCCCACCCTCCGTAGGTGCCCTCACGCTCCCTCCTCTGTTCTCTTATACACCCACCTACAGACTTTTTCCCCATTAACGGCAACATCTGCATGTTTGTCCTGAACAAAAATAAAGCCATCCATCTCCACTTGGCACCAGTGATGTCATGCAAGCTCAGGAAAGCTGGCTCCATCGAGGTTTATAGTAGCGTACAGCGGGAATGTCACTTATCTGCGGAGGACGGTCTGCCGTTTTCAAGAAAGGCATTCTTCCCTTGGACAGCGTGGGTGGCTTTTGTTTATCTTTTGGCACACAATGAAATGATGGGAAAACATGCTTGGGTGCCCTGCGGCCGTAAGGTGGGGCAAGGCCATGGATACAAATGGGGAAAACGGTCTTTGATCCCCGGCCAATGCAGATGACTCCCAGGGCTCAGGGTTTGAGAATGGACGTCATGTACTTTTGCTGTCCATATACAGCTGCTGCAGCAGCAGCTCCTTCCTACCTAAGCAAACAGTACAACGCTTCAGAGACATCCAGGGAGGAAAAGAAGTTTACAAATGGAAGCAAGAGTTCAGAAGGGCAATCAACAAGGGAAGAGGAATGGCAAGGAAGACCGGGCTGCAAATGCTTGTCAGGAACTGGTTTCCCACAAGGATCTGGCTGGCCACTGGGAGAACAGGATGCTGGCCTGATCCAGCAGGCTCTCCTTATGTCCTTATGGTATTCAGATGCATAATGAATCCAGCAGCAGAGATAGAACATAGCAATCATGGCTAGTAGCCATTACAGTGGTACCTCGGGTTACAGATGCTTCAGGTTACAGACGCTTCAGGTTACAGACTCTGCTAACACAGAAATAGTACCTCGGGTTAAGAACTTTGCTTCAGGATGAGAACAGAAATTGTGCAGCGGTGGTGCGGCGGCGGCAGGAGGCCCCATTAGCTAAAGTGGTGCCTCAGGTTAAGAACAGTTTCAGGTTAAGAACGGACCTCCGGAACAAATTAAGTTCTTAACCCGAGGTACCACTGTAATCACTTTGCCCTTTGTGGATGCATCTACTCCTCTTTAAAAGCCAAATAGGCAGAGCAACAGCTATGACTCTTGCCTCTACTTGGTAAAAATCAGAGGCCCTTTTCCCCCAAGAAAAATAGGTGCCGGAAGTTGTTACTTCCTGTATACCTTGGCCCAGTTTACCTGAAGGAGTGTCTCCACCCCCATTGTTCAGCCCAGACACTAAGGTCCAGCTCTGAGGGCCTTCTGGCAGTTCCCTCACTGCGGGAAGTGAAGTTACAGGGAACCAGGCAGAGGGCCTTCTTGGAAGTGGCACCTGCCCTGTGGAACGCCCTCCCATCAGATGTCAAGGAGATAAACAACTATCTGACTTTTAGAAGACATCTGAAGGCAGGCCTGTTTGTAGAAGTTTTAATGTTTGGTGTTTTCTTGTGTTTTTAATACTCTATTGGGGGCCATCCGGAGTGATTGGAGAAACCCAGCCAGATGGGTGGGGTATAAATAATAAGTTCTTCTTGTTGTTATTGTTGTTACAGTAAGTCACTGGGCAACTTGGGGCAGCCCTGAACAGATGCCGGTTTGACAACAGCCACATCCACTACCCACAGAGGTGCTAAAAATTATGGCAAGCTGTCTCCCTAGATGGTTTTGGGGTCGCCTCAATTAAATGTCCCCGACCGCCTTCCTCATTCTCTTAGATTCAAGCAGATGGCTAGGGCAGCTTGGAAGAGCCCTTGCACAAACACACAAACACATGCACAAACACCTGACTGGAAAGCCAACACAGGAGATGGATTGAAGAAAAGGAAATACAAATTGGCCCCACCCCTTAGCTTGACCAATCATGGCTAGGAGCAACTAGGAGCTAGGTGGAGTTATAGATCTTAAAAAGTGTAGATGTGCACACACTGGCCAGCTTTCTTTTGACTTGAAATGTTTGTTTAAGGCTTCCTAGAAGTACACAAAAGCAAGAAGCGGGTGGGGGGAGTGAGCACCGGTCCATAATGGCGCCCACCAGATAGGTACCGGAACTGCACTCTGGCATGCTCCAGTGGGGGCGGGGGAAGCACTGCTTCTACATCCACTTGCCTCCCATACATCTTCCGTCTTCAAATATCTTCAAGGGCTGCCACATGGAAGAGGGAACAAGCTTCTTTTCTCCTGCTCTGGAGGGTAGGACTTGAACCAATGGCTTCAACTTACAAGAAAGGGGATTCCGATGAAACATCAGGAAGAGCTTTCTGACAGAGAGAGCTGTTCGACAGTGGAGCAGACTGCGTCAGAAGATGGTGGACTCTCCTTCCTTGGATGTTTCTAAGCTGAGGTTGGAAGGCCATCTGTCATGGATGCTTAACTGAGATTCCTGCATTGAAGGAAGGTGGGACTAGATGACCCTTGTGGTCCCTTCCAACTCTACGATTCTATTATCTAGCCCACCATAGGCACATACAGACACACACACAAACACACACACCTCTATAAAAGCAAGCGAGAGGCATTAGCATAGTTCAAGGACAGTTTTCAGCCCTTCAAAAGCACTGAAGGAAGATAAGGAACAGTGAGGGCTGGTAAGGGTCATAGCCTAGGTCTGAGGGACTTGGTTTGGGACGACTCCCTGGGGCCACATTGGTTGTTCCCCAGCCTTTGTGCTCTAGGGACCATAGGCTTCCCAAAAACCTTGGTCGAGAGGATGCATCTGTTGCGGCTGAGATCCCCTGTCCAGTTTGCAGGCTGAGGACCTCTGAGTGCTTGTGGTAGCTGGTTGGCAGCAGTTAATAAGTCATGGCACATACGGAGAGGCACACAAAGAGCCTTGATCTGAACACGGCATGCCATCCTCACTACAGGGTGTAATGAGCATTCTTTGCTGATAACAACCTATTGCTTGCAATTAACTCCTTGAAATGGGTAGGAAGTGTTCTATTGGCAACGATTGTGTGATGATGATGTTCATTGCTGCTACATGTGCTATCTCAGTATCTACTTGGGAGAAGGTTGGGTGGTTTAAAGGTTTGAGAGAACCTAGAAGTCATGCCAAACCTAGACAGCATCTTAAAAAGCAGAGACATCACCTTGCCAGCAAAGGTCCATATAGTTAAAGCTCTGGTTTTCCCAGTAGTGATGTATGGAAGTGAGAGCTGGACCATAAAGAAGGCTGATCGCCGAAGAATTGATGCTTTTGAATTATGGTGCTGGAGGAGACTCTTGAGAGTCCCATGGACTGCAAGAAGAACAAACCTATCCATTCTGAAGGAAATTAGCCCTGAATGCTCACTGGAAGGACAGATCCTGAAGCTGAGGCTCCAATACTTTGGCCACCTCATGAGAAGAGAAGACTCCCTGGAAAAGACCCTGATGTTGGGAAAGATGGAGGGCACAAGGAGAAGGGGACGACAGATGACAAGATGGTTGGACAGTGTTCTCGAAGCTACCAGCATGAGTTTGACCAAACTGCAGGAGGCAGTGGAAGACAGGAGTACGTGGCATGCTCTGGTCCATGGGGTCATGAAGAGTCGGACACGACTAAATGACTAAACAGCAACAACAACAGAAGTCATGCATTAAGCTCTTGGGAATAGCTTCCTCTAGACTGAGTGGGCTGTAAAACAAAGTTGGCTTCCCCAGAAAACCTGGATGGCTAGAATCTGTGCTAGGAAAGAAGCCTTCTTCACAGTCCATGATGCTACATGTAGGAAGGGAAAGGTAAAGTATCAGGGCCAGCCCTAGCATTAGGCAGAGGGAGGCAATCGCTTCAGGTGGCAGAGACTGGCAGGCAACAGTGGCTGCCCTCCCAGCCATTTTTCCAGAGCTCCCTGGTCATCCTCCTTTGTTAGGACTGCAAAAGGTGTGTCTAGCTCATAGGGTTGGGGGACAAATTTGGTTCCGTTTGGGTTGTAATGCAAACTACCTAATTCATACTTCCTGAAGCAATACATGACACTGATACACATTGAAAAGTTGAAAACCTTTCAACCCAGACACATAGAAGTTGACATCTGCTTAAATTTGTTCCTAGCTTATTGATTTTAATTAAATTTGGATATATATATATATATATATATATATATATATATATATATATCCATCCCATCAACAACTGTTTTTTGCTAATAGTTTTAATGTTCATTTTATATAATTTTTTGTTAATAGCTTAGAGGTTCTGTTTACCATCTATTCACCATCAAGCAGTATATAAACTTTGTTAAACAAAAATGGGGGGGGGGGCATCTCGTCCTTTGCTTCAGTCAACAAAATGTCTTGGCCTGGTCCTATAAACTATGCCATAGATATGCAGGGAGCTCATTTATAACATGTGAGACTCTCCAGATCCTGGCCATTAAATAAATAAATGAACCACCAAGGCAATCTCCTATATGTGTCTACTTAGCCCCATTGAACTCAACCACTTAGAAGCCAATATGGTATGTGGGCAACAACAACAACAACAACAATAGGACTTACTCCCATGTATGTGATCATAGGATAGGAACATAGGAAGTTGGACCATTGGTCCATCTAGCTTGATATTGTCTACACTGACTGGCAGTGGCTCTCCACAATGTCAGGTAGGAAACCTTCCCAGTCCTACCTGAAGATGCTGAGGCGTGAACCTGAGACCTTCTACAGTGGTACCTTGGTTCTCAAAGTTAATTCATTCTGGAAGTCCATTCCAAAACCAAAGCGTTCCAAAACCAAGGTGTGTTTTCCCATAGAAAGTAATGCAAAATGGATTAATTCATTCCAGACAACCCTAAACCAGCAATTTAACATAAATTTTTACTATCTAACAAGACCACTGATCCCTAAAATGAAAGCAATAATCAATGTACTGTACTATAACATGAATAAGACAGTATGGAAGATGATAAAAAAAAAATTCTTACCTACACTGATGATAGTCATTGTTCGGATGGGGGGACTTCTATCCATTTTTGCAGTCACAGAATCTATCAATCAATCAGTAACTGAACTGGGTCCCACACAGTCACAAAAACAAATTAACCGAAAAAGCCTCAAAAACAAAAATGCAAAATAAATAGCAGAAACAAAAGCACCAAACTTAATCCATTCCGGAAGTCCGTTTGACTTCCAAAATGTTCAAAAACCAAGGCGCAGCTTCTGATTGGTGCAGGTGCCCACAGCCACATCAGAAGTTTGGCTTCTGAAAAACGTTCGAAAACTGGAACACTTACTTCTGGGTTTTCGGCATTTGAGGACCAAGGCATTTGATAACCAAGGTACCACTGTATATGTTTCCCGAGGGCCTACAGCACAATTCCCCCCCTCTCCCACAATGGGGGGGGACACCCTGCTTTTGTCAATAGAGAGCCTTTCCTTGAGGAGGAGGAGCGGGGGCAGGAATTAGAATTTCACTGTAATTTTTTTCTGATCTGTCCTAATAGAAGGGGGTTGACAGAGATGTGCTGGGGAACAGCGATGGAATGAACCTCTTGGAAGGCTGCCTGGAAAAACCCAGCCATTGACTGGGGCAAAGGGCACTCCGAAAACGTCCACAAAAAGTTATTCCAAACAGAGAAGCCTTTGAAAGAACACGACGCCCCGTGTCCTTCTGTGACACACAACACCGTCCTCTGTTTGGGAGTGCCCAGACCTGCTTGGGGGATCAGGTTTCCCCTTGCTCAGCAGTCTCTGGCAGGTAGAGCAAGTTGTATGACCTTACGCCAAAGACCTCAGCAGAAAAAGTGTTCTTCTGACATCTGTAAGTTGGACTCCCAGGGTGCAGTGGGGAGTTTTGGGGGAGAACAAGAAGTGGGCACAGAAATGTGCTCCGATAATCCACCGTATGAGAGAGAGAGAGAGAGAGAGAGAGAGAGAGAGAGAGAGAGAGAGAGAGAGAGAGGCAGGCAGTGGACCACTGCTCTAAACTGTAAAAGAAGGAATGGAAGTAGATGCATACCCTCCAACATTTCTCCCATGAAAATAGGGACATCCTAAGGAAAAGTGGGACATTCTGTGACCAACTCAGAAACCGGGATGGCTTCTGTAAACCCAGGAGAGTCCCTGAAAAATAGGGACCCTTGAAGGGTCTGTATATGCTCATTTAAGTTTCTCTGAGGCCACATTCACACCATATATTCGCAATACAGTGGTACCTCAGAAGTCGAACGGAATCGGTTCCGGAAGTCCGTTCAACTTCCAAAATGTTTGGAAACCAAGGTGCGGCTTCTGATTGGCTGCAGGAAGCTCCTGCAGCCAATCAGAAGCCACAGACATTGCGTCAGCTGTTCGGGTTCCAAAGAACATTTGCAAACTGGAACACTCACTTCTGGGTTTGCAGTGCTCAGGGGCCAAAACGTTTGACTCACAAAGTGTTCAGGGTCCAAGGTATGGCTGGGAGCTGTAGTTTGTTAAGGGTGCTGAGAGCTGTTAGGAGACCCACCGCCACCACTATTCCCCTCCCAGAGCTGCAATTCCTAGAGTGGCTTAAAAATCAACCCCTCTTCCCAGGGAACTCCAACCAGACAAAAAACATTTGGGATGTGAAGTAAAGCCAGTGGTGGGTGTGGCCTACAGAGAGTTCTGAGAGCCTGTAGAGAGGCATGGAGGGCCATGTTCGACTCCCTGAGGTTCTCCACTCAATATAATAAGATCTTTAAACAGGTTACATAAAATCAATGTGAATAGAGCAATACAATTTGGCTTAACAATCAATCCCTCTTTCCAGGGAACTGTGGAAATTGTAGCTCTGGGCGGGGAATGGGGCCTCCTAACAACTATCAGCACCTGTAACAAGAACACAGGTCCATCACTCTAACCACTACACCAAACTGGCTATATCTTTTTTTATTAAAAAAAATCCACGGCTGTTTATAAATACACACACTTAAAATTGAATAGCATTACTAATTATTCTGGCACAATGTATCCTTAACTGCCAGCAGAAACCTGGTGGCCTGGAAAAGCTTTCAGAAGGCATTAAAAGACTGAAACAGAAAGCGCTTGCTGATTATCTAGTGGCAGGGTGTTCCACAGGCATGGGCCAAAGACATTAAAGACTCAGTTTCTCAATGTGGTCAAATGAGCATCACCAACTTGAGGGGTAGCCAACAGTACTCATGCAGATCATCCCAGTGACTGAGCGCATAGCTGTCAACTTACAGATTTGAAAATAAGGGACCAGCAGCCTTGAAAATAAGGGACCAGCAGCCAAAATAAGGGACCTGCAGCCTCACCTGTTCCAGGCACTCCAGTCTTCCTGTCCTCCTGCAGTCTGGTCAAACTCATGCTGGTAGCTTTGAGAACTCTGTCCAACCAACTTTGTAACCAGAGGTTCAACTGAATAGAATCTGAATCACATGCACCACAAGGCCTATGCAGCCTCAACTTAAGATGGCTCCCCGGCCTGGCTTTGCACTGCAAAGTTTGCAGCAGCACGTGCAACAAAATGGTGTCCAGCATTCAAAAACCTCCTCAGCTTGCATTAACTAGCCACACACAAGGCATGCAAGCTCCACCCCCCAGTCGTTCTTAGACTTCTTATTGGGTGAGCAACACAGCCAAGCAACACAGCTGAAGCCTCCCTCCTCCCTGGCCGGCAGGGAGGGAGGGAGAGGAGCTGCTTCCTTTGAAATTTAAGGCACATCATTTAAGGGACATTTAAGGGACATCCATCAATAAGGGACAGCAGCGGGACATGGTGCTGGAATAAGGGAATGTCCCTTCAAATAAGGGACACTTGACAGCTATGGACTGAGCGGGGTCAGGTGGTCCCTAGGTTTCATAGAATCATAGAATTGTAGAGTTGGGAGGGACACAGAGGATCATCTTGTCCAACCCGCTACAATGCAAGAATATGCAGCTGTCCCATACAGTGGTACCTCTGGTTACGTACTTAATTCATTCCAGAGGTCCGTTCTTAACCTGAAACTGTTCTGAAACTGAAGCACCACTTTAGCTAATGGGGCCTCCTGCTACTGCTACGCCGCCGGAGCACGATTTCTGTTCTCATCCTGAAGCAAAATTCTTAACCCGAGGTACTACTTCTGGGTTAGTGGAGTCTGTAACCTGAAGCGTATGTAACCTGAAGCGTACGTAACCTGAGGTACCACTGTACAGGGATTGAACCTGAAACCTTGGTGTTATCAGCACTGTGTTCTAACCAACTGTGCTACTCAGCTGGATCTAAGTTCTTCGGGGCTTTGTTGCTTAATAAAAAGCACCTCGAACCCAGCTCAGTAGTAGATGGGCAGCCAGTGCAGGCAACAAGGACATATTCCAACCTGGCGAAAACACTCAGTGGTTTTGAAAGCTCAGCCCCATCTTTAGGGAGAGTCAGCCAGTCTTCTCTGATTTCTCTGACTCTGATTTCTCTGAGCTACAGGGGAGTGGGGGGGGTGCAGCAGTGACATTTCCCCTGGTCCATTGCTCCTAAGCCCCTTCCCAATTGCTCATCCATTAGCAACCTGCCCTGTACCCTCTAAGCAGGAGTGTTGCCCTCAGGCAGGATGCAAGGCCATATTGTCACCAGGACAGGAGCACCAACTCCTGGGAGGCCAGTCCTTTTGCCCCTGCCCCATTTTTGGGGTGGGGGGGAACAGCCATCAAAAAATCAGGGCCAAGAGTAGAGCGAAGCACAGTGCGGCTTCAATGGCCAGCTCCTCTTCCTGCCATGGAGGGGAAGGAGGGGGGAAGCAGCCCTCAGCCAATGGCGGTGGCGGCAGGATGAGGAGGAGCCATTGGCCATTGAAGTTGTGCTGCTGCCACATTAGACTCCGGCCCCCGGCTCTTTCAAGATGTCATGCACATGACATCATGCATGATGTCACACAGGTGATGTCGGCCCCCGCAATCTCCCTCCCAAGTTGGCACTTCTGTGCCAGGGTTCAAGTGAAATATAGCTTCTCGGATAGTTGGCTTTTGTCTATGTGGCTGCGGGGGTGAGGACATCTCGTCCTTTGCCTCAGGTGGAACAGTGCCTTGGACCAATGCTGGTGTTCTGTTTTGGTTTGAGTTGCACCTTTACATAGCGTCTCGGTTGCTGTTTCAAATTGTTGCCCACTTCGAAAGTCTTATGTAAGCGTGTGAATGTGAGAGAGAGACAGTGAGTGAGAGGGAGGGTGTGAGGCAGAATGGATGTGAGGGTTTGGGTGTGGGAGAGAACGAGAGAGAGAGAGAGAGAGAGGGTGTGGTGTAGTGGTTAACGTGTTGGACTGGGGCCTGGCCTGGGAGACCAAGGTCTGGATCCTCATTCAGCCATGAAGCTCGCTGGGTGACTTTGGGCCTGGCACTGCCTCTTTACCTAACCTACCTTACAGGACTGTTGTGAGGATGAAATGGTCAGGAGAAGAAGCATGTACACCACCTTGAGATCCTTAGAAGATAAAGATGGCATAGAAATGAAATGAAATGAAATGAAATGAAATGTGTGTGTGTGTGTTTGTGTGTAACAGAGAGAGGTGTGGGAGAGAGAACTAAACTGTGTGGGAGAGAAAGAAAATTTGTGTGAGGAGGAAAAGATAATGTGTGTGGGTGTGGGTGCGTAACAGAGGGGTGTGAGAGAAAGAATGTGTGTGAGAGAGAGAGAGGGGGGAGATAGAGAGAGAGATTGTGAACAGGAGGGGAGGGAGAGCAAGTCTGTGTATGTGTGTTGGAGAGCAAAAGTATGTGTTAGAGAAAATGTATGTGAGAGAGAGTGAGAGAGAGGATAGCTCTCTAACTCTGTCACTATATTTCTCTCTCTCTCTCTCTCTCTCACACACACACACACACACACATACACACACTCAAAGAATGTGTGAACCAAAGAATGAGAGATAACAAAGGAGTGAAAGATAGAGGGGACAAGCCTAAAACATGAGCTTCTTCGGCCAGGTAATTAGGCGGATTGGTTTCCCAGGTGGAGTCTAAATGATGGCTTCTCCTCACGAATGATTCCCCAGCGACCCGTTTGGTGGCTAATTCCTCGGGGTGGGGTGGGAAGGAGGTTCTTGGAGCAGGTGCCCTCTGACAGGTAGTCAATAGAGAACTTCTGGCTAAGCATCCGTGTTTGGTTGGAGAAGTCGACCCCAGAGGTCAAAGAGCGTGACTCGAGAGGTTGTCAGGTCAGGAGCCATCACAGTGACAGATGACCCTAAGCACTCTCCCCCCTCTGTTAGTGTCCCTTCTCAAAAAAAGAAGGAAGAACCTAGGGCTCAATGGAAGAAAGGAAGAAAGGAATAAGACAGCCCCCTCTTCCCTCCCTCCCAATAGAAAAGGCTGCTGTTAGGAGCTGCCGGCACCTCTCAACTGGTGTTCATTAGCCAGAGTGCATTGCTTAGGCTCACAGCCTTCGTTCCTTTGCAGAGTGGGTGCTGTCTCCATAGCTCTCAACTGTTCTTCATTAAGGAAAACAGTTCCCCATTGTCTGCCATGAAGACACCTTTGTTTTTCAAGCTCAGCAGGACTGAAAAATCAGAAATGGATATGCAACAGTCCTGCACAATTGATAGGAACTGGAAGTTCGGTTTGAAGACCTTCAATAGTGGGTGTTTAAATACTTTACAGGTGAATAGCTAGCTTGTTTTAACCTCCCCACAGTACTCACACACCATGGACTTATGGGGTGATTGAGGGTGGGGGGCAGGATTTGATTTTGCTTGCCTTTTAAGGAGAAACAAGCTGATTTGCATTTCTTGAACCAGCGTGCGAACCGAAACAGAGCTATTCTTCAAAAGTTGCACTTCTCCAAATTTTGCAATTCAGTTCCCCAACCTATTTGTGTAAGAATGCATATACTATGGGGAATTGCTTGCACAAAATGTGTGTCTCAGTCAAAACTAAATATGTGTTCGTTTGAAATTGTCACAAAAATGCTGGTGAATTTTCATGAGGGTTTTTTTTGTGTAAGGGAAATAGCAAATGGTTGCAGAGATGAGGAGAATGGAATTTACAGCTGGGGAAATGAGGAACTGAGAGAAACTGAAATCGACAGATTTTTCTATACCTTGTTGCTACAGAATTACTTGAGTGTAAATTGTATTGAACGGTGGGGTTAGAATTACATCATTAAAACCTATTGTGCATGTACAAGTTATCTATGCATATAAATATAATATATGATATGATATATGGAGAATGGGATTTGCTTTTGGGTAAATATGCATCAGAACAGGACAGGTTACTAGTTCACCCTTCTTTTCATTTACTTAAGGACAGCTGAAAGTAGCAAGCTATATGACCAAAAAAGCAATTTGATTACACATGTCAGAGTAAAAGTGCTTATTGTCCTATTACACTGATTTGTTTAATTCTGGTGTTCCAGTGTGGCACCTGCAAGCACAAGGTCTTCCTCTGGTGCCTACAAAGTCTCCAATTCCCTCTTTACCACTCGTGTAAAAATAATGAATTGGATATTGAAGTCCCTGGTGGAATCCTGCAATTCAGTGTAGACAATGCTGAACTGGATGGACCCAATGGTCTGACAACATCCTCTGTTCCTAAGCTGCAGAAAGCCTAGCTATGTTTGCTTGAATATAAGTCCTCCTGCATTATATACAGAATCAGATAATTTTAGAGTTGGAAGGGACCCTGAGGATCATCTGGTCCAACCTCCTGCAATGCAGGAATGTGCAGCTGTCCCATACAGAAATCAAACCTTGGTGTTATCAGCACCATGCTCTAACCAACTGAGCCATGGCTCAGTAGCAGAGCTTCTGTTTTGCATGCAGAAGGTCCCAGGTTCAATCCCCGGCATCTCCAGGTAGGGCTGGGAATGTCTTAATCTGAAAAGCTTGATCACCACTGCCGGTCAGCACAGACAGTCATGAGATGGACCAGTGGGTTTGACTCAGCAGCTTCCTATCTTCCTACATGGCCTGCCACTGAGCTGTCACCTGTATACATTGATTCCAGCTTCAATGCTTTGCTTTGCTTCTCACCCTTGGCTTCCATCAAGCGTGCATATTTTTGTGCATTTTTTTAAAAAAAAAATCCATAGTAGAAGGTGAGTTGAGCAAACCGACTCTGTTGTGTTGAAGGTAACATGGCAGTTCTTGCATCGACAGATTTGCAGTGGCCCGTTTACAGCAGAAAGATGTCACCTGGTGGGGAAATCGTGAAGAGGTGTGCTTGCCATGTGCGAAAAAAGGCCAGCAGATTTGCTACAATTATTAATTTGGCCTGGATCTCAAGTGTTTCCTTGCACTCAACTACAGAGGGATTTATGAACTGAATATATATAGCCAAAAAAAAACCTGTTTTCCTAAGTCACCTGCAGAAATTAAAATATGAAATGCTACTGAGCATCAAGTCACAACATGAGGGATGGGTACCTCACACCTCCTGGCCTTCCAATGGCCCCAGCAAAGGCAGTTGGTAGCTGGAGGGGAGGAGAATTCTTACCTGGAACTGGATCCAGGTACAGTAGGACGGGTTGGCTGCTCCATTGTTCGCTGGATGTTCAGTTTCTCAGGCTAGCACTTGGCATGGCAGTGACCTGGATGGATGCCCTCGCTTGATAGGCAGATGGGATGAACTATTTGCCAGCTGCCGAACTGACATGCATGTGCCAGCCTGCTGTCTCGAGCCACGTTTAACCGAAAGCCCTGAATGGGTGCACAGTATAGAAGGAAATGGACGGGGAGGGCATTCTTCACCCCTTTGGATGGTTTTCTTGAAGCTGTTTCAGTGCCACAATTGTCAGGAATTGTGCCTAGCTGAAGAAATACTCAAATCATAAATAAGACCATAATAAGAGCCTGATAGACCAGGTCAAAAGCCCATTGTGTTTACCATCCTGACCTCAAGGTGGCCACCAGATGCCCCAATGGGAAGCCCTGCTGGATCAGGCCAGTGGCCAGTCTAGTCCAGCATCCTCTTCTCACAAGGGCCAACCAGATGCCTGGGGGGAATCCTCAAGGAGGACCCAAGCACAAGAACACTTTCCCTTCCTGTGGTTTCCAGCAACTAGTATTCAGATGCATTACTGCCTCCGACCGTGGCTATCAGTAGCCATTGATAGCCTTGTACTCCAGAAATGCATCCAATCCTCTTTCAAAGCCATCCAAGTTGGTGGTCATCACTGCCTTCTGTGGGAGCGAATTCTGTAATTTAACTACGTGCTGCATAGTTAAAACTATGCACCCTACCCTGCACAATTTTATCTATTCTAATTTTTTATTGCATTCATTCATCGCCCTTCACATAGAGAAGAGTGACCCAAAACGATACATGAAAACTCCATAGGAAACAATCATAAAACACAATACCTAAACATTCTCATCTCAGAATATTTAGGAAAGGGCCCGTCCTACCCACACCCCCAACTAAAAGAGCACTGAAAAGATAAAGAAGAACAGCAGCCATAACTCATTGCCCTCATAATATAAGTTGATCCCCAGCTAGCAGCACAGGATCAGTGCTGTAGGATGCAGCCACAACATCTCTGAGAGATGCCTGTCCAGACTCTTCTTGAATGAAAGCACATCACTGCCTAAAGCAGTTTGCTTCATTATTGAACCATCAGGAAGTTTTTCTTAATGTTTAGCCAAAGTCTGCTGCCCTATAATTTCCAAGGAATGATTCTGGTCCTTCCTGCTGAGGCAACAGAAGGAAAGTCTGACATATATTCTACATGACAGGCATCCAGATATTTGAAGACCACTCTCATATCTTCCTCTAATCTAACTCTCAGAGCCATTCCTCATAGGACTTGGTTTCCAGATCCCTCAGTGTCCTGGTCACCCCACTCTGGACATGCTCCAGTGTTTCATTGGACTTCTTGGAGAATGGAAGCAAGCACTGGACATAGTAGTCCAGAATATGAATGTGGCCTGAAGTGTGCAGAAGTATAAGTGTAAGGAGAACCTGCTGGACCAGACCAATGGCCCATCTAGTCCAGCATCCTGTTCTCACAGTGGCCAACAAATGCCCATCAGAAGCCCATAAGCAAAACCAGTGCTCAACAGTGGTTTCCTCACTTGTGGTTACCAAAAAATGTGATATTGACCCACCTAGTGGTGGTAGAACATGTCCATGGGGCCTAGTAGCCTTCGATCTGAATCCAATCAAGTCCCAATCTTTCCTTTGGCATCCTTGGACCATGTCATTCCATAGTTAACCTTCTTTGAGGTCTGCTGAAGCAAGTGTATCCAAATAAATATGAGAACTGGGAAAGACTCTGTGATTCCTATCTATAGCTCAAAGCAGTGGAAGGAAGATGGAAGGAAGTGGACAGGGAAACAAGGGTTTTAATTTTAGCTTGAGCCCATCTGTGTTTAGATGCTCAGGTTTATTTTTAAAGACAGGACATCGGCCAGAATGATGCCAACTCCTCCCATCCTGAGCTTCCCCTGGGGTTCCTTCGCTGTTCACTCCCTTGTCTCCCAGGCTCATGCTTGCTGGGTGCTGCTTCCTAGCATTCTTGGGTTGACGCTGTGCAATGATCATTATCATTTCTGCGGGGCGAATGTTTGAGAACAAACACAGGAAACTTCCCCCTGATTAGATAGGGATAAGGCAACTGTTGGAGGGAAAAAAACAACCGTCAAAATTGATGAATTGCAATTCCGTGGGTTTTCCCATCTGATTCACAAGGCAAGAACATAAGGAACTGCCTTATACTAAGTCGCCCCATTGGTCTAGTTGGTTCATTTTTGTTTGCACTGAATGGCAATGGCTCTCCAGGGTTCTAGAGCAAAGTCTTTCCCAGCTCTCCCTGGATATGGTGGGGATCAAACCTTAGACCTTTGACATGAGCTTAAGTCCCCAAGCCGTAACTAAGGCTACAATCCTGTGCCCATTGGTCCATCTAGCTCAATAGATCTGTTAGATTGGTGGGCAGTAGGTAACAGGGCCTTCTCAGTGGTGGCCCCTAGTTTATGAAATGCTTTCCCTTGGGATGAGTAGCTGGGCTCCTCAGCAGTACCCTTCAGAAGAAGCCTTGGAGATCCATTTGCTGAGATATTGGTCTGATTCAGCAGGGCTCTTCTTATGTTCAGTAGATCTGTTAGGTTAGTGGGCAGGAGATACAAGGCCTTCTTAGTGATGGCCTTTGGTTTAATGGAATGACACCCCCCTTGTAATGTATAGCTGGACTCCTTAGTAGCGGTCTCTAAATGAAGCTTGGAATATCCATTTGCTCCACTTGGCTTTTAGTAGACTAAATAATATAAAGTATAATATTTATCTCAGTATTATCTACTGATGATTTCAGGCAGGAGATTTTCTCAGCCATACCTGGAGATGCCAGGGTTCAAACCTGGGACCTTGTGCATGTAGTTTAGTCTCTGCCCCATCACTAAGGCTGCAGTCCTCTACCCACTGGTCCATCTAGTTCAGTGTTGTCTACAATGACCAGTTGCACTGGCAAAAAAAGAAGTCCAAAATGCATTTGCAAGTTGTTTTTCTTACATTCCTAACGTAGGATTTCTCACCCAGCCTTACGTGGGAGGGGGGAAACAACCATACAAAATTATGAATAATGATTCTGTAGATTTTGCCATCCTGTTAATAGCATAGGACACAGTCTTATACCAAGTCAGATCATTGGCCCATCCATAGGTGCCAACTCCTGGATGGTTAAGTCCAGTCGAAGGCAACTATGGGGTTGTGGCGCTCATCTCGCTTTCAGGCCAAGGGAGCCAGCGTTTGTCCACAGGCAGCTTTCCAGGTCATGTAGCCAGCATGACTAAACCACTTCTGGCACAATGGAACACCGTGATGGAAACCAGAGCTCACAGGAACACCATTTACCATCCCACCCCACTATTTATCTACTTGCATTGGTATGCTTTTGAACTGCTAGGTTGGCAGAAGCTGGGACAGAGCAACTGGAACTCACCCTGTTGCAGGGATTTGAACCACTGACCTTCTGATTGGCAAGCCCAAGAGGCTCAGTGGTTTAGACCACAGTCCCATTGAACCTGAGACCTTCTGCTTGCAAGGCGGAAGCTCTACCACTGAGCTATGGCTCTTCCCTGCCAGATAAAGATAGGGTGATCAATGTCAACCAGCCACAGCTCTTGTGTTCTGCCACCACTGTTAGAGGTGGGATACCCCTGAATCAGTGGCGTAGCGTGGGGGGTGCAGGGGGGGCCGGCCGCACCAGGCGCAACATCTGGGGGTTAGGGTTAGGGGGCGCAAATCCACGGGTTAGGGGGCGCAAATCCACGGGTTAGGGGGCACAAATTACTTGCCTTGCCCCGGGTGCTGACAACCCACGCTACGCCACTGCCCTGAATACCAGTCGCTGAAAACTACAGAAGTGGAGAGTACACAAGCTCAGGTTCTTTTTGTATGCTTTTCATTGGGGCAACTGGTTGGCCGCTGGGATAACAGGAGGCTGGATTAAATGGGCCACTGGCCTGATCCTGCAGACTCTTAACTTATGACTTAAGAAGTGGGCGCAGATTCATGCCTGAACACAGAGGATGCCTGCTTTGCATAGCTGCATCATGGGTGGGAGTAAATGATAGTCTGCTCTGCCATGGCTTGTACTTTCCCTTGGCAGCCAAGCTAGATAAGTAGGAGACAAACATAAATCTAGACCAGTAGGAGTTGGAGACGAAGATCGAGATCAGCCGATTCTGAAGATAATTCTAGGTCAAGGGTTTCTCCGATTGTGTCACGCAAGGCACATTCAGAAAGTCTCCCTCTGCAGGATCAGGACCATTCTTCTTGTTCTTCTCATCACTGCAGCTCGGTGTTAGGGCATCCACTTTGCTCTAAGAAGGTCCCAGATGCACCCGACCTCATGAAACCGAGATGCCACATGGTCATAAATAAATGGTTGTGTGAAATGCACAGCTAATTACGCCCTGTTTAATTGAATCGTTTGTAGGCGTCCATAAAGCTGCAGGTGTTGAAGTGTTCAAAGTCATCGAGAATATGATTGGGACTGTAATATGGTCTTTTGAAACACTGATATTGGAAACTGCTGCATATACCGTAATTACAAAGAAATTTGGATGGAAGAGATTCGAGGAACTCAAATACTATGTTTATGAAGATGGATGATACTTAATTTTAATTAATTAAGTAGTAATACGTTGTATGTATCTTTTTTCTCTTTTTCTCCTATTTTTTGTATGTCTTTATTATTGTTAATCTCTTCTTTTTTATTATGTTTATCTACTGAAAATAATAAATATTATTTGGGGGGAGAAAAGAATCCAAAGTCCATGGAAACATGGGGGTGGATGCAGTGATGCTGCTCAGCTGATGGTAAGCCTTCTGATAGCAAAACAGGGAGGGGAGCAACCTTTCTTTCTTTTTGGCAACATCTCTTCTCCGCTGGAGCAGATTTACAGGTGTAGGGGCTACAAGAGCGGATAGGAATTGCCCAAAATATTTCTTTCCTTTCCGTTCTGCTGATGGAGGCCTCACCATCAGCTGAGCAACACCAATGGATGCTACCCCAGGTCAGGTTGCAAGGAGGCGAAATGCCATTTTATTGTTTGCCTCAAGCAGAAAAATGTCCTGGGTCGGCTGTGGGTATGAAGTAGGGCTGGCAGGGGACACAGCCTGGGGCAGCCCTGGCAGGCCTGCTAGAGAACCTTAGAGGGCTGCATTTAGCTTCCAGATGTGAAGTCCCCATCCTAATAATAATAATAATAATAATAAATTATTTATATCCCGCCCTCCCCAGCCAAAACCAGGCTCAGAGTGGCTAACAACAGCAAAAATAGCACAATTTACATAAAATCACAGTCAATTAATTGAAATACATTCTAAAATCAGTTCAGAATCAAATTAATGGCAACCATTGGGTTAGAGTTCTATGAAGATTACAGAAGGAGAGAGGGGGTCAGACTGTGCCTTGGCCAAAGGCCTGGTGGAACAGCTCTGTCTTGCAGGCCCTGCGGAAAGATGTCAAGTCACGTATACACACACACACACACACACCACCTTTTTCCTCCATGAAGCTGAAAGTGGTGTTCCTGGTTCTCCCCACCTCCTCATTTAATCCACAACAACCCTCTGAGGTAGGATAGGCTGTGGGTGAAAGGTTGGCTCCCAAGGCTCACCCAGTATGCTTCAAATGGCTGAGTGGGGATTTGAACCATGGTCCTCTGGGTCCTAGTCTGAGCCTCTAACCACTGTACCGCCAATGGCCCTTCCACTGAGTTATGGCCCTTCCACAGCGTATGATGACATCAGTCTGCTGAACTACGTGGGGTCCTAGCAGCAAGCAGGTTTATTGGCTATTCATTGCCACAACTTGCCTAACCTTCAGTTGGTTTCCCCAGTGTCTGATTCCCAAATCAGCTTCATCGCTTCCTCCATAGATGTAGCAATAACATACGAAGGTGCCAAAGCTGAAACAGGAACAACAAAAAGTGGCAAATGTGACTGTTTTCTCAAGACACATTGTGAAGCCAAAATGAGGATCTGGCATGCATTCGGGTAAGACCTGTGGAAAGAAACCTAGTGTACCATTGTAATGGGTGCAACACCTATTTTCTCACCAAGCCTACAGATTGCTGGTGTGTGCTGAACGTATTTGTGCCTGATAATGAGCTGTGTTGCATCTGGCACAGTGAATGCTGTTTTGTATTTCTTAGAAGCTGGGCAAAACTCAGAAAACAGCCAATTGGAGCTGTGGTACATGTGCAAGGATGGACAAAACTCTAAGTTTTGAATGCCTTTATTGAGCAAATTGCAGTGGTGCCCTAGGCATTCTGTCAGCATATAATTCCTGAGCTCAGAGATCTGTGCTGGTTGCTTGTTTGCTACCAAGCCAAGTTCAAGGTGTTGCTAGTAGTTTCTCTGAACAGGTTGGGACCAGTTTGTCTTTAAGATCAAATATTCCATATATGCCCACTTGGTGTTTGGAACTGGGACTTTTACAGGTGATGTGAAACACTCACTCCACATTTAGAGAGACCATCTTGGCTGTGAGTCCTGGAAGACCTTTTCTTTGCTTGTAGGCCTTTCTTCCACCTGGCCTGGGAGGGTGGGGCCCCTGACTGACTCCAGCTGCAAGAGCTGAGGCTACTGAAGAGACCAGAGACCATATCAGATGTCTCTTAGTGCAGACACAGGTCATGGAGCCCGAGCTTCCACAGCTATCACAAACCACCATTGGCAGGATTGGCAGCAATGGCAGCAGATACATTCCGTGCTTATGATAATATTTTTATTTATTATGCTGTTTTAAATGTGCATTTCATAGTTGACACCCTTAAGTAATGTTTTCTTTTCAAATGTTTAAGGCAATTTTTGTGTTAATTTTGATGTGTTAAATGTGCATTCTGTAGTTGACAAGAAGAAGAAGAAGAAGAAGAAGAAGAAGAAGAAGAAGAAGAAGAAGAAGAAGAAGAAGAAGAAGAAGCCTAAATTAGGTAGTTTCTCATCAGAAAGGCAAGCTGGAGCAAAAATTTTCCCATTCCTAAGTGTACAGCACAAGGCCCCAAGTTGCCTTCACATCTCAGTGTGAAAATGTAGCTTATGTAGTTAAGGTAGCAAATATCATTAGAATTAGTGGTGGGAGGCAAATTGAGAACATATATGTGGCAAGGTGTAGTTTATTTGTTCTGAAATAATGAGAGCAATATACAATTCATCTATTCACAAGGGACAAATAATTGCAAAAAATACCCTGTTAGCCAATACGATGTAAGATATGGTGTCTGAAGAGATCAGAAATCCTAAAAGTATGAAATACATAAAGATAATGGATTAATGAATTAGTAGATGATGTATAGAATCATTGCTGTGATATATATTGTAAAAAATAGCCTGTGGGAGCCTTTAAACATTTTAATATTTTTTTTGCTTCCCTTCACCCTATGTAATAGGTATCACAAATAAAAATATCCCTTTTGCAGATATTATTGCTGCTGTGGATATATGGCATCTCATATTAATAGATCATCTCTTATAAACTGATAGATCAATACAAAATATGGGCTGCAGAAAATGAGGGGGGCGGGTGGGATGTCCTGCTTGAGCTAACAGCTAATCACAGTGGTTCCCTCCAGATGTTGGTGGACTACAACTCCCATCATCCCTGTTACATCAGGTCAATGGCTCATCTAGTCCGGCATCCTGTTCCCACGATGGCCAAGGAGATGTCTCAATGGGAAGCCCACTAGCAGAACCCAAGCACAAGAACACTCTCCTCCTCTGTGGTTTCCAGCAACCAGCATTCATTCATAAATTTCTTCCACACCAGTAGGCATTGTGTGACACAGCAATGAACATCATTGAACAGCATCGCTCCCCCACGCTTTCCACACATGCCTGTCCGTCCCCCCAATGATTCACCCCTGAAAACAGCGTGAAAGTACTGTATGCTGGGATACCTCCCCAAATTTTGTCACTTGATTTACGAAGTCAAGGAAGGTGCAAACAGGTTTTTCCTGGAATCAGACAACACAGAAATGAGCACTAAATATGTGCTTTATTCTATAAGTTTTCTGGTTTTTACATCATGCGATGTAGAAATTAAAAGTTTGGGAAACACTGGGGAAATGGAATAGACTGCTATGTGAATTTAGCCTAAGTTCTGCTCAGGAGAGACCCAGTGAAATAAATGAACCCTCGCCAGTCATTGACACCAATGTGTCTACTCTGAGTAAGACTCACACTGGACGCAACCCAATAGGTACAAATTTTCCCTCTATTCCGTCTCTTCCAGCTCTTTTCTCGTAGTTCACAGCTTGTGCCTAAGGAGCTGAACTTGCTCCTGCCCTGTAGATTCTTCAGAATTAAACGACTGTTTTCTTTCTTTGTAACAAGGGATTATTATTTTTGTTGCTGAAATAGACACAGCTTTGGGGCACAGTTAATCTCCCTCGCCCCCCACCCGGCTTTGGCATGCAGTTTCAAAATAGCACATTGTTCCAGACCTCTCTCTCTCTCTCTCCCTCTCTCTGCATTTGCGTTGTGTGTTGTGTTAACCATTTCCATATTTTTGACGGATGACTTTGACGTAGCTCGCAGCCAAGCCAGCATCCTGCTAAAGGAACAATGAAAACGGAGGAGACAGAAGGGAACTGGGAGGAGCCATGGATGGAGGATGCCTTTTGTAAACATATCTCCATGGACAACACCTCAGGGCGCTTGCGTGGGAAAAGGACAAAGAGACTAAACTTCTGGGGGCCACACATCAGGGCTAGGGGGAAAGACATTTTACCTCTTTACCATAGGGGAGCTTCTACACACATATACAAGCAGAAGTCATCATCAGAGATCAAGGACACATTCAAGACAGGTCAAAACATCTAAGGAGGTTGAGAAGCAGGGTTGATGAGGGCTATGGCTGGTGAGGGTGTGGTTTGGGGAAAGTTCTGAGGGCCGGGGAAGAGGCCTGGGGGCTGCATTCCTCCCCATAGCCTGAGGTTCCCCCTTCCCTGTTTTAAGGGATTGATCCCGCAAGGAACTCGTTACTGGGTATCAAAAAAGACTGGAGGAAGCCAGTCAGTCTGCAGCTAGCCTGATTTGTTTCTTGAACGCAGTAAGAAAAGCTATGAGATATTCAGAGTGCTTAACCCCTGTGACATAGTTATAGGTTTGCTTTTTGTGTGTTTTCTTGCTTAGTCGCAGAGTTGGCCCACAAGCAAATGATGTGTCAATGAAATGCTACACTTTTTTTAAAAGGCACTGAAAGAATAATGGACCTTTTCTTCATTATTCTCCTCTAATCATGCATTATTATGTGCACAATAGATACGTCTCTTATTTTTTTATAGTCCAATTTAGTAGAACTTTTTGGAAACTTCATCTTCCTGTTCAGTTTATTTGATCTCAGATGTGAGCACGTGACTCTAAATAAATACCGAAAAGTAATTTCAAAAATAAATTTCAAATACCTGCTTTGATTCCCCGCCCCCAGACTTACTCCTTTTCTTTTTCTTTTCTATTTCTTTCTCTCTGTGTACACAGGTACACTCTGCAAAAAAATATGGTTTGACCCCAGAGTAGACCCATCAGATATGAATTATGTTTCCTCCCCCTCCCTGCTTCTGCCCATAGGGATTTAAAACAAACAAACAAACAAACAAACAAACAAACGAAAACTACTCCCTCCTCTGAATTGTTTGGGCCCCAGATCTGGGTCAAGTGTTCCTCAGCTGAGTCTGGGTCACGTTGGAGGCAACGCAGGAAACTAGCAAATTCCCCTCAGTCCACGTCAGAACTGACAACTCTACATGCTAAGAGCTACCATAATACAGTGGTACCTTGGGTTAAGAACTTAATTCGTTAAAATTAATAAACAATATTATAAAAAAGAACTTAATTCGTTCTGGACGTCGGTTCCTAACCTGAAACTGTTCTTAACCTGAGGTACCACTTTAGCTAATGGGGCCTCCCGCTGCCACCTCCCAATTTCTGTTCTCATCCTGAAGCAAAGTTCTTGACCCGAGGTACTATTTCTGGGTTAGCGGAGTCTGTAACCTGAAGCATCTGTAACCTGAAGAGTCTGTAACCCAAGGTACCACTGTATATTCCAAGCTGGAGATCAGCTCCTTGGAGAAGTAACGCTCAATTTGCAACACATCAATCACTTATGACCTGGCCACACTTAATATACAGGGCTGGGCCAACATGCATTCTCACCGCCACAGTCCAGGAGAATAGCACCTAAGGCCAGCCAAATTATCCCGGCATCTGAGTCAGGGCATCCCACAAGCAAAGTACATTTTGCAGGATCCCAGCCACCTTGACTGGAGCAGCAGAAGCCATGGAGATCCCCACAGGGGTAAGGCTTCCATTGCTCCATGCATCCACCTCTCCATCCTCATGGTAGAGGTGGAGAACTATGAGCGGGAGCCAGGAGCACACTTGGGAAGCACCATCTGCACTCCTCTTTAGGGGTGGATGAATCTAACAATTTTGGTTCTCCACACTTCTCATTTCTCCCATTTTAAATTCCGATCTCCACATTTCTGCAGCTATTTGCTGGGGTTATTTTGTTGTTGGTTTTTTTAAAAAAACCATTGTGCAAATTCATTAGCATTTTTAGTGCAGATTTCTCCCAATAAAAGCTTTCTTGTACACAGTTTTGACTAATATACAAGGTCTTTTAAAAAGCATTTCCCTCTAATATAATGCATTTTTGTATCTTATTTTCCTGAACAGATGCATTTTCATACATAATATTTGGGTCAGAGAACTAAATCGCAAAATTCAGAAAAGTGTGACTTTCAAAGGATGACTGCGTTTCAATTGGAATATTACTTTGAGAAGAGGAGATTAGGTTGTTTCACATTAAAATGCAAACAAATTTGACCCCCCCCCCCACTTAGAAGTAAGTCCCATCAGGTTCCACAGGGCCTACTCAAAGCTTCATGGGTATAGGATTATAGCATCACAGGCAGGAATAATAATAATAATCCTCATCATCATCTTTATGGAAAGTGCTCCAAACACCCGCTGGTGAGAGAGACTATAAATATGAACATGTTTCACATCACTCGTGATACCATATTATTTCTATGTGTTTTCCTTTTGCTGTATGCCACTTTGAAAATTTTTAATAGTAATAAATCATACATGAATTTGGACTCCCATCCTAGGGACACTTTTTTTTCCAGATTCTCTAATAGGAGAGGACATGCTTTCCATGAGAGAAATGAAAGACTAGAGGAAAAACTACTCCTCCCTCCCGCCGTCTTGTATTTTAACTCACGTTCCATGTGGTGTGATTTGCTGAGGTGTCTAATTCTAGATTCAGAACTTAGAGAATTCTCTCCCTCTCTCTGTTTCCCATTCCTTCTTTTTTCCACGTTCAGGACATAAAACAAGAGAACGCCTCTTGGCAGGGGGAACAAATGCAGGCAAGAAGCTTTATTGTCTGTTTCCTTGGAAGATAATTTTGGAGGCCAAAATCTTATATTTCTTAGCGTACATAGCACTGTAGATGACCTGAGAGGAGAGCAGATCAAGATGAAATTCTACTCTGGGCTCCTTTATGTTTCATTTTATAGGTTGGTTGGATGGTTGGTTGGTTATCAACCACACCGCTTATAAAGTCATCCCTGCTTGTCTGAGTCCAGTGGGAGAAGATCTGGGAAAGTCAATCTGTCATTGTCTAGGACAGGGGTGGGTAAGCTGTGGCTTTCGACCTGTTATGAGATTTCAACTCCCATCTGCCCCAGCCAGCAAAGTCAGTGGTCAGATACAGGGCCAGATTTAGGTTTGAAGAGACCCTAAGCTACTGAAGGTAATGGGGCTTTTTATATGTCTAGCTGTCCTTTGTCAACAACAAATTGTTGCTGCTTTTTGTGTTGAATATATGCTATATGGTAATTTATGGACCTAATAGGTATCGAAAGCCATTTGCACATGTTGCCATGCAACCAGTCCATGCAGAATGTAGGCACACTTTATATAGAAATGAACGAACCAGTGATATTTTAGGGAGCAGGCTAGAAGGCAGGGCCCATTACTTACATCATAGGAGCCTACACAACAGGCACAGGCAAACTCGGCCCTCAAGATATTTTGGGACTACAATTCCCATCATCCCTGACCACTGGTCCTGTTAGCTAGGGATCATGGGAGTTGTAGTCCCAAAACATCTGGAGGGCCAAGTTTGCCTATGCCTGCTATACAACACCAAACACTGTTGCTGCATGTAGGTTTTATTTTATTTGTTTTTTATCTTATATTTTGGAAATATACATCCAGGTTTTTTTCTCTTTACATTTTTTTGGGGCCCCCAAGAGAGTGGGCCCCTAAGCTATAGTTTGTTTAGCTTATGCATAAATTCGGCACTGGGACTCAGATTTGATGAGAGTTGTAGCCCAATGGCCTTTGGACAAATTCATGGAGGACAATGGGGCCCTTTATATGTGATATTTCAGGGAGCAGGCTAGCAGGCGGGGCCCATTACTTACATCATAGGTGCCTACACAACACAAAACACTGTTGTTGTATGTAGGTTTTATTTTATTTGTTTTTTATCTTATATTTTGGAAATGTACATCCAGGTGTGTTTTTTCCCCTTGGAATTTTGTGGGGGCCCCCAAGAGAGTGGAGCCCTAAGCTATAGCTTGTTTAGCTTATATGTAAATCCGGCACTGGGCCTGATGCAAAGAGCTCTATTAATATTCTTAAGAGTCAAAGATTCTTGACTTGTTTTTATTTCACCAATTACCGGTACTTTTTATTCAGACCTTCAGCAGACCTCTTCCAGTCTTCCGCTTTGCCACAAAACAAAATCCGAAAGAGGGAAAGTAATCACGACCATGCTCAGTTGAGATGCTCATCTCCCATTTGAATAAGAAGAAAGTGGGGTCAGAAAAGTTACATGATACGCTTCTTGCTTTACGATGAATCACACTTAAGAGGCTATTTGAGGTTAAAGAACCTGGGATTTTGGACACAACATAACATATCACGCTCCATCAGCAAAGTCAGAGGTTTGTGTTATTTACTCTCCAGCAGTGCATTACAAGGTATGAGTCACTGCATCGTAAAGCAGATCAAATAGCTTTGCTGCTAATCGTTATTTTCTTCAAATTGGCACATTGGTCTGTAAACAGAATTTTAATGGGATCCTTTTGATGTAATAAATCCATGCCTTTTTTACGGTACTTTGGCTGCCTTACTAGGCCACTATTTGGGCTGAAGGCTCAACCTCTGAACCAGCTAGGATACTTCTTCATCTACCACAACTTACAGATTTGTTTGTTTGGTTTGTTTGTAAAATGAAAAGGTAGTTTATTTCTGGTGGAGATATGAAAATTCACAAATATGCATCATTTGTCCCCTGCAAAAAAGAGGAAGAATCCAGTTTTACCAATAATAATAATAATAATAATAATAATAATAATAATAATAATATATTGAATTCAAACTTTACATTCCTGCTTCAAGCCTGAAAGCCAGTCTGGTGTGCAGTGGTGAAGCTGCTTGCTCTGCTACTGGGGTGGAGAGCAGGCGGGGGGGTGGCTAGCGCCCCCGGGGGCATGACGCACCTCTCAGGGGCGTGAAGTGCCACCCACAGGGGCATGGTGCACATTCTGGGGGTATGATGCGCCGCCTGTGGG
The DNA here is from genome assembly GCF_964106645.2 of Podarcis pityusensis. Classification (NCBI taxonomy): domain Eukaryota; kingdom Metazoa; phylum Chordata; class Lepidosauria; order Squamata; family Lacertidae; genus Podarcis; species Podarcis pityusensis. The sequence goes on from NC_138041.1 coordinate 20,626,348, forward strand.
GGCATGGAGCCCGGCGAATGGGGGATGCACGGTGCGTGTCTGGAGGGGCTGCCACAATGGCACCCTACTGGAATAGTGGTGCTGGGGGCGGTCCTCTCCCTCCGGACTCGAATCCCCACTCAGCCATGATGCTCACCAGGTGACCTTAAGCCAGTCTCTCAGTCTAACTTAGTTCACAGGGTTGTTGTGAGGATAAAATGGGGGGATGGGGCGATATATGATTGGAGGAAAAGATAGCATATAAAGGTAATACAAATAAATTACCTGCCAACTGCCTCCTAACGCCAATGTCATTCAGCAGTTGGACCCATGTCTAATTCTGGGATTTGGGTTGGGAGAAATAGCAGTACAGAAAACTCCTCATTTTATGGTTTCTATGCTTCCCCTTTTTTTCTTCCTCTTTCACATATTCACTGTCTCTCTCTCTCTCCCTGGCATTCTCTAGAACCCTGTTTATATTCAACACCATTAGTGGCATAACAGCTTGTAAGAAATAGAAAAATTAAGGCCCTTCAGAACCCATTACCGCCTTCTTCCCAAACACACGCATAGCACTTTCTCTATGACACACATGTATACTCATCAAATACTTCCAGCACATCAAGAAATCAAAGCACCTAATGGGATTCTGAAGTTCTTAAAAGGCAGGCGGTTTGTTTAAGAATGAGAGGACCTTCATGGTACAGTTACCTCTTTGCTTCCTCGTTCCTTTTCTTCAAAGGGACCCCTGTTAACTTATTCGCCTTCCCTGCCAAACACAAGGATAAATATGGCCTTCGAATGAGATGGTTAATAGGACCACACAGTCACATACCCAATCAGCAGAGCGATCAAATTACAAGCAAAGACACATCTACTCTAAAAATTTAACTGTGGTTGGCAATGGCCATGGTCTCAAGGTCAGCGTCAGGCTAGGACTGGCGAGAACCAGGTTCGAATCCTCACTCCACCATGAAGTTCAGAGGTGTAATTAGTGCTTTTTTTCTGAGGGGGATGCAAGGGGACACATCCCCTAAACATTTTCTGAATCTAGGTTTGGCCTCATTGAGGGGCAGTATTTCAATATGAGTAGGAAAATGAGAGTACCCCTAAACATTTTTTTTAGAAAAAAAAGCACTGGGTGTAACTTTGGGCCATTAATTCTCTGAGTCTAACCTACCTACAGGGATAGAGGAGAAATTCAGTTGCATTTGCATTTAAGAAGCAGCTAGCTAAATCACGTGACTTGAACCATTGCACAAACCAAAGCACGGCTATCTTTGAAATCTGCATTTCTCTCAGTTTTGCAATGCCAACAAAAATGTGTATATTAGAGGGGAGGTATGCATAAAAACATATAACTTCGTTTAAAAAATAGAGTACAGAAATGCATTACTTTAGAGGGAACTGCTTGCAAGAAGGTGTATTTTAGCCCAAAACCTGTACAAAAGTGTGGCTGTCCGGAGAAATTTGCAATAAAATACAGACAAATTTTCATTGCGAATTTTCATTACAATTTTCATTATCATTATTAAGATGCAAACTGCTTTGGAAATGTGGAGAACTGAATTTAAGATTAGAAAACTGAGAAACAAAGGCAGTGAACCTTCTGCTGGTGTTTGGACCCTGAAAAATGCCCTGTGATGCTCTAACCTGTCACTGGCAGCTCATTTCCCAACTACCATCACCATCCATTTTCTCTTTACAACAACCCTACTCCCAGAACTACAATTCCCAGAGTGCTTTAATCATTAGTCCCTCTTCCCAGGTAACTCTGAAAACTGTAACTGTGTGAGGGGAATAGGGCTGTCCCCACAGCTCTTTGCATTTGTAATAAACTAAATGTGCTGGCTATAACTTGTAAAGCTTTCTAGGGCTCATGCCCATGCCATCTAAAGGACCATATTCTCCCATACAAGCCTGCCTGGGCTCTGAGATCTTCTCTCAGTCCTGCCACGCTTAATGCAGGAGAAGGCCTTCTCGGTGGCTGCTCCCCGACTTTAGAACTCCTGCCCTAGAGAAGCCAAACTGGCTCCCTCCTTGCTGTTGTTCCAATGGCAGGTGAAGACTGAAGGCCTTTGGGAACTGACTACTTTTTAAGGAAAGAGCTTTCAATAGGGCTATTCAATAGGGCACCTGTATTTTCATAGATTTATCTCTATATTGCTTTAATTCGATTTGAGTTTAATAATTTTTCAGGTATTATATTTTACACATTCTAGCTATTTGTACGTTATCCATGTTGTTTTAATTTGTGTATGCCACCTTGAGTCCCAAGTCTGGCGAGAAAGCAGGATAATAATAATAATAATAATAATAATAATAATAATAATAATGTGATATAATACTGCTTTAAATGCATAGTGCAGATGCGGTGAGGACAAAGGGTGGATCAACAACAGCCTGGGAGCATCACGGGGACATTTCTAAATGCCACAGGGAATTTCGGAGGAGGGTCTCTCCCCTTTTTGGCCTAAGGTGCCCCCAGTCCCCAAGGCACTGATGATTTATCCATGCCCCGTCCTGCTGTCAGCTTCCATATTCTGCACCACCGAACCCCGTAGGAGTTGCAGCAGCTTCCGAGCTCGCGTGCTGATGGAATGATTCAATTCCCCCACCCACCCTGGGGCATTGAGCAAGAGGCCCGTGGGCCCTCAGCATCAAATGAATCATAATGCATTAGATCCGAGCTGCGGCCCTCGTGGGTGTTTAGTCTCGGCAAGGCCGGCTAATTCAGATTTAAGTTAGCTCTTAATATGTGACATTGCCGGGCCTGCTAATTAATGCCACATGTTGCCGTCAGCTGTCACCCTGAATAAATGTTTACAAAGCTATTAACAGGCTGGATTTGTAAAGCGGACCAGCTCTTCTTTGGACATCATGTGGTATGCATTCTTTCCCCCCCACCACCACCCGATAACCAAGCCTCTCAAAGATGAGGGGGGACTTCCCCCCCACACACACAATAATGAGGACGTAATTTCATCACAATGGAGGAAGAGGCACTTCCAGCTAATTTTCTTCCCTGGGCAGAAGTGGTGTCCAGATGAACGGAAACTTTTGATCAGCGTGGCTGATTGTCATGACCGCTTCCAAAAGACACGTCACTGGCATGAATCTGGCATGGAATGGGGGCCGTCCGTGTCTTCTCTGTGAGCATCCAGATGGACCTAATTTTGAGAAAGGGGGTCGACTGTCTGCACAAAAGCAGCCAACTATCCGAAGCAAATGGGGTTGGCTAGTCTTATCCTTCCTCCTCCTTGCCTCTTACACTGCTAGTGTTTCCAGTAGAGGGTAGTCTTTAGATCAGGACTAGGGAAACTTTCTTCAGCTCCATCCAGGCAATCTTCTGGGGCAGAGGTGTCAACTTGAATAAAATATTGGGGGGGCTAGGTACACCCTGCCCTGCATAATTGGTCACATGATGCGTGCATGGACACCATTTGAATGGCAATGCCCATCAATTTGTGGGGGACCAGCTCCCTCAAATATTTTATTGAGGGGGTGAAGACCCCTCAGCTCCTATGTTCTGGGGGCCACACACCAGTGCTAAGTGGGGCCAGAGGCAACGGTCAGCAGAGCAATGCATATAGATTCTAGCTTTGTGCAGAAGACAGCCCCCACTATCCTCAGCCTAAGGTAAATGAGAGTAATTGTCAGAGTTCAAGGGCACAGAGCAGCCATGCAAAATCATCTGAGATGTGAAGCAGGACCAACAAGGAGTGTGGCCTGAGGAGAGGTATTGTGGCCCAGAGAGAATTATAAGGGCCAGATAGAGAGGTCTGAGGGTTGCATCTGACCCTGAAGCCTGAGGTCCCCCAACCTTTGCTCTACATCTCTATTTCCAAATGAACCAAATGTGGTTTTTTTTAATAAACTACCCTAAATAACAGTGTCATCATGTATATAATGGATATGAATACCTAATTTTAATATTTAGTCAGTGACCTTTTCTCTAAAAGAAGTCTAACCCAGGAAACACAGTGCTTTGAACAGTATATTCCAGAGATGCTTTCTTGTCACTGATGGCTGGTTGCCCTTGCGATTGGTAGGGCAGAAGGCAGGGAGGTAAACAGTAGGTGGCGCCAGAGCCGACACCAGGTGGAGCCAACTCATTCTGGTTTTCACCCTATCCTCCTCTCTGCTGAGTTCTACAAGGGGCAACACTGAGCCTAAGGAGGAAGAGCAAGTTGATAGTGCCACCACCTAAACTGGGGTTGGCTGTCTGCAGGCGGAGACTGGTGGGCCATTTTCCCAAATGGAGCAACCTACACTGATAACCTGTGGTATCTTATATTTAAACTGGACTCGGACCAAATGGCCTTCCAAATAGATGAGTCCTTTCATTAGAGGACTCTCCTGCAAAAGCCCTTCAAAGAGAGGACTGCCTTGTGTATATTCTTACACATGACCGCACTCAGGGTTGGTGTGAGACATGGCACCACTTGAGGTGAGCTGCTGCCACAACTCTCTCTCTGCATCTCTTCCTTTCCTCTCCTTCCTTCCTCAGAGTGATGCATTCTGGGAGTGGTATCCCATTAGTGCCTGAACTACCATTTCCCCCCAGAGCAGTCATTCATTCATTGTTGTTGTTGTTGTTGCTGCTGCTGCTGGTGGTGGTGGTTTTAAAAAATACCCAGCAGTTTAAAGTAACTTTAAGCTTTTAAATACTTTAAAAAGTTAAGGCCTTACCACCCCCAGAAGAGCCATTCTACACATCCACCACAAATCCTGGAGAATGTGCACATAATCTGCCCACTGTAGGGCACATTTCCTGATGAAATCTCCAACAGACCTTGAGGAACGTGCATATCCTGGCTGCATTTTGAATATTCTCTGGGTATTTTGCACATTCCACAGAGTTGTTGAGCTGGCCACAATATTTTGGGTGTTCTAATTTCAGTGAACTGAATCTATTATTATTATTATTATTATTATTATTATTATTATTATTAACAATCTGTCCTGCACCCTAAGGCCCCAGGGTGAATTATAATATTAAAGCACAATTTTAAAAACAGTTTAAAACAGCTTGCAATCACAAGAATAAGGTGGGTCCTACAAATATGAACGTTGAGTGTTAAAAGCCAGGGTAAAGAGGTATATCTTCAGCATGCTCCAGAAGCTGCATAATGAAGGTGTTAGATGTGCCTCTGTGGGGTGGAGGTTCCGCTGCTTAGGGGTCACCACAGAAAAGGCTCTGTCCCAGGCTGCCACCCCCACACTTCTGAGGGCAGAGGAACTATCAAGAGGGCCCCCTCTGCCAATCTCAGCACCTGAGAAAGTAGGTAGGGAAGGAGGTGGTCTTTCAGATATTTGGGGTCTGCCTCATTTAGGGCTTTAAACACTAACATGAGCACCTTGAACTGGACCAGGAAACCAGTGGTTTCTTTCGGGGGGGGGGATGCAGGGATACACATACCCCTAAACATTTTATGAATCTTTGTACTTTTGTCCATTTACTGTATTTATTGTTCCCGATTTGAAATATAAAATGGTGATTTTATTGAGTCAAAATGAGAGTACTTTTGTCCATTTACTGTATTTATTGTTCCCGATTTGAAATATAAAATGGTGATTTTATTGAGTCAAAATGAGAGTACCCCTAAACATTTTTTTAAGGAAAAAAGCAATGCTGGAAACAAACTGGCAATCAGTGCTGCTGTTTTAAAACATTGCTCCAATGAGATCTAAATGGAACCCCAGGCAGAAATCTGGCTGCTGCATTATTGTCACCCCCACTCCCAAAAACCAAAGAACCCTAATTCCTAGCCACCATCAAAGCAAAGGAGGTGTGGCCAAACCATCCCTAACTAAACAGGAAAACAGCCCGGTGGGTTTCAAAGTGAATTGTTCCTCTTGATCCCTGTTTTTAGGGGTGGGCAACAAGCACATCAGCACAACCTTCCTTCTGCCCTTGCCATGATGGCAGCCCTCCTTCTCCCCAGACCTCTTTAACCCTGTCAACTAATTGGCCTCAAACGCCGGATGGCTAAAGTGTGCCCATAGCAGCGAGGTTCTCTTATTAGGCAAGACATTCCTCTTTTTAACCTCTCTAACCCAGAGCATTCCCATTGGGAGGGTCCTGTCTCCATACTCCTCGATTGGTCTTAATTAGACTGGGCATTCTTCTTTCCCCTGTATATTTACAATTTGAGAGTGGGAGTTGGGGAGGAACCCCCTCCCTCTGGAAAGATTAGACTTTAAGGTCCACCCACTGCTTCCACTGTTTTGTGGAATGTTTGGAAATTTGAAACTTGTGTGCTTACATGCAAGGTGTGGAAGAGTGCAAAACTTCAGTCTTGCTTCTGTTACTTAGTGTGTGATGGGCAGAGAATGCAAGAACTGGCCCTAGTATTTCTGTTGCAGTTCCACTCTAGTCTAGAGACATCAATCCTACTAGCTTAGGAAGCAAATTTAGGGAGTAATCCTATCCACAAGTAATTTATGTACATTGTCAGTGTAACGTTACACCAGATCCAAACCCTGTGCAGTAGTTTTGGACTACAATGCCCATCATCCTTGACCATTGGTCATGCTGGCTGGCACTGATGGGACTTGGGGTTCAACAATATCATAGTTGAGCTTTATGGGAATGAACCTGCTCAGGTTTCAGTGAATCCCTCTCCTCTGCTCCCCTGCTGTGAAGCATCCTTCAGCATCTCACCACAAGTGAGAAAGCTGATGATGGTGCAGGTGGAAAGCAGATGATGGGAGTTTCAGTCCCACCAGGGGCAGAAGAACAACATACACACACACCTCTTTCTTCCCTTTTTTTGTATGCAGAATGATTCAGGTTCAATCCATGGCATCTCTGAATGCGGGTGGGAAACTCCTGTCTAAAACACCAGAGAGCTACTCCCAGTGCTTGTGGACAACAGGGAAAAATGGACCAGTGATCCGACTCAGTAGAAGACAATTTCCTGCGCTCTGAGGGATGAGAGGAATGGAAGCACGTGCTTCCTGGTTTAAACTAACCTCAGTTTGTTAGTACATCTAAAGCAGGGAACTCTGTTTAGTTTAAACTATGGCTTTCTGAAACAAGCCAAAATCAGAAACCCAACCATGGCTTGTTTTAAGAAACCAGAGTTTAAAAAACCACAGTTTAACTGTGATTGTGTTTAACAACAAACTGTGGAACATTTAAATCAGGAAGAAGAGGGAGGGGAGGAGTGGTAGCACACTTGACCCCAAGGCTCAAACAGGCGTGTTCCCATAAACTATGGTCTGAATCAGGCCTATGTGTGCACACAGGCAACTGTTTTTAATGCAAGACAGGAAGCAGAAGTTAGCCATTTTAAAATCAAACTTACATTTCCTTTCGGCAAACAGTTCTAATTGCTTTTAAATGGTGTTTATGTGCCAACTAGGAATATGTTGTTTTGCAGAATTTGGCATTTGGCCCTGATAGCAAAATTGGCAGAAAATGTCCAATTATGAGAAATTGCAATTATTGCGAAAATTCAAGGACCCCATTTACTTCATATATGAGCCATCTTATCAGCATGAAGATAAACAATGTGTGCTGCTGTCTTAAAAGGTAGAAATAGTAAGAATCTGTGACAATTTATTTGAGTATTCTATATGTTTAGGACATGATGAATATAGAGGTAGACATACATGATAAGAAACATAAATTATTTCTCGTATGCATGCCTATGCTTTGTATGTATTTGGGTTTTTTAAAAAAATAAAATCAAATGTGCATTTAACCATGTTTATGTCCATTTAAATGTGCATTAAAAAATAAATGTGCATTATGAATATGCGGGTAAATATTTATGCTACAAAAATGGAAAATAGTTGTATGTTTCTCTTTTTCGATAAACAAATGTGCATTTAAGCTGATGAAAGCTTTGCTTTTTGAATGACATTCCATACACTGGAAATGCAAAAAAGAAAAAGAAAAATTATGAGATTCGTTAGAAAAGTTTGTTAATACTTTAGCTGATTATTACAGTATTTGGGAATTAGCAAAATGATAGGGGAGAAAAAGTTACACCGAGCATGTAAAAAAGTATGATTCCCACATCACTCATTGTAATCAGTTCTTGACACATTTGGAATGCAAGGTAAAGGCTTCCATGAGAAAGGGTACAATAAGCACAATCAGTTTCTGGAGGTGCCCGAGTCAAATCAAATCCCCGCTCCAAATATGTTGCACCAAGCACACACACATACAGAACTGAATAAGGCCAAATTTACACCACACATTTAATGCACTATGGTGCCACTCCAAACAGTCATGGCTTCCCCAAAGAATTCTGGGAACTATGGTTTGCAAAGGGTGCTGAGAGTTATTAGCAGGCTCCCTATTCCCCTCCCAGAGCTACAGTTCCCAGAGTTCCCTGTGAAGAGGACCTGATTGCTGAATTACTATGAAAACCGCAACTCTGTGAGGGAGAAGGGGGCCTCCTAATGGCATTCAGCACCCTTAACAGAGATTTTTTTGGGGGGAGGAGAAGCCACAACTGTTCAAAATGGTATCATCATGCTTTGAACGTCTGGTGCAAATAGGGCCTTCGAGACAAAGGAAGTGACATTTGTGGCAATGCAACTTCCTAACAGGTCGTTTTGTATGTTGGGCATTTTGTGGTGCTGGAACGCAGGCGAGGAAACTGATCAGGGCTGGTTCAACCTCAAGACATATTTGAGCCCTAACGGCTTTAATTTTAGCACCTCAGCCCCGATAGCTTGGTTGCACCCATCTCATGCTATCATCCATTCTCAATCTCTCCCCCCCCCCACCTACCCTGTCTCATGGACACTCACAGCAGGATCAACCCCCACCAGACGCAGCGTTTGGTGGGGTAGAGGCTGGTGCCTTTCCCCCTGTTCCCCCGTCAACCTCTTAATGCTATTACATTTGATGTCTTTTCATTGCTGATGCCAAACCTGATTTGCAGACCCGAGCTCGGCGGACCTCCTTTTGAGCGTTGCAGCCAGCCAACTGGACTCCTAAGTGACTGGCTCCCAAAGACAATCTAATTGTTATTGACGTTTGTGTCCGATTGTTCATCAAGGGAGATTTGGCTTCCAGGCCAAATCGTTCTATTATGGGAGGGGAGGAGAGAGAGGCAGATGGGCTCCTTTTCAGCTTCTTCACTAGCAGAACACGCAGACGGTAGCCAAGGGATCGATGGCAATATCTATATATGTCTATCTATCGGTGCAAAATGTGTGTGTGTGTGGTGGTGGACAGGGGGTGGGGTGGGGGCCGGGAGGAGAGATTAGACAAGCACATTCCATCTGAAAAGGAAGCATTAGCAAAACGAGGGACCGGTCTGCTGGATTGCATTACAGGAGGAGAGGGAGGAAAGACCTAAGGAAAGAATATACCATTATTTAGAGGAAGAGGGCTAATTATATTAAGGTAATTTCACCTGTCAAAACTTTCCCCTTAGTAGTGTCCTCAGTGCCCCAAGATACAATTCAGTTTTGTCCTGAATGATGCTTCTGTTCTTGTTCAGGAGCCCTGACTGGTGGGTCACGGAGTCACACACTGCACAGAAAAAGCCTTCATTCCATCCTCAGCAGAAATCGCGGCTCCTTTTTTTGAGTCATCCTTTATCTCCATTCAGTCCTGAGCAACCATAAGGTGGAAGTCAATGGGGTTTTGCCTGCTTCCATTTCCGTCCATCGGTTCTCACGCTTGCTGCATCCTCACCTCTCATAAGAACAGCAAAGGGTTCCATAACACCATGGACAGGAACTAGGGGTGTAAGAAGCCATCGTTTTCCTTTCTGCCCTCCATTCACCACAAACAGCTCTGTTTCTGATCTGTTGCAGTTCATCTTCTGCCAAAAACTAGGTTATCTCTCTTGCTGTGGTGGACCTACATAACTACATACGTAATCTTCAGAGATAAATTGCATATGTAATTTACAAGATTAACTGCATATATGATGTTGGATTGGAGTGGGTTGGATTTTGGATTTAATATCCCGCTTTATCACTACCCTAAGGAGTCTCAAAGTGGCTCACTATCTCCTTTCCCTTCCTCCCCCAAAGCAAACTCTCTGTGAGGTGAGTGAGGCTGAGAGACTTCAGAGAAGTGTGACTGGCCCACGCTCACCCAGCAGCTGCATGTGGAGGAGCGGGGAAGCGAACCTGGTTCACCAGATTACGAGTCCACCGCTCTTAACCACTACACCACACTGCTGTCTTTATGCCACTTCAGTGCAGTTATTTCAATGCAAGGAAGCACAAGGCAAATGGAGGGGGGGACATAATCAATTATGTATCTTTGCAGACTGAAAGCAGCAGCGACAGTGAATACTGGTTGTATTCACTCAGCTGGTTTTTGTTCTGGGCATAGAAAGAATAGGCGAACATCAGCAAATTATCACTGCCATTTCTGCTTTTGGTGCAATTCTCTGACACTTCTAAGAGGAACGCTTTTATAAAACCAGAAGCCTTTCTCTTGGGAATTATAGGGACAGATCTACCAAAATTGTATAGAAATTTATTCATGTCTGCGACTACAACGGCAAGAATGTTACTTGCCCAAAAGTGGAAAGAAGAAGAAGAAGTCCCAGCAAAGGAAGAATGGATACAAGAACTTATGGAATATGCAGAAATGGCAGAATGGAAATTGTTTTATTGAATATTTACAGACAAATTGTAAATAGATAAAAACACTGGCAGGATTATTGTATTAACCTACAGCTACGTAAGAGTATATAGTTAAAGAAGTTAAATAAACATCCCAAACATTGCAGCCTTTCTTCATCACTCCATCCTCTTGATCACTTGGGTTACCCTTTGCTGAACTTTTTCCAACTCTACAATATCCAGTTTGATGTGAGGCGCTCAGAACAGTGAACAGTACAGCAGAAAAGGGGGGGGGGGAGAGAGGAGAGAAACCTCATTGGTTTATACCAGCACTCTACCAATGAGTTACAGCCATTTCCCTATTTAGGTTGCAATCCTAAAAACAAATCATTAAGTAGTAAGGCCCATCGGGCATGATGGCAAACATGCCAAAGAACTGCACTGTTAAAAAATATTGGGCAATAAAGAAATGTCCCTCTGCTAAGTTTCTGTATCAAGGTAGTCAACTGCATGAGTCCTGCTCCCATGAATACGTAGCAGTAATTTGGTGGAGTGTGTGTGTGTGTGTGTGTGTGTGTGTATGTGTATGAGAGAGAGCTGCACACAATAGAGTTCATTCATAATTGTGCTGCCTCCTGCCATTGCCATGGAAACAGAGCAAGGATTTTTAGAGATCAAAGGCCATTTGTGAAGAGTTCCTGTCCAAGAGCTGTGTAAATAGAACTCGGTGGAACTGGGACCGTGAAGAGGTCCTTCTGACATTGTTGCTCTTCAGAAGGAAGCTGCTGCCTAAGCTGCCCTCTCCACTCTAAGTGGTGTGACTTCAGTGCACGAATCTGGTCCCATTTGCTTTGAAACAAGCAGGACTCATAATCATCAGGCAGATTATGGGCTTTTGGAATCTTCAGATATGTTCCATGAAGGCCACTCAGTCCTGCAGCACTGAATATCTTTCCTTCCTTACAAGGAAAAGAGTGTTTTATTTTTGTTTTGTTTTAGTTTGGGGGGGCAGGGAGAAAGATGACATGGTAGAAGCTTATAGAATTTATTTTAAAAAATTAAAAATTAAATGCAGAATGTGTAAAAAGTGGATAGAGATATATATCTGCCCCTCCCTTTCACAAGGTTAGAAATCAGCATCGCAATTGCTTGGCAGAGCAGATCGAAGGAGTGAGGCAGTGCACAGTTCACTTACGGAACTCGCTGCCAAAACGTCATAGTAGGAGCCATGCAAGAAGGATATTTCCCCTACCTGCATGAGGACTAGAAAAGTCAGGAATTTCTCTTCTATTGAAACCAGAAGCCAATAACATGTGGATTGTGCAGGGTCGCTAATCATAGGAGCCACCGGTTATGGGGCAAACAGCAAGTTATTCCAGAAATTCCTGATGAAAAAATATTCTGTGATACATACTTTTTAAAAGACTTAAAAGCTTTAAGAAGCTGGGGGCTTATGGGAACATGACCAACATGTACAAAACATCTGGAGGCACCAGTGCATTTTTTTTAATATATATATTTTAAAAAATGCAGAATTATTGATGGAGATGGGAGGGGGGGGGTGAGCAGCCAGCCAGCAAGAATCATTCTAATGAGGTGAAATACTTATGCTATACAGAAGTCATTTCCAAGTGCGGAGGAGAAATTGGATTGAGCTTGCATTTAAAGGTGAGCCTACCTAATTCAAACTCTTGGGAACAATAAGAGAACCAGCGCAGAGCCATCCTGTAAAAATTTGCACTTCAGACTTTGCAGTGCAGTTCTCCAGTCAAGTCCTGTGTACAAAGATGTATATCCTAAGGTGGAGTATGTATAAAAATGCTCATATTAGTGAAAATAGCTTACAACCATGTGTTATACTAGGGGGAAACGCTTTGCAAAAATACACATATTAGAGAAAAGGGCACAGAAATATGTATGTATTAGGAGAAAAATTGCACTAAAACACTGGTGAATTTTCATAAGGATTTTTTTTTATAAAAAATAATAATCCATGACATCACAACAGCATACAATACATAGTTTTACAAAATAACTTTAACATAGCAATAACAGTAATAATACAGTGTCTGGCAATTCGCTGCCTGTTAGAAATGGAGATTCACAAACACACAAAATAAATACACTTAGCAACAGCAATCAAGGACTGCATTACTAGGAAGGTGTATTGCTAAAAAATCAAACCAACAAAAAAATTCTAGATAAGTACCACCTCTAAGATCAGCCATACAACACAAGAAGGGGTCCCCCATACCTGCAAAGTTGTCCCTCCTACTTTTGCCCCTCATTACCTTCAGTCTTTGTGTAAGTTTTTCAGCAAGGATATGAGAACAGACTTTGGGTCACCATCCCCGCGATGAAAGCTGTGTGGAGAACTTCCAGAGATGGGCTTTCTCTAGGACTTAAAAAACCCAACAGGAATCCTCAAACTGATATAGAAATGTGCAAAACAGAATTTAAAATAGGAAAAACGAGGAATGGGTGGAAACCAAAACTGAGATTTTGCCCACAAGAGGTTGGTGGGAGAGCAGAACAACAACTGTTCCTCTTTATATGTTGGTTTGCTTTCATGGAACGTGGGTGGGGGAATTCACAATTAGTAATTTCATAATTACTAAAGTAAAGGATGAGAAAGGAGAAAAGATGCCTGGCTGATGATGCATTGTGCAGGCTTGAAGACCAATGTAATGAAACACTGAGAATGGTTGGGCAATGGAGGTCATTGCCCAAGAATTTTCCTCCCTGGATTTTCTAAAGAAGAAGATGGAAATGTATCAAATAGGGGTGGATGAGGGAGCAAAGCTTGGGTTCCAGGAAGGAAGTATTCAGGGCATTTTTTTTCAGCTGGAACTCACAGGAACTCAACTCTGGCCCCTATCAGGAGGGCACCATTGCCATTATAAGAGGACAAGGGAAATGTTTATATTAGGTTCCGGCACCAATTTATCTAGAAAAATAGCATTGGAGATGTTCATATGCAAGCAGGGTCTCTCTGCCACTTCGATCCTTCCACCACTTAGGGGCTGCCACAGAGAAGGCTCTCTACTGCACCACAATCCGCTAAGCTTCTAAGGCAGTGGTTCTCAACCTGTGGGTCCCCAGATGTTGTTGGACTACAACTCCCACCATCCCTGAGCTCTGGCCTCGCTAGCTAGGGGTGGCGGGAGTTGTAGTTCAACAACATCTGGGGACCCACAGGTTGAGAAAGGCTGTTCTAAGGGGACTGAAATTACCAAGAAGGCCCCCTATGATGATCTTAACACCCAAGAGGGCTGGATGGGCAAAAAACAGCCTTTCAGATAGGTGTTGCCCTCCAAATATTGAATCCTGACACCCATCAACTCCAGCCACCATGGCGAATTATCGTGAATGATGGGAGTTGTAGCTCAATGACATTGGGAGGTCAACACATTTACTCCACTTGCTGGAGACAATACTGAACTAGATTTAATTATTTACTTCATTGGTATCCCTCTTGACTTCCAAAGAGCTCAAGGTGGTGTACATCGGTCTCCCCCTCCCCATTTCCTTCTCACAACAACGCTGTGAGGTAGATTATGCTGAAAGTGAATGGCTGGCCCCAGGTCACCCAGTGAGCTGCATGACTGGGTGGAGATTCAAACCCTGATCACGCCGGTCCTAGTCCAACACTCTAACCCCTGCACCACCACTGCCCAATGGTCTGACTCATTTAAGGCCCCTGTCTTCCTAGGGCTGCTTCTCACCCTTGTGCACAAAGTGGCTTCCAACACAATCTCCAAGATGACCGACTGACTGAAAAAGTGCAGCATTTGAAACATGAATACTGTGCCATAATATTGTCTCTTGAGACACTCGGCTGCATCACGAACATGGGGGGGGGGGTACTCACTTCTGCACAGACAGCTGTGGTTACAAGGACAGCATAGCTAGATGCTTGCAAATAAAAGCTCTATTGACAACATGGTACGTAGGGGCGGGGCGGGGGGAGCGATCTGTCACGTCAACATCAACCTCAAGTAGCATTGTGCCGACTTATTTACGGTTTCCCTGGGCTGTTTCATATACAGAGGAGGCTTTTAATGAGAAAAACATGTGCTTTCCATAATCACTGATAATGTATGCCCACGTCCTAAGTCGTTCTGCAAACTTGTTCTGTCAGATTATTCCAGGATGTTTTCTTCCTTAGAGGAACATTACTTCTCCATTCATCCCTAACAAAACCAAAGTGGGGGGAAAACCTAAGCTTTGGGGGATTGGAGCTGCATGCATAGATGTGGACTTTCCTGTAATGTTGCTCACTAATTCTTTTTCCTTGCAAGTTGAAACTTTTAAACCAGGAAAAACTAGTCCGGGAGCCTCTGTGGCAGGAAGGTCCCTGGTTCAATCCCCAACATCTCCTGGTGGGATTGAGAATGTCCCCTTTCTGAAACCCTGGAAAGAATATTGAGCTAGATGGACCAATAAGGTAAAGAGACCCCTGACCATTAGGTCCAGTCATGACCGACTCTGGGGTTGCGGTGCTCATCTCACTTTACTGGCTGAGGGAGCCGGCGTACAGCTTCTGGGTCATGTGGCCAGCATGACTAAGCTGCTTCTGGCGAACCAGAACAGCACACGGAAACGTTGTTTACCTTCCCGCCAGAGCAGTACCTATTTATCTACTTGCACTTTGACGTGCTTTTGAACTGCTAGGTTGGCAGGAGCAGGGACCGAGCAATGGGAGCTTACCCCGTCGCGGGGATTCGAACCGCCAACCTTCTGATTGGCAAGTCCTAGGCTCTGTGGTTTAACCCACAGCGCCACCCGCGTCCCAATATGAACCAATAGTCTGCCCCTATTTAAAGCTGTGGGATGTAATCCATTGGGAGCAGTCAAGTATAACATTCCTTGTTTTCCTGGAGTGGACATGTCCTGTTCCTCCTGGACTGGAGCATCCTTCCTCTTGCATGTGACTAGAGGTGGGCATGGCCTTACCTGTCCAGGTAACAAAAGGACAAGGCACTCAGCACACTCTTTCTTTCTCACTTCCTTCGTTGTTGGACCAGCTTCTTAGCTAGGACTGCTCCTGCTAGCTACCAGCTAGTAGAAGCACTGGGATTATGCCCCCATATGGGGTAGATCCACATGTACATATATGTAACTAAGTTTGCCTTCAGGAATCCAGCTGTGAACTGGTGTGAGTCAACTTCTTTTATTGACTTTGAATAAGATTATTGTGTCTTTAGTCTTTACCAGGAATATATAGTGAGAGGCTTACACAAGCCAGCAGCAAGCTATCTGCTGTGTAAGCCTCTGTAAAGGAGAATGTAAACTCTGCTCCATAAAGAAACTTGCTAGCGCAAGTTAGGAAGGATATTAATAAACAATATATCCTCTCCAGCCACCCTGAACATTCCCACAATGTTCTTCAAAACCATGAATACACATCATCTTACTATTATTTTTAAGGGAAGCGCCATAGCTTAGTGGTAGAACATCAGCACTGCATGCAGAAGGTTGAATCCGTAATGGCATCTTCAGGTAGGGCTGGGAATGTTCACTGCATGGAAACCTGGAAAGCCATTGAGGATTAGGCCCACCTTTAGATCAAAACATGCATTTGATGACCCACTTTTTAATTTTATACAGTATATTTGTACAGTTTAGTGTTATTAGTGCTGCTGAGACCCTTCAGCCAGGCTGTGGCACATCTGGGTGTCCCTACCCACCAGCTGAAGATTCAGGATAGGTCAGATGGTCTGGTGTTGCATGTGGCAGACTTTAGCGATCGGGGTGGTAGGAAAACTCATTTGTGGAGTATCTGCTTTTCATACAGAAGGTCTCAGGGTCAGCTTGGAGAGGAGGATGGGGACAAAACTAGAATTCTTTGGCTCTGCCTGTCATTGGCTGTGGTGCTCCCTGCCTTCCATCCTACCCATCCCAATGGCCACTAGCCACAATTGATTTCATTTAAGATTCTAGTGGGGCGCGGGTGGCGCTGTGGTCTATACCACTGAGCCTCTTGGGCTTGCTGATCAGAAGGTCAGCGGTTCAAATCCCTGCGACGGGGCGAGCTCCCGTTGCTCAGTCCCAGCTCCTGCCAACCTAGCAGTTCAAAAGCACGCCAAAAAGTGCAAGTAGATAAATAGGTACCAGTCTGGCGGGAAGATAAACGGCGTTTCCATGCACTGCTCTGGTTTCGGTGTTCCGTTGCGCCAGAACCGGCTTAGTCATGCTGCCACATGACCCAGAAAAACTGTCTGCCGACAAATGCTGGCTCCTTCGGCCTGTAAAGCAAGATGAGCACAGCAATCCTGAGTCGTCTGCGACTGGACTTAACTGTCAGGGGTCCTTTCCTTTTCCCTTTTTCAGATTCTAGTGCCAGACCAGTCAGAAATATATATGGGAACACAGGAAGTTGCCTTATACAAAGTCAGACCATCGGTCCTTCTGTCTCAGTATTGTCTACACTGAATGGTAGTGGCTCTCCTGGGGTTCAGACAAGGGTCACACCCATCCCTATTTGGAGATGCCATTGGGGAGTGATCCTGGGACCTTCTGTGGGCAAAGCTGATGCTCTAGCACTGATCTACAGCCCTGCACTCTACTGATGTTGACCATTGGTCCATCAGGCTCAGTACTATCTACACGGACTGGATGCGGCTTTCCAGGATTTCAGACCGACGTCTCCTCCAGCCCTACCTAGAGATGCCAGGGATTGAACCTGGGACCTTTTGCATTTAAGGCAGCTTTTCTGCCACTGAGTTACAGCCCTTCCCCACAATCCAGCTCACTCACACAGGATGGTGAGCAACAAGTCAAGGGCAAGCTACATGACAGATATCTCATCCAGCTTGACCCAAAATGTCCTGTGATCTGAAAATGGGACTGAAATGTTTATTAATAAAATGCTACATGCATATACATTCTTACTGCAGAACTGAGACCAGCATGCTTTTGTTGCTTTGTGTAAGTCCTGATTCTAGGCTGGGTCCAATTCGTTTTACTGTTTTGCATCTGGCACCTTGCAGGGAGTTGACACTAAAATAAAGTCTAAAATAAGAGAGAGGCTGTGATGACCAGTCTGCAACTCCAGCTTTAGCAAATACCTCTCTTTCTGCTCCTTTGCCGCAAAGGAGCTCTCAAATCTAATTTGCAGACTAATTAGAAGGAGGGTTTCAAATGACTATTAGGGGTGGTGGAATTTAGGCTTGGTTCCCCCATCCCTGAATGGCAGAGAGAGAGAGAGAGAGAGAGAGAGAGAGAGAGAGAATACAATCCAGTTTTTATAATGGAGACTGGTCTGGCGGTTCGGTGAGTGAGGAGGGAGTGGGCTGGTTGACAAGGGTCAGTGCCCTGATAGCCCTGTGATCAAAGCCTGCTGTCGGCAACATGAGTTTATAGGCAGCCAAACCAAACAATGGACGACTTTATCTCATCTTGGAGTGAAGAACAGGGGCCAAAGTTCCAGGAAACTATTTCTGAGCTAGACAGTTTTTGTTGTCATTCTGGAACGTGCTCTCTCTCTCTCTGAGCTGGTCCTAGATGAGATTCCGATAGCAGTAAGATTGCAACATTTTGGGAAAGTTGCACATTAGCGGGAAAAGCATCATGACCTTGGAAGATGTAAAGCATGGATGGTTCCTTGAATTTGGCTGTAGACTATCAGCAGCTGGGGCCAGCTCTAGGGGCCAGCCAGCTGCCCAGCCAACATCCTTGCAACATCCTTGATTGTACTAGGACTAGTAGTAGTGGTCAGTGCCCTTTGGGACTGGTAGGGTGGAAGACAGGGAGACCAACAGTAGGTGGAGCCAGAGCCAATAACAGGCAGAACCACCCCATGCTGAACAGTGGGAATATTAGTATGCAGAGAATGCAGAGAGTGAAGCGTCAGTCTGGTTAGAGTAAGGTTACCAGATGTCCCTGTTTCCCGGGGACAGTCCCCAGATTTATAAATCAGTCCCCTGACAAAAATCCATCTATTTAGTAGGAAATTGAAAAGTGGCCCCAGATTCATTGAAAAAAATCTGGTAACCTTAGGTTAGAGAGCACACTTTACCTGTCACAATCACACAAAATTATTTATTATCAGAAGTGCATAACTTTGATAGGAAAGATTCCAATTCTAATCCAATTTATCTAGATAAAACAAAGGCAGCCATGCTTTCTCCTTTGTTCCCAGAGGATAGCTCCAAGGTGGCTTCTCATCTTGAGGTCTCATGGAGGAGGAGGAAGTGAAGAGGATGCAGCCTAAGATGTATCAGTCTAAATTGTAATGGTCAGCAGAGAAGGCAAAGCTACATGGATAATCTGGGAATCTGCAGCTCCCTTGCCCTATGTTTTAACTCCATGAAAACCCCATTCTGCAAGCTGAGTAGTACCCAAACATCAAGTAAGCAACAACTTAGGAGGAAGGTCACATTCCTGCAATGAGCATGGCCTAACAGGAGAAATGGGTAGAGGAATAGTGATAAGTCTTGCCTTTGTACAGTAGGCTACATTGCAGCCATGCAAAATTCAGAGGTGTCTAAGTCTCTCCACACCCACATCTTTCTGCCTACCATCCTCACACATACATACCCTCAAACCCCATCCCATTAAAATCAGTAAGCCCATTTTGGAGCCACTGGGACATCAGCAGCAAGCAGACCAATCTGCTTCCCCCAGCCTTCTCCCTTACTTGCTTATTTGATCATTCCAAGCTCTGAATGTGGCAAAACAAAAACCAAAAAACTGGACCACGTTGCATATTTGCAAACCTGCCAGCTGTTTGGAGACCATCTCACCAGTTTTGAACCTCAGTCACCTGCTGACTTCGTACATGGAGCAAAAGACATGATATTTCTGCTTACGGGCTCACAAACATGAAGGAAGGCATGAGCTATCAAGAAAACAAGGGGTGAAAGGTGAGGGAGAATCTAGTGGCCAAGCAAAGGAGCTAGTAAAGCAGGATGGATCTGGTTGCAGGGGAATTCCCCACTGGAGATGTGGAGTCTCCCAATAGGTCATCTGAGAGGCTGGGGAAGAATCCTTGAAGGGGAAGCACCTGGGGAAGTCGTTGACACCTTTCCAAAAGTCTAACCTCAGCCATTGCACAGCCAGCTCTCACCTGCTCCAGCCATGAGCTTGCCTGTAATAAAACACTCACTGGTGCTGTTTTCCCTTGCCTAGTGCCCTTTGAGCCTTTAAGACATGAACAGGTCACAGTTCAAAGCTTCCTCCCTCCCCCAGCTCCACTTCACTTCATTCACAATGATGACAGAAGCTGTAGCTCAGTTCACTGGGAATGTCTCAATCTTGATCTTCCGCAAGCCTTGCGCATCCCATTGGGAAAGTGCCCATGATGGTCACGACAGAGTTGTCTTTTTTTATGAATTGGGTTTTTATGTTGGAGAAGCCTGCAAGGTAAAGGGGGGGGGCATTATACTAGAGAAAATTGCTTTGCAAAAGTATGCTTGTTAAGCAAGATTTCATTAACACTGAATTCGCACTAAAAGGCTGGCAAATTTTCTTTGGGACTTCGAAGATTTTACAAACAGGTGTGTAAATGTGAAGAACTGAACCTAACATTGGAAAAATGAGAAACTGAAATTGAGAATTTTACCCATTCTTAGTTATGGTTCAGTGGCCAAACATCTGCTTTGCATGCAGAAGGTCCCAAGATTCAAATCCTGACACCTCTGGGTAGAGCTGGAAGAGACCTTGGTCTGAAATCCTGCAGAACTGCTGCCTATCAGTGAAGACAATATTCAGTTAGGTGGACCAATGGCCTGTGGGATATGACATCACTACAACATTTCCTGTTTGCCCAGAGTGGACACACAGGGGGGTGTTACTCCCACCAGAAGGACTTCCTGTCACACCTGTCTGGATCATTCTCCCCCTGCTTGTGACCAGGTAGATGGGTGTGACCCTGCAGACCGCTTAAAAGGGCTGGTCATGCAGCCATCTTTCTCTTGATGCCATTCCTTATTCTTTGCTTTATTTCATTCTGATGTTCTTTTGCTGTGTGCTGTGTCTCAGCCAGCAGCACATGGACTCAATCCCCATATGGGCTGAACCCAGACTCTCTTCTGTAACTACAAGCTAAAGCCTGCCTTCAGGGAACCTGCTGTGAACTGGATGTAAGTAAACGTCTTATTACTCCAAAGAGAAGACTGTTGTGTCTTTATTCTTTTTCAGAGGGATTTACCAGGAACTAATCCAATCTGGACAAGCCAGATTGCTTAACTCGAGAGATTCAAACAAATCTACCAACTAGCTTCCTGCAATATACTGGGGAATGTGCTCTGCTACTGACTCACTAGCGTGAGTGAGGAAGGGTAATATTTAATCAATATATCCGCTCCTACTATCCACAACATTCCCATATGGCCTGACTCAGTCTCAGATGCTTCCCTTGTTCATTGTAACATGATGCATGTAAAGTTCTCTGAACATTCAGAAGCCCTCTTCAAATGTGAAATACTCCTCTTGTGATAGCCTAACTTGTAAAGGACTGCAGTGGTCCTGTTCCCTGCGAGCTTATTCATATGCCATCAATTGTCTACCGCTGCCATTGCTCCCTTCCCAAATATGTTTTCCATCTCATGTTCATTTAATGCTCTGTCAGTTCTTTGCTTGATAAAGGCTTCTCCCGCACTTCCCGCCGATAATGCTCTCGTCTTGCCCAACTGACTTTTCATTTTACATAAGGATTTCCGATCATCCTAATTATTTTGCTGATTGAAAACATTTTTTTTGTGTGTGTGCCCTTAACCAAAAAAGTGGGGGCTAAAAATACTTCCCCCTGGAAGTAGTCAGAACCACATGCGGGGGCTGGAAGGAGAAAGGGAGATGCAGAACTCATTTATTTTCAGAGGCTCCAGGACTTAGGCCTGATGAGCTAACGTAGTGGAAAACACATAAATTGCTGGGAGGAACATGGATGTACAAACAGCAATTGCCCCATTACCGAGACATCTTTTTCAGCCTTAATGACAGCTGCTCAACAAACATATTTGAAACCTAGTTGCTTCTCTAAGCAAAACAATAACAGTGACAGTCTTTATCTCTTTCCAGCCTTTTGCATGCCGCCTGATTCCTTCGCCTCTTTCAGTTGCGTTTTGCTTTGATGTAAGGGACAAACACAGCACACTGTTAAACTGTGGAACTCACTCCTGCAGGAGGCAGTGTTGGCCACCAGTGTGGATGCTTTAAAAGAGGATTAGACAAATTCATGGAGGGAAGGGATATCGATGGCTACTAGACATGGTGGATATGCTCTTGCCTCCATGGTCAAAGGCAGCAATGCTTCTGAATACCAGTTGTGGGAAGCTACAGGAGTGCTGTTCAATCCCTGCTTCTGGATTTCCCACAGGCATCCTGTGAGAACATAATCCTGGACTAGGTGGGTCATTGGCCTGATCCGGCAGACTTTTCTTATGTTCTTACACCAGGGAGGATGTTGCCTCTCTGCCCGGTGAGATCAGATCTGCACCTTAGGCAGAAAGTGGTGGTGAATGAAAGTGTCAGAATGCTAAATACCATGTATATATCTGCACACCTTACCACCATCACCATACAAAAGGTTTGCATGTAGAAAACCTTATGGAGAAGACTAGACCATGACAGCAATCATGGCTTCAAACAGTCAAACAAGAATCTTGGAAACTGCAGTTTATTAAGGGTGCTGAGAGTTGTTACCAGACCCCTCCCTCGTTCCTCTCACAAAACTATAGTTCCTTAGGAAGAGGGCTTAATTGTTAAACCACTCCAAGACATAATGAATAATAGAAACATAGAACTGTAGATTTGGAAGGGACCCTGGGGATCATCTAGTCCAACCCCCTGCAATGCAGGAATATGCAGCTGTCCCATACAGGGATCGAACCTGCAACCCTGGCATTATCAGCACTATGCTTTAGCCAACTGAGCTATCCGGGTTGACAGTAAGTAAATAGTTTGAGAAAATGAGAAACTGAAGTCAGCCTTGATAGCTCAGCTGGTTAGAGTGTGGTGCTGAAAACGCCAAGGTTGCAGGTTTGGTTCCTTGTATGAGACAGCTGCATATTCCCTCCCAACTCTATGATCTATGATGTAAGAAAGAAACAGAAATTGGCAAACTGGTTTCCAGCAGCTACCATTCAAAAGCACTACTGCCTCTAACCGTGGTATCCCAAGCCATACTATGCTTACCCAGTACTGGGTGCCACGAGGACCTGCTATGCAAAATAAGAGCTGTAAGTCTGAACTGGATTGTGGTACTATTTACCAGCTTGTAAGAGAGGAACGGCAGTCGCTTAATGTTTTATTTCATGTCGATCCCTGGTTTTTACAAAGAGAAAGAAGGGGGGGCACTGTTCCGCCTGCTGGTGCGATTTCTGGCAAATGAGCTGCCTTATTGCCTTCTACTTTTTGCACGGGCCCAGCTGGCGAGAGATTAAAGAACCCATCTGCAGCCCCAAAGCAGTCGAAACCACACCACTGCGCAAGCAGGAAATTCCAAGTCTTGCAGGCGTAGGAGTTGGAGGAGCTGCTCAGAAGTGGGAGGTGTTGTTGTTAGTTAGGGAAGGAACAGGGTCTTCAGCACTTCAGTGGGAGGCAAAGGAAAGAGGGCACCCAAGGTGGCAGAGAGGTCTTTGGCTTGGAGAAAAAGGCAGGCAGGCAGGCAGGCAGGCAGGCAGGTAAGCCATGCACGTACCCTACATTGAAAGCACTGTGGTGCCACTTCAAACTGACACGGCTTCTTCCAAAGAATTCCACAAGCTGCAAATCATAGAATTGTAGTGTTGGAGGGACCCAAGGGCCATCTAGTCCAACCCCCTGCAATGCAGGAATCTCAGCTAAAGCATCCCTGACAGTTGGTCAGCCAACCTGTTTAAAAGCCTCCAATGAAGGAGAGTTTGCCACCTTTTAAGATTGATTCCACTTGGATCCACTGGTTTGGGTCCTATGGCTATGGGAGCAGCAGAAGGCAAGTGTGTTCCATCTTCCATGTGACAGTCCTTTAGCTATTTGATGATGTCTAGCATATTCATTAGGAGTTGTTTGGACAGGAAGGAAGGAAGGAAGGAAGGAAGGAAGGAAGGAAGGAAGGAAATGAATGCATGCAAGAACCCATTTTAATGTCCTACTTAGCACTCAGTCCAAGTCAGGAGAGCCAATTGCGAGCCTTTTTTTTATTAGAGAAAGAGCTTGCATCAGGTTGGCTTAGTTGATACATCTTTCCCATTAGGTTCTTGCTGGGGTTACACACACACACACACACACACACACACACACACACACAAAACCTAATGCTTTCTGGGAAGTTTATTACAGCAGCTGTTAAGGCAGAAAGCTGAGGCTTCCAAACACGCCTGGCCCATATGCTTTCTGTGCCCTTGCAAGTCCAGCAGATTCTGTTACGGAGTGCTGCTTATGTGGCTGTGATTAGTTTTTCGTATTCCTTGCGGTCTTGTTAAGCACATGGGCCGAGGCAAACCTGTGGTCTCCGGTGCTGCATTTCTGAGCGCTTTTTACGATTGCAAACTAAAGCCAAACACTGTGCAGGGGGAGGGGGAGGGCCGTGTGCGTATAATACTTTATTCATTATGCTCTCTGAACAGGAGGAGTATGGGGGGGAGGGGGGAGAGAGAGAGAATGCAAAAACAAAAATTCCAATTCCCTATCTACAGACCTATCAGGCTTTCATCGCCCCAGTGTGATCCAAGGGTGTTCAAAACGCAAAACACATTGTAAATCTACATGGTTGGCTACAACCTGAGGGGGGAGGTTTTTTTAAAAAAAGAAGCAGCGGAGGTTGAAAAGAGGAGGGCAGGAAGGCGCACCAAGGTGGAGCATTGATCAATGCGCAGCCTCTCATTATTTTTTATTAAGATTAATAGTAATAATG
This sequence comes from Podarcis pityusensis, assembly GCF_964106645.2. NCBI lineage: Eukaryota > Metazoa > Chordata > Lepidosauria > Squamata > Lacertidae > Podarcis > Podarcis pityusensis. The sequence continues at coordinate 20,650,718 of NC_138041.1, forward strand.
AGGAGGAGCCATAGCTCATTGGCAGAGTGTATGCCTTGCAAGCAAGGGACGCGGGTGGCACTGTGGGTTAAACCACAGAGCCTAGGACTTGCTGATCAGAAGGTCAGCAGTTCAAATCCCTGCAACGGGGTGAGCTCCCGTTGCTCGGTCCCTGCTCCTGCCAACCTAGCAGTTCAAAAGCACGCCCAAAAGTGCAAGTAGATAAATAGATACCACTCTGGTGGGAAGGTAAATGGTGTTTCCATGCCCTGCTCTGGTTTGCCAGAAGCGGCTTAGTCATGCTGGCCACATGACCTGGAAGCTGTACGCCGGCTCCCTCGGCCAATAAAGCGAGATGAGCGCTGCAACCCCAGAGTTGGCCACGACTGGACCTAATGGTCAGGGGTCCTTTACCTTTACCTTTTATGCCTTGCAAGCAGAAGTTCCCAGGTTCGATTCCCAGCATGTCCAGGCAGATTCAGGAGAGACTCCTGCCTGAAATCCTGGAGAGCTGCTGCCGGTCAGTGTAGACAGTACTGAGCTAGATGGACCAATAATCTGACTCAGTATAAGACAGCTTCCTGTGTTCCTATTATTTCAATTTATTTTCTGCCCTTCCCTCTAAGGTCGCGGTGTGGGTTTCAATTTAAAATGCAACATTAAACAAAAAATGGCAATTGCAAAAAGTAAATACAATCGCAAAAACAACATCTAATAAAAATAACAGTAACATCTAGACAGATACCATAACATTAGATGGAACACCTCTTGCCTCCTTGACTCTGCATAGTGAAGGTGGGAGAATTTGTCGCTTTCCCCTTTCTACAACCCAACACCCCCTCCAAAGAGAGAGAGAGAGAGAGAGAGAAAAGAGAAAGACCTCTGAAGGAGTTAAGAACAGATGTCTCCCACTTTTTGAAATGTTGTCCAGAGATGCTGCTTGGATGGTTGACAAGCATTTTCTCCTTTAATGGCTCCTACAGCAGCAAGAGAAGGAGATTGCTTTGAAATGAAGAATCTACAATCTGCCCTTTTGTTTCGCCTGCCCTGCCAAGTGCGGGAGGAGTTCCAAGACCTGCTTGGCCAGGTATCAGTGGAAAGGAGAAAGTGTGAAAGGCAAAGGCAGAGGCTTGCTCCAAATATTCTCTCCTTCCTGAAATGAAAAAAAAGGAGAGTGTAAAGATATTATTACACACTACCACATCTTTGAGTGGTGAGTGAATCCAGGCGCTGACCCAGGTTTGGTTTCTTTGGAATGAAGGTCAGTAGAGACTGTAGTGCCTTCAGGATACATGAATTTATTGACCCATACAGTGGTACCTCGGGTTAAGTACTTAAATTGTTCCGGAGGTCCGTTCTTAACCTGAAACTGTTCTTAACCTGAAGCACCACTTTAGCTAATGGGGCCTCCTGCTGCCGGAGCACGATTTCTGTACTCATCCTGAAGCAAAGTTCTTAACCCGAGGTACTATTTCTGGGTGAGCGGAGTCTGTAACCTGAAGCGTATGTAACCTGAAGCGTATGTAACCCAAAGTACCACTGTATATACAGCCTGAGGATAGGATAGAGGGGCCCACAGCATTAACACCCCAACAGATCTTGCTTAGTCACAGCTTTGGATCCAGCACAGAGCAAGAGGGTCTCTTATGTCTCCAGCTTCCAGCCTGCTTTCAAGCAGAGCTCTCTGGTCTTGGTGGAAGAGTGCTCAGTGGGAAGAACATCTGCTTTGCATGCAGAAAGTCCAAGGTTCGATCCCCAACAGGGTAGGGTGGGGAAATAACTCCAGTCTACAACCCCGGGGAGCTGCTGCCAGTCAGTGTAGACAATACTCTGCCAGTGCAAACAGAAACTGACTGGGAAGAGTGAATAGATGTTTTACAGATGCAATTGTAGGTCCTGGAGGGCATGCTGGCACCCATGGGCACATGTTGGCAACCCCCAGGATTGTGAACAATCTTAGTTTGAATAATGAGGATATTACATTATTGGGGGTGCATGGGGTGTTAGAGGAGGGGCAACACCTCTGGTGGAAGATACATTCTGCTCCTTCTGTTTGTCCACCTTTGGTCCCAGCCCTGCACTCAGCTCTCACCTGTGGCTCCTGGAAGCTGTCAGCATGAGACAGCCGCCACACCCTGGGAAACAGCTTCAACTGGCCCGCTACACCAGGTGAGGGTAGCCGATGGGTCTCAAACCCTCAGTGAGTTAAGGACTTCTCCTACATGCAAAGACAGGCTCTGGCGGATTGAGCGGGTAAAAACAAGATTAGGTCCAACGGTCAAGGAGGATGTTTCCGCATGGGCTGTAGAGGGAAGTGAGGGGCAAATGGAGCTTGCCAACCTGAGAAGGGAGCCCATCTAGAAGAAGGAAAACCTTACGGGATATGTTTGGAGGGGGGGGAAGGCTAAGGAGTAAACACTACGCAGATCTGGAGTGGAGTCCTTAGGATGGTTGGATGGTGCCTTGTACGCCTCCTTCCAGCAACTCCTACAACCAAACTAGTGCCAATCATGTTGCTCTGCTTTCCTTTTGGACTACATCACAGAGTACAGAGGGTCTTGTCATCTGGACAGCCCAGGACCCAGTGGCATAGCAGGTGCAAAATTGTTAGGGGGGTACAAAACGTCAACACCCGGTGCTGCCTCAATACAGCTGAGCACTTCCATCACTGGGCTCCGTTGAAAATGGCTTCTCCATATGAATCGAAACTAGAAACAGAACTGTTAGAACCAAAGTCTAAGGTACTTTCAAGGATGTATAACTTGCTGTTAAAATGGAATACACAAGATGAAATGGTGAAATCGGCTATGATAAGGTGGGCGCAGGACATTGGGTATAATATCATGTTTGAGGACTGGGAAAGGTTGTGGAGTACTGGGTTGAATTTTACTGCATGTAATGCTTTGAAAGAAAATGTAATGAAAATGATATATAGATGGTATATGACCCCAGTCAAACTTGCAAAAATATACCACCTGTCTGATAATAAGTGCTGGAAATGTAAAGAGAGTGAAGGAACATTCTTCCACCTCTGGTGGACCTGCCCTAAAGTGAAGGCGTTCTGGGAAATGATTTATAATGAACTGAAAAAGGTATTTAAGTATACCTTCACAAAGAAACCAGAGGCCTTTCTTTTGGGTATTGTCGGCCAAGGGGTGGTAAAGAAGGACCGGACATTTTTTATGTATGCAACAACAGCAGCAAGGATACTTCTCGCAAAGCACTGGAAAACTCAAGATCTACCCACACTGGAAGAATGGCAGATGCAACTGATAGACTATATGGAACTGGCCGAGATGACCGGCAGAATCCGTGACCTGGGAGAAGAGAAGATGGAGGAGGACTGGAAGAAATTTAAGAATTATTTACAAAAACATTGTAATTTGAGTGAATGTTAAGCAGGATGCTAGATCATAAATAATTGAGCACCACTAACTTAGAAGATTTAAGATAATAAGTGAGATTGAGAAAATATAAACCTTTTTGAGAATTATAAGATTATAAATACATAGATGGGATATAAGAATGCAAATAAGATAATAAATTGCTGGTAAAAAGTTATAATGATGAAAGTGGGAGCGGGAGATGTGAGGAAGTCCAAAGAAAATGTGAAATTATGTTAAGATATTTGTTATACTGTTCATTATATTTATTTTTATTGTAAACCCCAATAAATATTTTTTTTTAAAAAAAAGAAAATGGCTTCTCCATATGAACCAGGAAGTGACCTCTCCAGACAATGGAATGACTCTTCCTTTCTTATCCCTGCAGCTGTGATCTCCTGGGTGACACGAACGTCATTGTTAGGTAGTTGAATGTGCATGCATACACTGTCCATTTCCCTCCCACCCACCCCCTCCATGCAGCCCTGGGAGCTGGCAACCTATGCTACACCACTGCCAGGATGCACCACCCAGGCTTGTGCCCTGGGGAAGTCACCTCGGTGCTGCTAACGCAGCAGTTTGACTTCACCCCCAGAGGTGCACTCCATTGCCTCTCAAGATAGATGGATGCCAACAACAGCAGCATTCTCTTGGAACAAAGCCAGGACTCGTCGCACATTCAGGAATTATGATCTTAGAAGATCCAGTTTACAAACTGAGTTATTTCTTAGCCTAGGCCTCATCTTAAGTCTTTAGATGATTGCACTGTGTGCTAGAGAACGTCATCTTAGAAAGAGTTCGTTCCTCTTTCCTTCTTCTCTTCTCTCCTCTTCTCTTTTATGGGAACTTGGAATATATATTTCGTGAATAAATCTGCTGATTGGTTCATCGGGAGAGCACCTTTCTAGTCAATTAAAATGTTCTGAATTGATTGCTCTAACTAACCTATTCACTGACTACATGTTACAGCCCTAGTGATTAAAATTATTTATTGAGTGCTTTTGAGAAGCAGATGTTTTTCAGTGATAAAATCATTGCAGGAACCTGCCCTAAGGTTGCATTCCTACAGACACTTAGCTGTGTGTACTCAATGTGGTTTACTTCTGAGTAGGCATGCGTTGGATTGCTCTATTATGATTTCTTTCTAAATAATTAGGAATCCTCTCATATTTTCTACTTAAAGCAGGGGAACCCAATCTGGCATTAGCATATGGAGTTTGTATGCAACAGCAGTCATTAACTTTCATGAAATGAATCCTTTCTTGCAGCACACCTTTAACACTGAGGGCTTATCCACACTTACCTCTCCTCCACTCTTTCCAGGCACAGATTTTCTGTGTCCAAGTGACTTTTTCTATTTTGCTCCAGAGCTTTCCCCACAAAAACCCACTCTTTAAAGCTCAATTGGAGCAATTGTCAATCCGAAGAAAGCCCAAATTGATCTTTGCTCCAATTCAGCTTAAAAGAGCCATTGCTAACATCTGTTAAAGATTGGAAACCCCTTGTAGACTTTTTGCATGAAAAAGAAAATGTAATAATGATATCTGGATTTCAGGATTAATGTTTGTTTATAGAAATTGGCTTTGTTGGGTGTTATATTGGATTGGACGAAGTGAATATTGGTTTTTTTAATAGCAGACAAAAGAAGAATCAGAAGTTCTTTATTTTCTAAATCTTACTGTTCTATCCTTCTCCTTTAACCTCTTTTCTTCTCTTTTTATTTATTTCTTTTTCTTTCTCTATTTATCTCCCCAACACACACACACACACACACACACACACACACACTATTTGTGTTTTCATAGTATCTAGATAAAACTCTTGGTTTGGTTTTTTAAAAAAGGAAAAATATATTAAGTTTTGTCAGTGCTATTTTTCTAGGAAAAGAGGTGCCAGAACTCACCATGACTGCCTCCCTGATTTGTATATTTTTCTCTATGAACCAGAAGAAGAAGAAGAAGAAGAAGAAGAAGAAGAAGAAGAAGAAGAAGGTTTTCATGGGGAAAGCTCAGGGCAATATGTTCTGACATGGTGTTTTAAAATGCCGACCTCTCTCTAGAAAGAGTGGGACAAAAGATAAGTGTGGATGCGCCCCAAGACCTTAAGGGAAGTACATTTTTAATAGGAAAGAGTTCTATAACCCTACTTAATCAACCAGTTAGAGAAACAATGATGCTCTGCCTGCTCCTTTCTTCCAATATGACCTCATACCTCAAGGTCCAGGGAAAGGAGGAAGAGGAAGTTGTGAACAGGATGCAACCTAGGACAAATCAGTCTGAACTTCGAAGGATAGAGAGAAGTTAGCATAGAGGTTAAAGGTACAGAGAAAATCTGGAGATCTGGGCATTCCTTACTCTATCTGTTTTAACCCATGCAGCCCCTTTCCGCAAGCCGAGCTGCACCCAAACTTCCAACATGTGGTGCCTTCCAGATGTTGATAGACATCTCCCATCATTCCTGACTGTTGACCATGCTTGCTGGCACTGGTTGGAGGTGGAGTCCAACAACATCAGCAGAGTGATTGGTGTGGGAATGTTCAGGGGTGCAGGAGAGGATATATTGTGAGATTATATCCTAATCCAACTTGTGCTAACAAGTTCCCAAAATATCAGCAGAGATTATAACATTCCCCTTTAAGTTCACAATGGTAACGTCTGCACAGGTTCTCTAGAACCATTATAATAATTACCCTGGTAATTTTCCCTTTTGTTCCCTCTTAAAATACAAGACACGACACAGTCTTTATAAAAGTATAAAAGAGTTTACTCACGTTCTGTTCAAAATATGATCCCAGAAGGCAGACAGGCTTGAAAAGGTAAAATACATATAGAATCTATCTTATAGGAAGATAGTCCTTTCCTCCTCTCTTGGCTGAGAGCCAAGAGGGCATGTTGCTTCTTCAAAGGAAGATGGCAGAGAGAGAGAGAGAGAGATGGCTGCCTGCCCTGTGCTTTTATCATTTACCTGCACAGGTGAGGCCACACCCACCTCTGGTCACATGCAGAGGAAGTCCGTCCCAGGAAGTTTACCTGCTTGCTGGACAGACATCCCTCCCCATGTTTAAGCATGTACACTCTAGGAATGTTGTCATTGACTGCTCCTGTGTTTTACATCCCACAATTGGAAGACCATTTTACTCCAGGATGTGAAGCACAATATGACACTCCACCCAAACTAGCAGCTGGATCTTATTTCAACAGTGATGATAGGACATTTTCCACCCATGTTGGAGGGCAGCAGGTTAGCTTAGGAGGTGCAGAGCAGGGTGGCTTAGGAGAAAAGGGAGAATGGGTATCTAATGGTAGAACTAATGGTAGAACTAATGGTAGAACTGGCCCTGTAAAAGGCATCTCTCAATGTCACAAGGAATATAGGAAGCTGCCTTTTACTATCCAGCAGGGCTACCCTTACGTTTGTGTACATCTGATAGCTTGTCTTTCTATTGACGATTATCATGTGCGGGGAAATGTGGTACACAGTTAAGATCAAATCTTTCATGTCTGCATGACTGGTTTGGATTAGCTCTTCAAAGGGAGACACTTTTTCTTCACACTTGTGCTAATAATTCAGTTCTGTAATGTAGGAAGCTGTGAATTTGGAAGCAGTGAAAAATCAGAACCTGCTCCAATGTGTTTTCTTCTGTCACCTTATAGTAAGCCTTGATGAATCCACTGGAAATTAGATCTCAAAGGCTAAAAGCCTAGGCACCACCTACCTTGGAATAACCAGCCTCATTGACCTAAGGAGAACTAACGGCCAAGGAGTTGTGTGTAGGATTTCACTTTGAAAGGCTTACTGCAGTCTTTACCAATGTGGAGCCTTCCATGTGTTTTGTACTACAACTCCCATCAGCCTCAGCTAGCTTAGTTGAAGCCCATCTCCAGTTTATGCATTTTTATACACATTGTTTTTAGTGGAGAACTGTATTGCAAATTCAGAGATGTGTGAATTTCAAAGGATGACTGTGTTTCATAGAATCACAAAATTGTACAGTTGGAAGGGATCCCAAGGGTGATCTAATTTAACCTCTTGCAATGCAGGAATCACAGCTAAAGAATTCCTGACAGATGACCATCCAATGAAGGAGAATCCAACAGCTTCCAGGGTAGTCTGTTCCACTCTCAAACAGTTCTTGCTCTCAGAAAGTTCTTCCTAATGTTTTGTCAAAATCTCATTTCTTGAAGGTTCAGGTCCTACTCTCTGGAGCAGCAGAAAACAAGCTTGCTCCATCTTCCATGTGATAATCCTTTAGATATTTGGCTATCACATCACATCTCTGTCTTCTCTTCTCCAGACTGAACATGCCCAATTCCTTCAACTGTTCTTCATAAGGCTTGGTTTCCAAAACCCTTGATCATCTTGGTCACTCAGCTCTGCACACGTTCCAACTTATCAATATCCTTCTTAGAACAGTGGTGCTTAGTACTGGACACAGGACTCTGGGCAGGGTCTGAGCAAGGCAGACTAGAGTAGTACCATTTCTTCCCTTGATTGAGACACAATACTTTTGTTGATGCAGCCTAGAATTACGTTAGCTTTTTTTTTTTTGCTGAATCATCACACTGTTGACTCATGTTGAAGTTATGGTCTACTAAGACCCCCTAGATCCTTTTCACATCTACTGCTGTCAAGCAAAGGGTCTCTGACTTGTTTTGGAAAGTACAGATTTTGAAAGTTCACCTTTAGAAGCAAACTGATTCAAATTTAGAGGCACGCTGGTTCTCAACATTACAGTGTCAAACTATGACCTTAGAGATGAGGGTTTGCATCCCTGCGCGGCCATGAACATCACTGGGTTATCTTGGGCTGGTCACTGTCTCTCAGCCTTGCCTATCTCAAAGGGTTCTTGTGATGACAGGCAAAGGTAAAAGGTAAAGGACCCCTGAATGGTTAAGTCCAGTCAAGGGCAACTATGGGGTTGCAGCGCTCATCTCATTTTCAGGCCAAGGGAGCTGGCGTTTGTCCACAGTCATTTACCTTCCTGCTGCAGTGGTACCTATTTATCTACTTGCACTGGCATGCTTTCAAACTGCTAGGTTGGCAGGAGTATGTGGTGATAGGATGGGATGGGAAGGGGAGTACCACGTGCACAATCTTGAGCTGCTAGGGGGAGCATGGAAAGGTAGTACATAAAATAATGCACTAAATTTTAAAAATACGTTCCTCTCCCATCTCTATTTGCCACAGCAAGTTTGCATTAGAAGGAGTTGCTGTTGAATCGGCACAAAGAGATCCACACAGCGGCTTCCATAACTGCCTTAGTGGTAGCGCAGCAAAACACTCTGGAAATTCACAAGAATTTATTACTGTAACTTGATCAAGTAGCCAAGCAGATGGCAGGCTGTTCTCTTTACTTATGGCACTTCTCCGCCATAGGAAGGCTGCCCGTGGCCATACAGTTAGAAAATTTAAAGGGGGGTGGAATGTAAGCAGCTGCCAAAGTTGGATCTTACCAGACAATCCAGTAAGATGCATTTCCAATCAGAAGGAGCAAGAGTTGAGGCTGCCCTCTCTCTCTCTCTCTCTCTCTCTCTCTCTCTCTCTCTCTCTCTTTTAATCTGTTTTTCATATGTGCAACAACCACTTGTTGACGGGGTGTTGAGAAAAACGAATCGGCTGGAGCCAAAGGGTAAAGTTCGAAAGTTCATTCAGGGTGCAGAGTCTTTCCCAGCTGATGTCTCTGGAGGAGATCAGACCCGTCAGCACACAGAAAACTGAGGATGTTATTTATCTCAGGGGTGGGGGGGCAGGGGTGACATTTTTCAATTAAAATATTTGGGGATGGACTGCAATGGAAACTTTTTTAAAAGGGGGGAGGATGGAGGGTTTGATGGAAAGGAACAGAAAGGAAAGGCAAGGGGGGTGATTTCCCTAGATTATTGTTTTATCAGGCCGGTATCATTTTTCGGGTGTACAAAAAGAATCATTCACACCAGGAGGGCTTTCAGGACAACAACTTTGTGTCCCCCCACTCCCTCAGCTAATAGATCACAAATCACATAATAGCTTATTTTGCATTGGATTCTAGTTGCTGAGATGGTCAGGTGTGTTGTTGCTTCACTGCCCTGCTGGGGGCTTCTCATAGCATCTGGGGGGCCACCATTGGATAAGTTCCAAACCACAGTAACAATCTGGGGGGAAGTGTGCAGATTTTGAAGCATTGCTCTTTGTTTGTGTGTGTGTGTGTGTGTGTATGTTTGTTTTTTGGGGGAAATTCTGATGTTTAACACCTGCATTCCTCACACAAGTGACTTCTGCTTAATCTGCTTCCTATTACAGTGGTACTTTGGGTTACATACGCTTCAGGTTACATATGCTTCAGGTTACATATGCTTCAGGTTACAGACTCTGCTAACCCAGAAATATTACCTCAGGCTAAGAACTTTACTTCAGAATGAGAACAGAAATCGTGCTCCAGAGGCACGGCGGCAGCAGGAGGCCCAATTAGCTAAAGTGGTGCTTCAGGTTAAGAACAGTTTCAGGTTAAGAACAGACCTCCAGAACGAATTAAGTACTTAACCTGAGGTACCACTGTATTTACGTTCCAATGTTGCAAGTGGCTTTGGTCCTGATTATTGCTCTCCATGTGGAAACCGAAATCCTGCCTCAAGACTTACTCATTTCTCCATCAGTCAGTCATGATGTTGGGGGAGAGGCAGAAAAAGGTAACTAAGTGATAAATTCCAGAAGGCTGAACAAACTCTGTAATAACACACACACAAACCCGACTGGGGCCCTCTTAGCAAACATCAATCCCGATCCTGCAATCATTTAAACATCCTTCCCTTTAAGCATATAAATAATTGCCCAGGAGAGGGTCGCATGCAGGCTAACTGCACCGAACGATCTCCATAAATTAGTGACCTGGGCAAATGGCAAGAAGTGGAAATTCATCAAGGACAAACGTAAAAGGTTGCACAGGGGCAAGACGAAGCCAAATTCAAAACAGGACGCAGGAGAGCCCGCTCACGCACTTCCTTGCACAACTCCCTTACAAGGTAGGCAAAGCTATTCCATTACTCTCTGGTGTCTCACAACTATCTGCTAATTGCTGCCACTGCCACCCCTCTTATCACAGCCCCCAGATCGGAGGGAATTCTGGGACATTCAATGAAATATAAAGGTAAAGGTAAAGGGACCCCTGACCATTAGGTCCAGTCGTGGCCGACTCTGGGGCTGCGGCACTCATCTCGCTTTATTGGCCGAGGGAGCCGGTGTACAGCTTCCGGGTCATGTGGCCAGCATGACTAAGCCGCTTCTGGCGAACCAGAGCAGAGCACGGAAATGCCGTTTACCTTCCCACCTGAGCGGTACCTATTTATCTACTTGCACTTTGACGTGCTTTTGAACTGCTAGGTTGACAGGAGCAGGGACCGAACAACGGGAGCTCATCCTGTCGTGGGGATTTGAACCGCCAACCTTCTGATTGGCAAGTCCTAGGCTCTGTGGTTTAACTCACAGCACCACCCGCGTCCCCAATGAAATATGGAAAGCCACAAATTATGCAGTTGAGTTTCCTGCATTTGGAGAACATGAAGAGGCAGCGTAGCCAGAGTACAATGGATGAGTCTCACCCTGGGAAAACTTTCTTCATGATCTTCGTATTTCCCCTGCCGAGTGACTTTGAAGATTGAGTCTTGGATACAAACTATTGAAAATAAATGCATCATCTGGAGAGTGTGGGTGTTTTGTATACCATTTTTTAATGTGTTTTACCATATTCTCTCGCCTGTGTAGTTTTAAGAGGGTCTATTGGTGTTATTTTATACAAGCTTGCATGGATTGATTTTTTAAAAAATATTTATTGATTGATGTAATTGTTTCTAATATATCATTTTTGAATTGTTGTGCTGAATTCTTCACTTTATCTGTGGTGAGCCACCTTGGACACAATTTTGTGGTAAGGTGGCATACAAATAAACAGGTGAAGCTGGTGTTAATGATGAAAAACTGGGACTCCAAGAGGACATCCAGTTTCCTTGACCCTCCCAGGCATTTTAAAAACCTACTTTTCTCCACCAAGTTGCTTCTCACTTTATGATGGGAACAGAGCCAGCATCCAGCTCAATGTCTCTCCCAGAGATCAGAACAGCCTGATCGTCTGTCTCAACCCCAAAGCACTAGCCAGTCCCAGTCCTGAGCAGGCAGATCAGTCAGATCTGTGCAAGTGGAGGTAGCAAAGGAAGGAGTGGAAGAAAAGATGGGATGGAAATCAGATGGCATGACTGAGAATTCAACTAAGTGTTGGGGGGGATGAGATTGACGTGGTAGAGTAGTGCCTTGTGGGAGCTCTTCCTAGAGAAGAACTTTGAAGAAAGAAAGAAATATTCAGAGGTCCGAATTGAGCATGAGGCTGAAAGATTCAGTAGGTAGGTAGGTATCACAGCAGAATCAACCACCTTATGTACAAGAGTCAAGGCTGACTTTGACCCAGAAATAGCTGGGGCACAGACTTTGTTCAGTTGTGTTCAGTTCTGGTTTTGCTCATTTTCTCCTTTCTCCAATCTTAAATCCAGTTCTCCAAATTTCCACATTGTTTGTCTGTCTGTTTGTTTGTTTGTTTGTTTGTTTGTTTGTTTGTTTGTTGCAAATCATCATGAAAATTCATCTGCGTTTTAATATGACTTTCTCCTAATATACCGTACTTTTCTGTGTATAAGGCAATTTTTTTTTACCTTAAAACAATGCTTAAAAATTAGAGTCATCTTATACATGGGTAGTGCAGAGGGGGGACGGTGGAAATGATTTCTGTCTTGAGTAGTAGAATGTCACTGGTGTTATTGCGGGTGAAAGGCTGCGGTGGCAATGTCTGCTTGCAATTGGGGGTTGCTGCGAAAATGTCCGCTTGCGATTGGTCGCTGCTGTGGTGATGGCTGCTGGTGATTGGGCTCTGCTGCGGCAATTGGGCATGTGACTGGTGGCTGCTCGTGTCGATCGGAAATAGGATAGGAGGTTCTGTGTTGCGTTCAATCGCAAGTGTTTGGAATTTGGGTGAGCTTTTTTCCAGCATTCCTCCCACTCTGGACAATCTCCCCCCCCCCCTTTCTTAATATTGAGTCCCCAAAATTAGGGGGCGTCTTATCCATGGGGGCATCTTATAGACAGAAAAGTACGGTACACAGCTTTGTATGTAGTTTTGGGCAATATGCACGTTTTTGCAAAGTAAAAGGTAAAGGGACCCCTGACCATTAGGTCCAGTCGTGGCTGACTCTGGGGTTGCACGCTCATCTCGCTCTATAGGCAGAGGAAGCCGGCGTTTGTCCGCAGATAGCTTCCGGGTCATGTGGCCAGCATGACTAAGCCACTTCTGGCAAACCAGAGCAGCACACGGAAACACCGTTTACCTTCCCGCCGGAGCGGTACCTATTTATCTACTTGCACTTTGACGTGCTTTCGAACTGCTAGGTTGGCAGGAGCAAGGACCAAGCAACAGGAACTCACCCCGTCACGGGGATTCGAACTGCCAACCTTCTGATTGGCAAGTCCTAGGCTCTGTGGTTTAACCCACAGCGCCTAAAATTATGGATTTTTGTGTATTCTTTTCACTAATTTATGTAGTTTTATGGACACTTCATGCCAGCTTATTCATGGTAGTACACAGTTGTACACCTCTGTTCAAGGTGGAAAGGAAGATGAGTGTCCAATCCTATCATCCAGTGAAATGCAGCCATGTTTAAAGGGGTCTGTTCAGTGTGAGTCAATAGAAATGGAAATGGAGGAGGAGGAACAAACAGTTTCTCCTACACTGTGGACATTGAAGGAGATAGTTACTGAGACCTTATGCAGGCACTATAGTAGGTGCTGGAGGCTGATGGAGCAGTGAACATAAGAACATCAGAAGAGCCTGCTGGATCAGCCCAATGGCCCACCTAGTCCAACATCCTGCTCTCACAATGGCCAACCAGATGCCTGCAGGAAACCCGCAAGCAGGACCTAAGCACAAAAGCACTCTCTCCCTCCTGTGACTTCCAAGCTGAAATTCCAGCAACCAATAATTAGAAGCATAACAACCTTTAGCCATGGAGGCAGATCATAGCCATCATTGCTAGTAACCATTCATAGTCCGATCCTTCATTAATTTGTCCAATCCTCTTTTAAAACTATCTAGATTGGTGGCCATCACTGCCTCCTGTGGGAGCAAGTTCCATAGTTTAAGTTCCATATGAATATGGACTTTTTAAAAAATCTGTCCTGAATCTTCCATCATTCAGCTTCATTGAATGTCCCCAAGTTCTAATTTTAAGAGAGGGGGAGAAAAGCTTTTCTCTATCCACTTTCTCCATGCCATACATCATTTTATAATGATGCCCCTTCTTAATCGCCTTTTCTCTAAAGTTAAAAAAATCCCCAAAGCTTCAACCTTCCCTTGTAGGGGAGTCATTCCACCCCCTTGATCATTGGGGTCTCCCTTTTCTGAACCTTAAGGTAAAGGTAAAGGGACCCCTGACCATTAGGTCCAGTCGTGGCCGACTCTGGGGTTGCGGCGCTCATCTCGCTTTATTGGCCGAGGGAGCCGGCGTACAGCATGACTAAGCTGCTTCTGGCAAACCAGAGCAGCACATGGAAACGCCGTTTACCTTCCCGCCAGAGCGGTACCTATTTATCTACTTGCACTTTGATGTGCTTTTGAACTGCTAGGTTGGCAGGAGCAGGGACTGAGCAACGAGAGCTCACCCTGTCGCGGGGATTCGAATCACAAGTCCTAGGCTCTGTGGTTTAGCCCACAGTGCCACCCACGTCCCTCTTTCTGAACCTTATCCAACTCTAAAATGCCCTTTCAGACCAACCTCCACAGCTTCCGATCGCTCAGAGCATTGTGCTGCATGTGACCGTAGGATCCTCTTTGGAGTCCTTCTAAACTGGAAGATGCCCTATAAACTAAAAAAAAATGCACACAGCCGTCATCTCACAAACACCCTGCACAGATCAAACCAATATAAGCAAAGCCTCTTTCATAGACGTATTTACAGGGGTCTTCATTGTTCTGCAGTGATGCTGTCCCAAGAGATTCTGAAGTTGGAATGGCTTCCAAAATGGGATTGCTGTATTTTTCGCTCTGTAAGACGCACCAGACCACAAGACGCACCTAGTTTTTGGAGGAGGAAAACAAGAAAAAAAATATTCTGAATCTCAGAAGCCAGAACAGCAAGAGGGATCGCTCCGCAGTGAAAGCAGCAATCCCTCTTGCTGTTCTGGCTTCTGTGATAGCTGTTCAGCCTGCATTCGCTCCATAAGACGCACACACATTTCCCCTTACTTTTTAGGAGGGAAAAAGTGAGTCTTATAGAGCAAAAAATACGGTAAATGCTATGTCGCAAGGAAGAGCATGATCCCTATAGGAACACAATTGGCCACACCTTTTTGTAAAACCATTGCTGCACACATAAATATTGATACGTTCTCAGGTGCTTGTCAGTGCAATAGACTGAGCACATCCTTGTCTTACAGCCCCTGTTTCACTAACACAACTGCTCACATGTGCCTTCTCTTCCCCTCATGGTCTGTTTGTGTGTAAATAGATACAGTTGCATTGAAGTCCATAGACAGGATCTTGACTCAAAGGGACAAGGCTTGCTTTCATACACTGATTGAGTTCATCCGGCGGACAGCCTCCCTATAAACTACTAGGAGCAAATAAAATAAGAATATACCCGGGGGGGTGAGAGAGAGAGACGGAAATCAACCACAACCAAGTCAATCTCAGCAAAAATTATGTGAAACTTTTTTTTTTTTGCCAGACACAGACACACACACACATAGGCTCGCACAATAATGTTGTCCATTGCCATCATAAAACCAGAGAGAGACAGTTATATGGAGGTGAAAGGCTAAAGGAGGCCCCCCGTTTTAATAAGAGAGAAGCATTTCTGTTATTAATTACATGTTATCCATTGAACATTTGCTGCACTTATTGCAGATAGAGTTACATCTCTATTTTATTAGAAAACCTTTCAGATCAAGTAAAGGGATTTGGGTGGGGGGTTGAAACAGGGAGAGAGCCGGGGGGGGGGGGGGAGTACAGCTTTAGATTTCACGGAAAGATGCTGTCACTCAGAATGGGGTAACAATGGTCCTCACTACTCTGTGACTTTATTTTCAGGAGGAAGCGAAACCACTTCTCTCTCTCTCTCTCTCTCTCTCTCTCTCTCTCATGGTACCACTCACCATTCTGTTTACTTTGGTTTTAAATAAGCCAGCATAGGAGCCAACTCCTAGGGTCCAAGGGGTCTTCAGCCCACCGAGTAAAATATTTGACGGGGCTGCTCCACCACTCCAAGTTGATGGGCATTGCCATTCAAATGGTGTGCCATTCAAATCATGTGATTGATTATGCAAGGCAGAGCTTACCTGAAACACCCCCCCCCCCCATATTTTAAGCCAATGCAGTGGTCCCTTGTTTCTCAAACTTAATCCGTTCCAGAAGTCCATTCCAAAACCAAAGCGTTCCAAAACCAAGGCGCGCATTCCCATAGAAAGTAATGCAAAATGGATTAATCCGTTCCAGACTTTTTAAATACAACCCCTAAAACAGCCATTTAACATGAATTATTCTATCTAACGAGACCCTTGATCCATGAAACGAAAGCAATAAACAATGTACTGCAGTCGCACAATCAATCAATCAGTAGCTGAACTGGGTTTCACACAGTCACAAAAACAAAAGAAAGGGCCGCAAAAACAAAAACGCAAAATAAATAGCAAAAACAGACAGACCTCAGCGTAATACTCAAAACGGAAGTGTGGCACTCAAAACGGAGCACATTCGGCTTCGGAAAAAAGTTCTCACACCAGAACACTTACTTCCAGGTTTTCAATGTTTGGGTTCCAAGCTGTTTGAGTACCAAGGCATTTGAGAACCAAGGTACCACTATACTCCCAATCATGAACCATTCATCAAAGGAGAAGCGCAACATCCACCTTTTTACCAGTTCTGGTTGGTAAGACAGCTACAACCATTCCTGGATGGGGTAGCTTGACCACAATTGTCCATGTATTGGTAACTTCAGTCTGATTATTGCAATGCACTCTTATGTGAGACTGCAGCTGGTGCTGAACGTGGTGGTGAGGTTCCCTGTAGGGGCAGGATTTGCACTGGCTACCCATCTGCTACCAGGCCAAATTCAAGGTGTTGGTAATAACATATAAGGTCCTGTACAGCTTAGGACCTGGTTATTTGAGAGTCCACCTTATCCCAATGTCTCAAAGAATATGAGAAAGCTATTTATGTGTACAACAACAGCTGCCAGAATTCTATACGTGCAGAATTGGAAGGGTGGGGGGAGTCCCAACCAAAGAGGAATAGATTGCAAAACTAATGGACCATGTGGAACTGGTGAAGTTGAAAGCAAGAGTTCAGGGGTGGGGTGATTTGTTTGTTTGTTTTAATACATTTTATTAAGGTTTATAGAGAAAAATTGACAGCAAGAGTGAGAGACCAAAGTGACTGAGTTTTGTTTTTGTTTTTTAATTGAAGAATGGAAACCCCTTTTTGGAAGATTTGAGAAAGAATTATAGTCAAATGAAATTGCAGGCAGGATTTGAATTATGAGCAGCAGACTGAGAATGAAAATAAATGTAGAAGAGGAAATATTTATTAGATATAGTTTGACATATAATGCAGGTCAGAATAAAAACCCGACGGAGGTAAGTATAGGAAGTCACCTTGTTCATTTTGCAAGAGAAACATAGATTCAATTCGAAGTTAATGTGCTTAAGTTTTCTAAATTGAATATATGATGATGATGATGATGATGAAGATATAGATATATGAGAGCCCACTTTATTCCTTATATACGTAGTAGATCCCTGCAATCTATAGGGAATTTTCTCCAGCAGGATCCAACCATCTCAGAAGCCCACTCCACAGTTACCTTGCAACAGGGCTTTTAGTCTCTCCCTCTCTCCTCTGTGCTTCATTAATGTTGGCACATTGTGATTCTTTCATCAAATCTTGGAGATAGATAGATATCAACATTGTTTCATGCATAGTTGACGCTTCCAAATGCTTTCCCTTTTCTGTATCTTTTTTCAAAACCATCTTCAGTTTTCAAAACCATCTTCAGTTGCATTCCCCCCCTCCCTCAAAACACACGCATCCTTTCCATATGTCAAAACATTGCATATATATATATATGCATCTCCTTGATGAAGGGAAGGAGCCAACGTTGTCTAATCACCCTTCGGGCCATCTTGAGCAAATTGAGTTTGTCTAAAACTCACTCAGCCTTTAAAGGTTTAATACAAAATGATTGTCTTAATGCAACCACACGCCTAGATGGAGCAGGATGGAAATGGATACTCTCCCTTTCAAGGCCCTGTTGATGTTACGTGAAGGAGAACAACAGTTGTTATGATCCAGAAACTCTGACTGAACCCAATTAATCAATGCTGAGTTGATTTGAATCATGTGGCATGCTTGGTCACCTCTCTGATATTCTATCCTCATGCCTCCCCAGACTGAGCCTTGATTGATGTCAACTGAATGCCCCATTTTACTCTTTAAGTCAAGTTGGATGGGGCAACAAATTAGATCAAAAGTTGGATTCCGGCAAAAGGAGGATCGTTTTCACAGCAGGGGCCTGCTGAATTAGTGCAAGGTGGTTTGAATATTTAATATTTTGGGGTGCTTCAGAAATGCTTGCGAGTTGTATGGGGCATGGGTGGGTGTAGAGTAGATCATCAGAGTTGTGCTATGCTCACCAAATCCCCACCAACCATGTACAGTGGTACGTCAGATTACGAACTTAATCCCTTCCAGAAGTCCATTCTTAAACCGAAACTGTTCTAAAACCGAGGCACGCTTTCCCTAATGAGGCCTCCCACCATCGGTGCCCTTCCACCGTTCGGCTTCCATACTTTTTCTTTTTTTTAATGATATTTATTAAAATTTCAAAAACAAAAAATTACATAGTTAAAGAGAAAAAAAACAAGGAAAAATATAAAAAAACATACAAAATACAAAGTACAGGAAAAAAAAGAAACACTTAAAAACAAATTAATCCTTCCGTATCTTACATTTCATTTCCTTGCTTCTCTGACCTCCTCTCACCTCCCTTTTTTGTATTCCAGTTCAATTGGTTAATTCAGCAATTCCTTTCCCTCTTTGTTTATATCTTAGTCCTTTAACTTAATATTTTGTGACTTTAAAATCTCACCTATTAACCCCAATTTTACTTACACCTTTATGACATTGTTACTAGAACCACTTAGTTTCATTCTAGCATCATCTAACATTCATTAATTTTACAATATTTCTGTATATAGACTTTAAATTTCTTCCAATCTTCTTCCACCAACTCTTCTCCCTGGTCTCGGATCCTGCCAGTCATTTCCGCCAATTCCATGTAGTCCATCACCTTCATTTGCCATTCTTCCAGAGTGGGTAAATCTTGTGTCTTCCAATACTTTGCAATAAGTATTCTTGCTGCTGTTGTGGCATACATAAAGAAAGTTCTATCCTTCTTTAACACCAATTGGCCGACTATGCCCAGGAGAAAGGCCTCTGGTTTCTTCAGGAAGGTATATTTAAATACCTTTTTCAAATCATTATAGATCATCTCCCAGAAAGCCTTAATCCTTGGGCACGTCCACCAAAGGTGAAAGAATGTACCTTCAGTTTCTTTACATTTCCAACATTTATTATTGGGCAAATGATAGATTTTTGCAAGCTTGACTGGTGTCATGTACCACCTGTATATCATTTTCATAATATTCTCTCTTAGGGCATTGCATGCCGTAAACTTCATACCTGTGGTCCATAACTGTTCCCAGTCAGCCATCATTATGTTATGTCCAACGTCTTGTGCCCATTTAATCATAGCAGATTTCAACGTTTCATCCTGAGTATTCCATTTCAACAGCAAGTTATACATCTTTGATAAAGTCTTAGTTTTGGGTTCTAACAGTTCTGTTTCTAATTTTGATTTTTCCGCCTGGAGTTCGGCTTCCATTCTTAGACCAAGATAAAGTTCACAAACTGGGACACTACTTCCAGTTGTGCGGAGTTCGTAAACCAAATCGTTCGTAAACAGGGCTGTTCTTAAACCGGGGTACCACTGTAAATGAAAAGGGACAAAAGTGGGAATACAATGGCAAAGGCAGTTCATATGATTGCAGGACAGGTTTCAGCTCAAAACTGGAAGGCAACTGCTTATTTTGACACTGGAGACACGGTACAAGATCTCGAACACTATGCTAGTGAGAAAACCATCTAAGCAACTTAAAGGTAAAGGTAAAGGACCCCTGTCAGTTAAGTCCAGTCGTGAACGACTCTGTGGTTGCGGCGCTTATCTCGCTTTACTGACCGAGGGAGCCGATGTTTGTCCGCAGACAGTTTTTCCTGGTCATGTGGCAGCCTGACTATGCTGCTTCTGGCGAAACCAGAGCAGTGCACAGAAATGCCTTCCTGCCAGAGCGGTACTTATTTATCTACTTGCACTGGCATGCTTTCAAACTGCTAGGTTGGCAGGAGCTGGGACCGAGCAATGGGAGCTCACCCCCTCACGGGGATTCGAACCGCCGACCTTCCGATCGGCAAGCCCTAGGCTCAGTGGGTTAGACCACAGCGCCAAACTTAAAGCACTAAAAAAATATTCCAATGATAACTTTGAGGGAACATGGTATATTTTTATTCAGCACATCAGAATCACCATGACGAGGTATTATCTCGAGTGATCTGTTGAGACAATGTGCATAATATTACCTATTAGCTTCAACTGACATCTCCACGTGATTTGTTTGAATACCTCTATGTTCATAATACATACACATGAGATGAATGAGGAAGGGGGAATAGGGGGTTCTTTTCAGTTAAATAATTTATCTGAAATTTGCTACTGAAAATGCATAAACGATGAAAACGATGAAAGCTGGAGACAGAGACTGGCTGAGAGATTTCAGTTGAAGATCCCTCTTGGAGATCCCTCATCTTAAAACCTAAGTCTGGCAGGCTGTTCCACCAGTGGGCAAGAAGGCTACATCACTTCTGGAACATAGGAAGCTGCCTAATGCAATAGGTGTGCAACTTATAGGAGGGTTACATTCCAGTGATCATGCCTGAAATCAAAATTGTGTATTGTCAAAGCACATTGGGTTTGATAGTGGGTGGGATTGCTAACGATTTTCCCAGGAACCCTGTTCCCTTTCCACCCTTAATTTTTTTAAAAAAAATCACCACACATGTAAAGTTGAAGGCACACAAATTAAATGTGTGTAAGTTGTGGGCTTCCTGTATTGAGTAACATTGTTGGTTTTACTAGCTCAGCATTGTCTACATTAAGTGACAAAGACTCTCCATGGTTTCAGACAGGTGTTTCTCCCAGCCCTAACCTAGAAATGCTGGAAGCTGAAGCCGGGACCTTCTCCATGAAAAACTTTTCTCTTGCATTTGCAGCGTGTGCTGGTAAGAGCTCCTCGACCCACCTGCATTTGGGGTCATTTAGGGAACAGGGTCCCCCTCCGTTAAACTGAGGGGTGTGGAGCGTGGCTAGATGACCCCAGCCTCTCCACAGAGCGAGAACCCTGACTTTCACGTGCAGCCTGCGAGAGATCGCTGTGTTGTGGTTTCATCTCCCACGCCCACGCCCCCACCCCCACCCCCCAAAAAAATTAGAGGAAAGTCTCAGGCCTCCCTCAACGGCGACGGCTCCCTTCGTCCTATGCTAGGCAACATGAGTGACTCGAAGGGGAGGGAGGGAAAAGTCTTGGAGGCTTTTGCCCCCTCGCTGAACCGGATTAAAAATTATTTGTGTAACTGTTCAAATCAAGCTAATGAAAAATAATCTTGACAGAAATCGAGTTCTTGGAGGATTTCCCCTGCAGACTCTTGGAGAGCTCTTAAAACGAGAAGGGAGGCACGGAAATGAGCTGGAACAAGCCGTCGGCTTAATGGAACGAGAGGAAAGGGCCAAGGCGCGAGAGGGGTCGCACGGGGAAGGAAGGAAGGTGGGGAAAGGAGTCATCAGTTTGGGGGCAAGAAGGGAAGGAAGGAAGGAAGGTGGGTAGGTATTGAATAGGAAGGAAATAAGATTGTGAATAGGAAGGAGGAGCGGAAGGTGAATAGGATGGAAGAAGGAAGTCATTTCTGCTCACTAAAAAAAAAGTGGAAGGAAAGAATAAGTTGCAACCATAACCCTTTGCTGTGGAGTAGAATCATAGAATCATAGAGTTGTAGAGTTGGAAGGGGACCCCAGGGGTCATCTAGTCCAACCCCCTGCAGTTCAGGAATCTCAGCTAAATCATCCATGGCAGATGCTTTAGCTTCTTTCAAGGCACCTTTGCAGGTAGCACCTCAAAGTCCAAGTGGTCCACTGAGGACTTACTCCCAGACACGCTGCCAGGGCTTCCTCTTCCCTTGGGGTCACCCATAAAAACTGCTGCGCTATCCTCAACGTGTTCACTCAGAATCCTAAGTGTGCGTATTTAAGTCCCTCCAAGTTTCACAGGACTTAATCTCTAGTAAGAGAGTTTAAGACTAGCGCTCTAAACATGCTTGCTTTGGGCTAGAACCTGCCCTTACTTGGTTTGCCCCTGAGCATGTTGGAGAACTCTTTAACCTGAGTAGGCTGAAAGCAAGAGTAAGATTACCATAACTTCCGTCATAGAGCTTCAGTATGCTGATGACAACGTAGTGTGTGCACACTCAGAGGATGACCTCCAAACCATCCTAATTGCTTACTAAAAGCTTACCAAAAGCCTGGCGATCGCTCAGCATCCAAAAAACCAAAGTGCTGCTCCAAGCACAAAACAACTCCTCTGCAGCACGACTAATCTAACTCAATGGTGTAACGCTGGACAGTGTCGATTACAGTGGTACCTCGGGTTACATACGCTTCAGGTTACATATGCTTCAGGTTACACACTTCACTAACCCAGAAATAGTGCTTCAGGTTAAGAACTTTGCTTCAGGATAAGAACAGAAATCGGGCTCCGGTGGCGGGGCAGCAGCAGGAGGCCCCATTAGCTAAAGTGGTGCTTCAGGTTAAGAACAGTTTCAGGTTAAGAACGGACCTCCGGAACGAATTAAGTACTTAACCCGAGGTACCACTGTACTTCTCCTACTTGGGCAGTTACTTTTCCACAAGGGCAACACTGATGCCAAAATCCAGCATCGCCTGAGCTCTGGGAGTGCAGCTTTCTCACGAATGAAGTGCAGCGTGTTTGAGGACCAGGATATTCGCATGGCAACCAAAATGCTTGTTTACAAAGCTATTGTACTACCAGCCTTAGGAAACATGGACCACTTACAAACGCCATCTCCAACTCCTCGAATGATTCCATCAACGGTGTCTCTGAAAAATTCTACATATCACTTGGGAAGATAGGTGTACTGGAACTAATGCCACTGTGCTGGAAGAAGCAAAGATCACTAGTGAAGCAATGATTCTTCAACATCAGCTTTGTTGGAGTGGTGGTGTTGTGCGGGTGCCTGATTCTCGTCTTCCAAGCAACTACTCCATTCCGAATTTAAAAATGGAAAGCATAATGCTGGTGGTCAGCAAAAGAGGTTTAAAGACTCTCAAGGCAAATCTTTAAAAATGTAGGGTAAACACCAACAATTGGGAAACACTGGCCTGCTAGCGCTCCAATTGGAGAACAGCCTTTACCAAAGGTGTCATGGATTTTGAAGCCGCTCAGCTCAGGACAAAAGGGGAAAACGTGCTAAGAGGAAGACACGTTTGGCAAATCCTCACCATGATCAATTCCCACTGCAAAACCTATGTCCCCACTGTGAAAGGACATGTAGATCCAGAATTGGCCTTCACAGTCACTTACGGACTCACTGTTAAAACCGTGATCATTGAAGACAATCTTACTTGGCTACGAGTGATGGCCGAAGAGGAAGAGGAAGAGGAGGAGGAGGAGGAGGAGGAGGAGGAGGAGGAGGAGGAGAACCTATCTCTATAGCCAGGACGCCTTGTGAAACTCTGGCAAAAGACTCCATCAGCTTCCGGGAACACCTTACACTACCACCTCCTCCTCTTTTACATCACAGACTTTGTTTTGAATTCTGTCGAATTCGCGTCACCTGTGAATCTTGCTCAGTTTAAGCAAATAAATCTCCCGGGTTTTGCAGCAGCTAGGTGAAACTCAACAGGTAACACAGCACAGTGTGCTTCCCTCCCCCCCCCCCTTTCACACACACACAATGGAGAACGGTGACAACTCTTTAGGGAGGTAGTAAAACCGGAGCCAAAAAAAAACCCTTTCTGTGGAGTCGGAGCAGGCCTGGGAAGTTTTGTCCAGAGCGGCCGTTTGAGGGGGAACGATGTTATTAAGTAGGTGCTAATGGAAAGGGTCGTTGTTACAACCCAGTTAGGGTGTTTGAATGGGATCTTGAAGATCGGGGTTCGAATTCCCTGTCGACCACGGAGCTCGCTGTGAGGCTTTGCGCTTTAAGCCCAGCCTCCTGTGGGGATGGGGAACCCTGAACAGTTGAGCTCCTTGGAGAAAAGGTGGGGGATATAAATGTTAATGCTTATAATGATGATGGAGATGATAGCCGGGATTGTAATCCTGACTCTTCAGTCCTCTTAATAGCTGACAACGCTGCAATTCTCAGCACACAGCCCAGCCTCACTCAGCTACTATTTTTAGACAGCTACATGGGAAGAGAGTTTCTGGATTTCAAAGAACGTTCCTCTATGTTCTCCTTCTCCGCTGGGCACTAAAAGACCCCCGGGATACTCGACATACTACATTCAAATGAAATGAACAAAATGGGGCTCCCCCAAAAAACCCCCAACACTCAAAATTTGTTTAGGAATGCTGTTAAGAATGCTGGTAAGCCCCATTTAATTCAACAGGGCTTACTTCTGAGTAGACATGGTGATAATCTTTAACTTTCGCCTTCTACCAGAATGCATCCTCTGTAGACTTCTTTCTACGGTGGGAGCGCGATCCAGCCAGCGTTGAGCTTTATTAAAATCCAATTTACCTCCCCTACTCATTTCAAAAACACACCGCGCCCCCTAAACTGCTGGCAACAGAGCAATCCTACACATGTCTACTCAGAAGTAATTTTCCAGTGTTCAGTAGTGGTAAACGGGTACAAGACTGCAGTCCTTCCTATAAAAACGAATGGAATTTAATACTAACCCCCGTTCCTTTCTACTCAAAACTAAAACCTACTGAAGTTAATGGGATTGTAGCCTAAAACGCGCTTAACTTTGGCTGGATCATTTGAAACTGGAGGGGATTATTATCATCACCATCATCAAACCCCCTCGGATTGTCCATCATTCAGTTATTTCGATTTGCTGCTATTCAGTCAATAAAGCATCGACTTTAGGTTTTGGGGATTCTAAGATACTTGTACCATTAGTCCATTTTAACATGGACAAGCGAGGACCATTTGCCCTACTACACCAATACAGAAAAAGATCTTGACTGGGTTATGTTAAGCTTTGCACGGAAGGTTGCGGGTTCAGTCCCCGGCATCGCCAGGTAGAGATGACGAAAGCCCTGTCTGAACTCCTGGAAAACCACTGCCGATCCGTATAGACAATTATTGAGTTAGATGGACCTGAGCTTTGAGGCAGCCTGCTACGCTGCAATGTCTTAAGGGGAGGGCCATTGCTCAGGGGTAGAATACCCGCTTTGCATGCAGAAGGTCCAGGGTTCAAATCCCAGGTAGGACTAAGAGAAGATTCCTCGTCTGAAATCAGATAGTGTAGATTATATTCGCATTAACTGTTGGGATCCCCTCCAAACTGGTGCCAACATTTTGTACTTGCGGAGTTCGTAGTTAATAAGGTAAAGGTAAAGGGACCCCTGACCATTAGGTCCAGTCGTGACTGGCTCTGGGGTTGCGGCGCTCATCTCGCTTTACTGGCCAAGGGAGCCGGCGTACAGCTTCCGGGACATGTGGCCAGCAGGACTAAGCCGCTTCTGGCGAACCAGATCAGCGCACGGAAACGCCGTTTACCTGCCCGCTGGAGCGGTACCTATTTATCTACTTGCACTTTGACGTGCTTTTGAACTGCTAGGTGGGCAGGAGCAGGGACCAAGCCACGGGAGCTCACCCCGTCGCGGGGATTTGAACTGCCGACCTTCTGATCAGCAAGTCCTAGGCTCCTAGACCCGTGGTCTGACTGGCAGCTTCGTTCACTTAGGGTCCTTCTTTGCCACCTCTTAGTCCTGAAACGCCTCGGCCAGAACATTTTCCTGGGAATTGTTGAGTAATGAGAAGGTGCGTTGTGGTAAGGTAAGGTATAGTGGCTGGAGTCTTGTACTAGTCTAGTCCTGTTTTGGACACCTTTCAGCCACGGAGCTCAATGAGTGACCTCAGCCCAGTTGCTTTCTTTCAGCCCAACCTACCTCGCAGGGTTGTTGTGAGACTAATGCGCATCGCTGTTGGAACTCGCCTTGACTTTCTTGGAGGAAAGGCGAGATATAAATGGTAATATATGGGGGGGAGGTATTCCAGGCTAACAGGAAAGTGTTTTCCCACCCTACAACCACAAGAGATCTCTCTTCACAGCGTATGCGAATATCCCCACCTCCAGCCACCATCCAAGACTTTTAAAGGACAAAAATTCTGGAGGATGCGCGTGCTTCCATTGTAAAAGAAGGCTTTATCTGTATCCGGTCTCCACCTCTTAACTCCCTTTTCCCGCTTAAGCAGCAAGCATCTCGCAGAATAAATGTAAATACGATCTAATGCGGGGCATGTGCCTTGTTCATTTATGACTCTTCGATCCCTAGCTATTAGGCTGAGACAGGCTTTTGTCCCGGTGGCTGTGACTAGTCCTCATCGCTGGGGAAAGCGTTGCCAGATCACGCACTGAGAAAGGCACGGCCCTTCCAAATTAAGCAGTGCGGCGCTTTGCATGGGAAGTTAACTCTTTAGCCAGGCCACCAATATTGGCATATGGCATAAGATCGCTGTGGTTATGGGATTGGGATCAAGAGTTTTCTATTAGGGTGGGTGGCATGGTATTGTTGATATTGTTTTACTGGGTAGGTTGATTATTCTCTACACAGTTTTGAAATTGGGAGGGAGGGAAGAAGGAAGGAATTACCGTGGTACCTCGGCTTAAGAACTTAATTCGTTCTGGAGGTCCGTTCTTAACCTGAAGCTGTTCTTAACCTGAGGTACCACTTTAGCTAATGGGGCCTCCTACTACGGCTGCGCTGCCGCTGCACGATTTCTGTTCTCATCCTGAAGCAAAGTTCTTAGCCTGAGGTACTATTTCTGGGTTAGCGGAGTCTGTAACCTGAAGTGTCTGTAACCTGAAGCGTATGTAACCCGAGGTACCACTGTATAGAGTTGGAAGGGACCCCGAGAGTCATCTAGTCCAAACATCTGCAATGCAGGAATCCTGGGCGGGCTCGAACCACCAACTTTCTGGTTAACAGCCAGACACACAGAGCCATTGCGCCACTGGAGGGCTTGTGGAAGAAAGGAAGGAAAGAAATGGGAAAGGAAGGGTTGTTAAGTCAGAACCTCTGAAAGAGGTAAGTGATGCGCTGAGGTTGCTCTGGATGTCTGCAGGAGGAAGTCTAAAACCCTTTTCAAATCCCCTTTCAAGCCCAAATGAGTTTACATCGATTTGGTTTGCTTTCCAGCGTCTCCTCCAAATCACATTTGTTGATTTCCATCCCCCCCCCCCCCCCGGTTTCAGCTCGACCTCCTCCTTTCCACACACACACAGACTGCCCGCGACTGCACAGCCAGCTCGCCTGCGTATCGTCACTCATCGACGGCGCTGCTTTCCAATGTGGGCGCCTTTGTCTCGCGGACGCACACCCCCTCCCCGCAGCCGCGCCGCGCCGCCCCCGCGCCTAATTGTATTCCCCAAAGAATTTGCTTTGATGGATTTACTTCCTTTTATAATTTCCAAGTTATGTATCCTGGCTTTGCCTTTCCAACACATAATGTGGACAAAATACCCTCTTTCCGGGGGAGGGAGAGGGGGAGACATAAGACATTTGCTCCGCTGGGAAGTGAGGGGGGGGGGGAAGAGTATGCTTTGCGTGGTCTTAGGCTGCTCGCCTCCTCTCCCATTTCACTGGACGAGAGTGATTCTTGGTTGCCCAGATCTCGCTCGGAGCGCAGTCTAAATTCCTTAGAGGAAGCCCCGCACCCCGCTAGGGATCTGGCAGGTATTATAATAAGATGGAGGGACGACTCTCCCCTGGAGTCATAAGAAGAGCCCTGATGGATCAGGGCGAAGGTCCACCTAGCCCAGAGTTCTGTCCACGGAGTATCTCATTGCAGGTAGTCCTGGGCTGTCCACAAGCTGGGCAATCCTATGATCAGGAGGAGGAGGTTGAGGAAGAGCCCTCAAGCTGGGCATCTGAGCAAATCTATGGTTGGGAGCAGAGCCGGATTTAGGTTTGATGAGGCCCCTAAGCTACTGAAGGTAACGGGGCCCTTTATATGTCCAGCTGTCCTTTGTCAACAACCAATTGTCGCTGTTTTTTGTGTTGAATATATGCTATATGGTAATTTATGGACTTAATAGGTATCTAAAGCCATTGGCACATAACAAAATATGTAATTTATCAAGGTAATTGTTGAACTGAAATACAATTAAGAAGAAGTATATTAGTAGTGAAATAATTATTAAGCTCTAACTTAAAATGGTTTTTTATTCATAACAAACCTAATAATGCAAACACATTGGCATTTGGCAATGACAAAAGTTCCTTTAGAAACATAATTTACAAAGACTCATAATCTAGTCTCTAGAAACTTGCTATAACACGAAATAATAATAATAGGTGATATATGATGCAAACTACTAATAATTATAAATAGCTTTATTAATATGAAATTAAGTGTTATAACCTGTACAATGCAATTGTAGTTAATACAAGCAGGCAGGGCCCAATACTTACATCTTAGGAGCCTAAACAACACAACACAAAACACTGTTGCTGTATGTAGGTTTTATTTTATTTGTTTTTTATCTTATATTTTGGAAATGTACATCCAGTTTTTTCCCCTTTAAACTTTTTTTGGGGCCCCCAAGAAAATGGGGCCCTAAGCTATAGCTTGTTTAGCTTATATGTAAATCCAGCACTGGTTGGGAGGAGGGGGAGGAGGAGAAGAAGGAGAAGACAATGGAGAACTAGGTGGATGAATGGTCGGCTCAAACATCTCTCTACTTGCTTACCAGTTTTTAAAAACTGGGAAGAAGTGGCCAGCTTCAGCCTCCTGGCTTTCCAATGATCTAGTGCTGAAGTCTACTTTGGCTAGCAGTGGGGGCTCATCCACATTTCTCCTCCATACCTAATGGTCCCATTTTCAGTTTTGTCCAAGTCTGTGTATTCCCGCTTTTGGTTTTACTCAGGAAAAGACCTCTGAACCCCTGTGCTTTCCTGCTCATTCATCCTATAATCAATATTCTGCGATTCCCTTCCCCCACCCCTATTGTGGGCAGTTTTGCAGTAAAGGCAAACTTCTGGTCCTGCGCATAAAGTGATGTATTGTAAAGCAGCCAGAATCCCCAGCCTGTGCAGGAAGTTCCTTTTCCATGTTAAAATCCATTTTGTGTTACAATATAACTTTCAGTTCTATGCTTATTGATATTATTATTAACTTATTACTTATACACTGCCCATCTGACTGGGTTGCCCCAGCCATTCCCCCCAAAAAACAGTAAAAGCACTATACAACATCACACACTAAAAACTTCCCTGGACAGGGATGCCTTCAGGTGTCTTTTAAAAATCACTTACTGTAACTACCTATGTGTTTGACATCTGACGGGAGGGCGTTATACAGGGCAGGAGCAACTACCAAGAAGGCCGCCTACCTGTTCCCTATAGCTTCATGTCTCACAGTGAGGGAACCACCAGAAGGCCCTCGGAGCTGCATCTCAGTGTCCTGGCTTGGCGATGGGGATGGAGACACTCCTTCAGGTCATTTAGTGGTTTAAAGGTCAACACCAACACTTTGAAGTGTACTCAAATGTACTGGGAGCCAATGCACTTCTTTTAGGACCAGTGTTATATGGTATCGGCAGCCACTCCCAGGCAGCGGTGGAGCATATGCCCGCGCTGCCAAGGGTGGGCGCACTCCTGAGGGGGCGGGGTGTGGAGGGTGCCCTCCCAGGCTCAGGATAGCCGCTCGGGTGCATGAGGCAGAGCAAGCCACCAATGGCGGACATTCGGCGCACAGCCTGTACACGACTGCCAAATGTCACCCCCATCAGTGAAGACACCAGGGGCGATCCACCCTCACTGCACCCCCCCTTCCTCTGTCCCTGCTCCCAGGCACCAGTCTAGCTGCCACATTCTGGCTTAGTTGAAGTTTTCGAGTCACCTTCAAAGGTAGCCCCACGTAGAGCACATTACAGCAGAATATTATTGTTTGGGAATCCTATCCTGGTGCACTCGTGTTGCAGCAGTCTGTTCATTTGCTGTAATCTTTAGTAATGGAGTTGTCAAGATTTGCTCTCATAGGAAGAGTCCTACTGGATCAGGCCAAAGGTTCATCTAGGTCAGCCGTTCTCAACCTGTGGGTCCCCAGATGTTGCTGAACTACAACTCCCATCACCCTAGCTAGCAAGGCCAGAGCTTAGGGATGATGGGAGTTGCAGTCCAACATCTGGGGACCCACAGGTTGAGAACCACTGATTTAGCTGAACACTCTTTTCTCATGGTCCTAAGACAGATGCCCAGGGTAAGCCAGCAAGCAGGAACAGAGTCTCCAAAATATCTGGAAGAAGCATTCTTAACCTAGAGATGCCAGAGGGTGGCTTGAGCTTGAATCACTCTCCGGAATCAGAAAGGTCATGTTGATGACTGTGTGAAGTATCATAAGAACATAAGTGGAGCCTGCTGGATCAGGCCAATGGCCCATCTAGTCCAGCATCCTGTTCTCACAGGATGCCTGTGGAAAAACACCAAGCAGGACCTCAGCACAAGAGCCCTCTCCTCTCCTGCAGTTTCCAGCAACTGGTGTTCAGGTGCATTATTACATCAAACAGCGGAGGTAGTACATAGGCATTATGGCTAGTAGCCATTAAGAGGCAATGTGCCCCAACATTACCAGTCCCAGTGGGGGCGGGTAACAGTGGAATCATGCCATAGCCGTGCCTCTGGGCTCCCCAGAAGGGTCTGGTTGGCCACCAAGAAATTGGACTAGATGTGCCTTTGGTCTAATCCAGCAGGGTCCTCCTTATTTTCTGTAGCGAGCTATGGTCCTCCCTGAAAATAAGCCAATCAAATAAATTTACTAGTTGAAAATGAGTCCCATTAATTTCAGGGCAACTTGTTTAGGATACGCAAGTGATTCATGGACTTCCTGTGAGGCATCGACTGGCTGTCTCTCAGCCTCAGGGATCCGTCTGTAAAATACGGCAGCCTCCTGAGCTGGGACTTCTGGACCTGGGGAGTGTAGGGGGTTCAGACAGCCTTCAAATGAAATTTACAAGCATCCCAAGGACATCGGGAAAGGCCAAGGGCGAATTGGAAGCCAAGGCAGCTTCCAGCAATTCAATCAAAGCCTTGCATAGCATTGTGTGCTGGAGCGGGGTACCCACTGCCTCCTTGCAGACCACCGGAACCATTACCCATATTACAGAGCACTACTTATATTAAATATATCGAAGTGGTATTTGTTTGAACCTGCTGAATGGAGAATGTTCTCCTGGCTTAAATGCCAGAAATGGAGTAATGTTCACATTACAGAGACCAGAAGCGGAAGGAAGGCAAATTTAAGAGCAGCCAGGGTTGAAAATTAAGGGTGTGGGTTTTTTTAAGGACATAAATGAAAGGATCAATATATAAAGGGTTCCCAGGGGAAGCTTTTCTTCTTGAGTTGGGTGGCATTCTTTTGGAATGGATGGATCTGAGACTTTTTTTTACTTGGCCAGTCCTTTATCAGTCTCTCCTCAGTATGAGTTTCTTTTGAGGAGGATAAAGAATTAGTAAAAGGAAGCGAGAGAAGAAAGGAAGATTTGATATTATTTGCCCCCTTTTCCTTTCTTCTCTGAGCAACCTCACTCCCATGTGAAATTGTTCCAAGGACTGTGTTGAATTATTGTAGACTCATCAAGTCACTGAGCAAATCATCGTGTTGGAAGGGTTCATCAGGTCGCACCCCCTTCAGCGCAGGATTCTAAACTATAGCAGCAGCAGAAACCACCAGAACACGATGGAGCATTGAATATGAACCCAGAAAAACAAAGTTCATCATGTGGGAATGTTCAGGGTGGTAGGAGAGGATATGTTGTTTATTAATATTCTTCCTAACTTGCGCTAGCAAGTTTCTTTACTTAGCAAAGTTTACACTCCCCTTCCAGATAGCTGGTTGCAGGCTTGTGTAAGCCTCTCACTCTTATGCAATTCAGTACTGAATTGTATATTCCTGGTAAATTCCCTTCAATCCCTCTTTAAAAAAATAAACACATGGCAATCTTATTCAAAGATAGTAAAAGAAGTTTACTCACATCAGTTCACAGTTGGATTCCTGAAGGCAGACTTAGTTACAAATATGTACATGTGGATCTACCCCATATGGGGGAATAATCCCAGTTCTTCTGCTAGCTGAGAAGCTAGCAGGAGCATTCCTAGCTAAGAAGCTGGTTCAGCGCTAAGAAGCTGGTTTTGTTACCTGGACAGGTAAGGTCATGCCCACCTCTAGTCACATGCAAAAGGAGGGATGCTCCAGCCAGCAGGAAACAGGAAGTTTTTGACTGGCTGGACCAAAATTCCCCTGCATGTCTTTTCTAGCATTACAAGGAAAGTTGTACTTGACTGCTCTCAGTGGATTACATCCGACACATCAGAGTTATTTAGCAAGTGGATAGCCTGATGCACCAACCTTTCACATCAGTCATCGCATAGAAAGCAAATAGGAGGTCAATGCTAGGCACTTTGCTCACCATTTTTCTGGTCTATGCAAGAAGAAGGGCATCAAGAAGCAACACTCTTGTCGTTTGAGAGACAATCCCTTTAAGAAGTGGATAATCCACAGAACACTTTCAAGAAAGGCTAGGGCATTAACCCTGTAGCCTGGAGTAATCCCCACCAAAGAGAAAAAGCACACAGGGTTTATATCACAACATGGAGATTAGCTTGGTCAGGCAGGGATGGAGCATCAAAGCAACTGGCTGGCCATTACTGCCATCAATGGTCTGGCCAATCAGCAATCCAGTTAAAGGAAGTAAATAGAGCTTAGAGATTGGGGGGGGGGGTGTTATTCGGTCGTTTCTGTTTTTATTTTGATTATGTATCCTGTGTATTTACATTATAATTTTATCCTGTGAACTGCCCTGAGACCTGTGGGTATAGGGTGGTATATAAATTTAATTAATCATAAAAAGCAGAGACATCACCTTGCCGACAAAGGTCCATATAGTTATAGCTATGGTTTTCCCAGTAGTGATGTATGGAAGTGAGAGCTGGACCATAAAGAATGCTGATCGCCGAAGAATTGATGCTTTTGAATTATGGTGCTGGAGGAGACTCTTGAGAGTCCCATAGACTGCAAGAAGATCAAACCTATCCATTCTGAAGAAAATCAGCCCTGAGTGCTCACTGGAAGGACAGATCCTGAAGCTGAGTCTCCAGTACAATACTTTGGCCACCTCATGAGAAGAGAAGACTCCCTGGAAAAGACCCTGATGTTGGGAAAGATGGAGGGCACAAGGAGAAGGGGACGACAGAGGACGAGATGATTGGACAGTGTTCTCGAAGCTACCAGCATGAGTTTGACCAAACTGCGGGAGGGAGTGGAAGACAGGAGTGCCTGGCGTGCTCTGGTCCATGGGGTCACGAAGAGTCGGACATGACTAAACGACTAAACCACAACAAAAATCATCTTTTAAATTCTTGAAGGTATGCCTTTTATGAAAGATAAAGCTTTAAGGGGGCAGTGGTCGATGATGGCTATTGTACTACCTCCACTGTCAAGACAGTGTGCCTCTGAATATCTATGTGTGACACTAAGAATGACCCTCTTTCCCATTTCCTCCTTCTGCTTTATGAGCTTTCGAAGACTCAGGTTAATTCTCCTGGATCTGTGATTTTAGTAAGAGTCCTGCATTGCAAGTGCTTGTGCTGGATGGGGACCCTTCCAACTCTATGATTCTATTAGCTTTGCACAGATCCCTTGGAACAGCAAAGTGTGTGTGTGTGCATGTGTGTGTGTGCTATCTCTCTGTCCCTTGGGAAGAATTGATCCAAGAAAAGGAGAGTGTGGAGTGACCAGAGGTGGTGGTGTTCAAGGCACATGCTCAACAATCCAAATAGGTCCATTGGCATAAAAAGCCTGGGCACCTCTGTTTTAGATTGCTTGTGGCTATGTTCTCCATGAGTCTGACCAAACTGCGGGAGGCAGTGGAAGACAGGAGTGCCTGGCGTGCTCTGGTCCATGGGGTCACAAAGAGTTGGACACGACTAAACGACTAAACAAGCAAACATGTTCTCCTTATCCTTTGTTGTGTAGCTTCTGTGGGGATGGTGAGGAATATAATGAACCATAGTTGTAATTAAAGGAGAGGTGGAGGATTAATGATGAGCATTCAGACAGCTCTTTTGAAGCAAGACATTTATTTTGTGGTGATTTATGCACCACATTTTCCTATTCCCTGATATCTTGCCAGACCTAGAAGTTGGGGTTATTACGGCACGAGTGTGAAACCTGTATATACTTTGAGTGGTTTATGTGAATAACTTGAACATCACTTTAATTATCACCCACAAATCTTTGATGATGCCCCAACTGATCCACAGTTATCTCCCTGGGAGTGATTTTTCTCCTAAGGCTGGGTCAAAATCCCCCCAAAAGTATTCTCCCATTGTGAAAATGGGGCCCAATTTTTCTGATTAATTCTTAGGAGGGGAGAATAAATTTCTCCAAATCTTTCAGGATAACATTGCTACTTAACCTTGTTGGATCTGACCAGGTAGTGCAACTGGAAGGAAGCCTGTTTGCTGTGAGCCCTGCACCACATCCCACTGACCACCTTTCCTGGAATGCCTTGGCAGCATCAGAAGTCTTCCTTCATTCAGAAAATCTGCAGAAAGAGTGCTGGGCTATAGCTCCCCCCCCCCCCCCGTATGCTAGTTTTCTACACGAAGGGAGTTTGGATTATATTTTTAATGGAGGAACATACCAAAAAGGGTATTCCTCCCACACAGTGGAAGCTGCTCCACTGACCACTGTGTACCAGAATGATGAACTGGATCAATCTTCAGCCATAAGAAAATAGGAATCTGCCTAATACTGAGTCAGGTCATTGGTCCATGTCGCTCAGTATTGCCTACACTGACTTGCGGCAGCTCTCCAGGATCTCAGGGAGGTGACACTCCCAGCCTTATCTACTGAGACCTTCAGCATGCAAAATGACTGCTCTACCACCAAGCTATGACCCGTCCCCAAGGACACATCTCTTTTTTTTATAATAATTTTTATTCATTTTTAAACATATTAATTGTCATACATACCACAAACTTTCACATCTTATACAATCTTTTTGGACTTCCATCAGCACCTCTGATGATCCCCCATTTTTATCATTTCTTAAATTCATATTGCCTTTAATTATCTTAACTAACGTCTTCCTTTTTATCCCATTCTGCAATAATTCAAATTATTCACCTCACAAAACTTCCTGCAAACCTACAAATGTAATCTGGTCATCACAATTACTTTTCAAATAGTCCGTAAATTTACACCAATCTTCTGTGAATCTCTGGTCCCGCCAGTTTCGAATTCTTCCTGTTAGTTTGTCTAATTCTGCATAGTCCATCAATTTCATCCTCCAATCTTCTTTCGTCGGTAATTCTTCTTGCTTCCATTTTTGTGCCAATAATATTCTTGCTGCCGTCATTGCATATAAAAACAGCTTATAATCCTTTCTGTTTATATCATCTCCTACAATGCCCAGTAAAAATGCTTCTGGTTTCTTAATAAATGTATATTTCATCATTTTTTTCATCTCATTATATATCATTTCCCAGAAGTTTTTCACTTTTTTACATTCCCACCACATATGATAAAATGTTCCTTCTTTTTCTTTACATTTCCAACATTTATTGCTTACCTTATACATTTTAGCCAGTTTAACAGGTGTAATATACCATCTATACATCATTTTCATCACATTTTCTTTTAAAGCATTGCATGCAGTAAATTTTAAACCTTCCTTCCATGATTTCCCCCAATCATTCAGCTGTATATTATACCCCCCCAAGGACACATCTCATTGTAGTGGAGAACACAGGAAGTTGCCTGAAACTGAGTCAGACCATTGGTCGATCTAGATCATTATTGAGCTAGATCAGCCTTTCACCCCAGATATTACTATTATTAGTTTGATTTGTATACCATCCTTTATCAAAAGATCCCAGGGCAGTGAGGGACTACATCTACCATCATCCCTAGACAGTTTAGCCAATGGTCATGGATGATGGGAGTTGTGGTCTAACAACATCAAGGGACCCATGGTTGAAGAATACTGCTGTGCAGTGACTGGCAGCAATGGCTCTCCAGGGTTTTAGGTGAGGGACATTCCCAGCCCTACCTGAAGATACCAGGGATTGAACCTGGGCCCTTCTGAATGTAAGCAGCCACTCAACCACTGGGCATTACCCCTTCCCTTGATAAAGCTGGGCTCTTTTTATGTACTCAAGTAATGTCTTTGCAGTCATCATCATCACTGTGCAATCAGAGAAAACAGGAGCCATCAAACTCCTATTTCCAGTTGAAACATAGCCTAAATATGTTTTGCTTCACTTGTAGTTCTTCATCCCCTCTTACTTTTACTTACATATATATATATATCTTGTAATGATGCTATAAAAGTTAATAATAACAAGGATATTAAAAATAACCACAATTTGCATTCCTTTGAAGTCAGCTGAAAAATCCCACTGCGATACTTGCCCTAAAGACTGGGAAGTGATAAAAGAGTGGGGGCCATCTTTTCTGAATGAGACAGAGTCTCTGATTACTGCAGGACCAGCTGTGGTTTCACAGAACAGAATCCTCTGATTTGGGATCTTGGTGGGGCATTGTTCTGAGCATGTTTGTCTAGCCTAGCCCACACATGTGGGGTATTTTGGCTCACCCTGCTTCCTTCTTTTTCTATACATAAGAACATAGGAAAGGCCCTGATGGATCAAGTCAATGGCCCATCTAGTGCAGCATCCTGTTCTCACAGTGGCCAACCAGATGCCTGCAGGAAACCAGCAAGCAGGATTCAAGCACACAAGCACTCCCCGCCCCCTGCTCCCGGTATTCAGAGGCATAGAACATATCACACATTCAGATAAGATCAGGCAACATGCACACCCATCACTTGATGGCTATCAGAAAATCACTTCCAGCTGGGAAGGGACCATCACCAACCACACACCATGGATGGAGCCTTTGGGACTTTTGGGTTTAGAAAAAATGGAAATGAAGAAAGGACTTGTTAGAAGTGAATGCAATTATACATGGCATGGAGAAAGCCAGTAAAGAAAAGCTTTTCTCCCTCTCTCACAACACTAGAACTCATGACCATCCAGTGAAGCTGTAGGTTGGAAGATTCAGGAGAGATAAAAGAAAGAACTTACTCACGCAGTGCATAATTAAACTGTGGACCTCACTCCCCCAGGAGGCAGTGATGGCCACCAACCTGGATGTCTTTAAAAGAGGATTGGACAAATTCATGGAGGAGAAGGCTCTCGGTGGCTGATAGCCTTTAGGCCTATGCCAGCCAGATGCCTACAGGAAACTAGTTAGCAGGACTTGAGCAGCAGAACCCTCTCTCCTCCTGCAGTTTCCAGCAACTGATATTCAGAAGCATTGCTGCCTCCAACTGTGGTAATTGTTTACTATATGATTATATATATATATATATATATATATATATATATATATATATGGAAGTGAGAGCTGGACCATAAAGGAGGCTGATCGCCAAAGAATTGATGCTTTTGAATTATGGTGCTGGAGGAGACAAGAGTCCCATGAACTGCAAGAAGATCAAACCTATCCATTCTTAAGGAAATCAGTCCTGAGTGCTCACTGGAAGGACAGATCCTGAAGCTGAGGCTCCAATACTTTGGCCATCTCATGAGAAGAGAAGACTCCCTGGAAAAGACCCTGATGTTGGGAAAGATTGAGGGCACAAGGAGAAGGGGACAACAGAGGATGAGATGGTTGGACAGTGTTCTCGAAGCTACCAGCATGAGTTTGACCAAACTGCGGGAGGCAGTGGAAGACAGGAGTGCCTGGCGTGCTCTGGTCCATGGGGCCACGAAGAATCGTACACGACTAAACGACTAAACAACAACAACAAATATATATAGATAGATAGATAGATAGATAGATAGATAGATCCAGACACAGTTGTCCATGCTCATCTGATACATGTGTGAACTAGGCCCTAAGAGTGGGGACACATTTCCTAGTTCATCCTGCCTTTGCCAGTCCCCATTTAGCCAAGCCACTCAATACCACCTTCCATTGAGGTGGATGTGACAGCGAGATGATAGATGGAGGAGATGCACGTGTGATTGCTAAGGGACTATTTAAAAAAAGCAGACACCTTTGAATTGACCGAGTAATAACAGGCACAGGAGCATATTTTATAGGCCGCCCTCTCGACTGAGAAATGATGGATGTTTCTGCTGAAAGATGTCACACGCCCCCTCCGAAGCAAGGAGTCCTGACATCTCCCCATCAAAATTCCAGGCTCAAAGGGAATGATTTGATTTCCCCCTGTTAACACTCAGGCAAAAGAAATATTTGCTAGGTGTGAAAGCCACCTGTTCGTGGAGCAGACCTGCAATGAAAGGGTATCGAGTGAGGGGAATGGGGCCTGCTGGGCAATTTAGCTGCCACTCTCTCTTTTTTTCAGGACCTTGAAGGCTTGGAAGATTGGCAGGGGGAGGAGGGGAGGCCTAAATGGCACATGTGTTTATCTCGCACACATCCGTGCCTGTAGGAAAACTAACACTTGCCATGAAAGGTACAAACACAGCCAATTTCTTCTATGTGTTTCCTTTCTGAAAGGGATTTCTGTGGCTTTGCAAAGTGGAAGTGACATGTAACAAGCAGGGCTTAAATATTCCACTTTTCACTGAGTGACTTCAGTGTGGATACAAGGAAGGGGGAGAGAATCTAGTCTTTATGACTTTGTCAAGTGTCGTTACCCAGGTATTTTATACTCATCGCAGTGGAGGCTGGTCCATTATGGCAAATGGTCCAATGGGGACAAATAATCAAGGGTTGGAGTGACTCCCTTGTGAGAAAAGGTTGCAGCATTGGGGACCTTTTACTTTGGAGAAAATACAAGTCAGTGGCAAATTTATAAGACATGGATGGCCTGGAGAAAGCTGATAGAGAAAAATTATTCCTCCATCTCTCATAAGACTAGTGGACCTGCAATGAACCAGAATTCAGGATAGATAACAGAAAGTCTTTCTTCATGCAGTGCACTATGGAACTCACAGTGATGACCACCAGCCTGGATGGTTAAAAAAGAGGATTAGACAAATTCAGGACTATTAATCAGGCAATATGTACTTTTTCTGAAACAAATAAAATAAAATCACCAATCTGCTGGTTGTCAGGGCTTTCAAAACTCTGTGCTTTTGCCCACATGGTTCAATTTCAAAACACATGGGGGGGGGAGTGGATCACCTGACCTCATTGTGATGTCAGGTGATTGACAGGTGCCTGACCCCAGCCACTGGTCAAACTTGGCCCGCAGGGAATGGGGAGAGACAAAGATTCTGGTGGCTGGATCCAGTTTCCTACCCCTGCCCTAGTTCCATGGGACAAATTGTGAAACAGTGTTAAAACAGGGCCCTTAGCTGACTGTACCCAGAGGCACGATGAGAGCTATTTTGGCTCAAGAGCAATCAGATAACTCTAGAAGCACACAGCACGTCTCTACTTAAATTTTATCGGCAGTTTAGTAGTTCTACAGCCCTGCCTTCCCACAAAGAAACATTCAGTTGCTGAAGGCACTGGGAGTGACCTACTGAAGATCTATCACAGTGTTGGCCTAAGCTAGAGAGGCAGTTTGTCAATGCGGCAGTACAGGTAGCTGTCAGAGTGAGCCAGGAATTGAGATGGGCTGGGAGTCAGAGCCCAAGCATGGAATAAACAACAGAGACTAACCATTCCCACTCAGACATTAAGTCCTATTTAATTCAGGAGCACCTGCCCCCAGGTAAGTGGAGTTAGGATTACAGACAGAGCCAAGGAGCCTGTTAAGGTAGAGCAGGGGTAAGTCATCTCCAGTCCATGGGCCAAATGCAGCTTTCTTGTCCTTAGCCTTTGGCCCTCAAGCCATTTGCAGGTAGCCACACCCACCAGCCTAACACCTGACATTATACATGATGTCAGGTGTGGAGCAAGGAAGGGTGAGGCTGCAAAGGAACAATTAGGAGCTTAAAGTTCTTTCCTTTGATCAAGTAAAGCACACTTCCCTCTGTCCATCAGCTGATGGGCCAGTGGCCAGCACCCCTTCAAATGCAGACCCCTCACTTCTCCTTCAACCCTCTGTGCTTTGAAGGAGAAAACAGGGATGGTGTCTAAAAGCCCTTTGAGGACATCCTGGTATGAGGATGTTTGCAACAGGGCTGTTTAAAAGCCCTGCGGTGGCCGCATGCCCTACTTTACCAAGGGTGGTCCTCTGTCTGGTCCAGTTTGAAGGTAAAAAAGTCAGGAGAAGGGGGAGTGGGGGGAGGACCTTGAAGCTACCCATCAACTGCTCTAGCACCTGGAGAGCAGACTGAGCGAGCACACAGGCTACGATGAGATGGTATTAATAGTGAAAATATGTTTATTGCTTTCTGGCCAGTCTGGCCTAAATCATACACGCACTCATACTAATGCAAACATCACAAAGCAAAAATAATCACCAGCAACCATACTGGTTTATAAGCGATAGAATGATTGGAGTTTAAGGAATGAATATTATATGTAGCTGCAGGACAGAAAGCCAGAAGTCCTTTTACTCTTTTCTATCTATCTTTCTGTACTTTTTCCTTTCTTTTCCTTTTCTCCCCCTTTCTCTTTTTTTTTTTTTTTAGGTCTCTCCTTTTCTTGTTTTTTCTTCTTCTTTCTGGCTTTGCTATTTTTTAGACTAAGCAGTTATCTTATCTTAGTATATTATAAAAAGATATTTTGTAATGGGTATGTATTTTTGTATATCTCTGAAGAAGTATCAATAAATAAGTTAATAAAAAACATCCTTTTTTTTTCAAGAGTGGGGGTGGGAAACCAGTTTGCAAATCCTATCAATTTCAACAGGTGTCACTTACATGAAATCATTTCTTTCACGTAGTTGTTAAAAGACAGATTCCAGGCAGGTAAAATCACTAGAGGATGTGGACAGCAGGTCCCATGAAGGGCGTGATCCCAGGGCATGGCTTGGATCGTGTCTGGTGGGTCAGATAGCAGCAGTGTGGTGGCACATTCAGAAGTTCAGGGTCCCATATGATAGTCACAGCCATGCCCCTTTACAGACACCTCCGCTTCTAATGTCGCACAATAATGTGAGAACAATGCAATAATAATAATTAGGAATGCATTGCAACAATTGATGCAAATCTCCATATGTAGCCGTGTGGCTTGAGCTACTATTTTCTTTGCATGTGCCTGGACAAATGATTTGGAGAGCTTCAATATCTTCTTTCAGCGTGACTAAAGGTGTTTTCCGTGAAGTTCCATTGTACGTCACTGAACTTGCAGACCATTCTCTTGAAACTGAAACGTCTGGTGTTTGTCAGTGTTTCTAAATACTTAGCTTTGGAGCGTACAGAGCAACAACTCCTGCCCACCTTCTCCAGAATGACCCTAGGAGCCAGTCTTCCATGGCTGATGCCTCCTTTCAACCTGGTTGGCTCCACAAAGGGTGAGAAGACTTCGTTAAGATGACTAAAAAGCTCCCCTTTCATGCTGATTGGGCAGCTATAGGACATGGGAGATAGGGATCCTGCAGGGACTGTGCTGCAGAAATACTAATGAGTCTCTGGCATCCCCATGACCCCAGAACAGTACACTACTGTCATATAGAGTAAAGGTAAAGGGTAAAGGGACCGCTGACCATTAGGTCCAGTCATGGCTGACTCTGGGGTTGCGGCGCTCATCTCACTTTATTGGCCAAGGGAGCCAGCGTACAGCTTCCGGGTCATGTGGCCAGCATGACTAAGCCGCTTCTGGTGAACCAGAGCAGCACACGGAAACCCCGTTTACCTTCCCGCTGGAGCGGTACCTATTTATCTACTTGCACTTTGAGGTGCTTTCAAACTGCTAGGTTGGCAGGAGCAGGGACCGAGCAACAGGAGCTCACTCCATCGCAGGGATTCGAACCACTGACCTTCTGATCAGCAAGTCCTAGGCTCTGTGGTTTAACCCACAGCGCCACCCGCGTCCGTCATATAGAGAGATACCTTTAATACTGTATTCCCTTTTCTCTCCCTTTCTCTTTTTTTTAGGTCTCTCCTTTTCTTGTTTTTTCTTCTTTCTGGCTTTGTTATTTTTTAGACTAAGTAGCTGTCTTATCTTAGTATATTATAAAAAGATACTTTTGTAATGGCTATGTATTTTTGTACATCTATGAATAAGTACCAATATATAAATCATCCCCTGAGCCTGAGGTTCCCCACCCCTGAACTAGGGAGCCCATTTCACCCAATACCCTGCATTTGCCTGCCAACTGGAAGATACACAAGAGAGAAGGGCTCCTTCACTTTAAATAACTGTACAGAGGAGGGAATTTCAGCTGGTGAGCTTGCATGCCCAATGCCCTCTTCTACATAGTAATTAAAGGTTGCACAGGGCCCTGTCCTATTTTGCATCTGGATCGCCTCTGCAGACCACGCTTCATGCATCTGATGAAATGGACTCTGGTAGTACAGTGGTACCTCGGGTTACATACGCTTCAGGCTACATACGCTTCAGGTTACAGACTCCGCTAACCCAGAAATATTACCTCGAGTTAAGAACTTTGCTTCAGGATGAGAACAGAAATCGTGCAGCGGCGGTGCAGCGGCAGCAGGAGGCCCCATTAGCTAAAGTGATGCTTCAGGTTAAGAACAGTTTCAGATTAAGAACAGACCTCCAGAACGAATTAAGTTCTTAACCCGAGGTTCCACTGTACATGCAACTGTATGCCATAATAAATTTGTTCATCTTTAAGGCTGGGATGGAGAAAGAATGTTGGGCCAGTACGGCCAAAGATTAAGGATGATGGGAGATGTAGTCCAACAATGTCTGAAGGACCACAGCTGTTTCAAGGTGACCTAAGTTTCTTGGCTGACTTTGCTCCAACACAGTTGCACCTCTGGAAATTACTGTGAAGTGAAGTCTCGCTGTCTGGGTGCAGGGCTGCAGCTAAAGTGGCCAGAAAGAGGACACGCCTTTAACAGACATGTAAAAGATG
The DNA here is from genome assembly GCF_964106645.2 of Podarcis pityusensis. Lineage (NCBI taxonomy): Eukaryota > Metazoa > Chordata > Lepidosauria > Squamata > Lacertidae > Podarcis > Podarcis pityusensis. The sequence continues at coordinate 20,693,427 of NC_138041.1, forward strand.
GAATATCAGCAGGTATAACTGGTCACGTAGGCTACAACTGCTGAGACCCTTTCTTCTGTACAATGTGTCTCATCCCCTGTTGCATCTGGCTACCCAAACAGCAGCCTTCGCCATTAGCAACCCTCATTCTGAAGAGCTATTCCAGTGATGGTGTTTGCCAGCTATCACCCTGAACCCTCTCGTCAAATCTCTGGCATCTCTGCTGACTCTCAAGAGCCCTCTTGGGTCTCTGCGTCTGGAGAGAGTCATGTGAGCTTTTCCAACCTGGGGCTGAGTGGCCCACGGCTCCAAGAGCCATCAGAGAAAGACAGCAACAAGATAGGCGGGTTTCAGCAGGCTGGAAGGGGTGGCAACAGGCCCTTGGGGAGACAGGAATGCATTCATCTCATTCCCCCCACCCCTCACCACCATCGCCCACAACATAAGGAAGGCAACTTTGCTAGGCTGGATTCCTGGGGCATCTGGATAACATCTGTCAGCAAGGTTGGGGAGGGGAGGCAAAGAAGGCTGATCCCCCCCCCCCCACTTCCTCTGAGTGTGAAGAGCTAGCTGGGGGTGGTGAATCCATTGGTAGGAGGCAGAAAACATATTCCCCAGGTGTGGATCTGTACTGGGAGATGCATCTGATTTCAAATAAAACCAACACGATATAGGAGTGTATATGTGATTTTTTTGAAATTTAATAAAATATAATAAGTAAAAAGGAGAACAATGTGTATGCTGTTATTCATAACAAATAGCAGTTTACAATTATTGTGCATAAAAATGGTACAGTAAAATCATATAAAAATGTTAACGTTGGAAATCAGCTATTCTGGAAAGGTGTGTTCAGATGGAATAGAAACGTTTTCGGCAGGCATATGAAACTTGAAACAGAAGAAGCTCAGTGAATTAACTATTGGCAGAGCATTCCCTAGCACTGGGCCATGACACAAAAAATTCAGTGTCTTCTTGTAACAACACTTCTGCAGAGGATCTCAGTGACCGATCTGGGATAGAAAGGTTCAGGTGGTCCCCGAGGTACCCTGGTCCTAAGGTGTTCAGGGCTTTATAACTTAATACAATGACCTTGAACCTAGCTCAGAAGTAGATAGGCAGCCCGTGCAGATGTTTTAGCAATAGTGTTGCTTGTTCCCAGCCAGATGCCCCCACCCATAGTATGGCCTCCTCATTCTGCACCAGCTGGAGCTTCTGAACTCCCAAGGGCAGCCCCATGCAGATCACAATGCAGTCATCCAGACTCTTGTAGCACCTTAAAACCTGATTAGAGACACTGGTCCATGGAATTCTATGCCGTTTTCAAAAGAATGCTAGCTACAAGACTCTTGATGGTGCTTTTTTTCCCTACACCAGATTAAGGTGGCTTGTGCTTTGGATTCTAAGTGCTCATGGATGGTGCAGAAAGGATGCCTTGCAAGGAGGGGGAGGGGAAGCACTTCTGAGGAGTCACTCCTGATATAGGAAACAGTGTGTATATCAGTTTGGGTAATCTCCCCTTTTTGCTCCGAGTTGCTCTTCAAGTTAACCTGCCGCTTTCTCCCTAGACAGCCTGTCTCCAGTGGTCATTTCTGTAGGCTATAAGGGCTGTCAATCCCAGCTATAAGGTACAGGTGTAAATCTCTCCTGACATTCCAGCCTCCCAGCACCTCCTCACCTGAAGGGCTCCCATTTATGACTCAGAGCAAATAAACCCAGCAGGGTGCTCTTTTTTGGTCTTGTTTTAAGAATAAGCCTCCCCGCAGGGTGGGTTTTTATGGTGTACCTTCAAGTCAACCCCCCCTCCCCAATCAACTGTTTGCTAAGGCAAAGCAAATAAGTGTCATTCCAACCCTCTTGTCTCCTCTGTGTACACATATAAATCCATTTTGTCATGGGTTCCCCCACCTTTTCTTTTTGATAGGTCCTCAGCAAATGGGGGCGGGGGAGTGGGAGAAGAGTTATTTCATGTTAAACATTAAGTGGCTCACCTGGAACATGTTCCTGATAGGGAATTTACAAAGATAATTTACACAGATGTACAGATCTCTCTCTCTCTCTCTCTCTCTCACACACACACACACACACACACACACACATAAATATGCACTCACATGTCCAACTAAATTTCATGGGAAATAATAAGGCTATCATTCAATGACTCCTAGCCAGGATGGCTCTGTTCTGCCTCCATGGTAAGAAGAAGAAGAAGAAGAAGAAGAAGAAGAAGAAGAAGAAGAAGAAGAAGAAGAAGAAGAAGAGTAGTAGTAGTAGTAGTAGTTTGGATTTGATATCCTGCTTTATCACTACCCGAAGGAGTCTCAAAGCTGCCAACATTCTCCTTTCCCTTCCTCCCCCACAACAAACACTCTGTGAGGAGAGTGGGGCTGAGAGACTTCAGAGAAGTGTGACTAGCCCAAGGTCACCCAGCAGCTGCACGTGGAGGAGCGGAGACGCGAACCCGGTTCACCAGATTATGAGACTACCGCTCTTAACCACTACACCACACTGGCTCTCTTACACCATACTGGCTCCATACTGGTCAGAGGCAGCAATGCTTCCAAATATCAGTTGCTGAAAACTTTGGAGGGGAGAGCACTCTTGTGCTCAGGTCCTGCTTGCGGGTTTCCCATTGGGGCATCTGATTGGCCACTGGGAGAACAGGTTGCTGGACTCAGGGGCAGCCCAAGACATTTTGACACCTGAAGTGAACCAATAAATGGTGTGAGCCCACAGGGAAGAATGGGTGTGTGTAGATCTACATCAGGAACAAGGCAAGGAATGAAGGAACACATGCGGGGGGGGGGGGGAGGTTAAATCAACCTTACCAGATGGTTGAAGTGGGAATCAAAGGACATCGTGAGGATGAATCATGCCAGGCAGTTGCAGAGCCCAGGAGACCCTGAATAACAGCACCTGCCATTTCCTCCCTAGGGTTGGAAGGAGACCAACAGCACCTCCTATTCGCTGTAGAAGCGGCAAGGGGTGGGGGCTGCTGAGGAGGTGGCAGATCTGGCCTACAAGGAGCATACTGCAGTCATCGCTGCCATCGCAGCAGCAGCAGGCAATGCATTCCTTGGTGGCTGGATTTATTTCCCCTGTGGATCCTGCTTCACCTTGCCTCATGGGTGGGCCAGCCCTGGCTGGACTAGATGGACCATTAATCTGATCAATCAGGTTCTTCTTACATTCTTAAAAGTGAGAAAAGCATGTGTCCAATCACTCTACAGATTTCAAGAGAAGAAAGTTAAATCACTTGTTTTAATTGCCCCCTAGATGTTGATGTGCATTGCAGTCTAATGCATGTTTACCTAAAAGTCAAGGACGTATGTTGAATTCAATCAGAGTGGATCAGGTTACCTGAGAGACCATCTTATGCACCCAGGATAAGTCACTGTGGTTTCTCCTACCAGTTCCAAAGACCTCAGAAGTCTGTTCTACAGTTCCTTGGAGCAGGGCTTTTAGTGTGTCTTCCCCTGTTCTGTGGAATGGCATTCCTTTCGAGATTTGACAGGCACCCGCTATCTGCTCTTTCCGGAAACAACTGAAGTAGGTTTTTGTTCTGACAGGCTTTCTCAGCTGGATAAACAGGTATTTGCCAAGAGTGTCTGCTCAGTGAGGTTTTAGTCTTGCTCTAAATGGATTTGTTGTTTTTGTGTGTTTAACTGTTTTTAATGACCTTATGTGTAAGTCACACTGAGAGGGTGGTTTAGAACAGTGTTTCCCAACCTTTTTCTGAACATGGTCCCCTTCCAACCTTGTTCCTTTCCTGTGCCCTCCCATGGGTGTAGCCAGGGGGGCAGGGGGACAGCTGCCCCTCCAAATAAGTACAAATCAGTACAAATCAATACAATTCAGAGGTTCTGCCCCCCCAACAAAAGCCTGCCCCCTAACAAAAACCCTGGCCATGACCATGCCCCCCTCTTACTGGTAGAAAGGTAGCTATTTAAAGGTTTTGTTTGTAAATAGAACATGTTTTATTTATATTTTTTATAATTTATACAGAATACAATTACATAAAATGATAGGAACATAATGAAATATTGTTGAAGCAGACAAACATAGAATCGTGGAGCTGGAAAGGACCTCAAGTGTCATCTTCCTAATACAACCCCCTGCAATGTAGGAAACTCAGCTAAAGCATCAATGACAGATGCCCATCCAACCTCGGCTAAGAAACCTTCAAGGAAGGAGAGTGCAGAACCTTCCAAAGGAAGATCCATCTTCCATGTATTATAAAAAGTAAACAAAACTTATTTGACCACAGTTTTTTTGACACAGAGGGGGAAACTTACAGCTGCAGTCCAAAAGGTGCACAGGGAGTTCTGTATATATGGGATACAAGTTGTCCTCACTGACCGGGTGCAAAAGGATCTTGTCATCCAGAAGAGCCCTGGGTGCCTAGATAAAACACTATAGCCCCACACACCCTTACCTGGGAGTAAGACCCACTAAACTCAGTATGGCTTTCTTCTGAGTTATTTATTTGACAGTTATTTTCTACAGTGGTACCTCGGGTTACAGACGCTTCAGGTTACAGAAGCTTCAGGTTACAGATGCTTCAGGTTACAGACTCCACTAACCCAGAAATAGTACCTCTGGTTAAGAACTTTGCTTCAGGGTGGGAACAGAAATCACACGGCGGTGGCACAGCAGCAGCGGGAAGCCCCATTAGTTAAAGTGGTACCTCAGGTTAAGAACTGTTTCAGGTTAAGAACAGACCTCCAGAATGAATTAAGTTCTTAACCTGAGGTACCACTGTAGATGCAAGCCAGCCACACCAGACAACCCCACTCAACTAGGCGTCAGGGTGGATTTTACCCCATGCTGCCGGCGGGCCCTGCACCCCTCAGCCACATCCAAAAGTCCTGATCCACCAGGCAGTGGGCGGAGCCTTGCAGAGTTAGGCCCAGGATGCAACCTGGCTCAGCACTGGGCAGCAACAAACAACTCCAGCTTGCCCAGCCCTACATATTGCTACCCCACCAACACACTTACCTGACCTGGGGGTTCTGCATTGCAGGCTGTACTGGTGAAAAGGGACTGCTAGGCCCTGGTGGGCTGCCCCCCCTTACCCACTTGTGATTGGCCAAGCAGATAGCCAGCCAATCAGGATTTTCTTTTTCTTTTCTTTTTTAATGATCCCCCCCCCTTCTCTTCTCACTTCCCTCTGTGGCCCCCTAGCCTTGTGCTGTGGCCACACATTTATGTGATTTTCACCTGTGCCCCCTTGGAATTTCCTGGGGGAGGGGCCAGGGGGCCATATGGCCCCCAGTTGGGAAACATTGTTTTAGAAGGCAATTGATAAATTAATTTTAATAATAATAACTTTTCAAGAGTTGTGCCCTTTCCCCTTTCCTTTATCCAGTCCAGGCATCCCCAAACTCGGCCCTCCAGATGTTTTGGGACTACAACTCCCATCATCCCTAACTAACAGGACCAGTGGTCAGGGATGATGGGAACTGTAGTCCCAAAACATCTGGAGGGCCGAGTTTGGGGATGCCTGATTCAGTCCCTTCCAACTCCCTAACAAACTGTGTATTATCAGTGTGTGATTCACCAGCCATGACTGGATCTCTGCCACTTTCAACACTTACATCCTTATCGCCATGACAGAGTTCAATGGGACTAGCTTCCACATAGAACCTTTTAAGTTGCTGAGTGTTAAATCCAGCTACACTGCCTTAAGTGGCCTATGGATTAACTCTCCTGTTGCAGTAGGGAATCACTGTTTACACATTAGGGGAACAGGAAAATATCAGCTGTTTGCTTCTGTTACATGTCCTTGCCACTACGATTCAGAACATTAAGATGGACTTACACATACACACATCCCAAGATTTTTTGTGTTCCCTAAGGCACTCCAAAGTGTACCTTTTTTTTTATTTAAAAAAAACCCCACATTTAAAACTGTTTCTGTGATTCCCCTGCTGTGATGCCAAAGACCCCCAACCGCCATCCATTATAAAGCCATATCATTTGCCACCTCTCTTTTTTTAGGAATGGAAAATCAAGATGGCATATAAGGTGACATTATAATGGATTTGCTACAGAAAAGGGTCAGCTCCCCTGAAGTTCTAATTATAACCTTGGAAGAATCAACCAGCCCTAGGGGGCAATGCTTGATCTGAGCAAGGGGTATAGAATTGAATAGGGTATGCAATCCGGTCATATATATCAAGCCCCTTTATGTGAATCAGTGTAAGAAACAGGTGGGGAGGGGAGGAACTTAAGTAAATAAATGAATCAATGAGTGTAGTGATCCAGTAAGGAATCTAATACAAGACCAAATCCTAGTGCTCTATGCATCTGTTCATACATCATGGTTATTACTTATATAAGCTCAGGATTTGGTGGTTGTTGTTTTTTAAAAAAGTTTCTATATGGCTATTAACAAAATCAAGATAAAATAAAACAAATGCAGTATATTGATTGATTGATTGATTGATTGATTGATTGAATTTTATTTATTCACTAGTTAGTCCAACCTCCTGCAGTGCTTTCATGGTGATGATTCCAGAGCCAGACCATTGGTCCATCTGGTTCCGCATTGCCTGCCCACTATCTGGTAGATGCTTCCTAGAGTTTCAAGCAGGGGTTTATCCCAGACCTACCTGGAGATGCCAGGAATCGAGGCAGGAACCTTCTGCGTAAAAGCAGATGCTTTACCCATGAGCTATGGACCTTCCTTTTGCTCTCAATGGGTTCGTTCCTGAACAGAACCTGAGCTGGATACAATCCTTCAGGATTGCCCCTGCCAGTGACAATTCTGGGTAAAGCCTGAGATGCGCTAAGTTGCCTTCCCAGCAGCAGCGGGTGAAGATAAAACACCCTCCCCCTATGCCTCTATTTTAATTAGCACCTGTGGAAGGAGGAGAAAACATAGCCTGGAAGGGCACTTAGGGATCTCTGTCCTCCTAAGGAAGTTCGTACACTGACAAGCGGGGAGACCCTTCCGTTGCGATCAAACCGATCCACGCAGAGAGGGGACGGTTGGATAGGGAGAAAGGCATAGCTTGCAGTGGACAGTATGGTTACAAGTGCTTGCTAATATGGGTGAGAAGAGAAGCGAAGCGAAGAGAAGAGAAGAGAAGAGAAGAGAAGAGAAGAGAAGAGAAGAGAAGAGAAGAGAAGAGAAGACTAACTTTCTAGGTCTTCATTTTGCAGCGCCAAGCTGCCTGTAACTTGGATTTAAGCGTATTTAGCACATATATTTAACATAATATCTGCAGAGCCTGTGTGGCATAGTGGTTAGAGTGTCGGACCAGGACGCAGGAGAGCAAGATTCCAATAAATCTCACTGGGTGACCTCGGGCCAATCACTGCCTCCCAGCCCAACCAACCTCACAGAATTGTTGTGGGGATTAAATGAGGTGCCGGGGAGAACTTTGTATGCCACCGTGAGCTCCTTGGAGGAAAAGGTGGGATATAAACGCAGGAAACAAATATTTTTAAATGAAGTTGTATGATGCTTTCAAATCATGCATCCTCTTCAGTATCCACAAGCAGAAAGGCGATTTGTAAAAACTGGGTTAGATCCAGTCTAAAGCTGCATTCCAAATCCCATTAACCTGAGAGTAAGACCTGTTGGATTCAATACGACTTACTTCCGAGTAGACATAGTCTGGGTTGCTCTGTTAGTTAAACTTGCTGACTGATATCAGGATAACGTTCGCTGGTAAAATGCGGTCTTGACTATCCTACCACTCAGTGGATTTGTAACTGGCTGACTGACCGAACCCAAAGGGTGCTCATCAATGGTTCCTCTTCATCCTGGAGAAGAGTGACTAGTGGGGTGCCACAGGGTTCTGTCTTGGGCCCGGTCTTATTCAACATCTTTATCAACGACTTGGATGATGGACTCAAGGGCATCCTGATCAAATTTGCAGATGACACCAAATTGGGAGGGGTGGCTAACACCCCAGAGGACAGGATCACACTTCAAAACGACCTTGACAGATTAGAGAACTGGGCCAAAACAAACAAGATGAATTTTAACAGGGAGAAATGTAAAGTATTGCACTTGGGCAAAAAAAATGAGAGGCATAAATACAAGATGGGTGACACCTGGCTTGAGAGCAGTACATGTGAAAAGGATCTAGGAGTCTTGGTTGACCCCAAACTTGACATGAGCCAACAGTGTGACGCGGCAGCTAAAAAAGCCAATGCAATTCTGGGCTGCATCAATAGGAGTATAGCATCTAGATCAAGGGAAGTAATAGTGCCACTGTATTCTGCTCTGGTCAGACCTCACCTGGAGTACTGGGTCCAGTTCTGGGCACCACAGTTCAAGAAGGACACTGACAAATTGGAACGTGTCCAGAGGAGGGCAACCAAAATGGTCAAAGGCCTGGAAACGATGCCTTATGAGGAACGGCTAAGGGAGCTGGGCATGTTTAGCCTGGAGAAGAGGAGGTTAAGGGGTGATATGATAGCCATGTTCAAATATATAAAAGGATGTCACATAGAGGAGGGAGAAAGGTTGTTTTCTGCTGCTCCAGAGAAGCGGACACGGAGCAATGGATCCAAACTACAAGAAAGAAGATTCCACCTAAACATTAGGAAGAACTTCCTGACAGTAAGAGCTGTTCGACAGTGGAATTTGCTGCCAAGGAGTGTGGTGGAGTCTCCTTCTTTGGAGGTCTTTAAGCAGAGGCTTGACAACCATATGTCAGGAGTGCTCTGATGGTGTTTCCTGCTTGGCAGGGGGTTGGACTCGATGGCCCTTGTGGTCTCTTCCAACTCTATGATTCTATGATTCTATGATTCTATGATTCTATGATTCTATGTGTCAGTGAACCTCTTCTAAGCATGACTCCAATCTGGATTCAAACCATAATTTATTAGGATTATCAAAGGGTTTAAATATTTTTAATAGAGTTTTAGTGGAGAGTGGTCAATTTAGCTTGCAATCTCACCTGGCAGTAAATCCTGTTGAATTCAGTAGGACTTACTCCTGAGTAGAGAACTGTAAGGGGAAAGCTGCAGAAATTCACACCTGTGGAAAAAATGTTCCAAATGACGTTTTATTTCTGTCTCATACAAATTTCTGTCGCAGGCGGTCTTATCTTAACATTTCCTCGTCGTTGTTACACAGGAGGAAATCCCTCTTCCATAATTACTACAGATACAGATAGGCAGATGGAAATACAGTGGTACCTCGGGTTACAGACGCTTCATGTTACAGACTCCGCTAACCCAGAAATAGTACCTTGGGTTAAGAACTTTGCTTCAGGATGAGAACAGAAATCGCACAACGGTGGCATGGCGGCAGTGGGAGGCCCCATTAGCTAAAGTGGTGCTTCAGGTTAAGAACCATTTCAGGTTAAGTACAGACCTCCGGAACGAATTAAGTTCTTAACCCGAGGTACCACTGTATACAAATAGGGATGCTTAGTTTTAACATACAGTTTTAACAGTGTGATCTTAGAATGCATAATTGCTTTTGACATCATGAGTGTGCGTGTTCGTGTACTGTTTGCTTTTACTGGCATATTTAATGACTATTTCGGATTGTCTTTTGTAAACTACCTTAGAGGTCTTCCATTTGAGTAAGCGGTATACACAATTTGCTTCTTGGATTCTTTTTTTCATTTTTTGAAGTCTGATGCCTCATTGCCTTGAGACCTTTTTAGACATGCAGACTCCTTTGGCTCTGACCAAAAGTCCATCCTGCCCCAGGTACCTCAGGGAAGTTTACGAGGGGGACACGAAGATGATCACTCTCTCCTCAGTAACTTCTTCAGTATCTGGTAGAGCTAAATCTAGATCTACGTAGGTGTGTATCAGATAGATAGATAGATAGATAGATAGATGATAGAGAGAGAGAGAGAGAGAGAGAGAGAGAGAGAGAGAGATATGATAGATAGATAGATAGATAGATAATAGATAGATAGATATCTCCATTCATTTGACTCGTCCCAAACCCTCTAAACCGGCGTGCATCAAAATGGGACAATGGGATCAGCGCACTTCCGTTATGCATTGTTCGCTTCTGTTGCCTGTACCTCAGCCCTCTGCCAATCACTGTCACTGTGTGACATAAGAACGTAAGGAGAGCCTTGCAGTATCAGGCCATTGCCAGTGGCCCATCTAATCCTGCACCCCGTTCTCACGGCGGCCAACCACACCGCGCTAAATTCTGTAGAGGGAGGGAAAGAGAAAACGTTCCGTCCACGTTCTCCACACCGTTCATAATCGTATAAACTTCAAATCCTTCCCTCTTCCCCCTCTAACCCCCCCAAAAAAATTCATATCCACTGACTTCCCCCATAAGATTAGACAGTTGGTGAGTTGATGGATGCATGCTGTGATAGAACACAAACAAATGAAGCTGCCTTGCGCCGAATGAGACCATTGGTCCGCCTAGCTCAGTATTCCCGGCACTGGCTGGCAGCGGCTATCCGTAGTTTCAGACAGGGGTCTCTCCCAGCGGTACCTGGAGAGGTGCCAGGGATCGAACGTGGGACTTTCTATGTGCAACGCTCTACCGCTACGACGCCTCCCGTAAATGGTGTTACTTTCCACGTTTGGCCAGCGGTGCTGTCCGGACATGATGACTTTAGGGCATAAATCCAGGGTCCCATTCAGCAAAATGCAAAGGGGTAAAAATGCAGCAAGGCTGTCTTACCACATTTTAAAGGAAGTGAAGTACAAGTTTCCACGCAAAAGGTATTCCATGACATCAAGTGCCATAGATTTGTCGCATCCCGAGCTGGATCCTAAGCCCAGGTGCAGTGGATTCTAAGCACAGATCCGGCGGAACCAAACACAGGATCAGACTGCAGAGTCTGAATTGCTGCTGCTGTTGTTGTTAGTCCGCCTCTCACTCTTAGGTCCCAGGGCGGGTCACAACAATTAAAGCACAATATTAAAAGCGGTTTACCTAACTGCTCCGTTGCATTTACCTGGGATCAAGTTGGAATGCAGGCAGTGGGGCTTACTCGTAAGTAAACATTTGGTTTTGCAAAGGGCTGGACAAAGGTTGGGGGCAGTTATCAGAAGAGCCTTGTGTGTCTACGAGAGAGATTCTGTGCGTCACTCTCCATTAAGCGCTTTCACCCAAGGTTGCGATCAGACATGAGATAATGAGGTTTATTTATTTTTCTTCCCCTGCCTCTTTCTCTCTCTGTGTGTCTCTTTTTCTCTTTTTTTCCCCAGGGACCAGAGCTGTCGCCAGTTCACAAAACCCACCGTGTCGGGGCCGCACCACGCTACTCGCCTCCAATTTGTCCCGCACAAAAGCTGATCCCCCCGATCGCCCCCTAACAAACCCAGCGCCGGAGACAATCCAACCGAAATGTTTAGTTTGATTCATTTCGCGACTAATTAACCTCCCTCCTTTTCACGAGGCCCAATTAATCTGCAATGCATGTCAAAGGTCTTTAGCCCACTCGAAACCTTTGTTAAGATTCTCTCCCCCCCCATATTGATCTTATTAGGAACTCTGTGTGTGTGTGTTTTCCTTCGCCTGCCTGAAAAAAAATCTGCAGACGCCCCCTCCCTCCAAAGCCTCCATAAGAACCTCTGTTCCTCAGAGTTAATACGATTTTATTTTATCTCTGCAAGCCCCCATTCCCTTCCCTCCCACCCCCCAATTAAAGTCTCCTAAAAATGCATTTTTTCTATTTTTATTTTTTTTAAGAAGAAGCTTAGAATGAGATCAGAGAGCGCAAGGGGGGATTTTATCTAAAAAGCCAAGAGAGATCTCAGGATCTTGAAATCATTGCAAATTGTTGGTTTTGGGGTAGTTGACTCTTTGAGCGGGGGGGGGGGGTAGCCCTCCAGTTTGGGTTTAAAATTTCTTGGCTAGACAAAGTACCGAAATACAAATAGCGCCTTGTAGAGCTGGGAGAAATTGCCGCTAAGCAGTCCAGGACGGCCCCCCCTTTCCCCCCCTTTTTTCCCTTTTTTTTTTTCTTTTTCTTTTGCATTACTTCAAAAGCCGGAGTTGTGTTTGGCGGGCGGCGGAGAGGGGGAGGAGGTTTGGGGAAAGAAAGGTTTAGGGTCTTTTTAAACCACCCTGGCCAGCAAATCCAGGAGGAAGAATTTATTAGCTTTCAGGCCCATCAGAGGAATAAACATCGATTTTATTGACCTAATTATGGACCAAATGACCTCTCCCATCGATCAAGTAAAATGAACTTGGAGAAGAAAGAGTTTTGCCCTGAAAGGGGGGAGAGAGAGAGAGACGGAGGGAGAAAGCTGAGGAGGAGAAGTTATATATTTCTTGAGAAAGGGAGAGAGAGAGAGAGAGAGAGAGAGAGAGAGAGAGAGAAGAAAGAAAGAAAGAAAGAAAGAAAGAAAGAAAGCTTTTAAAGATGTCCAAAGCTTTTTCAGTTGTATCTGTTTCCTAAATTGAAATCTAATTGGAGGAGGGGAAAACGGGGGCTCTCTCGTAGTCAGGAGATGAGAAAATTGCATTGACATTGAATCTGTTCTGTAAACGCCAGCCAGCTCGATAGTGGATTCAGATCCGGTCGGTCAATTTGGCTAAACGAGCATCAAACAAAAGGGGCAGATGCTTACTCCTGGTGTCCCTTCGTTGCATGTCCTACGCTGGAAGCGGCGGGGTGGGGGCGGGGTGGAGAGAGAAAGCAGGGAGCTGCTGAAAATGTATTAATATTGATACAGACAAGGTGCGATCCCCACGTAAGGGAGATTTCTCCAGAAAGGCAGGATCGTAGGCTAGGCGGCTGCTACTGTCACATAAGGTTCTGTCTTACAAGAGAAACATACCCTGAGTGAAATTCTCCCTCTCCCCCCTTCTCCCTCCCTCTCCACCCCCAAATCTATATGAAGAGCCTGATGCTGGATCAAGCCCATCGAGTCCTCCATCTTGTTCTCACAGTAGCCAAGCAGATATCTATGGGAAACCTGCAATCAGGACCCCAGCACAAGAACCCTCTCCCTTCCTATGGTTTCCAGCAGCTGGTATTCAGCCTCAAACTGTGGAGATACAGCATAGTCGTCCATCTTTATAGCCCTCTCCTCCATGAATTTTCAGAGTCCCTCGCCATGGGGTGAGCTCCTGTTGTTCGGTCCCTGCTCCTGCCAACCTAGCAGTTTGAAAGGACGTCAAAGTGCAAGTAGATAAATAGGTACCGCTCTGGCGGGAAGGTAAACGGCATTTCCGTGCGCTGCTCTGGTTCGCCAGAAGCGGCTTAGTCATGCTGGCCACATGACCCGGAAGCTGTACGCCGGCTTCCTCAGCCAATAAAGCGAGATGAGCGCCGCAACCCCAGAGTCTGCCATGACTGGACCTAACGGTCAGGTGTCCCTTTACCTTTGCCTTATTTTAATGCCATTCAATTTGGTGGCCATCCCTGCCTCCTGTGGGAGCAAGTTCCACACTTTAACTTACACAAGCACAGGGCTGGTGAAAATATGCTTGAGCCACAGTAGCCAATGGCTCGGGGATGTCGAGAGTTGTGTTCCACCAAACTCCAGAGAGCCACAGGTCCCCCACCTCTATCTTAAGTGGGGGGGGGGGAAGACTCAGGTGGGAGGTGCATTCCCATAGATCCACATTCCCCCAGCTGGAATGTCCTGCAGATGTAGGTGAACTACAACTCTCATCTGCAGCGTTAAGATCTGCATGCATTAGCTAATCCCTCAGTCTGCTGTATGAGAAGCAAGTCTGCTTACAATGACAATTCTGTATGCCTAAGCATTTGTAATATGCAATTGTGATATGTTTCAGGCATAAGACCTGGTGAATGGTACCTATCCTGAGACCAAGAGCCATTGGTACTGATTAAAGTGTTGGTCTATGGACTGGTTTGAATCCTCTTGTCTCAGCCAAGAAGCTCACAGGGCGACCTCTGTACAGTCAGCATCTCACCCAAGCCTCCCTCACAGGGTTGTTGCAAGGATCAGAAACCAGGAGACAGAATCATAACTCCTTGAGTTCTTTAGGGGAGTAGATGAGATGTATCTAACTAAATTCTGCTCAGAGTAGACCTTTCGGAATTAATAGGCCCAAATTAATAATTGTGATTAATTGCAGTGGGTCTACACTAACTGTCTAACATTGGGTACAACTGTCTAACATTGGTACAACCCAGTATCAATCATCGTCATCAATAAATATTGAATTGTACAAAGAGAATAATTCAAGTATATTGATGTAACCCAATCTGTATTGGTATTCTACTCTGCTTCTCTGATTTGCCTTCCAAACCAACAGTGAATTGCCTGATGTTTACAAAGCAGATCCTTTTGTATATCCTTCTTACCAGAATCCTGCTCCTCCCTCCTCCAAATGAGGTTTCAGTCTGGGAAAGAAATTGCGATTGATCTCAATGGGGCCATGTTAAATCATAACTAACTACTTGTCTCACTGATTTCAATGCATTTCAATGGGAGCAAAGTTCAGTTAACTTAGACCAGATCCTACCCACCATAAGAAGAAGAAGAAGAGTTTGGATTTGATATCCCGCTTTATCACTACCCGAAGGAGTCTCAAAGCGGCTAACATTCTCCTTTCCCTTCCTCCCCACAACAAGCACTCTGTGAGGTGAGTGGGGCGGAGAGACTTCAGAGAAGTGTGACTAGCCCAAGGTCACCCAGCAGCTGCATGTGGAGGAGTGGAGACACGAACCCGGTTCCCCAAATTACAAGTCTACTGCTCTTAACCACTACACCACACTGGCTCTAGTTAGGAAACTAGAACATAGCAAATCAGGGAGCTGCATTATGCTGAGTTGGACCATTGGTCCATTTAGCTCACTCTACAGTGCTTGGCAGTGGCTTTCCATGGTCTCAGGCAGGGAGTCTCTCTCAGCCCAACCTGGAAAAGCCAGGGATTGAACCTGTGACCTTCTGCATGCAAAGGAGATGCTCTACCACTGAGCTAGGGCCCTCTCCTTAGGGCTGTAGCCTTTCCAGTGTCATGGGATTTTTGTCCTTCTTCCTGCAGCCAAGGAACAGAGGCCACTTCTGGAATGTGTTGCTACTGCTACTGCTACTGCTACTGCTGCTCCAACCAGGAGACCTGCTGTGTGTAAGTGTACATACACATAGCGTTGTATCCAACTTTTACTCAGGGCAGACCCATTGAAATTGTCAACGAATGGGGCAAAGTTAGCCGAGGCCATTCATTTCAATGGGGTCACAACCTATACACGACTTCTGCACTGACTAGGAAGGTATGGGAACTAAGAGAAGGACTGGTGAGATGTGGGAATAGCAAAGGGGAAAGATTTTTCCATCTCTGATCACCCTCTGGAGCTGATAAGATCTGTTCAGTTTACAAGGCATAGCTGGGAAATGAGTTGAGCCACAATGGGGACGTACCCCGCTTCCTCCCAAAGGTACATGAAATCAAATTACATTGGAGAGAGCTAAGGACGTCCAACGTCATTGAAACCAATATGGTTTGTTGAGTGCTTCCTACACCATCTTCTGCTGCCCAATAAGCATTTTAGTAGTAGTAGTAGAGGAGGAGGAGGAGGTAGGTGGTTAAGTCGAATAAGCAAGTTTACCACTAAATAAATCTGACTGAGTTCAATGGAATTACTGTGATGCTAACTGAATCCTTCCAGGTGTGTGTGAAAGTACTATTTCACACAACACGTAGTTAAACCATGGGATTCTCTCCTCCACGACATAGTGATGGACACCAGCTTTAAAAGAGGATTGGACAAGCTCATGGGGGAGAAGGCTATCGATAGCTACTAGCCACGACGGAGGCTGTGCTCTTCCTCCACGACCAGAGGCAGCAATCCTTCTGAATACCAGTCGCTGGAAAGCGCATGAGGAGAGAGTGCTCTTGTGGTCGTCCTTGCTTGAGGGTTTCCCGTCGGGGACTCTGCTCGGTCCCCGTGAGAACAGGTTGCTGGATGAGATGGACCATTGGCCTGATCCAACAGAGCTCTCCTGGTGTTCTGCTGTGTGGGTGCATAGGCTTGCAGCCTGATTCATACTAGATCTATAAGGACGTCACAGTGAAACATCGATGTCGACACAGAGTCAGGTTTAATGCGCTTTTTGCGAATTAAACTTAACTCTGAAACAACCCCCACCAACACGCACGCAGAGATTAGAGACTATGGCTGACTCCTCTTCCCCACCCACCCCTCTTGATTTCTTTGGGCTCTGAGGGGCCATGTCCTCCGCCCCCAACCCATTTTCAATCTCATTTGGAGACATTTGGTTTACCCCCAAAAGTTTGGGCAAGTCTTTGGAGAGATCGGCTGCGCCTTCCCTCCTCTTACCGCACCGCAACCCACCACAGCCATTGCTAAAGGCCTCCAATAAAACACCCTGACAAACCCGACTTCAGTTCTTCTCCCAAAGGTGTTTGCTGTTCCTCTAGGAATGGCAGGGTTTTTTTATTCTCCTGGATTCATACTAATAAAATGTTTCTGGGTGTTGGAAGGAAAGTTTGCTAGGTGCAGCGTGCCGTGTACGTGCGCGTCTTGTGGGCCGCTGGGGCGCCCTCCAGCGGCCAGTGGCGGAGTAAGAATCCCCCAGGGGATTCTAGAAGCCGGGCGAAGGTTCTGCAAGAGCAGGTGAGATGGGCAGAGCCAGGGAAGCCCCCCTTGCACTGTTGCTGACATTGCGCCTGCGCGCTGCAACATCTGTGCCCCACCGACCCGCCTTCTCTGGTTCACGCAGCGTTCACCGCTGGCTTTCACCCTCATTAAAGAGGGATTTTTTATTTTTATTTTTCTTATTTTTATGCAGAACATCTGGGAGGGCAGGCCAACTGCACGACAAGGCCTTTTACACCACTTCCTACTTAGCTTCGCTTTTATGTGGCTCCTCCGGATTTTCCGAGGCTTTGTAGCCTTCCGAGGCTTGTTTGAGTGTTTGTACATGTCAGGCTCTGGCAGAGATAACCGCCCAGGACGGTGCAATCCGGAACAACGATGCTTCTTCATGTAATGAACTTAAAAGGGGGGGGGGGAGTCAAGCACGCACACACAAGAGCCTTCTCAGCAGATGTGAGCATCCGGCTCCACGTCCCTCGAGCTCAGAAACAGCCAAAGGCCCAGGATCTTCTAGAGAAAGCCTTCCCCACCCAGCCACCCTGCCCTCCGCGGGATATATTTCCGTGTAAACGCGCTTAGGATCGCGCAGGAAAAGGCGCAGATCTAATGGAACAGGGGTCCGGAGGGTAGCGACACATAACCCCTGATTTCCGTGGGAAAGTTTCGGTTGATTTCAGTGCAGTGGATTAAAGTCCCTTTCAGGTTCTAGTGATAGGGAAGAGATTTGGCTGAGGGTGGGGATAAAGTTCACAATACGGTAGAAAGGCCAGCTCTGATACTTAAAGCAGAGAAAGCAGTATATTTGAAGATTATTTACTGCTGTGAATTTTTAGACCTATAACTAGAGATGTATATACTCTAGAAGAATCACAGAGGTCCTGAAGCACAGAGACTCGCCAGCTCTCAATGGGTCCCCAGCCTTCTGCACGTGTGAATACAACAATCTGTGTCAGAGAATCTGAGACCTGCAAAGAGCCCAAGAGACCATCAGGCTCAGCCTGTCTCTCCCAAAGCAGGCTCTTTCCTCTCTTACCCTGACTGAGGCCTGTAGATGACCTTTTTCAGCCAATGGGCCACATTCACTTCTTCTGGGCAGCCATCCGAAGGCTGCATCCCAGCAGTGGGCAGGGCCAGAGGCAAAGGTGGGCGGGGCGACCAGTGTCAATTTTGTCTTTCTTCAGTAATGGGAAGTTCAAGGGTACATTCCAGTTGGTCCAGATACGAATTTGGGTTACTGAGGGGTGTGGCCTAAGCAACCTTAGAATTCCAAGGGCCAGATAGGGAGGTCTGGAGGGCCATACTCCAGCCACATCAGACACTATCAAAGGGGTGGTTGACTAACCTGACCAGCATGGGGAATTAATCTTTTCTCCACCTCAGAGTTAATGGTAAGTGAACCTCTGAGCCCTGACAAGCCACCCAGAAAAATGGGAAGTGGTTTAGTGTGTAACCCAAGAGCTGTTTGTTTATTAGATTTGCAGGGAGAATTTAAGGGCATGATAGGAAACAAATTAAGCCCTTTTAAAGCTCATCCTTTCAAAAAGAGAGGGAGGGAAGGGAATTAATCGCAGGCATTGCTTATCTTCTTCCCACTGAAATTGTTGGGGCAAGGACAAAGCACTTAACCTCGGCAAGATCCCCTTCAGAGCTGAAACTGCTCACCCTCCTGACTTACATCACAGAGTTAACATCAATTTCTATGAAAATGTACTGAGAATATTCTTCCATTTCTTCATTCCTTTGTTTCCTGTAATTTAAAGAACGTATGTGTTGTGTACCATATATATATTCTTTTTGTGGCGAAAAATAAAGTTGAGAGAGAAGGAAGGATATTCCTGAAACCAACCCCCAAAATCTCTTATTGAAACTTTTAAGAAAAAGGTGGGCTGTTTTACAGCACAGGCCTATGTATATTTACTCAGAAGTAAGTCCCACGGTGTTCATTTGGGCTTTGGTCCTGTGTAAGTGCATACAGTGTAATCAGATGGCAACATTATGGGTAGCTAACCTGTCTCAGAACCTCCAATCTCCTTTTAGCATGAAAAGGATCCCATCCCTGACCATTCCTGAATTACCCCAAAGACTCCTCTTGCTAGGCCTCACTTCCTCCCAGTCTACAATCTGGTTGTTGAAGCATCTGGGGTTCAAATGATGTGTCTCATCTTGATTTCAATGAGACCTGTGTCAAATTGCACCCACTTTCCTGCTCCACCTCCAGCATCAGCTAAGGTCCACCATGAGTCTAGATGAGGAAACATCCCTTCATCTCCATTATTCAGTCTGCAGCTTGGTTATTATTTTCAGGCTATTTCACCAACACCCTTTAAAGAATATAAAAGAGCCCTGCTGGACCAGGACAAAGGCCCATCTAATGTCCAGCATCCTGTTCTCACAGCAGCCAACAAAATACCCCATGGCGAACCAACAAACAGGACCCAAGAGCAACAGCAATTCTCTCCACCTGCAGATCGCCTCCAACATATAATTTGAACCCAGTAATATGAAATGGAGAATAACAGATTAAAATCATGGCAGGCTTTCAAAAGGAACAGCAAGGCTAATCCGGAACTCCCAACCAGTTCTAGTGTGACAACAGCAGATAAAATATACTTTGAGGTGTCTGAAGATGGAGATGCTTTATTTAAATGATGGTCACAAGTAGGCATGGTCTGTGTGGGGCAGCATCATTGGCTAGCTTACAGCTAGGTGAAAGTGATCAGATTGTTGATTCTGGTTCAGCATGTCTGAATCTCGGCTCAGGCCTGATGGATGTTCCCTGGGTGACCTTGTGCTAGTCAAACAAGCTCTTTCTCTCTCTCTTTCTGTCTCCAGAGCCTACCTCACAGGGCTGTGGTGAGCATTACATTGAGATTGACCTGGTGCTGCATGGGAAAGAACTGTAATATATTAAAAGTTACTTTGAAGTTTATGGTTCTTAATACCAAAGCAAACTAGTAAAGATGTTTGGCTTCCTTCCCAAGTTCCTCAGAACTCAGGCAACTTGAGCCTAGGAATTTAAGCATTCCTTCCTCATTGTCTGATCCCCTATGCATAGTGACTCCGTGTGTCTTTGTGGCTTACTCCAAAGTAAAGGTACATAGAAGTCTGGTCTTTGGCTGTTTTTTTTATTTACTCTCAGTCCATATTAGTGGGAAAGCAACATGGTAGGCCCAACTTTTAACATGGTGTGTGTAAGGGGAAGGGGGAGATTGCTAAAGTGCTTTCTGGAATCTGAGTGATAACCCACCGACCCCTTCCTTTGTTCAACCCTCTTAAATCACTATAACCTACTGTAACCAAACTCATGGTGGTATGATTCAAATAATTCTGTATTTCAGATAAATCCATATTCTTTCCCTGCTCAGCCCCCTGCCTCAGTTTCCCTTCTTTTCCTCTGTTCTCTTCGTGTGTGCAATGTTTAATTGGTTAGCCCTCTTCCTGAACAGACCTATCTTATTGGACTTTATTTGTTCATTTATTTTGGCACATTTGTATACTATTTAATGACCGTCTTCTCTAAGCCATGTACAAGAGTCTCAGTTGTCCCCAATGAAACAAAAAAGAGTTTTAAAATAAACTCTATAAAATCAAAATTCTATTAAAATGCCTGTTTGAATTATTATTATTATTATTATTATTATTATTATTATTATTATTCAGTAGCTGGGAGTTCAACAGGGAAGGGGCCATTTGACCTCAGCTGGAAGGGAGCACCGTAAAATTTGACCCACAATACTGTAATGGTATCCTAGTGGATACCAATTAAGCACCCAAGCCGTGGGGGGACTTATAAAGCACCATGCATACTGATGAAGTAATAGCATCAATAATAATACCTAAGTAATAATAACTAAGTACACTTACTTGAAAGTAAGCTCCATTGAAACCCACGGGTCCCTCTGTCCAAAATCGCGTGTTTTAAGATCGGCTCGGGACGACTAGGACTTAATGTGTGAGAGGACTAGATGGGTCTTCTGCAGGTGTGTGAAAATTCTATCGGAGACGTCCCGTCGAGAAACGCACGTCCCAAAGGTGGGGTTGCCTCTCTAGATCAGCTGGGCCAAATGAGGGAGAAAGAGGAGGGACATTCAAAGCAAAGGGGCACCTGAACGGCCCCGTCCCTTGAAGGAAACATTATTTACACCTGCAAGAAAATTTTGAAAAAGACTGCATTTCGGTTCCAATTGGCTTAATTGTAAATCGTTTCCTTATGGCCCCCAAACCCCGAGGATCATCTGGGTTTAATAAATGTTCCCAACACCCCTCCTGCAAAAATGGGGGGGGGGGGGAAATAAAATAAAAATAAAAATCCGAAGGCAGGAATCGCCGTCTGCCTGTTGCAGTGAACCTTACCCGGACGGTAATTACCGCAGGCAGCCTAATGGCTTGCGACGTGCTCGGGGTCCGGAAGGGGTGGTGGGGGCTCAGAGTAGATCGGTGGGGGTAGAGTGGGGTGAATGGAGTCTTCCCATTAAAGTGGGCCCTTGGCAGTGGTTTTTCCCGGGGTTGGGGAAGGAACGCGGGGCCAAGGCGCAAGCCCACGTCTCCCCGATTCCCTCTTCTAGACGTCGTGAAATTAGGAGGCGTTGGGCAAATCGAATTACAAGAGGTCCCTTTCAACTCCGCAGGGCGGCCGGCTTTATGCTTTCCACCTCTGACTTTCTGGGATAAACGAAGTCCCATTTCAGAAAGAAAATAATAGCAACGCTCTGAGGATGGTGGAAATAATAAGAGAGGCGTCGCTGCCTATTTGCACCAGCACAGCACTCTCCCCCCCCCCTTCTTAAGAAAGAAGTAAATTTAAAATAAAACAACCTGCATTTGTTGGGGGTTGGGGAGCAGTTGCTTAGCCTCAGTGGGAACGTAGGAGTTGCGGAGAGAGGGAGACAGACTTTTCTAACCCTGAGTTCCTTCGAAGAAACTATTTCCCACGTTCGTTTTGAAATCAAGGGTATTTTTCACGGACACTTCTGTAAGTTGAGGGGATCTGCCGAGCTCTGCGGTCTAAAAATCGACCTACTTTCACGTGTGTACCGACCTGTGTATAATAGATCGCTTTCCAGGAAAGCGCTGCGACTGCACGCCCTAAAGAAATTTGGCACGCTGTACATTTAAAGCCAATCCCCACCCACACCAAGAACCTGGGAACTGTAGTTTAACCCTCGCAGAGCGACAAGTAGCAATAGCCTTAACAATCTACGCTTCTCAGGGTATCATTCTTGGGGTAGCTGGGTGTGTTTTACATGCATTGCGTGTATGCAGTCTAGGACGACCAATTCTCGCCATTTCTGCAAAATTCTAGATTTAGAATTAAAGCTGGAGAGGGGTGGGATCTTTCCTTCATTCTTCTGCGGAAAAATATAGAATGTCTCGTGCTTCGGGATTTAGATTCCGGAGTCCAGAGTAAAGAGACTGTAGAAATACAGTGTAGGGGGGGGGGAGTCCCAGGAAACTACTAAATAGAGTCAAATCAAAGGAACGTGTCCTGCATAACCCACCGCCCACAGGGGTGGGGGGTGGGGGTAGTTGTTGTTTGGGTGCCACAATTTCATACTGAGTTTCCCACTGGAATTTCCAGGAAGCTTTGTTGTGCTCGGTGATACAAAGACATCTGAGCTGGCAGCAGTATATAAAGTATACCTTACTTACACCCACACCCACAAATATTGGAGCGTTGCCCCACTGACTTAATTAATGGGCACATCACATTGTATATCGTCGGTGCGTTTGATAGGGTTTTATTGAGAACGTCTTGGATGTTAAAAAAAAAGAGGGGGGAGAAAGGGGGGAAATATAAATGAGAAACAAAGAAAATATTCGTGTCCTTTCGTCAGAAAAAAAGGGAGACATACTCTAGAACTACTTTCTCTGCTCATTTGCCTTGAAAGCAAAGCGCCACTGAAGTCTGCGGAACTTACTTCCGAGGAGTATATACGTGCCGAAGATGGGGCTACGTGTTCCTGCAGCTCCGAAGATGGTCAGGACAGGGGGCTGTAAAGTCAGAGGCCGTTGGCTGCAGGGTCGCTTCGAATTCTGCCCGCCTGCCTGTCTGTTCGCTTCGCCCTGGGGACAGCCAGGGCTCCGCAGCGCCGAGGCGCTGCGCCTTAACAAACTCCTGAGTGAGGACAAGCTCGCTGCCATCCCAGGAATTATCTCCCCTCTCAGCCTCCAGAAGAGGGGGAGGTGGAGGGAAGACCGGAGTAAATTTTTCTTCCTGCTTTTCGCTCCTGCCGATGACATGTCCAGAAAACTGCTGTTTTAAACAGCTCCAGATTGGACGTCCCGACTCCGAATTAAGCTCTTGAGCGTTCAAAGGCGCAGGCTCCCGAGCCTCTTTAAGGCCTAACGATCTCAGCCATCAGCAGCGGAGAATATATCGGGAGAAAAGAGACCTCCACTCCGGAGATGAAGACTGTCCTCACCATCTAATTCTGGAAGTTTAGCTCTGTTTCATTTGAGAACTAAACTCCTTTGAATATAGTACGATTAATAAGCGCAGGATCGGCCCCTGCACGACTCATTCGTGCTTTCTTTCTTTCTTTCTTTCTTTCTCTCTCTCTCTCTTTCATCGTTTTAGCTTCCTTCCCCCACAAAATGTAATCTGGCTTTGTTTTCGCACATGTGGTTTATGAAATCCTTCCTTCCCTCCCCGCACCCCAACCCCCTGGCATGTAGTTCGATTTTAAACACCGTATTTTAATATATTATTTCCCCACACGTGCAGGCAGAAGAGAGACAGATGAACTAACAAAATAGGTTTCAAATTAAAAAAAAATGGGGGGGGGGGGGTACGACACTCCGTGGACCAAAAAGAAGCCCAAGACCTGGAGATGCAACCCCTTAATTAATAAAATGCACGTTCATCGTGTCAAGTGTGTGTGTGTTGCGAGTCACGAGTATTCATTTGGGGCTCTGCGATTTTAATCGACAGATATAAAAATACTTGGGAGAAAAGACAGTCTTTTTGAGCCTATGCATCTGGTAGTGCATTGCTTAGTTAAAGACGACTCCAGATTCCGAATTTTATCTCTCCCACCCCCAGCCCCGTGCCAGACCTTCCTTCTGTAGCGAGAGAAGATTGTAAATGAAAAGCTTTGAAAACGCACCCATTTTTTTGAAGAATAAGAAACTGCCTTTTTTTTTTTTTAAGGCATGCGAAATTAACTTCTCTTGAGCTTCATAAGAGCTCCCTAACTTCTAAGGTGAGCAGAGAGGCAAATGACCTGCTTACTGCATTTGAGGATGGGGGGGGGGGGTTTCCAAGTAAAACGATGCTGGAGGATAATTGTATAGGAGGCGATGGCGGACAGCACTTTTTCTGTGCCTGGCCATCCCCATCTGTACTTGTGGGGAATTGTATCCGAGGCAACAGACACGGTTGGACCCCGGCAAGAAGAGAGGGAAAGCGCTGAGCCGAAAAGAGAGGGTGTTCGTGGGGGAGGAATACGAGGAGGGGGCGGAAGACTTCGGGGCTTTTGGAAATGACGTCCCTCCAACCTGGATGAAATTGTCTACATCATGTATAAGCCTAAACTGTAATTGACAAGGCTTGGCCAGGCTGTGCTCCATCAATCGCTGATCACAGGGCCTCGAAACGAGCGAGCCGGCGCGTTTGGCTCCCCGATGGCTTTCCTACTCTCCACAATTAGGGAGATGTCTCCTCAGCCCCCGCGACACATTAATTTAATGTGTCTTTGGCAAAAGAAAGAACTTGGATTAAGCGGCGTTGGGGAACTGACATCCATCTTTATTCCTTCTTTTCTCTCTCCCTCTCTTTCCGTTCTCTCTTTCTTTCGTCCCTCCCAACTCAAGCTTTTTTTTTTTTTTTATTGTCTCTTTAATTGAAACCCAATATGGTAATAGATACCGTGCTCAAATTGAGAAAACGTGTCTTCGGCTACAAGATGGGCGTTAGTTCAGCCGATCCGGCGGGCTCCATCCTGCGCCTGCCTGCCAATTTCCCCCTACTCCTGCCTCTATGGACAGCAGCCCCTTTCCTCCCACCAACACCTCCCCCGCGCCGCCGGGTTTTCGCTGTCCTCCAGCTACAGATGTCTCCTGTTCCTCCCCCCCCCCCCCGCGCCCAACTTCAGATTATATCTCCTTCCCCCTCCCCACCTCCAAAGTTCTGAAGTATCAGTCCATTGCTTAGCAGCGGCTGCCTAACTGGCCGTGCTTCAAAACACCAGCAGCGGTTGACAGCTCATCTGAGCACAGGATCAAATGCCCCCTTTGTTCGGCTCCTCCAGGTGAAGCGAGAAGAGAAGGAGGAGGTCGACCTCCTCAACTGGTCCTGGCTCCTGGTTACCATGTCCTTCTTCAGTGCCTGCGATGGGGATACAGCTGGGTGGGAGACACGGCAAGGACCCCTCGACTTGTCCTCTTCGGCGGAGGGCGGGGGAGAGTCTGTGGGACCGTGACTAGGTTTAGGAGGAACTGTGTGTGCCACGATGGTGACAGGTGATAAGTTACATTCGCCTTCTTTCTCGCTCGCTCTCTGTCTGCAGCACAAAATCTGGTCGACCTGGTTGTACCGGGTCTACAGGAAACTGAGTCTGTAGACACCGGAGGCCGGACAAAGCAGCCTCTTGCTTCTGGGATATCTCAGCTCTTAACTGGAAAGTAAGTTGAGTTGGCATGTAAGGTGGGATCACATGTTTAGGATGGGAGGTCCATCTTCTTGATTTGTGTCTTTGTTTGCGGGCCTGCTACGCTGAGCTTCTTCTAGGCAGAGGTCCCGGTGTCAGAAAGGAGGGCAAAATTCACCCGCAAAGCAACACAGAGGTCCCGTTCCTGAGATCAAATTGCACAAAATCGTGTCCTTCAAGAGCACCATCATTTATAGAGAAAGGGGAAGGGAGAAAGAGAAAGAGAGAGAGATAATATAGATTTATTTATTTTGTCTCCCGCCTTTCCACCAAAAGGTGCGCAAGGCGATTAACAGTAAAACACAAAGCAGCAACAAATAAATAAATAAACAACAACCATGAAGGCAAAACATCAATAGAGTCAATTCTTTAAAACACACACAGCCTATCAGATATGGTACACTGTGGTAAACAGACAGATGGATAGGATAAGTTTGAATCAGATCACCGGCCAAATAGTAAAATGAAGTATCACCTGCCTTCTGATAAAATGAATTGTTGGAATGCTAAATGGTCTCAGAACTTCTGAGGCTGCAGCTTCCTGCTGTCAACCTGAGATGGCCCTTATCTACTCACCCACCATTGGGATTCTTCCCGTAACAGGAGAATATAAGTATTTGGTTATATCCAATTAAGTCTTGCTCAGAGAAGACCCACTCGAAATCACTGGACGTAACTTAGAGTCCAGTCTAACATTGGTCCATTTATTTGAATGGGACTGCTCTGAGTATTGCTTTAGGGACATAATCATTGACTTCTCTTTCACCCCCTTTTTAATCCTTGTTTAGATTCTGCAAACATTTCTATTGATCCATGACAAACTTTAGTCAACTAATTTGAGTGGGTCTGCTGGGAGTAGGACTTAGCAACTCAATATCAATATTAAAAAGAAAGAAAGAAATACAAGTGGAAAGATCAAGGGAAAGTAGATGCAAGGCTAAATGCATCGATACCCATAGGTGCTAACTCCCTGGAGCCCTGGGTGCCCGAGCACCCACAAAATTCCCCATGAATGGGCCTGGCACCCACAAATTTCGATGCCAGAGCCATGCACGTTGCATGGCACCCACTGCCCCGGGCGCTCACAGTCTCGGCCCCGCGGGGCCAAGTTGGCGCTCCTGTCGTTGTCTATGATGTACCTGACGAGTTCCTATTCCCCTAGTTACTGAGTCTGCAGTTCGTCACACGCTTACATGGGAATAGGTCCCCCTGGAACTCAACAGCACATATTTCTGTGCATACATGTGCAGGGTTCTGTGCTGTAACTCGGACGTAAATGGGGTTATTCCTTAGCAATCATAAATCGTATGGGGTCTAAAAGATATGAGAAGGGAACGCGCCTTCCCTCCAAACGAGCCTCGGCGTGTAAGAAATCCTGGTTTGGTCTCTGTTTGAGGATTACTATTACTATTACTATTACTATTACTATTATTACTATTACTATTACTATTACTATTACTATTACTACTACTACTACTACTACTACTACTACTTATTTTTAAAGAAAACTTCACCAAACTCCCGATTAAGATTTCTATTAAGATTTTATAACTTGCTTTAAAAAGGTGCGGGGGGGGGGGCGGATGGGTAGCGGATGAGAAATTCCCCACTGCATTAGATTTATTCCGGTTGGATTTTATGAATGGGAATGTGGTCATTAATTTCAGGGCAATGAGATCGCATTCACTGGCATGAGCAGACTCGGCAGTCAATCTCACTTAGTTTCTAATTTCACTAGACTTTAGGTTTGGCTTTTTTTGTTTTTTGGCGTGGTTGGTTTTTTATGTGTTTAGAATCGGGGTAAAAAGGGTTTATAATAATCCAGCCACTCTCACAAAATTAGATGGGTGGATTGAGTCCTTTTACCTTTCTGCACGCGCGCCCGCTGCCAGGATCCCTTATTCCGAAAGCGATCGAAACACCGGGGGGGGGGGAGCCCGATTTAGCCAAAAGTTTAGGATTTTACAGCGCAATCCTATGGCAAGGACATCAGCGCAGCAGCTGAGTCCCAAGTATGTACCGTAAGTTTGTGCTTACAAGATTGAAGGCGCTCGTCTAGTCGATTTCAACCAGAGAGAGGCAAGCGCGCGGCTTGAATCTCTCGCGTTGACATTAACGTGGCTTTAAATTGCTTAACGTTGGCTAGATCCTTCACCAATAAAAATATCAAAATGAAGTGACTGGAGTATGCGGAGGAGGTGGGGGCACACCTCGAAAATAGCCGTAAGCATAAAAATTAAGTAGCAGTCAACATTAGCTAGACTGCCCGGGCAGAAAGCCATATAGCATAGTTCAAAAACGGTTATGAAGTTGTCCAATGCAATATCTAATAATCAATGTAAGAGGAATGATTACAAGGAAGAACTGGGAATGTATGCTAATCCAGATGTTTTTATTGGCACAGGCTGTGTTTAGGGGAGCGGGGAGGGTGGGAAAGGGAATTAGAGAGAGGAGAAAGAGAGATCCAGATAGATTATATGCGTAGAGTCCGATGGTTTATGAGGTTTTCGAAAGCGGCTGGCGCCATTGCAAGGTCTATAGGCTAAAAATAATGCATCCCCCAGCTAGGCAACTTCGAAAATCGACGCGCTGCTGCCTCTCACACACACACAATATTCTGACTCTTGCACTAAATTGTCCCGATCAATAATTCAGAGACTGTGTCAAAGGATATGTAAGAGTAAGTTACAGGAAAGCTGGATAGCTTTTTAACACACACACGCGTGTGATGTCTTCTTGGGACAGAAACAAACGAGTAACCAAAGGAGCGTCTGGAAGGAACAAACGGAGGAAGTAACCTACGTGAGTTTCTGGCTCCTGCAACCCCAAAACATATGAACAGACTAATATCGCCCAAAGCCCTGCTGGAGCACATCCAAGATCCATCGAGCCCAGTATCCTGTTTCCAAAAGCGGTCAGACAGATGCCTCCTCCTACTAGCTCACAACCAGCGTTCCGCCTTTGTCCATCCGCAGAGTCTGTGTATTCAAAGACAAGGGCTCCCTAAACATGAAGACTCTATTTAGCTCTCGCGGCTAAGTAGCTGATAGCCCTTCCTTGAGCTCTTGTCTTGCCTATGGGTATATCTAGTCCTTTAAGAGAGGGAACCTGTGGGGTTTACCCAACTCAGAGTAGACCCATTGAAATTAGTTGTGTTGGTTGCATTTATATACCACCTTTCTCTTCAGTGAGCTCAAGGTAGCATAAATGGTTCTCTCCCCCCCCCCAACTCTCTAATCCCCCAAACAACCTGTGAGGTAAGTTAGGCTGAGAGGTAGTGACTAGCTCAAGGTCACCCACGGTGCTTTGTGGCCACCTGACAGCTTGAACCCTGGTCTTCCAGGTCCTGGTCCAACTCTCTAACCACTACACAACACTGGCTGTGAAACTAAATTAGTCATGCCTATTAACTTCAATGGGTCTACTCCGAATAGGACTAGAATTCTATACAATTCAGTGGGCCTCCATCAGAACTCTTCCATTGCTCATCCTTGGCTATGATGGGGTTGCTGAGAAGCTGGGAGTTCAACAAGTTGGCACAGGACATAGCTTAGTTGGTTAGAGCACCGTGCTGATAATGTCAAGGTTGCAGGTTTGATCCCTGTTTGGGACAGCTGCATATACATGCATTGCAGGGGGTTGGACTGGATGGTCCTCAGGGTCCTTTCCAACTCTACAATTCTATGATTCTATGATTCTGCAGGGCCAGGAGCTACCAGACCTGATGGCTATGTTCTATCTCCACTGTGGGAGGCAGTGTACTTCTGAATACCAGTTGCTGGAAACCACAGGAGGGGAGAGGGCTCTTGTGCTTGAGTCCTGCTTGGGGATTCCCACAGGCATCTGGTTGGCCACTGTGAGAACAGGATGCTGGATTAGGTTGGCCTTTGGCCAGATCTAGCAGGGTTTTTTTAAGGAGGATAAGACAAATTCATGCAGGATAAGGTATCAACAGCTACTAGCTATGGTGGCTACATTCCACCTCCATGGTACTCCATGGCCTCTGCGGACTGTTTGCTGGGAATCACAGGTGGGAAGAGTACTGTTTCACTCAGGTCCTGCTTGTGGGCTTTCCAGTTGTTAGCCACTGTAATAACAGGATGCTAGACTAGTTGGGCCACTGGTTGGATTCCCCAGGCTCTTCTTACATCCTTATGTTCCCTTCCCTACTTTAAGCACGGACAAACATGATTTTATAGAAGCATAGAAGCAGACCTCTAGAGAAAATGGAGTGGTGAGAACAAAGTGATGTTAAAAACCCAGATGATTAGAAGGTCCATCAAAGAGATAATTCACTTGACACAATTAAGATGGGAAATGGGAATCCATGGGCAACACCCTTTGGAAAGTTGTCCTCTACAGATCCCTTTGTAGTGAACAGGAACTCTTAGTATCTTTGGCCTGCATTCACTCAGTGTGTCATGTGTTGCTAGGGAGAAGCCCCCACTTAAGCCCAGTCATGTGAATGCAACAAGATCTTCTTAAATTGGACCCACTTAAACGTGTTGTGGACACCTTCGGTTCCATTCTGAATTCATTACAGAGCCCAGCAGAGTGGAGGAATAGGACACATTTTCTTGGAAAAGGATTGGGTGGCAGTTCCCCATTAGTTGATTTTACCCAATAATGATTATCTTCTTATCAGCTGCATGCACTCCATCAGTAGTTGGTAGAGTGAGAGCCAGTGTGGCATAGTGGTTAGAGTTTGGACTAGGACCTGAGAGACCAAGCTTCACATCCTCATCCTTGCCCATGAAGCTCACTGGCTGACCTTGGGCAAGTCACTGCCTCTCAGCCTAACCTATCTCACACAGTTGTGGAAATTTAATGAGATGTTGTGGGGGGAAAACATTTATGTCACCCTGAGATCATTGAGGAGATCATTGGGGAAAGGGCGGGATATAAATTCAGACTGATCTTTACTCAGAGTAGACCCACTGGCATTAATAGACCTAAATTGATTGTGTTCATTAATGTCAGTGGATCTACTCTGCATATGACTAACACTGGATCTATACGTTGTGCTGAATCCAATATCAGACCTACTCAGAACAGACCTATGAACATGAATGAACCTAACTAATTTAGGCCCATTTGTTCCAGTGGGTTTACTCTGAGTATGAGTTAGGTTGGATACAAGTCATTATTGCAGTGATTCTTTTTTTTTAGTTTTTTATTTATACTTTTCAAATTTATACATTTCATTAGTTTTACAATCAATTTAACATTTCTGAATCTGACTTCCTCCCCACTCTTTCTGTGGTTCCTTAAATTTATTTTTTAATATCTTTTGCATATCCAAGTTCATTTAAATTGCTCGTTTAATTATTTACTATAAATATATACTCTTATAAAACTGCAGGTTATTACAATAATCCTGCTAATGTTTTTATCTGTTTACAATTTATCTGTAAATATTCAATAAACCACTTCCATTCTTTTTATAAAAAGTTTGTTATCTTGATTTCTTATTCTTCCGGTAAGTTTCGCCATCATTATTATTGCAGTGATTCTTACACCCATCTGATAAATAAAATCATGTTTAGTAAGTATCCCCCAAGATCTCTTGTATTCCGTGCCTGGTAAATATGCACTACACATAAGCCAATGCTGAGAAATTAAACACTTCAATGCACATTTTTTTGTATGCAAACAGGGTTAGTAAGACACCTGGGTCACAACTTCCTCTCTTTATAAGCTTCATGGAAATAGGAAGCTGCCATATACAGAGTCAGACCATTGATCCATTTAGCTAACTGATGGTGACAGAGCTCCATAGGGTTTCAGAACTAGTCTTTCCTAGTTCTACCTGGAGATGCCAGGGACTGAACCATGAACCTTCACCATGCAAACCAGATGCTATATCACTGAGCTACAGCACTTCCCCGGAAGCAGTGGAAACCTGTGCAAGACTCATGTCCATCGGCTGGTCAGGGTCCTTAATTCAGTGGTAGAGCATCTGCTTTGCATGTAGAATGCCCCAGGCTCAATCCCTCCCATTTCCAGGTAGGGCTTGGAGAGACCCCTGTCTGAAATCCAGAAGCACTGCTGCCTGTCTAAGGACATTATTATTTTATTTTTATTTATTAAATTTGATTCCTGCCCCAATCCCACAGGTCTCAGGGCAGTTAGCAACATAAAAGCACAATGTAAAAACACAAAAGAAATAATAAAAAATACAAACAAGAACAAACCGATAACGCCCCTCCTCCCCAACACATTTTAAAAGGGCAATCAGCCAAAGGCCTGGTTAAAGAGGAATGTTTTTGCCTGGCACCTAAAGGTGTATAAGGGACGCGGGTGGCGCTGTGGGTTAAACCACAGAGCCTAGGATTTGCCGATCAGAAGGTCAGCGGTTCGAATCCCCACGATGGGGTGAGCTCCCGTTGCTCGGTCCCTGCTCCTGCCAACCTAGCAGTTTGAAAACACGTCAAAGTGCAAGTAGATAAATAGGTACCGCTCCAGCAGGAAGGTAAACGGCGTTTCCGTGTGCTGCTCTGGTTCGCCAGAAGCGGCTTAGTCATGCTGGCCACATGACCCGGAAGCTGTACGCCGGCTCCCTCGGCCAATAAAGTGAGATGAGCGCCGCAACCCCAGAGTCGGTCACAACTGGACCTAATGGTCAGGGGTTCCTTTACCTTTAAAGGTGTATAATAAAAGCACCAGCTGAACCTCCCTGGGGTATACTAGATAGAGGAGAAGCGGGGGGAGCCTGTTTCAAATCTCCACTCTGTCAATGCTGGCCTTCTTTCTTAACCTAACTTTCCTACCTGAAGGGGCTGTAGCGCAGATAGAATGGCTGGTGGGGCTGTCATATATGCTACTCAGAGCTCCTTGCAGGAGGAGGTGGGGTGTAATAGAGGGAAGAGGCCTTGCTGGCTGGCTGCATCTGTTCTGTGCCAAGACTCACCTCCAAATAGCTCCTCTTACTGCCTGTCCCAAGGCCAAGGAACAACACCTGTTGTCACCAGCAGGATCCATAAAAAATGTGACTTGGAGAAGGCCCAGCCTATTTCAGACATACACAGTTCATGTGTCTTTTACTGCGTGAGACCTTAGGAGACTACTAAAATGTGATCTCCACTTCTGGCCTGCCCCCACCAGCCCCTTGAGCTCAAATGTGTGGCCAACCCATCAGCTGTGGCTGCTGAACACTTAGTATGCATATCCGGGAGAAATTCGGCCGTCTGCGGCAGTTATATCAGATACTATTTACATAGTGCTCTGGAGCATTCAGAGCACTCCACATTATCTTGGTAATTCTTGCAGCAACACTGTCTTATTAGTTTTATTATCCACAAATTGCAGATGTGGAAAAGGAGTGAGAGAAAAAAAAAAATCATGGAGGGGGGTGTATCTCAATTCTCTAGCAAACAGCACACTAGCTCTCATCTCCACCCGGACCCTCCAGTGGGAGATAAATGCTGTCTCCACATGCCCCAGAGACATTTCATTGCATGGTTTTTCCAATGTCAAACCTTCTACAAGGGTGGCAATGGGAATGGAAAGGAGGAAAGCCTTGATTCTAAAATTAAACTCTTTGGATTAATTAATTCTTCCTAGGAAGGCTACAGCTGAATCAGAATTTATCAAAGAATTATGAACACTGAATCAAGACATAGGATTTTTATCACATTGTGTGTCTTCATTAGCTGGCCAGTGCCAGGATATCTGTGGTATCTATGACTATTTCTTGGGAATAGCTCCCAGCCCAACTGCATGTGTTAATACAGCAACACTGAGCAAGTTATCAGCAGTCTGCTACTGTAAAAGGTGTGCCTGTTCAACATATATTTAAACACTTATCACTGACTGTATTTTTTCCATTTCATTGCCATTTGACTCCCACCTTGCAATCTTCTCATTTACAGCTAAAATCTTGCTCCATGCATCTAACAAAAGTGGGCTCGAGTCTTAAAAAGCTTTTGCCATAATAAACTAGTTGGTCTCTAAGGTGTTGCAAGAGTCTATGCTTTTGCTGCAGGAAACTAAGGTGGCTAGTCCCTCTGGAAATCTTCCTAGGAAGCGATAGGGGCTCTCCCCAGGTTAAAGAAATATTTGCCACTAGTTAGTAAACAAGGTTAGTTTTTAGCTAATTGGTGGGGTTACCTGCATGCTTAGCACCTGCAAGGTGATGTGAGCAAGTTTTTGAATGGAACTGAAGGAGAACCTGTACGGTGAAATGGTCAGAGTGCTAGACTATGACCTGGGAAGGTAAAGGTAAAGGGACCCTGACCATTAGGTCCAGTCGTGGCCGACTCTGGGGTTGCGGCACACATCTCGCTTTATTGGCCAAGGGAGCCAGCATACAGCTTCTGGGTCATGTGGCCGGCATGACTAAGCTGCTTCTGGAGAACGAGAGCAGCACACAGAAACGCCGTTTACCTTCCCGCCGGAGCGGTACCTATTTATCTACTTGCACTTTTGACGTGCTTTCGAACTGCTAGGTTGGCAGGAGCAGGGACCGAGTAACGGGAGCTCACCCTGTCACGGGGATTCAAACCGCCAACCTTCTGATTGGCAAGCCCTAGGCTCTGTGGTTTAAACCACAGCGCCACTCGCGTCCCTATGACCTGGGAAACCAGGGTTCAAATCCCCACATTGGGTGCTCTTGATCCAATCACTGTCTATCAGCCTAATCTATCTCAGAGGTTGTTGTGAGGATAAAAGGGGAAGGGGGAAACCATGTATGCCACCTCCAGCTCCTTGGAGGGAAATCTTATTTGTTTGTTTGCTTGTTGATTGACTTCCTTAGTCATTTGCTCTTTCCCGAGCAACTCAAAGCACCTTACACACCAAATAAAGGTGACTTTTTTTAAAGTACTCCTATTTAAAATCAACAAGTGACCGATTAATCGAGATCACTTTATTTTAGCTGCCCAAAACGTTTAAATCGACCTGCAGGCTCTCAGCCTTAGAAGTTCGGCCTCTGCAGTGGCTGTTTTCTTAACCATGGTCAGCTGGGGAGGCGAACCTGACCTCTGCCTGCCCAGAAGTCAAGCGACCCATTCTCCCCCTTGCAAAACGCGAGACCCACAACAAAGCCCGAGGTCCCGAGGCCCGAGGGTGCTGGAGACCTTTCTACCTTCCTTTCAAAGCTAGTGGCAGCGCGAAAGGGGGCGGGGGGAGCGAGAGAAAGACAATGCGTTTGCGCTCCTGGCCTCTCGCCTTCCCGGCGACGTGTAAGGAGTTTATGCAGTCCCAAGAGGTGATTAACTAACTCTCCACACCCCCGCCCCCGCAAAAAAAAAAAGAACCTTCCTTAATGAGCAGCTGAAAAAGTCTTTCAGAGCTTCCACAAAAGGCGGAGGATGCCGCTTATATGTCAACGCGGGAGGGCACTTAGGAACGCCTCCTCTCCCAGCCCCGCAGCCGACTTCTGTCGCAGCCCTCCAAACGGGGGTGAAAGTTTAAGTCGGGAAGGAGCGTGTAATTGCCTGATTGCCGGACCTCACGCGCGGCTCGCCGCATATTTAGGGCGAAAGGGACGCCGACATCAATTTCACCCTCTCCCCACCGCGGGCAGTGCATTGATGATAAACACCGCCTGCTGCATGTTTCTTCTTCTTCTTTTCTTTCCTGGCGGTGGTTGGGGAAGGCTCTAGAAAGCTCCAAACTAGCCGCCTAGACAACAAGGTCTGACTCCGCATTAGGCTCCCTTTGGAAAAGCCGCGCGCCTTTTAGGGTCGTAATAAAGTAAATCGGACCCAACTTAAGTCGCGTCCCTTAATACCCATGGGTGCAACCCTGAGCGGCTACTAGCATTTGAGACAAGCCTCAGATCTCCCTTTCCCCTGAAAGTCACCCCGGGGGCGGGTGACAGGGTGGTGTGGTGGTTAGAGTGATGGGCTAGGAGCTGGTAGACCAGAGTTCGAATTCTCTCTCTCTCTCTCTCTCTCTCTCTCTCTCTCTCTCTCACACACACACACACACACACACACACACCCCGCCGTGAAGATCACCGGGTGACCTTGGGCCGGTTGCAGACTCTCAGCCTAATCTGTCTCACAGAGTTGTTGCAAGGATAAAATGAAAGTTGCGGGACCTGCGTAGGCCGCCTTGAGGTCCTTGCAGGAAAGGTGAATATATAAATGCAAATATCACTTACACAATTCCACATACACACCCGCACACACTGAATACATTTAAAAGCGACTCCACATATATTTCAAAAATCGGTTAAAAATAGCTCCAGGACTGATACAGGCAGGGGGAAGAGCCCCACTTTAAAACCCTTGTTGAGAGAGGAACGTATTCAGCGGGTATTCTATTTTTAAGAGAGGGAATGATACTCCTAAGATCACCCCCTACGAAGCGATTTTTTGAAGTATTCCTGTTTTTAAATAGCTTTGTTGCCTAAATAGTTTTAAATCTGGAATCCGGTAGCTGAATCTCCTCCTACGTGGTTTCACTGCAATAGGAGAATAATGAGAAAGACCTTCCTCCTGGGCAAAATAAAAGAAGGCGACGCTTTTCAAGCGGCCCAAATATTCGCGGATCAGAGTTAGAGCGGACGCCACAAGGCGCAGGAGGAGACGGAGATCCGCGTTGAGAGGAAAGGAAGTGAGGTGTAGTAGTTAGAGCAGGGCTAGCCAACGGTGCCATCCAGCCGTAGTTTGACTCCAATACTCATCAGCCCCAGCCAGCAGGACCAATGGTCAGAGGGGATAGGAGTGGTGATTCAGCAATATCTAAAAGGCATCGCCTTGGCTACTGTTGAATTAGAGGTTCAGGGTTTAGGACTGAGGAGACCTGAATCCCAGTTTCAGCTCTGAAGCTCACCCGGTGACTTTGGGCTAGCCTAACCTACTTCACAAAGTTGTTGTGAGATTAAAATTGGGAGGGGTAAGCAAGGGAGAACCTTGAGCTCCCTGGAGGAAAGGCCCAGGTATAAATAAGTACAGTATGGTTAGTTATGATTTTTCAAGCGCTGGAACACGACCGACCCGAGGCTGCGTACACGCTACGACCATTAAAGCACATTCCCCTCATTCAGGGCTAATTTGTAATTCAAGGCTAATTTATAAGGTCTTGCTGGGAATTGAAACTCTGCAGTGCCCAAAATTCTTTGCGGGAGAGGGTGCACTTCGGATACACTTTCAGGGCATAGTGTGTACAGCAGCCTCAGTTTAATCCTGCGTTGACAAACGAAAACCGAAGAATGAAACGGTGTAGTGTCCTGGGTGGCAATCAGGTGTTTGTCCATCCATAATTTGCCATTTGGGGGAGAATATTTCAAAAAATATCCTAGATAATAGTCGTGTCTTTTAAAAGCAAACAAACCGCGAGGCTTGCTTAATTGCAACCTGCCATGGAATTTATCGAAGTTAGCGCGTTAGATTTGGACCACAGAGACTTGAAGGTCTGTTCTAGAGCTCACTGGGTGACGTTGGCCAACTCTCCCCCCCCCCCCACACACACCTTTTGGCAAAACCTACTTAGTAACACCGTTACTGAGCTGATAAAGAGTGGCGGAGGGTGGGTGATGCGGGTCTCTTTGAACTCTTGGGACAGTGAGCCAAGGCTGAAGCTCCTGTATCTCCGTGGCGTGATGATTAGAGTGTCGGTCTAGGACCTTGGAGACCAGACTTCGAATCCTCGCTCAGACAGGGTGACCTTGGGCCAGTCCCGCTCTCTCAGTCTGACCCACCTCGTAGGGTTGTTGTGAGGATAAAATGAGGAAGGGGAGAGAACTGCGCGGGCCACCTTGAGCTCCTTGGAGGAAAATGAATGTAATAATTTGGAAGCCTGTAGACCAGAAACGGGGGGAATTCGTGGTTCCTCCAGACATCGGGGATCTCCGACTACCATCATTCCCAGGCAGCCAGGAGCAGGAGTGTTAGCTTGGCCCCGCGTCCGTGGGTGCCCGGGGCCGTGGGTGCCATGCAGCGTGCATGGCCCTGGCACCGAAATTTGTGGGTGCCCGGCCCCTTCATGGGGAATTTTGTGGGTGCTCGGGCACCCAGGGCCCCAAGGATTGGGCACCTATGGCTAGGAGAGCAGTCGGGAATGTTGGGATCTGTAGTCCGACAGCTTCGTCGAAAGCGTTCCTTATCTCTTGACTGCGACAGGTACCCAACGGGCGAGAACACCCGCCAGCCCTATCCTTAGAGTTTGGAGAAAGGGCTACGCGTTTCTCCGAACCCCTGGATATGCCACAAACTCTGACAGGCCACCTCTTAGGAAGCGCTTGACCTTGCCCTGCTCCTGAGGAGGTGGTCCATGAAGGGCAGATCTTCCTTCACAGAAGCGCGCGGGGACACGGTGGGCGGAGGGGCGGCCAGCAGCACCTTAACCCTACCTCTGTCCCCCAATAAGGTGTAGAGAACACAGAATAGGAACGCCTCTTCCAGCTCTGGTTAGGAAAATCAACATAGGTTCGATAGCAATGAGTGTAGACAGCTGGATCGACGCCAGGCAGATGCCTCCTTATCGATACCTCAGGCGTCCTACCCTCTCCCACTCCCTCGCCCTTGAGTTTAAATGCTGAGCTGTATCTGCCTCCCTCCCTCATCCCTCAGCCACTTTGGTTAGAGAACCAGAGCAAAGGCTTTAGCCTCCCCTGGATGAGGCGAGATGGAGCCTAAGATGGTTGGTCAGAGACTCCAGAGAAGAAATTCCGCGTTATCTTCTTCCCTCCGCCATCCGATGCCTTCCCCGCCGCCCCTTCCTTCTTGTCTCTTTCTCCTCTTTTAGTTGTGTTGATTTAGTTTGTCCTCGAGACTTTCCTGCAGTCCAAGGGGGAGAAAAAGCGCGGCTAAAACGTGCACCACCGAGCTCTTTTGGCCAATATTTAACTAAGATGGCTGGGCTGGCCATAGGGTGACTTGGGTCGGCGGGCTGGTTAGGTTTGCTTGCAAATTAATCATCCAGCGCGCAGTCGGCGCCAGTGTAGATTTATCACACGCAGGCGGGGCAGTGGGGCTAGGGGGGCGGGTGGAATGAGGCTGCCGAGGAGACACAAAGAGCGTTCGCACCTTCCCGCTTTTGATCCTCAGATTAGTGCAGCCTCCCTCCAGAATACGAGTCTCCAGGGGGCTTAGTCTGGGAGGTCACTCGGAATCGGCGGAAGTTTGCACACCATTAGGAGGGGAGCGCGGGCGATTTCGAAGGCGGCGTAATCCGTAAACATTCTAGAGGGCCGCAAAGGGTAACGTCGCGATGTGGGCGTGCGGAGGAAATTAGAGGGTAGGAACCTGTTGGTCTATGCCTCGAGAGTTTTATTCCAGTCACCCCCCCCCCCCCAAATCATCATTCCAAAACTGGAAGCAGGAGGAAATCAGACATGATCACCCTTCTGGTAATTCTAATGTGGAGCCAACAATCGCACACACACCCTTCAGCAAATCCTATGCATGTTTCTTTTCATTAAAGTAAGTCCATTCTGGTTTGATAGTGTTGCTTTCCGAGGGAGGCCGTTGTGGCACCTCCTACGGCCTACTTAGAAGTAAGTCCCATTGAATTCAGTGTAGCTTTTCCCTCAAGTAAATCGGGTTAGGATTAGTGGCCAACAACATTTGTGATGTCCCACCTTTCTGATGAAGTGGAGTCCTTTAGGGTATCGTAATAAAAAGTTATGCCAGAAGGACTTCCTGCTTAAGGTGATACAAGAAACTTGCTTTTTGTTTTGTTTGCTTGCTTTTGCAGGACAGATCTAACTGGGCTTACCCGCTCTGGAAGTTTGCTTCCAGTTAAGGGGGCATAGCGCTATAACCCTCAAGCACTTTGAAACAGAAACGAATCCCACTACAGTATTGGAGGTTTTAAAGCAGAGATTGGATGTCCATCTGTCATGGACGCTTCATCTGAGATTCCTGCACTGCAGGGGGTTGGACTAGATGACTCATGGGGTCCCTTACAACTCTGCAACTCTATTACAGTATTCTATTGATATTGACTTCCTATACACTTTGGGAAGGGTTGCAACCCAGAACACGTTTCCTGGGGCCCAAAGAACCACGTGGGACTTATTTCTGAGTGAACAACTTTAGGAGAAGAAGTTGGCCTGTTTGGAATCCCTCCTCAGCCATCTTCAGCACCCTTGTCATCTGCCTTGGATCAGACATTTATGGACTCTGCCTAACCTGTCTCACAGGATTGCTGTGAGGATAAAACCTGAAAGGAACTACTGAGAGACAGAGAGAGAGAGATTCCTATTGTTATCATTTGGAAAGTAGGGAGAGTTTCCATACAGAATGACTGGCTTCTTAAAGATGGTAGGGACCCCAAGGGCCATCTAGTCCAACCCCCTGTGATACAGGAATCACAATTAAAGTACCCGTGACAATAAGGAATGTGAGGGACATCAGGATTCTAAATATTCTTTTGCATGTGCGATGGCTCAGCTTAGAAGTGAATACTGAAGTGTATTATAATTTGCTGAGGAAGTAGGCTGTATGGAAGGAGGAGAGCATATGGAAAACACCCTGGTACACATCATGCATTTAAAGCACATACCCTCCACCTAAGAATTGTGGGAACTGTAGTTTACACCACCCTGGCACCCTGAGCAAACTATAGTTCCCCGGATTCTGTCCATGTGTGTATGTGGCTTAAATGTATGGCGTGTATACTGATTTGCTCATCCTTTAAGAACTTTCCTAGGATGGGATGGGATGGATTAAAAGCTCCTCAGTTGCAAATGTTAAAGAGAGAGGGAAGGAGGGGACTTCGGATGTCCACATGTCTGTTGGAACCTTGTTGTCCTGTGAGCTAAGGAGAACCGAGAAGTCTCCCAGAACCTTCCTTCTGGTTTCACGGGAAGGGGACGGGAGGGAGAATCCTGAGTTTTCCCTGTTCTCTGAGAAGGCCTCAACCAGCTCAGAGCCCATCAGGAGCTGGGAGGGAGGGAGGATTGTACGCACTGCTATTAACCCACCCACTCCTTTGTGGGACTCTATCCAGAAGGTGGAGAAGAACAAAGTTTTGGACCAGTTTCTAACAGAAGCCGTGAGGAAGCCTCTCTCACGCTCACTCCGGCCCTTCCCTTCCTGCCCGCCTCTCCCCCTGCACGTCTTTCTCCACAACGAGCTGCAGGCAACTGAGACTAAAATTGCATCCCCGGACACAACTCCCCTGGAAAGTTAGCCCCACTGAAGTCAGTGGAGCTTACCTCTCAGTAAACACGTCCCTATAGGGCAGGACTGCACGGAGCTCCGAAACACTCGCTGCGAGCCTCCCCATCTTTTGAGGATCGTGAAAACGCGTGTCTGGCTAAATCTTTCCGTCCTGCTCCCGTGACTCTTCCCTTGAAAAGTATACATTCTCTCTCTCTCTCTCCATACGCCACCCGCTTTCCTGTGCTCTTTCCACGGGGACCCGGCCCCAGAGGGAAGGGGAGATATTTTGGGGGAATGCAAAGTGGTACTGGACGCTGCGAGGATTTCACCCCCAACTGGCGCCAAGGGCTCTTAGACATGTGCTCCTTGAGAAACACAAAAAAGCCATGTTGGAGGAGCTAATCGCGTTAGATGTTCCGCTCCTATCTTGCTTACATGATTGCGATGGCCAAAGCCGGCCTCTCCTTCCTCCCTCCCAAACGGCTTGCCTGTCTCCCAAAAACAACACAATCCCTTTTATCTTTCTTCCCTCTCCCAGGAACTGTGAGCGGGAGGGGGTTATAGAAAGATCAGGCCGCTTCGATCCACAAATTCCATTGACCCTTTTTAACCATCACTATTCCCTGGGCGGAATTCTTAGATCACCTTTCCCACACAATAAATATGCCTAATATGTGTGTGTGTGTGTGTGTGTGTGTGTGTGTGTGTGTGTTCGCAAGCACAGGCTGTCATTCATACGCCCACACCGACAATGACCCACAAACTCGTGTACTTTCCCCGTAACGCAGCCGGTTCTGCTGCCACTTTCTCCTCCATCTGCTAAGAGGAGCTATTCCTACTCATCTACAAGTAGGAAAACATAGTCAGGTAAAGGTAAATAATATATAACCAATCGCTAATCCAAAAGTATTTTACAACCCTGTCCTCTATTAAATTTTGGGCGCATCCACGAAAGCTTCCCCACGGGTGATCACGTCTATCTGTACCTCCCCTACTCTTAGAAAAGCGCCTTATACTGGGACAAGTTCACTGTTGTCTGCGCTGGCAGCGGCCCCCTTCAGGATTTCAGGCATGGGTCTCTACCAGCCCAACTGGGGGATGGAACCTGGGGTCTTCTGCATGCAAAGCAGATGCTCTACCACGAATACGGCGCTTCCCCTATCACGGGAAGCTACCTTATCCGGAGTTAGAGACTTTGGTCCATTTAGCTTAGTATTGTCTAGACTGACCGGCAGCGGCCCTCCAGGTTTTCAGGCAGGGGTCTCTCCCGGCTGTACCTGGAGGTGCGGAGTTTGAACCTGGCATCTTCCTCAGCAAAGCAGGTGTTCCAACAATCGCCCTTTCCTCATGTCCATAGACTTTCAGATTTGGGACCCCTCCTCTTTTTCTTCCTTCGTTTCCTTGTTCTTCCTCCCGCTTCCCATTCCCCCTTTCTCGTCAGTTGTATTTATTCGTCACATTTGCACCCCGCCTTTACTCTCCAAGGAGATCAAGGCGGCGCGTGTGGATCTCCCTCTCTTCTCATTTTCATCCTCAAAACAACCCTGCGCAATAGGTTACTTGAGAGAAAGCGACTGGCCCCCGACACACGCAGCTAAGCTTCGTGGCCCGCTGGAGGTTTGAACTCCGAAGGACACCCCCCCCCCCCCCAGATCCTAGCTGGTGGTTCTAGTTTATTAATCCTAGGAATTGTAGAGCTGGAAGGGAACCTGCGGGGTCATCTTGTCCAACCCCCTGCAATGCAGGAATCACAACTAAAGAATCCATGACAGACGGCCATCCAACCTCTGCTTAAAAACCTCTAAAGAAGGAAAGTCCACAATCACACAGCGGCTCTCCGTCTCTATTCCACTGATCAACTGCCTATATTCTCAGCGATTTTTTTGCACCTCTCCCACGTGCGCTAGTGAACGTATAAGGCAGATCCACGCCGGGCATTTAAGGTACACCCAACGCACATTTTAAAGCACACTGCTTCCCCCAAAGGATATTGGGAACGGTAGTTTCTCTCTCGCAGAGCGACACTTCTTGACACCCTTTGCAAACTACAGTTCCCATGATGGGGAG
The DNA here is from genome assembly GCF_964106645.2 of Podarcis pityusensis. Classification (NCBI taxonomy): domain Eukaryota; kingdom Metazoa; phylum Chordata; class Lepidosauria; order Squamata; family Lacertidae; genus Podarcis; species Podarcis pityusensis. The sequence goes on from NC_138041.1 coordinate 20,735,673, forward strand.
GGGACGGTTCAGGTCCTTTAAATGTGCATTGGCTGTGCTTCCGAGGTCTGCCCCGGATGTCACGCACTGCACAAACGCCCCTCTACAACTAAAACGCCATCTCCCGAGCCCCATAGGCTGGCGTTTAACTTTTAGCACCCCAACCCGAGGAAGCCGAAGCGCGTCCGCACGGCGCCCCTGGCAGCACGCGCGACCGAAGCCTCTCGCCCGTGTCCCTTCCGCCTTTTCCCCTAACCAAACACGCCTTCCTGTGAACTGCCAGCTTTCAGGCTCGTCCGACCGGCTCCCAAAGATATAGCCCGGTAGAGACACAGAGAGAGAAAGAACCGCAGAAAACTAGAGGAAGTAGGCGGTGGGGTAGAGATCTCCAGGAGGTCTGGGTCCCTTCCCCACAAAAAACCACACAGGGGGACCACTGTCCTTTGCGCTTCCGGTCGGAGCCCCCAACCCCTCCTTTCAGCCCAAAGCTCACCCACCCACCATTCAAAAATCCGAGCGCCCCCTAACTTTCAGGGAGAGCCAGAAGTGATGTAGTGGTTAGAGTGGCGGACCTGAGAGACAAGGGTTCAAATCCCCGCTGAACCGTGACCCTGGGCTAGTCACTTCCTCTCTCAGCCTAACCTACCTCACGGGGTTGTGGTGGGGATTAAATGAGAAAAGGGAGAGAACTGGAGCTCTCTGGAGGAAAGCGGAGGGATACAAATGCAGTAAGTGAAATAAGAGTAAACTGCCACACACACACACCCAAGCACACACATATACATACAGGGGAACTGAGCCGGGATGAAAAGTAACTCATTCCGCGCCAGTATGTCGCTCAACCGCTCTTGGAGGAAGACTAAAATTATCATTATTATGTTGAATCTATGCTAGTCTTACTCAGAGTACACCCACAAAGGGACATGGATAATTTAGCCCTGTTCAATCCAATGGGTTTACTTTGAGTAAACGTTACTTGGATACAAACTGACGGCGGCGACAATGCACATGGAACAAAACCCTTTCTCGTCTTCCAACCCTCTGTCCGCCTCTCTTTCCTTCCTCCACCCCACGTCCTTCCTCCTCTTAAACACACAAAGTCTGGCCGTTTCAGACAGTGGGATTTCACAGTTTGCTTTTCGGATGCGCTTATCAAACAAATGCGGGGGGGGGGGAGAGAGGCGAGAAGGTGGCACTTCTGATCCCAAAGACTATTGAAATAAATAAATAAATAAAACCAAAGGAAAATAAATATACTGTATTGGGTGAGGCGAAGGAAGGAGACGGGCAGGCCCCAAGCTAGTCGTAAATGCGATCCCGGAGGGAGATAGTCCGAAGCTACCCAACCCTTCACCCAGGGAGCGCCCCTCAGCAATTTCTTCCCCCAGGATCAAAAGGCGACAAGATCAGGGAGAGATAGACAGTTCTGCGGGTGAAGCGTAGTCCTGGAGGCAAGAGGCAGAGAGACCCCTCGAATCCAGAAGCCCATCTATCAAGCCTGTTCCTCTATTCTATTCTATTCTATTCTATTCTATTCTATTCTATTCTATTCTATTCTATTCTTTTCAAAAGTGATCAAAACCGTAACTGCGGGGGTGGATTATAGCAAATGTCAGCCGAGGCGTCATGAAAGCTTCGATTGCTATCTAAGCTACGAACGCCGCTTTCTATCGCTCGCCTGTAGCGCAACAGAGGCGCGCAGACACGACCCGTCCTTCTCCCCGTTTCAGACGAACCCTGACTACGGCTCCGACAGGATGAACGCGTTTAAAGCGTCTCTCTCTCTCTCTCCAACCCCCCCCCCTTTTTTTTAAAAAAAGCTCATCCTCGGTGTTCGCGCCCCATCCCATCTTAAAGGGACACCCGCCTTGGGTTTCAACTGGAAACAAGAGGCAAAATTTAAAAGAAGCAAGCCAAAATACTCACGGTGGGCAGAGAGTAACACGTGTGTATGTGTGCACGCGTGTATGTTCCTGCTTCGACAATCCCATCCGGCGGGGGGCGGGGGCGGGCGGAGAGGAGCTCGCTCGCGCGCCCGCACGTGTACCTGGGGGTGGGGTGGGGGTTAGGGACCCATGAGGGCGAGCGGGCATCCAAACCACTCAAACCTTTATAGGCAGTGGGAAAGAAAGGAGATCGGAACGTTTGTGGTGGTTGTTGGTGGTAATAGGGGGGCGGGAGACGGTGTTTGAGCTTAGGCACGCGGGAGTGGGACGAGGGGGGGGGGCTGAGAGAGAATCAGCTCACCCTTCCTCTCCTCCTTCTCCCACACCCACTTGAACCTCCTAGATCTCAAACCCAGCCTAGGCGCGGATCCCAGTGGAAGAGAAAGGAGGCGATGAAATGGAAAGCCTCGCCGAGAAAAGTTGATGATAAGTCCAAATTGAAAATGTCCCAAAGCTTGGTCAAGCCAGAGAGAGAGAGAGAGAGAGAGAGAGAGAGAGAGATTTCCCCACCCCCACCCCTCTTGGTTTTCTGGCTGCGGCGCTGTGGGCCAACTCGCCTCTCCGAAGCCCCCTAGAGGCCAGACGCGTATACACACTCTCGCCTTTCCCTGTCGCTCGCTCGCTTTCTCCCAATGGCTGCTCTCAGCTCTCTCTCTCTCTCTCTCTCTCTCTCTCTCCTCCTTCCTTCCCTCCGTCCCTCCCTCCCTCCCTCGCTCGCTCCCCACCCCCCGTTCCCGCCCGCCCGCCCGCCCGCCTCTGATCATGTTGACATATTCGCACGGCACGGAGCGGTGGGGATGCTTTGCTGCAGCGTTACAATTTCCGACACCTTCTTTTTATAACTCGCCTCGGTCCCCCTCCGCTCGACCTGTCAAAACCACGCCTATGGAGCCACACAATTGGTCCGAAAGCGTCAAAGAGCCAATCAAGTATGCGGCAGCTGCCCTGCGACGCCGCACAACACAGCCATTCCATCCCGGCGCAGCCGAGCGCGCTGGCTCAGACACACACGCACTCACACCGGGGATTCTTGGAGCCCAGCGCCGCTTTCGCTCGCTCGCTCTCTCCCTGCGCGGCTCCTTCTCTCGCACTCGCTCGCTCTCCCACTCGCTCTCAACACCCCCCCTCCTCTCTCTCTCACACACACATACATACCCGTCTCTCTCTCTCTTCTCTCTGTCTGCTCTTCCTTGCAGGAACTTGCAGGGGTTGGGAGGGCGTAGAAGAGCGATCAAGGCTCCCCAGTTTTGCAAATCGCTATCGTTAAAGCTTTTTTAAAAAATATTTTAAAAAAAATTGAAAGAGGACAGGGGGAAAGAAGGGAGGAGAGATCCGAGGAGGAACTACGGAGACGGGCGGCGGAGATTTTTTTTCTTTTCTGGAATCCAAACTTTGGCAACGGCGAGCCGCGTGGGGGGAGGGGAAAACGGAAGCTGCACTCTCTCTCTCTCTCTCTCTCTCTCTCTCTCTCTCTCTCTCTCTCTCTCCAACTTTTAGCGCTACGAGGAGCCTGATTAGAAACAAGAGGCTCCCCCCCCTTCACAATTTCTCTTCTCTTCTCCTCTCCCTCTCATTCACGCACACAAACACAGACACTCCACCTTTACAGAATCTTTCGGCGGGGCGTTGAATATAAGGAGGGGGGAAGCATAAGAAAGAGCGGAAGGAAAAAAAAACCTTCCGATCTCAACGTTTGCAAGAGACCCACCAGAGAAAGAAGGTGACTTCTTCTTTTTCCAGGCGTTCCTTTTCCCTGCACCACCGAACCCTCCTTTCCTCCGTCGCCTTCCCCAGAAGTAGCGGCGAAATCTGGCCGAAGTCCTTGCTGCTGCTGCTTTCTCCACCGCCACCCCTTCCTCTTTCGAAACCGACCATTCTTAACATTATAATTCAATCCTTGTGAAAAAGCGATCGCTGAGGAGGAGGAGGAAGAGGAGGAGGAGGAGAAGGAGCTTCCGAGCAAAGACACCCTGGCGGGTTCCGGGTGACAAGATGCCTCCTGCTTTCGACTCGGGCGCTGGGACTCTCTGGTGACTCGCCTATGTCACTCTCCGGCACCCCCCGCCCTGGTCGCTCGCCTCCTCTTCGGACGGCCCTTTCGCCTTCCTCTCTCTCTCCTCCTCCTCTTCCTCCCTTTCCCTCCTTCTCTCCTTCTTCTGGGAATCGTGGCCCGACGATGAGCTCGTAAGGGCCGCGCGCTCCAGGATCCAGGACTGCGTCCGGGCAGGCCGCTGGGAGCGAGGCAAGCTGTTGGATGAATCTCTCCATGAGAGAGCCCGTGATTCCTGGGACCAGCATGGCTTACCACCCCTTCCTACCTCACCGGGCGCCGGACTTCGCCATGAGCGCCGTCTTGGGTCACCAACCGCCTTTCTTCCCGGCTCTGGCGTTGCCCCCCAACGGGGCCGCCGCCCTCTCTCTGCCGGGGGCTCTGGCCAAGCCCATCATGGATCAGTTAGTCGGGGCGACGGAATCCGGGATGCCTTTCTCGTCTCTGGGACACCAAGCCGCGGCTCACCTGAGGCCTTTGAAAACCTTGGAGCCGGAGGAAGAGGTGGAGGACGACCCCAAAGTCCACCTGGAAGCCAAGGAACTCTGGGATCAGTTCCACAAGCGGGGCACCGAGATGGTAATCACCAAGTCAGGAAGGTAAGGGAGATTTGCTCCTGGGTTATGGGGGGGGGGGTTTCTTCTCCGTCTCGCCTCCCCCACCTCCGCACACACCCGCCAACCCATTTCTCTCAAGCTGATTTCCAAGCAAACCAATAGTTTCCACTTGCAAACAAGAAAATAAAAAGCTTAATATGGAATTAGGAAAATATCCAGAAAGCGACAGCTGACCGTGTGTGCTTGCAAAAGCCTTCACCCAACCTCTGAAGGACAATGGGAATACTGTGTGTGTACAATCTATGCCATGTATATAGCGATAGATAGATAGAATACAGATAGATAGATACATACATAGATAGATACATAGACAGACAGATATCTGCATCCAGGAACCGTGCACACACACGCAACACTTTATCTGTGCACACGAAAGAGAGAACTGACCGCAGTGTTCGTGGGATATGTGCAATCATATAAAACTGGGCAGAATTTTGCACCTGGAATCTTTTAATAAAAAATGCAATAGCTCCCTTCGTGGCTTTGTTATGTCTGTAATTTCCTGCACTTTTTGCTGGGGAGCCAGACCCGTTGGAACGAATGGGGCTTACTTCCAGGCAAAAACATACCCAGACGTAAAAGCAGGCTTTATCCTGCTCAGACTTTCTTTAGCAGTTAAGTCTTTCCACGCTCGAAGCAGATCCAGCCTAGTTACTTCCAAGCAAATCTATTCGGGGGTGGAACTCTTCGACTGGAATTTTAAAAGCACATTTGAACCCTCACCCCCGAAAATAACATTGCTCTTCTGTAAATGTGGATATTTTGAACTCAGGATTTCAACTGCTAGGGAAATCCAGGTGTAGGGCCCGAAATTTGTGGAGCAAGTGAAAATATTCTAGCACTGGACTTGGTAATAAAACAGAGCGTTTGGAATGAAGGGCTTCCTTACCCCGTAAAAAAGTTTGTAAGCTGTACTTAAAACTTATTTAAGAGCTATATGGCAGATTATGTATTTTCCCTAAACGTTCGCTCACAAATTACGAATAGTCGTAATTTCTATAGAAACAATTGCCATTATTTCATTCCAACGCAGAAAGTGAAAATATAACCCTGATGCAGATTCCTCAGGTTCACATTTACGATGCCAGGTTCATTTTAAACTGCTTTTAAAAAAAAAATAATCAAGTCCCCAAGACGGCTGAAAAAAAGTAAGGAGACTTTGGATCTGTGGCCAAAGTTTTCCCCCCAAGAAGGCTTATCTACTGTTTGCTTTCTTATTTGGGCAGCTACTTTGTAAGGAGGCTTTGCAGACTTCGACAACTCGCTGCAACAAAATCACACGTCTTTGCAATTTGGAAATCAACTTAAGGATTTGGGGAAGGGGTGGCAACCATCTTCCAAGCTCTCCAACATCGTTGGCCTTGGACTATTGTTGCACGCTAAATACTACGGATCTGCGTCTCCCTCCATGCCCAAACCAAAGGAGATTATTTTGCGATTTATTTTTTTAAAAAAGAATTAAAATGGAATATTCACAAAGGATTCCTATTATCATTTTATTTTGCACAATAGCAACCAGTCGAGAGAATCTGAGAGTATAGTTCCTTGCTAAGGTTGGGGGTGGGTGGGGATACTTTTGCACAAGAATATGCGGCTGAGTGATACGCTAAGACGATTCTCTCTTTTAAAAAAATATATATTTATATATTTTACTATAAGTAAAATCTTCGCCTTCTTTGTTTTGTGCTCTGTCTGTCTCTGTCTCTAGGAGAATGTTTCCACCCTTTAAAGTGAGGTGTACTGGCTTGGATAAGAAGGCCAAATATATTTTGTTGATGGACATAGTGGCGGCTGACGATTGTAGATATAAATTCCACAATTCCCGGTGGATGGTGGCCGGGAAAGCCGACCCTGAAATGCCAAAGAGAATGTATATCCATCCAGATAGCCCGGCGACCGGAGAACAGTGGATGTCTAAAGTCGTGACTTTCCACAAACTTAAACTGACTAATAACATTTCGGACAAACACGGATTTGTGAGTGATTTTTAATTTCTTCCCCCCTGTAACGTAACCTCCTGGTTCTTTAAACGCCGCCGCCGCTCACAAACACCACGCGTTTAAAACAAAGCAAAACATATATTTGCAAGGTTGAGAGATCAGCTTAGATCGACCCTCGGTCACGCTGCAGGGATTGGTGGGTGGGAAACCTATTCGCTAAAAAAGCTTTGCAGAGGCCCAAAGAGACTGACGTTTGATTTCGATCCCTTCCAGATTTCTAAAGGAAGGGAGGGGGGCGAGAAATGACTTCATATTTGGGCACTATGGTCGATCTGCTTATAATAATATCATAATTGGTTTCTGTGTGCATGTGTTTCAGGGAGGGAAAACGGGGAGGCATCGCAGGATGGTTCCCTTTCCAGTGTTATAAATCTAATTAGGAAACTTCCGGGGCAAAAAAAAAAATCCTGCACTCTTGCTCCGATTCAGCTCTAAATGGGCAGGATCCGAACTCTAGTTAAATCGCAGGGAGGGAGAGTAGGGGGGGAAAGCAGCTTAACTCCAGCAAATCTGGGGTTTGTTTTATAACTTTTCTAGGGCAAAACTGATTTAAGAGGCAGCCAGTTGCAGAATTGGGGGTGGAGGGTGGGACACACAGGGTGCAGATAAAAAATAGGGAGGTGGAGGAGAGACGAGGAAGAAGGGATGACAGGAAATAAATACACCTCCCCACCACCAAAAAAAAAAAAAAAAAAAAACCACCCCAAACCACTCAAATTAAAATAAATTCCTTGGGGTTCCAGCCGGATTTTATCCCTCTCCTAACCGACTTAGACCCATGTTTAAGCTCGGGTCGCTTTACAGTATTATTATTATTTCCTTTCCTCCATTCACATCCCTGTCTGTGTACAGATAGGAAAGTGAACTTTCGGGCAAGGCAGCTCCTCCAGCGAAGTGCAGAAAATGAGGTCATTCCTTCTGGCGAGGTTTTCTTGGGAAGGAAAAAGGAAGAAACGGGGAGATCCTCGTTTCAGCTTGGCTGGCCTTGGCTGATCTTCCTGAAAAGCCTCAGCTCTCTCTCTCTCCCCCCCCCCACCCTTGGCCCGCTTGGAGCTCGCTCAGAAAACCACTCCGCTCCCTCGCGCTTCCTTTACATCTCCTCGCCAGTCAACTAATGACCTGGGCTTAGCTCTCTCTCCTACTGGGTTGGAATTATTACAATTATTATGATTGGTAGTATTATTTTAAAGCAAAATATTTCCAAGCAACGGTGGTTCTAGATGTGTAGAAGAAGGGAGGGAAGAAAGAAAGAAAGAGGGCGGCTAGGATTTGGAGGCCTAAATTCAGGCTTTGCTGATGTTCCTCCTTTCGTTTTGACTGAGTCTGGATGTTCCTGCTTGTCTGTCTGTCTCTGACCCGCCCCCCCCCCCCGTCTTCCGCACCCGCAGACCATATTGAACTCCATGCACAAGTACCAGCCTCGGTTCCACATCGTCCGGGCCAATGATATTCTGAAACTGCCTTACAGCACCTTCCGCACTTACGTTTTCCCCGAGACAGAATTCATTGCGGTGACTGCGTATCAGAACGATAAGGTAAGAAATAGTCGCTGTGGAATGCATTTAAGGGAATGAGGTGGAGCGGTGGGTAGGGGGTGGCGAGAGAGATGGGTGATCTTGAGCCTCTGATCGTGATCTGATTTGGCATTAAAAAAATTGGGCCTTGTCTCCTAGCGCCCCCCCCCCAATTTATCACTTCGGCCACTTCAGAAAGAAAGTTAAAAGAAGGAATTAAAATTGTTCTAATTTTCGATATTCGGTGTATCCAGAGAAACCTAGTAAGAGGTGGTGGAAAGGAAAATAGATGTGTTTGTAGTGTGAGAGAAAGAGAGAGCGCTTTAAAAAGATATCCGACTTTCTCTTTCGGTGTGCAAATGTGATTTTCGAGGAAACAGAACCCTAATCAGAGCATACATTAGTTTACTTAAAAATACAACAACGACAGGGGCAACCAGGCCCCCAAATGTAGGTCTGGTTCATATTATCCACCCCCCCCCCACTTTATACTGCAGTGTTTTTATTAATAGTTTTGGAGTAGGGTTGGTTTTTTTAAGGGGCAGGGGAAAGAAATATGCTTTTAGCACCTAGCAGCGTTTAATAAGAAGGACATGGCCCATTCTGATCTGAGGATGCGGTGGGGATAGAGGTGTAGTTGTTAAAGATACCCTATCCTCAATTATCACCAGGACTCCTGTTTGCGGGAGGCCGCCTTGCCCACCAAAGTGGTCTAACTGGGAACTTGGCGCGGTCTAAATTTATGGTAATGAATTCAAGGCGAAGGACCCGGGAGACTTCGACTAGCCTGCCTTAGATTCATTTCATTTTTATTTTTCCCCCTCGCTGTAAATTAGTACTTTTGGTATTTGGATTCCCAAACTCGAGTGCGGTGGTTTATGGAGCTTTGGCAGCGCTGCAAGATGGAAACCCCAGTGTGTACTTTGAAAGTGTGTGTGTGTGTGCGCGCGCGCTTAATTCTCCTGGCAGAGCTCCTTGGACAGTTTAGCTCTCCTGAAATCAATGTGGCTCGTGCCTGAACTCAGGATCGCGGTGGAAGTTGGCAGGATATGGTGTTGGACGAAAGCGTGTGCTTTGGAGATGGGAGGGAGAGGGATCTGATGCCGTGTTTCTGCTCCTGTTGGGAAATCGAGGCTTGGCTTGAGGAGGCCCCACGAAGAAGTCAAACGTGCTAGGGACTAGCCGCTTAACAGAGCTTTTGTTTGATACGATCGCCGAGATGTGTTGGGGAGGGAGAGACAAAGGAGGCTCGCTCTCCTCTGGGGCGAGCGGATCTCGCTTGACTGAATTAGCCCCGTGCTCGGCCCGCGGAAGCCTTTCTCGTCCCCATCCGAGCGAAAAGCCCCTTGTCCGACTGCCCTGCAATGGCGTGTGAAAGCGGTGTTGTAATGGAGCCAAAGGCCCCCGCTTTCCTGGCGTTATCTCGAGCGATCTCTCGCAAGAGGTCAGAGAACCCGCATTCCAGCGATCACCTAGGCGGCCCCCGTCGCCTTCATTAAGCACTTTCTGAGCAATTGGAAAGTAATGGATTGACTCCCTGACATGGGTCCCTTTCTTGCGTTTTGCTCCTGTTTTTTAATAGCTAGGGGAACAGATCCCAGGGCCTGGCCAAAGGAGTCAGGGGAGGTGTGTGTGAAATCTCTCTGTCTGTTTGTGTTTGTGTGTGTGTGTGTGTGTGTGTGAGAGAGAGAGAGAGAGAGAGAGAGAGAGAGAGAGAGAGAAAGAAAGAAAGAAAGAAAGAAAGAAAGAGACAGGAGGGACAGTGAGATTCATATTACACACGTAATATTTTATATTATGTTATTATATAGCATATAATATTGTATACATATGACATGCACTGTGGCTGTATTTAACCCCTCTCGCTCCCCCATCTCAAAAGGTCTTTGCACTTCTGTAGAAAATTGATAAGGCGAAGGAATCCTATGCATGTTTAATCCTTAGCATGTCCCACTGTGCTCAGTGGGTATCCCTTCAAACTAAGGGTGCAGAGAATTGTAGCCTAAACTTAGAAAGGGGAGAGTGTGAGATCAAAACTTTGGGCTCATCTTCCCACCCAAAGGGACAGCCCAGTACCTCCTGCTTTAAAAGAGGTGGCAGCAAGGATTTCAAAAATAAGGCAGGTGCCGAACTTTGTGCACTCAGTGATTTCTTTGAAAGCCGAAAGCGCTGGACATGGGCCGGATCCTTGAAGAGAGAAAAAGGCATTACAGTCTTGAAAAGGAAAGGAAAAAGCAACAACGTGCAGATGTTGTTGATTTCCTCCCACCCATCCTTTTAAGAGTTTGCAGAAGTGAGGGGGGAGCAACATGCCTGTAATATGTTTGCATAGTATTTATTCAGAGCTCGGCCCCCCTCCTCAAACTCCAGCACTGCGTGCACGCACACACACATGCACACACACACAAGCACGTGGCCCGTGGACGGTAATTACATAAAGTATTTTATTATAGCAAGCGGGTGACCACCATTCCTTTGCGGTTTAATTATGGCAGGTAAAGAGTTGAAACTGAAACATAACTTTAATGGATAGCCAGGGCGGCACGTTCCACTCATTCCTCCACCAGGGTTCCCCCCTCAACACACACACACTAAGGCTGAGGCAACCAGCCACTGCAATTGGACTGGCAGAGGTGCATGAAACGGTCTTTCATGCTGCCTTGTAGGGGGGGATAGCCCTAGGATCCTGGGCTCTTGGCTGTAACAATGTCACAAGGTTCAGTTTGTGGGTCTTCTGCTAAGGGTGTTGCTTGGGGCTTTTGGAAATAAACTTTGAGGCATAGTTTGGGATGAAAGCTGTTGAGGCCCCCTGCATTATTCCCCTTGCTTTGAGTAAGGGCATGCACAGGTGAAATACCCCACCTGGGTTGGACTATGAAATTAGAGGTCCAACTGGCTGGAAAATAACCTTTATTTTCTGTGCTTGGATCACACCCTTCCTCCATTCAGGGTTTCACCACCTCAGAAAGCTGCCTTATTTATAGAGTCAGACCGTTGCTCTAACCACCTCAGTGTTGCCTACACTGACTGGCAGCTGCTCTCCAGGGTTTCTGGCAGGGAGTCCCGGGGATTGAACCTGGGACCTTCTGCACGCAAAGCAGTTGTTCTCCCACTGAACTAAGGCATTTCGCTTTGATCCTTGCGTGAAGTAAATTGCACTGAGCGCTGGTTACTTACTAACCGAGTTTTCTCCTGGTTTCCAGAGTCAAATATTTAGGACCAGGATCTTTCCCTGAACCTTTTCCAGAGCCCCAACCATTACACCATGCCCCCCTGAAAATCTGGGTCCACTTCGAGATTCCGTTCTTACGCATTATTTCATTTCATTTCTTTTTTTTCTCCTTTCTTTTTTTATGTAAAAATAGATAACTCAGTTAAAGATCGACAACAACCCATTTGCCAAAGGCTTTCGAGACACAGGGAATGGGAGGCGAGAGAAAAGGTAAGGGGGGCTGTCGCAGTAGAGTGTGGGGTGTCTGTCCAACTTGCTATTAGCGTATTCAGTCTGGTTTTGAAATGCTCCTATTGTAGGGTCTGTTCAAGGATCTTTAAAACACACAAACTCTCATTGGGATGAGTGTTGGTGGAGGGAGGGAGGGTTCCTAGCCTTAGTGGAATCTTTTTTTAGAAAGTGATATTTGTAAACGCCCAAAGGTGTGTTCACTGCCACCCAAGGGAGACGTACACAGCTTAGGACACGTGTTTGCCATTGTCGAAATGTGGAACACAAGAGGCTGTGGAGACGGAGTGGCTGGCAGTAGTTTACCCAAAGCCATATTCTAATGAGACGTTGCACTAACCTGATCCTGCATGCATTTAAATTGAAGTAAGCCTTGAGTTCCTTCCAAGGGGTGTTTTAACAGCAGGTAGTGTCAGTGAAGAGGAAAACAAGCATCTCTTAGCCTTTCTTAGAGTCAGAGGAGCTTTCCTGTGTGTGTTATCTTTGCACAATACACATTCAGGGCAGGGTAAGTGGGTGTGGATATTTGTTTTGGAAGGCAGTCTTCAAAGGCAAATATTTCTATGTTTTGAGCAATGATTAAAAAAAATTCAAGTAAAAAAATAATAATTCCCCTAAAATCTGCAATGACCCAGCCTGTATTTAAGACCTCCTTATTTAAAATTCCTGCTTTCAATTTTAAAACCAATTGCTTCATTTCAACTTGAAAGGTGCCCAGTATTTAATTTTGATTTTACAGATACTCATACATTTAGGGAGCAGGAAGAGAGCTGGCTCCTGCAAGCATTATTCATAATTCCTCTTTTCAAAATAAAAATAAACTGAACAATAACTTCCTAGTAGCCATTAAAAAGCCAGATATCCCAAGAATAGTCCAGCAACTTGGAACAGCTGATCGCTGCTGGACTACGGTTGCCCAAAACTCACCCAACCCAGCTCAACTCTTCATTTAGTCACAGATTTGCTCTGCCTCCACCCCGCAAGAACCCATTTTCCACTCTTCCCAAACTCTGGGGAGATCAGCTGCCCCCTATCAGATGTTTAGTTTCTCTAAGCATTTGTGGATTTCTGAGATTTCATCTAGACATGAAGAAGAATATTAATATCATATGGAGGTTGTCCTTGCCATGCTCTGATGGCAACTCATTCAAGTTCTTCCCTTCAAAGTTCTACCTAAACACTTCCCCTTGGAAAAGGAATGGACTTCCTTCCAAAAGAACTGTCTTTGGCTTCCAGAATCCCAGCTCCAAACCCGAAACTTGAAATTCTCTTACTCCTAGAGAAACCCGCCTTCTTTCCACTGAACTGATGCCAAAGGCCCTTTGATCTTCAGAAAGGCCTGTTGACCTTTGGGGGCATCGTCTGAAGTAAATAACACTGCGGTCCGCAAAGCCCCTTTCTTAAAACAGGCTGACTTGCCTAGAAACCCTTTGCGACTCTAGTGCCAGGTCAGTAGGCTGGGCAAGCTTGGCTTCGATGTTAAGCATATCCGCAGGGATCGCAACCATATTTATTTATTTTATTTTAAAAATCCTGTTTGATTCCATTGGACGTCTTTCCTCGTCCATTGGTCTGAATGGGGCACCAGCTGGGTTTTTTTTTCTTTTGTAAACAGTCTTTTGCGGTGCCAGCTGATTTGATTTAGAGAGTTATTATGGTCTGGAGCGAGTGGTATGTGTTCGAGAGTTTCCTCCCTTCTCCAGCGACTTTTAAACCAACCAACTTTTCTCCAGGAAGCAACTGACCCTCCAGTCCATGCGAGTCTATGATGAGAGGCAGAAGAAAGAAAATGGGACGTCAGACGAGTCCTCAAGTGAGCAGACAGCTTTCAAATGCTTTGCCCAGTCAACCTCCCCTGCAGTATCGACTGTGGGCACATCTAATCTCAAAGGTGAGGTAGCTCCCTACTTGCCTTTGCCCCTCCCCCCCACTCCCTGTGCACCCCCCCATTTTCCCTACCCCCTCCTTTCTATTTCTGGGTTATTACCATTTCCGGGGGGGGGGGGTTGGTGGGGGGAGGCAGCATTTGAAGGGAGTTTGGCTGAAGATCAGCCTCCGGTTGGAAAGAGGGGGAAAAAGTTTCGAAAAATAAAATAAACCCAATTTTGAAACTGCTCCAGACATTTTTAAATAGGAGGGGGGAAAACACTTTTCTCCTTTCCGCCCTGTATCTATATTTCTTCTGTGGTTTGTACAGAGTCAGCCAACACTGACTAAAGCTTCGGAGCAAAGGCAGACCACGGGGCAAAAGTTCAAAACTGCAACCAGTCCATTCATAACCGTATTGGAATTTCTGAATAAGGGCGGGGGGTGGGGGGGTGGAACCCTGCAACCAATCCATTCATGCACATATTGGAATTTCTTATTAAGCTGGAGGGGAAACCTCCTGCAACCAATCCATTCAAAACCATACTGGGATTTTGCAACAAGGGAAAAGTCAGACAAAAAAATCTCCATTAAAAAAATCAACAAATTTCCTATGCTTTTGAGGACAATGCTTCGTCGGACTCATTTCATCAGACTCAGTGTGCTGTAGTGGTTAGAGCACTAGATTGGAATCTGGGATACCAAGGCACTCCTATACCCCCCCCCCCCAGCCAGGAAGCTTGCTGCGTGACCATGGACCAGTCACTTTCTCTCAGCCTAGCCTACCTCACAGGGTTGTCGTGCGTCACCTTGAGCTGCCTGGAGAAAATGTGGGAAATTAATGTCATAAAGTGTACATGCATTTCACAAGTCTTTAAGATGCCACAAGGCTCTTTGAAGCTTTGGGTTCAAGATGCTAATATAGCTAGCTCCCTAAAAGATTTTACGAAGAAGCTCACTTTGGCAGGAGGGAGGCACAGCCTGGGTCAAATTATCTCTCCTGTTCTCCCTTCATTCCACAAACCTATGGGCTGTAATGGGAGTTAAGCGGCTTCCAAGGAATCCTACATTTGCATGCGTACATAAAAGTCTTCAAGTTACTTTAGGCGGCTCATCTTATCCCCACTTTGGTGGAAGGAATCCCCATTGAATTCAATTGGGTGTCCTGAGTCGTGTTCCAGTGGTCTTCTCAAGCAAGCGTGCATAGGATTGCAGCCTTTAAAATGCATACTTTTGAAAGCCCTGGACTTTGCCATGCTCCTGTCAGATGGAATGCACCCTTTTTTTTTTAACCCCCTCATTTGTTACCAAAAATTTTTCTTGAACTTTGGATCTCTCAGGGGCCAGCCCTGTGAAAGCAGAAAACAAATGGCAGGGGATTTCAAGCTCATGTAAGCAGGCCCTGTGTCTGAGGCAAGAGAGAAGCCAGACCCTAAACGTTTAACTTTCCCTTGCGTTGGGAAGGAGGCGAGATGTTCCAACAGAGCACAGAAGAGGGGAATAAAAACCTGGGAGAAATAAAAGCTGGGGAATTAATATGATCCTCCTCCTGCCCCCAAGCCTCTCCTCTCCTCTCTCCCTCACCCACGTCAGTTGGACGTTTATTGTGGAAACAAGGAGATAAAGTGAGCCTGGATACCAGACGGGAGGGGGAATAGGCTTACTTGCGTGTATCAACCTAACATTTGGGAAGCTCAGCTCCAAACAAGTCTGTTTGAATTCGTCTAGTAGTCCTTCAGTCCTTCCTTCAGAGGCGGTAAACATGATGGAACGCTTCACCAAGGGGTGGGGAAGGAAGAAGGAATTCCACCGAATAAAAAAATGTTTAGGTTAGGGGAACAGGCAAGGCTAGAACCGTGATAGGCTACTTTTCTACCTGCAGAGATCCCCCCCCGTAAGATGGTGGACTGAACTGAAGTCAACTGGTGATAGCTCAGCTAAAGTCTTTAGGAATAAATATAAGATTTAGAGGGGTGGAGGGTGTATATTCCAGGTCATACAGAAGGCTGGCAGGGTAAGTGTGCTTGTGTGTATGTATTTGTGTACACACGCGCGCGCGCTTGGAATTAGTATTTTATTTGCATTGAGTTGTGCCTCCAAAAGGAGAGGGGTTCAGCTCCAAGAGGTGCGCCCTGGACCTCCCAGGAGAAGGGGCAGGCTCCATCGTATTTGCTCTCCGACTGACCCTCTCCCTTCTTTCCGGCCCCCAGATCTGTGTCCCAGCGAGGGGGAAAGCGACACGGAAAGCAAAGACGACCCCTCGGAGGCCAACGACTCCTCCGGGAAGATCTCCACCACCACGGCTGCCATTGCCACCAACAGCAGCTCCTCGGGCTCCGGAGGAGGAGGAGGAAGTGGAGACCCACGGGAGAAGAGCAGCCCCTCCAAAGTGACCCTCTTCCCCCCGGACTCGGCAGGCGGCAGAGGCAGCCGGGAGAGCGCCCCCAAGGCTCCCGCAGACTCAGCTCGGCACAGCCCGGCCACCATCTCCTCCAGCACCCGGGGCCTCGGCGGGGAGGAGGTGAAAAGCCCCTCGAGGGAGGACTGCAGGGGCCTGGCCAAGGAGCCCTTCGCCCCGCTGACGGTCCAGACGGACAGCGCTGCCCACCTCGCCCACCAGGGCCACTTGTCCAACCTGGCGTTCTCCCATGGCCTGGCCGGGGGGCAGCAGTTCTTCAACCCGCTGAGCAACGGGCACCCTCTGCTCCTCCATCCCAGCCAGTTCGCCATGGGCGGCGCCTTCTCCAGCATGGCCGGGATGGGCCCCCTGCTGGCTACAGTCTCCGGGGCCTCGGCAGGAGTTACCGGGCTGGACAATACGGTGATGGCCACGGCGGCGGCTCAGGGATTATCCGGAGCGTCAGCGGCGGCTGCAGCGGCGGCGGCGGCTTTACCTTTTCATCTGCAACAGCACGTCCTGGCCTCGCAGGTAAATTATTGCGGTGGATATGTAGAATTTTATTTTATTTTTCGCCCGGGTGTGAGTTCTCCCCTCACTAAGGCAGAAGCTATTTGGGAATCTATTGAGGCAGATCATTACCCGCCCCCATTCTTTATCTTGTCCATTGGAGCCAAGTCCTAGGGGCCGAGGAGTCTTCACCCCCCCCCAATAAAATATTTGAGGGGGCCTCCCGAAAGTTGATAGGCATTGCCATTCAAATGGTGTCCGTGCGTGGCGTCATGTGATCTATTATGCGGGGCAGGGCTTACTTGCCCCCCATGCGCGTAGCCAGGATTTATTTATTTTTTTGGGGGGGGTTATGTTCGGTGGTAGAACCAAATTATCAGCGACACAATTGGTCAGTTAGTTAAGTTTTTTTTTATTTACTTACTTGATTGGGGGGGCAACTGCCCCCCTTCAGCCCATGGCTACTCCTATGCCCCCCCCCCGTATTTTATTCAAGTTGGCACCCCTGCCTTGTTCCAACAACAATCCTCTAATGGATTTCAGGCGAAGGGTCGTAGCTGGGCGGTAGAGCATCGGGTTTGCATGCGCAAGACTTTAGGTTCCATTCCTGCATCTCCGGGTAGCGCTGCCTGAACTCTTGAAAAGGCGCTACCAGTTAGGGTTGGCAGTCCTGATGTAGGTGCCCCAATGGTCTAACTAAGGAGGCCTGCATTTCTCAGTGGCAGAGCGTCTGCAGAAAGTCCCGGGTTCAATTCCTAGTTTGTGAAGGTAGGGCCAGGAAGTATACCCCGCCCGAAGCTCTGGAGAGCAGCTGCCAGTCCGTGTAGACAATAGGGAGCTAGATGTACTAAGGGTCTGACTCCCTGTGTTCCATTTCTCCTGCGATGGTGGTCCTAAGGAGTGAGCTAGAGGAAGATTATTGTGTGTGCCTGTTTTAGCAGACTCTTCTGTGACATGTTTAAAAGAGCTCAGATGGATTCTTTATTCGCAGAAGAGAGAAAAGTATGCAAGCATGCCCTGTCACTCTCACCTTCCCACTCACTGCTAAAACCATATAGACCTCACCGGAGCCATTTCAGATCAGACTTTTTAAAGCTTCGGCTTTCAAATTCTGTGCGTGTGCCCGCGTTCCTGGAGTTTCTTTTTCAGGGTATTATTATTATTATTTCCCTCTTTTAAAATAACCTCTAAGGAACTCCGGACAGCCTAGGTGGGTTATTCTATTCCATCCTCACAACAACCCTGTGAGGAAGGAGACAGAGGGAGAGAGTTGCAAGCTCAGCCCGTGAATATTATGACCGAGAGAGGGGATTTGAGTGCAACTCTACTCTGGCAAAGGCCGGTATCAGAGGGAAAGCGAGGTGCTTCGTTTACTGACTATATTTAAAGGGTTTTTTGTTTAATTTCAACACTCTCACGTGCACGCAAACGCCCTAGCTCTCTCCCCAACACAAACGCGCGCTCTTTCATACACACTTAAACTGAAGCTCAACAGGCGTTCGTCAGGATGAGGGAAAGGGCATACAGTATAGGAAATCGACGACAGAACATCCATCTATACATGGGTTCTCTGGAGCTCTTGAATAGGACAGGTTCGCTCGCTCCGACCACATTTTACAAGCTAAAGAGTTTTTGACTGGTTTGAAAGCGATGCCAACATTTCCTTTCCCAAAAGGCGTTTTGTCCGAGAGAGAGGGAGGGAGGGAGAGCGCAGAGGCTTTTCTATCACACTCTCTCTCCCCCCCCCCCCCGCCGTCTCTTTCCTCTCGAGGTGTTGACTCCCGCGGTTGGAATGGCAGCTGAGGGTGCTCAGCACCTTGAGAAGACAGGTGATTGAAAAGGGATATTTTAAATAAATGGAGCTCCAGCTTGGCTCGGGGCCCTCGCGCTTCGAACTGCTGGTCCCGGCGCCAGGGAATGAAACGGCGCTTGGCTGAGAACCGCGTCTCGGAGGCTCTCCGGGGCTGGTTACTGCGTTTTCCCACGTGCATGGCGGCGTGGGGGGGAGGGAGGGGACACACAAACACACACACACCCCTTGGTTCCTAACAGAACCTCGCTTTCCGTCTTCGCCTAGGTTGGCATTTGTTATGTGTTTGGGCGCATGTGTTTCCTTGCCTGTTTTCTTGCGCCAACGTGTATATACCTTTAACTGTGCCAATTACTGACCCGGCCGCTGCTTCTCTTGCAGGGCTTGGCTATGTCCCCCTTCGGAAGCCTTTTCCCTTACCCGTACACCTACATGGCAGCCGCGGCCGCCGCCTCGACAGCAGCCACCAGCTCCGTCCACCGCCACCCGTTCCTCAGCGCGGTGCGCCCTCGCCTGCGCTACAGCCCTTACTCCATCCCGGTGCCCTTACCGGACAGCAGCAGCCTTCTCACAACAGCCCTGCCCTCCATGGTCAGCGGGGCGGAAGGCAAAGCGGGCGCCTTGGCATCCAGCCCGGCCTCGGGAGCCTTGGACTCCGGCTCCGAGCTGAACAGCCGCTCTTCCACCCTCTCCTCCGGCTCGGCCGTCTCGCTGTCGCCCAAGGTTGACAAGGAAGCCACCAGCGAGCTGCAGAACATCCAGCGTCTAGTGAGTGGCTTGGAATCTAAAGGCGACAGAGCCCGGAGTGGGTCGCCCTAGAGGTGGGGAGAGGAGGAAGGTCCCCTCG
Organism: Podarcis pityusensis; assembly: GCF_964106645.2. Classification (NCBI taxonomy): domain Eukaryota; kingdom Metazoa; phylum Chordata; class Lepidosauria; order Squamata; family Lacertidae; genus Podarcis; species Podarcis pityusensis. The sequence continues at coordinate 20,754,670 of NC_138041.1, forward strand.
CAGAAAAACCTCTCCATCCCCCCACAGTCTCTGGGCTAGGGACCCCTCTTTTCCCTTCCCTCCCCCATTTCTCTGGCCGCCTGCTAGAACTCGCCACTGCCGCTCCCACCTCTGGGTGGAACTGACCAGGCAAAGTTTTGTCCTGGAGGTTGCAGGGGGCGGGCGGGGAGCGACGAGCCGGGAGGCCGCTAACCGGACAGAGGGGGGAGAGAGGTCGCTCTTGGAAGCTGCTATTGTGAACCAGACTGTGGTGTCCACTGGAGGGGCGGTGGTGCGCATGTGGGGTCAGCGGATCCTAGGGAGAGGTGACCCCCCATGGCCTCCCTCCCTTGTTTGTTTCTACCCCTGTCGACACACAACAAACGAAGATGAAAGGAGAAGACACCGAGGAGTGATCCCCGGTGTGTGTCCCGCCCCCTTGCTCCCCTTCAAACGGAGAAATGACTTTTTGCATATCAGTTCAAGCCTGACCACGGCCCATGTCAATCTTTGTTAAAAGAGGGGCGTGTCCCTTTAATACTCGAGTGACGTCTGTCAGCCTCTGTAAGGCTCTGTTTGCATGTTCCATTCTAAGCCTCATTATTTTGGAGTTTTTTTTAATTAAAAAAAATTGCTTGCTTAAGTTCCAAGGGACTTTTTTTTTTAATCCTCCCCCTCCCCCACGTTTATTCTCCACTTCTTCCCTTAGGAACAATTTAAAATGTAGCTGGAAAGATGAGAATTTTTTTAAAGGGCCGTAATTTCCTTGAAGCGGTTCCCCACTCCCTCTCCCCCCCCTTTACTGTATATGCAATAACAAGGTTTATAAACATAATAAGGAAGAAAAAAGAAAGGAAGAAAGAAGTGGACACTATGGATAAAGTATTTATGTAATTGATGGATAACTTGTAAATAAGTGGCATATGAGTACTCGAAATTAAAAAAATAATTTATTGATATTGTACATATGTCTGTAAATAAGGCCTGACGCTGTCTTCTTTTATCGTTTTCTTTTTCTCTCCAGTTGCTTTCATTTAAAATAAAATAAAATAAAATCCCTTGAAGAGAATTTAAAACGTATTAAGATAGCAGGAATCCCTCAGCGAAATATAGTGTTTACAATTGTCATATTTTATTTGGATTCATTATGTCACCGGGGACATAATTTTGGTTGTTTTGCAAATGGCAAAAATAAAATAAATTTTAGGGCTGGATCCACCGGGAGAGGGAGGGAAAGGAAATATTGTACAGTATTGGGACTGCTGGGCTCTCTCTCCCTTCTAAAACTGGAAGCGCCGTCTGTAGAAATGGTTGAATAAGTACGTTAATTAGTCACTAAAGCACTTCTGAGGCGGGTTCGTAAAAAGAGATAGCGGGAGGGCTGGAATTGTTGCCCAATTTAAAAAGCAAATATCTCGATCGATTCCTCCCTCTCTTCCTCAGTACGAGATCTATTCCAACGAGTTTTTATTTTTCTCGTGCTAAATGCTGCCTTTGCTTGGAAGGAGTCCACATTGCCATGCTATGGCTACAAAGTCTGGTTCTAAGAACTAGGCAAACGAATATATATAGAAAAGTTCTTAAGGATTTCCTCCCCAGTAATTCCCCCCTCCCTTCTATAAGGAAACAAAAGCCTCTTAAAATCACTAGAATATCAATTTTTGTTGTTGTTGAAATCCTTAGGCCTCCGGTTATATGCCTGGGGAGTCTTTGGTTTGGTTTATAAATAACTCAGCGATTTCTTTCAGGGCATTTCTTGACACAGAATGGCAAAAGTCCGAGAATGGAAGCTCTGTAGGATTCCCACCCCCCCCCCTTTACTGAGGAAATTATATATATGAATAAATTCCCGAGCAGAGTGTCTTTCTCGCTTCCAAAAAAAAAAAAAAAAAAGTTTGAAGGACAGCTTTTAAAATTAATAATAATTTGAAAGGTGAATTACTTCTGAATTAAGATTATAAATACTCTTACTTGAGAGGCGCAAGTTTTCTTCAAAAGAACCTGACGTCCAGCCTAGTCCTATATTCCGATCGTAGGGCTGCAATCCTATTCTTACATACTTGCCCGGGAGAAAGTCCCATTGAGTTCAATGGGCCTTATTTCAGAGTAGACCCGTATGTGCGGCTGAACCTTGGAAACTGCAGAGGATGATATGAGTCTCTTCATCCCCGCGCTGGAAAATAAATATAGTTGGGACTGAAAAGTCAAGTGCCTCTTCTTGTTTAATTGTTTGGTCTAAAAGTCTTGTAGAATAAATAGAGAAGAGCTGGGGTGTGTGAGAGAAAGGGAGAAACACCGTTAAAATGGAAACAGTAAGTTTATCAAAATAAATAAATAAATGGGAGTCTAGGAGGGAAGGGCGGAGAATCAACAAAACTTCAAACTTTTCCCCGGGTATCCAAATCGCGCCTGTATTTATGATTTGGGGCAATGTTTATAGAACGCCAAGGAGCCGCCAATGGAAGCAGCGAAGTCGTGGTTCAGTCGCTGATTCAGTTCTAAGCGACCCTCGCGAAGCCTTTGAAGGTCAGCTTGTGAATGGACAGGCAGATAAGACCGCTCAAGACCGCCGCTCTGTGAGCTCGCCAGCCCCTCAGCAGCCCGCCTTGATAAATTGTTGTTTTTAAGACGAGCCCGGAGAGACTCTCCACGCCGTCGCCCGTGCGTTTCAACGTGAGCCAGCTGTAAATATTATAAAAGTTCACTTCCACTCTCTATCCTGTTTCGTCGCGTCCACTCCCCCATCCTTTCCCCAGCCCTCTCGGAATTGTGTCACTTGGAGATAAACACCAGCCCGGTTGGTGAAAGTTGAATATATACAGAAGGATCTCCATTAACGGCCCCCTCGCTCTCAGCCCCACCGCCCCCCAGTCTCCGAATGGGTGTGTTTCCTCCCCAAATCTTTTATAGCACTTGATTTTTTTTGGCTCTGGAGTTTTAAAGAGTGGATTGTGTGTGGCGAGGTATTGATCGTTGTCCCTAACTAATAATAATAATAATATAAAGTTCGAAGTTTATGTACCTAGCTTTTTGATCACATCCTCTGTCCCTTCGGGAGTTTCAGGGAGGGAGCATGTAAGCGACTGGATCTCGACGAGAGAGCCTCTGCTAGGCAAATATTTGTTTCTTTCTAACTCCTGGGGGATCTGTGCCCCTGTCCTTTGCTGTTGGGATTAATTCCCTGAAGAAGATGGCGAATGGAGATCGTCGAAAGCTGTAACCCAATGCACAATTACCTGGGAATCAGCCCCAACGGAACAGAGGGGGGATTAGCTATCAAGTAAACATACATAAGATGTCTAGAGGTGTATACTGTGAGCAACAACCGACAGAACAGCCTTGCGGCACTTTGAAGACCAGATTTCCTGTGGCAAAAGCTACTGGGGACAACAGACCGCTTTCTCAGATGCGTGAGGTGTATGGTTTGTAAGGTCGCCTCGTTTGCGCGCTTACTTCCAAGTAAACATTCATGGATAGGGGCACTTAGTTTACGAATCCAGTTTCATTCTCATCTGAAGGCTGCAGTCCTCAACTCGCTTCCGAGGGAATAACAATCCCATTGAGAATAGCCAGTTACTTTTTTTTTAAAATGTTTTTAATATCCAGAAACCTCAACAAACTAAACCTCCGCAGCTACAACCTTCTTTGGCGAGAAATTAACAAAGACCTCAATAAATGGAACAAAACGCAACTTCACCCTCTCACGCAAAATAGCCAGAGTTACTTTTGAATAAACCTGTTTTAGAAGCGCTGTACACACAAACACGTTTCTGATGCTGATTCTATGCCTTCTACACACACCCGCACACGCACACATAAACGCGCAGCAGAGCTTCAGTCTCAGACACGGGAAAAGGGCATTAGGGTGCGTATCTAAAGCACCCCCAAATTCTGTTCAAAGGGGACTAGCGTCAGATTGCTGGGCGTTCCTTAAATGATGGGCAAATGGCGATAGATCTAGTGGAATATAGGCAGCTTGCGAAATCTTGGATCCGTCTGCTCCGCGTGAAGAAGGGTCGGAGATCAAACCAGAATGGATTCCATGAGACCAGTCGCCTCCCTTGGCGAAGCCACGACCATCCCTCTCTCCACGTCCATCAGCTCTCTTGAAGTCTATTTCATTTATTTGAAGACTGCGAAACCGCCAGGAGCCGAGCTGGTATGTAGCTACCCCTCTCCTGGGTTCCTATGACTGCTGTTGACTAAGAGAGTCTTCAATTCCTTGATTTGGGAAGGGGACGAGAAAACTCCGAGAGGCACGCCGTGGTCATCCAAACTGTCTCTGGTCGTAAATCTCTCGCCTCGAAAAGCAAGTTCTTCCACTTCCTCCCGGGAAAAACACGGGGAAAGTTGCAAAACACCCTCACGCCACTGCGTTCTCGAAAGAACTCGGCCGCAAACTGAGGCGGTTCTTGCCGATAAATGGGTACAGCACGTGTCTGGGATTCTTGGCCCCCTACGAACTAAAACTCACTTCTGTGAGGGGCATGTGAAATAGGGGCTCGCCAAAAAACGATATCTTTCGCAGAAGCCCGCAGAAGGTGGCTGTCTCCATACCACCTTGCTATCAACAGAATTTCTGTTTTCCAAGTTGATGCTGAACCTATGGACCCGTTCCAGCTTTCAGGGGGGATTTGCGATCCTACCATATGCAGTAACACAATAAAGCTGTTATTCTTTGCATACTTACCTGGAAGTGCACTTCCCACGAAACACGGGGGTTACTTCTGAGCAGACATGTACACGATGGGGCTGTAAATCAATTTCTTTCTTTCTTTTTTCAAAGGCAAAAGCGTAAGCAAAGAACGTGAAAACAACCGAGTTCTTTAAAACCGAAGGTGCTGCGATTCTCCCTGAAATTAGGCAATCGCATTGCGACCTGATGGCATGTGCCACCTCTGAATATTTACTCGGAAGTAAAGCCCACGGATTCTGAGGTCAGACTGAGGGTTGCTGCATCTTTAAAACTGCCTGATTATTTGCGTGTGTGTAAGTGTAATCTCAGAAACACAACTTTTTTTTTAGAGGAGAAAAAGGAAACGAGTCTTGCGGCACCTTAGACACCAGATATTTACAGAAATTGGAAAAAAGAGGCCACAAGACAAGACCTTCCAACAAAATCCTACTCAGAAGTCAGAGTTTAAGGAGCCTTCCTCTGCAGTAAGTGTGCACAGGCTTTGCTATATTTTTGTAGCAACACATTAACATGGCAGGTAGGTCTGGAAGGTATATCAGCGAGGTACAACATCAAAAGGCTGGCTTTCAGACCAAGCTCTCCTGAAGGGCCAGAACCAGCGTCAGCGTTCAAGTGAAACCTAATGTCTGCTTTCCCCCCAAAAAACAAAACAACCGATTATCGTTATAATTACTGTCAAATCTCTTCCTGTAAGGCAGGGAGAAGTGGGGGAAGCTTCCACTACAGGGTACAGTAGTTCTTCCCTGAGAACTGAAGCAGAGCAGTCTGGTGTAGGGGCTAGTCATTTGGACTACGACTGAGGATCAGTGTGATCGAATCTCCCCTCAGCCATGAAGCTCACTGAGGACCATAGTTCTAGTTACAGGTAGGTAGCCGTGTTGGTCTGTCGTTGTCGAAATAAAATAAAATAAAAATATCCTTCCAGGAGTATTCCAGAGACCAACTAAGTTAGTTATTGGTATGAGCTTTCGTGTGCATGCACCATGGGCTAGCCAGGGGGGCAGCTGCCCCCCAATCAAGTACATAAATAAAAACACTTAACTAACTGTCCAATTGTGTCTGTTCTGCTCCCTCCCCAAAACATAAAGCCTGCTACTCCCTAAAATAAATCCTGGCTAGGCCCATGATGGGGATCTTTGACCAATGATTGTCTTTTCAGCCTATTCTACCTCACAGAGATGTTGAGGGGGTAGAGTTAATTAACGCCACATGGAAAAAAAGTGGGGAATGAATAAGTGACTATATAAATACAGGTACAGCCCAGGCACGTTTTCGCTGCCTCAGTAAGATTTAGCCTCCTGCCTAGTACATTGCTGAGCTGAAACTGAAATCGTAAGGCTGTGCTATCTCTCAGACAGGAGGGGATGGAATTGCACAGTGAATTCCTAGCGATGCCTCGGGCTTTGCGGAAGGGCTAAAACCTCAGACGAAACTGAGCCCCAAAGCTGGCCATGGATTTATAACACACATACACACACTTACACGTGCAAATAATATGGAGGGATTTGAGGTCTGTGATTTGGGGGAGCGAAAGGTTTCACAGCCTGCCCCGGAAGAGAGAAAATTAGATGCGGAAATTGCTATCAGCGTTTGTGGCCTGCATATTTTATTTGTGAAGGACTTCCTCCTTCCACCGAAACACACAAATACTGTATACTTCTTGCAAACTCTGCGAAAGCAGCCTCGGGGCTCTCTGGGAGATGGTTGGTCGAGTTTAATGCTTTTGGAAAGAAAGCAAAAAGATGAGCAACGTTAAGGCCAGAACTCTGTCCGTATACAATATATAGAGCAGCGTTAATGAGTAACTCTTGTGGCGCTTGTTGTGGGAGATAAACAGCGAGCAATCGCTGTGGATTATCCTGTCTATTGCTCACCTGGCGCCTCGGCTGATATCTCCAGAGATTTTATGGCTCTGCAAGCCGAGGCAAGGCAGCAACAGAGGCGCCGGGCCCGGACGTTCCGTAGGGACGGAGCGCCACCTATCGGCGGAAGCGGGGAACGAACAAGGACAAAGATAGTCTCTCCTCCCCCTTTCACAAGAACATAGGAAACCGCCTTATACCGAGTCAGACCATTGGTCCATCTGCTCAGCATTGTCAACACTGATTTGCAGCTTCTCTCCAGGTTTTCAGACAGGGGATTTCTCCCAGCTCTACCTGGAGACGCCGGGGATTGAACCTGTGGCCGCCTGCGTGCAAGGCAAATACTCTTCCACTGAGCTACCGCCTTTCCCCTTTCACTTTTGTTCCATCGCAGTCTTAATTTCAAAGAGGAGGCTCGTGGCGCCTTTAAGGCACCCTGAGCTGATTCTGGCACAAAGATTTTGTGGACCCAGCTGGTGAGAAACATCTAAGGAAGTGGGTTCTCTGGATCATGTTTTATATTTATTTTTAAATACCATAATAAATGTTTTCATCTTTAGAACGTATCAAGACTTCCTCACCTCCTCCTTCCCCCCCCCCTTGAGACAGAATTGACAGCTCAGTCCTGCTAGCCGAGCTGACTCATAAGACAGCCACACCTTGCTTAACGTGGTTTATAGTGGGCAAGGAATTTGTCACTGATTTCTGTGCGGACTTGTAAAAATTTAAACGAATAGAACATTTTAAAACAAATGAACAACCCCCCTCCACGCACACCTAATTTGAAGAAGGAAGAAAAGAGAGCTCAGGAACTGAAATAATTTACGGGTTGCGTCTAAATCCTACTCAGAGTAGACCCACTGAAGATAATAGACTTAAGTTAGCCAGGCCCAACAATTACGATGGAGTAGGGCTACAAAAGCTGAGGCTCCAATACTTCGGCCACCTCATGAGAAGAGAAGACTCCCTGAAAAAGACCCTGATGTTGGGAAAGATGGAGGGTACAAGGAGAAGGGGACGACAGAGGATGAGATGGTTGGACAGTGTTTTCGAAGCTACCAGCATGAGTTTGATCAAACTGCGGGAGGCAGTGGAAGACAGGAGTGCCTGGCGTGCTCTGGTCCATGGGGTCACGAAGAGTCGGACACGACTAAACGACTAAACAACAACAACATACCCCACATTTGTAAGCTCAAGGTGGCTTACAATATTCCACCCCCTCCTTACGTATTTTAATCCCCACAAGAACAACAACCTCGTGAGCAGGTTAGGTAGAAAAGTGTGCGGCTGGATCAAGAAGCTTTGTAGTAGAGTCGGGATTCGAACTCTGCACCCCCAGGCCCTAATCCGACACTGTAACAACCAGTACAACCGCACTGGCTCAGTTGCCTGACCCAGTAAAAGGCAGCTCCATGTGTCAGCAATGTACGTTGCCCAGTCAATTTAAGACAAGGATCTGGGCGTGTTTAAATCCGACTTTGTGGCATGTGGCCGGCGGTGCTGTAACCTTCGGCAGATGACGGCCAAAGATGATCTCATCACCCCACTCAATGTACCATGCATCTCCACCGGAAGTGTATTGTAAAAACCGAAAGTGAAGCCCTCCTTACTATCTGGAAGGCACACACACCCGATCAAACTCACCCAGGATAGGAGCATAGCTGCCAACGTTTCCCCTTTTTTAAGGGAAATCCCCTTATTCCTAATAGGATTCCTCGCAAGAAAAGGGAAAAGTTGACAGCTATGGCTAGGAGTACCACGTTTATCTCAGAATCCGCATCGTCCCCGCATGTGCTTCTGGGCGGTCCGGTCCAACTGTGGAGGCAGAACACAGCGAGGGTGTGTTTGTTAGTAGCCATCGACAGCCGTCTACTGGATAGCTGTGCCAACTTGAATAAAATATTAGGGTGGGGAGATAAGCCCCGCCCTGCAGAACCGATCACTTGGCACGGGTCACACACATCATTGGAACGGCAACGGCCATCAACGGGGGGGGGTGGGGCAGCCCGCTCAAATATTTCATTGGGGAGGGCGAAGACCCTTCGGCCCCAAGGAGTTGGTTCCTATGCCTCTGTGAACTTGTCTAATCCTCTTTTAAAGTTTTACGAATTGGTGGCCTCTTGTGGGAGTGAGTTCCATAGTTTAACTGCGATGTGGGACTTCCTTTTACCCGTCCTAAACCTTCCAACATTCTTCTTCTTCGGGTGCCATCCCAGTTCTAGTGTTAGGGTGGGGGGACGTATCTCTATCCGCTTTCTCCATTCCAGGCAATATTCCATATCCGTAAACTTCTATGTATGGAAGTGAGAGCTGGACCATCAAGAAGGCTGATCGCCGAATAATTGATGCTTTTGAATTATGGTGCCGGAGGAGACTCTTGAGAGTCCCATGGACTGCAAGAAGATCAAACGTATCCATTCTTAAGGAAATCAGCCCTGAGTGCTCACTGGAAGGACAGAGCGTGAAGCTGAGGCTCCAATACTTTGGCCACCTCATGAGAAGGGAAGACTCCCTGGAAAAGACCCTGATGTTGGGAAAGATGGAGGGCACAAGGAGAAGGGGGCGACAGAGGACAAGATGGTTGGACAGTGTTCTCGAAGCTACAAACATGAGCCTGACCAAACTGCGGGAGGCGGTGGAAGACAGGAGTGCCTGGCGTGCTCTGGTCCATGGGGTCACGAAGAGTCGGACACGACTAAACAACAAAAACTTCTATCATACGCGCTCTTACACGCTTTGGTCGCGATCTCTCGGTATCGATAGGACGTAAGGCGCTCTGTTGATGCTTAGAGGCAGTCTATGGGATGGAGGTGCCTTGCCACAGAAGAAGTGCAATGGACTGGGGTAAATGCCAGGGCAGACGAAGGCTTTTGAATGCCAGATTGATGGAAATGGCACGAGGGGAAGAGTGCTGCAGCGGCGCTCAGGTCCTGCTCGCGGGTTTCCCAGAGAGGAGCATATGCTTGTAACGTAAGGAATGGAAGTCTAGCTTCGTGTTGCAGAGGTTTGCTCTGGTATAGCAGGCAGAAGGTAAACGAGAGTTTGCACAACTATTTCCGAACCTGAGTTGATTCATTCAGACGGGAATGAGTGAAGTATTGCAATAAATTTATTGGGCAGTAGTCAGCTAAGCTTTACTCACCGTAGACCTACTTAGACAATGTGCGCTGATTTCCATGGGTCTGCTCTGAACTCAGGTTGAATACCATCCACTGTCATATACCACCCACTCCTCGTATACTATTGCTATTGCTATGATATGATGATGATTTATTATTTATACTTGGATTGCCGGAGCGGAAAAATGAAATAAAAACGGTTTTCCATCATAACGTAAATAAAATAAAAGCGTGGTTTAAAAGCAGGTCCGACAACCAGTCTGCCCGATTCCACTCGGAAATTAGGATACTAGAATAAACTTAGGGTCCTAAACGCGCCACTCAGAAGACTGTGTTGTGTTTTGCATTATTGAATGGCAGGTATCAGTAGGATCGCAGGTGGTTAGGAATTTTGGACCTCACTGAGGGATAAAGGCAGAAATCGCTATTTCCACCTTACGCAGCCTAATTCCCCCTCTCTCAAGTCAGTCTCAATAAATTCAGTTGTCCCCCCCCCCCGCCCCATTCCCATAGCTGTCAACGTTTCCCCTTTTTTAAGGGAAATTCCCTTATTCCGAATAGGATTCCTCGCAAGAAAAGGGAAACGTTGACAGCTATTCCCATTCCCCGCTATAGCAGATTGCAGGCTAAGGTGGCAGTCCTATAACCACTTACGCGGGAGTAGGCCCTACCGAATTCAGTGAGGCTTACTGTGGAGTAGACGTCTCAGAGGCTTGCACTGTGCACGTGTGTGCCTTAGCAACACGCTAAGCCAGAAGGAAGTGTTAGTAAACCGCCCCGGGACTTGCTTGTTTCCTAGCAAACTTGCCTCGGATCAGACCGCAATCTTAAAACACGTTTGCTTGGGGCGGTTCTTTGGTAAGGTTCTGCAAGGGCGCCGTAGCTCCGCGACAGAGCATCCGCTTTGTGCGCAGAAGATCGCAGGTTCGATCCCCGGGCGACAAATCCAGGAAGGGCTGGGGAAATCTCCTCTCTGAAAACCCTGGACAGCCACCGACCGTGGCAAAAATACTGAGCTGGGTGGAGCAATGGGCTGGCCCGGTCTAAGGCAACCCCGGCGGCTTCGGAATAAACGCGCATAGCGTCCGGCTGCAATCCTTTGCGTTAAAATCCTATTGAACGCAGTCCATAATCATTCATCTGATCCTCCTGCGCACCCTGTTAATTTCAGTAGGGATCAGGCTCCCCAAAGCCCCCTCCACCCGAATTGTCCTGGTTTTGGGGGTTACCTCTTGGATTTTAAACACATCTAATCCATGAGTTTAGCATCGGAGAGAGATTTGAGGTTCCCCCACCCTCTTTTAACAGTGGTTGGATGGCCATCTTCAGGGAATTATGATGTTGTGATTCCTGCATTGCATGGGGGTGTGTGGACTAGATGACCCTGGGGATCCCTTCCAACTCCACAGTTCTGTAAGTCTATTTTGTGTGTGTGTGTAATGATTTTCCAGGGCGTTCAAAGGGAACCACTGGGGCGGTAAAGTAGAGTGCCAAGCGCATCTCTTTGACTAGATCCCTTATTCTGGTAGAGGACCATATAGCTCAGTGGTAGAGCATCTACTTTCCACGCAGAAAGTCTTAGGTTCAATCCCCGGTACCTCCATTTCTCTGCCCCCAACAACTTCCCAAACAAGGAAGAGCAACTCTCCGCTCCTGTCGGGTTTCCAGCAACTGCTATTCAGAAGTATTGCTGCCTCCGGCTATGAGTCGCACCGATCCCTTCTATTTCTTAATCACATCCCCGCCAAATTGAAATAGTGGGAGTCGAGAAAATGCTTTCCAACCTCTCTCTACAAGCTGGGTCCATTTTATTCCCTTTCGCAAAATAATCCCCCCCCCCCCAAGTGCAGGAATAAAGACAGCTAAGTTTAAAAATAAAAGTAAAACAATGGCAGGTTTGTTTGTGTGTTTTGCACAAGGGCTAATTTTCTTCCAGCTCCGAGAGTTTTGCTCTGCGCCTCTGAAGTCAAAGCGGATGGTTGAAAACGGCTCCGACGTCCAGCTCTTAAGACCTGGTAGAAGCAACCTCTCAGCCAAGGCGCCGCTAAAATTCAGACGGAGCGAAGGTGCGCCGAAAGAGGCCGGACGGGGACCCCCCTCACCGCCCCAAATACTCTGCGAAAGATCCAAGGGGTATTTCCCAAAGAGTCACCTCGTTAAGACTCTTCCAGAAGGGATGGGCGGATTTCACGGCAGGAGGGATCTAGTACTTTATTTGTGTATTTATTTGTACCCCGCGATCCATTCATCAGAGCCAGTTGCCAGACAGACAGAATTAAATAATCCTGAATTTGTTTTGAACACACAGTTCTCCCAAACCACGGCAGCATCACAACCCATTGCCTCATTCTAGTTTTCTTAATTTCCGAGACACTAACACACATGGTGCCGTTTTGTTGTTGCAATCGTTATAGGAAGTCAGAAAACCATGGCGATCTACTTCAAATCACCCAGAGATCGATCTATCTATCTATCTATCTATCTATCATCTATCATCTTTCTTCTTCTTCTTCTTCTTCTTCTTCTTCTTCTTCTCCTCCTCCTCCTCCTCCTCCTCCTCCTCCTCCTCCTTCTCCTTCCACTTCCACTTTTTTTGGTAAAAAAATCCAAGGCAACAGAAGGCACAGTGGCTGTTTTTGTTAAACTACAACTAACCTAAGTGCACCTTTTAGAAAACAGAACATTGGCACCCCCCCCCTCAAAGTGGAGCAACCAGTTGCTAAACATTTCAATTCTCAGAACAACAGCCTGGCAGACCCACCCAAAAAACCGCTACAGAGAGGCCAACACATCCAGCAGCATTAGCAAAAGAGGGGGAACTTCTGGACACAGGGGCACTGCACGGCCTCAACCTGGATGACAGTCCTAGTGTGGCTGAGTCTCAGCAAATGCAGCCCTTCTGAGCATTCCATCCTCAAAGCTCAAGAACTGCCGCCATAGAAACAGCATCCTTTCATGTTCATCAGAGCAGCTGGTGAAGGCAAAGGCCAATATAAATTACATTGCAATATAATATATATATATTTTTAAAAATTACTCTGTTTTGTCCATCGCAGGAGCATTTATATTATTTTAGTGACTAATGGAATCCTAAAATGGAATAATTCTTTTTGGGTTTTGTGTGTGTGTGTTATAAAAAAGTGAGGTCAGAAAGCAACATCATTACAAACAGTGGCAATTCAATTATTTGCCCTGGTCCCCAGGGGAACGCCCTCCCACCTGCCTGGCATCTAGGCACATCTTTCCACCTAGGATTTTGCATGTGGAGGTGGAGACCCAGATGTTCCTGCTTTGCTATTCACAATTATTTTAATTGCTGGCTTAGTGACGGGAAACATAGAAAGCGGCCTTGTACTGATTCAGATCATTGGCTCTTCTAGAACAATCTTGTCTGGGAGCAACTCTCCAGGAGGTCTTTCCCAGCTGCTAGAGATTGAACCTGGGTACTTCTGCATACACTTTGAATTATGGTGCTGGAGGAGACTCTTCAGAGTCCCATGGACTGCAAGAAGATCAAACCTCTCCATTCTGAAGGAAATCAGCCCTGAGTGCTCACTGGAAGGACAGATCCTGAAGCTGAGGCTCCAATACTTTGGCCACCTCATGAGAAGAGAAGACTCCCCGGAAAAGACCCTGATGTTGGGAAAGATGGAGGGTACAAGGAGAAGGGGACGACAGAGGACGAGATGGTTGGACAGTGTTCTCGAAGCTACCAGCATGAGTTTGACCAAACTGTGGGAGGCAGTGGAAGACAGGAGTGCCTGACGTGCTCTGGTCCATGGGGTCACGAAGAGTCAGACACGACTACATGACTAAACGACTAAACAACAAAAACTTCTGCATGCACTGAAGTTCTATTGCAGAAGTTTTGTGGGTAAGCAAGCATAAGATACGGGGACCAGAGTACTTCCTTACTATGTAGGTGGGGTGTGTGTGTGACTGCAGGCCTGCAGGACAAATGCAGCCCCCCAGGCCTCTCCATCCAGCTTTTGGGATGTTCCTGAGTCCACACCCCCTTCCTAGGGCACAGCCCTCACCACTCCTGGTTCACTCTATCCTTGAGTGTGTGTTTTTTCTTCATTCCTTGAACTCTAATAACTCTTGCTTGCCCTGAGAGAGGGCAGAGAGGAGCATGGGCAGAATCAAGCTTGCTAAAATCTGCATTGGTCACTCTGCTAGTTTTTCTGCCTCGGACACTGCCCAGAAGCATCTGGCTCCTAGAAAGCTGTCATGTGGCCCTTCCACCACTCCTGCCTTACTATGTGAGAGATATGTGAGAGATATGTAGATATATATTTCGAAAACCTGAAGCTGCAGGGAACTAGGCAGAGGGCCTTCTAGGCAGTGGCACCCACCCTGTGGAACGCCCTCCTACCAGATGTCAAGGAGATAAAAGAACTACACAACTTTTTAGAAGACATCTGAAGGCAGCCCTGTATAGGGAAGTTTTTAATGTTTAACGTTTTATTCTGTTTTTATATTTTGCTGGAAGGTGCCCAGGGTGGCTGTGGAAACCCAGTCAAATGGGCAGGGTATTATTCTTATTCTTATTAATCACATACAGTTGTTACCTACCTACCTACCTACCTACCTACCTACCTACCTTCTTCTTGACTTCCCACCCCTCCTTTCCTGATGTTTATTTTTATGACTCCTTTTTATTAGCAGTTTTAAAACACATTTCTATTATTATCTTAAGCCCCAACATCATTAAATCTTTCAATAATCTGCTGCTTACTATGTTGACCTGTAAACTTTAATTTCCCAATAGAGGAGATAATTATCCAGAGGTCTGCCGCCCCCCCCCCCCAAGGATGCTACATCATTTACACAAGCAAGTCCACAGAGTCCAGTGGGAGTTACTCTCAGATAAGTGTGTGCAGGATTAGGGCCTTCATCAGCACCCTTTTTCTCTCGTCTCTCCTTCTGGGCTTGTGTTTACCCCTCTTAATATATTTCATTCTAGTGCATGATTTCCATCTCAAAAGTTTTCCTGCCAATGTTTTCAAGAGCCTCCAAGCTTTTGCCTCCAATTCTTCCTGTTGAAGGGCCCTCCAACCAGTCCTGAGCTCTCTCTTCCACAGGGCTATTATCTCCTCTTTCTTTCCCAACAGACTTAATTGTTTTCCTTTGGGATTAAGCTTTGGCTCCAAGCCCTTGGTCTTTATCCTGCTTTCCGGGTGAATGAAATCAACCAGTTTACAGTACCAAAGGGTAACTTATCATTCCTTCCTTCTCTCTCTCTCTCTCTCTCTCTCTCTCTCTCTCTCTCTCTCTCTCTCTGTGTGTGTGTGTGTACAACCACTTGGCAAGGTGGTTGTCTGTATGGACCTGCCAAGAAAGCAGGAGATGTTCAATTTTCAACCTTTGTAAGCTGGTGAGCTTATAAAGCATAAATAATAATAATAATAATAGTAATTTTATTTATACCAGCCCATCTGACTGGGTTTCCCCAGCCACTCTGGGCAACTCCCAAGAGAATATTAAAAACACGCTAAAACATCAAACATTAAAAACTTCCCTAAACAGGGCTGCCTTCAGATGTCTTCTAAAAGTCAGATAGTTGTTTATTTCCTTGACATCTGATGGGAGGGTGTTCCACAGAATGGGCACCACTACCGAAAAGGCCTTCTGCCTGGTTCCCTGTAACCTCACTTCTCACAGGGAGGGAACCACCAGAAGGTCCTCGGAGATGGACCTCAGTGTCTGGGCTGAACGATGGGGGTGGAGATGCTCCTTCAGGTATCCTGGGCTGAGGTACAATGCCTCACTTGTACACCTTGGTAAGTTGTCCTTTGTCATATGATCCTATATAGTTTGGTTGTTTTACTCTGCCCTCTCCATCCCTTTTTCCTTTTGTGATGTGCCTTTTTAGATTGCATGTCTGAGGGCAGCACATTTTGAGCTGAGTTGGTTCGACGAAGTGAACCTTTTTCCATCTGGACCAAGAATGCAAGTGTCCCTGAGACACACTTGGGGGACTCTGTCCCAGAATTCTCCTCCTGCCCCATAAATCTGATTGTGCGTCTCAGAGTCGCCCCCTAGCCCTCAGAAAGCAAGGTTCACGGATATCTCTGTGCTATTTGAAGAGGAAATAAATCAGCGTTATCTGCACGAAGATGAAGAACTAGAAGGCAACTAAGCAAGAGGCGCCAGTTCACGGCTAAGATTCAGTGCCATATGTAAACTGTTCTTATATTGCCATCTGGTGGTTATGGAGTGTAAACGCCGCAGATGGAAATTAAATAGGCACAAGGGCACCTGTGGATTCCCTTTCCACATCACACATGTAAACGTTGGTGGTAGGAGACTTAGATTCGGCTCAGAACCTGTTTTCAGTGTCCAAAAACTTGTGAATGGAACAGCAATCTCCTAAGCACATGCAGGCTTTGATCTCTCAAGTTTTGGAAGTGTGCTCCATAGTTATAAAACAAGGGAATGTGATTTCCCCTACAAAATATATTACATACTATGTGTGCTTTGGGAAAGTTGATGTCCCTGTATCAGACTGCAAAGGGCAATGTGTGGACTCTGAGCAAAATGGTAGTAATGAGCAGGGGATCTGTTGTTTGGCCTAAATGGAAGGTCTTTAGAGTGTAAATCATCTTTTTCTCATGATTATTTCTCATTAGAGAATGCAAAAAAGACAAGGCACATTCGCAATTGAAAGAAAGATGAGAGACAAAGAGAGGGAGACAGGAAGAGAGCAAAGAGAAACCAGACCGTATGATGTCTAGTGCTGTCTTGCATTGATTCGATAGCTGATTAATTGATGATAAATCAACTGCGTGTGCATTAAGGATGCAAGAAGGCAGTAATTTCCCTTCCAACCTGTATTCATCACAATCAGCTCTGTTTCTGTTCTGCTGCAGTTTGGTTTCCATAAATACTAGGTCATTTTTCATGCACTCTGCTGTTTAGTGTGACTTACACCCATTTCAAAGTAAAGAAAATGTCAAAGCAATGTAAGAATGCAGTTAATTACATATTGTTTGCAGATTTGAAAACAACAAGAGGAACAACCGTGTGAACGAATAACAATTGAATTCACCAGGCTGATTTCTGTTCCTGACCACAGACGAACACACAAACTGCAGCCATTTCCACTTCCTTTACTGTTTGCATTGAAATTCTCTGACATTCCTGTTCTGCACACACTGGCATTTTAGGAAACAATAATCCTAAAGAGAGGGGTTGGAGTTTTTCTTTTTCTTTTGGCTTAAGGGCTGCATTCCCTCTTGGCCAGTCCTCCAGAGCCCATCTTCTCACAGAGCTGCACCACAGCATCCTCTGCGACCTTGAAAAGGCTTCTGTGCATACATCTTAGAATTGTCTCCAGTGCTACTCCAATTCAGCACAGAGGAAGGGTGGGAGATCAATTCAAGCAACAAAATATCTTTGTATGCAATTTGTATTAACAAAGTTGTTTTAACTGCGAGTCTTTTAGTTCTTATGCTCTTACAGTTGTTTTAACTGCGTGCCCCTGTTTGTTTTTAGTTCTTATCTGTTTTAATTATCTGTTTTTTATCCATCCATTATCTGTGTTTAATCTTGTATTTTATCCAGATGTTTTATCCTATGCCTGTTTCCTTGTCCTCATTTGCTCTAACAATTATCGGTTAAAAAAAATCCTAACTGCTATTTTATCTATATGTTTTTTAATCCTGGTCTGAGACCGTAATAAAGTTCATTCAAGACATATTTGCAATGCAATCCCCCCTAATATAATGCAGTATCACAGGTTATATTCATGACCACCTGTGTTTTTATGCACACTTTATCCTAGTATGCGTATGGCTGGAGAACGCCTTTGCAAAAATCATAAAAGTACAAATTTCCAAGGATGGCTGGGTTTCAGCTTGTGTACAGTGGTACCTCGGGTTAAATACACTTCAGGTTATAGACGCTTCAGGTTACAGACTCTGCTAACCCAGAAATAGTACCTTGGGTTAAGAATTTTGCTTCAGGATGAGAACACAAATCGTGCTCCGGCAGCATGGTGGCAGCGGGAGGCCCCATTAGCTAAAGTGGTGCTTCGGGTTAAGAATAGTTTCAGGTTAAGAACGGACCTCCGGAACGAATTAAGTACTTAACCCGAGGTACCACTATACTGTTTCAGAAAGTGCAAATTAAGCTTGGGCCACCTTTAAACGTAAACCAGACTGCCTTTCTGCTCTATCCCTAGCCAGAAATACGCTTGGTCAAGCTAGAAAAGGAAACAGTTGTCCTACTTTCCCCAACTGCCGCTGATTATTCCCCATCAAGTCCCATTGTCCTGTGTGCACGGGGACATGCTCTCTCATTAAGAACTGGGAATTGTTTGGTGAACGAAGGCGCAAGAGGAAAGTCCATTGCTTTTCAGAGTGTGAGGCCTCCTTCCCAGCCTTCGGAAAGATCACTCTGTAGCTTTCCCCTCTTTTCTCTCCCTTTTGTGTGTGTGGAGGTAATTCCAAAGGGCTTTAGAAGCTCCTACGAGATAGATGAAAGAGTTAAAACCCTCAGCGCTGCCTGTTAATTCTTTTTGGGGGGCAGGAGGGGGGAAAAGAGAGAACTCTACATAGCGGTGGGAGGGGAAGGTGACTCCGCCAAGCAGAGAAACCTTTTGAGTGGCTCATTTGGAGAGCGCTCCGGGAGGATTCGCAAAGCCGAGATGGCCAACAATTTGTCCGGAAGTCAAGAGATTAGCCTGAGCTGTATCAGACTCGCCACTGGCTATTCGCTGGCTGTTGGGTTCTGATCGGAATTGACAGTGGCTCTGAAGTTAGGGGGATAAGAACGGGAGCCAATTCCTCACATTTCTGAATGTGAAATCTGGAGTCCAGACTGCTCGAAGTTTTGCTTTGCTTTCTTTCTCCAGCTCGAAATGGGGAAACACTCTAAGAAGTGTCAGAAAACATGAAGGCATATCAGCAATTTCTGCTTGGGTGACTCCCATCAACTCGGATGATGGACAGCCAGCATAGATCTTTGTGGAGGATTGGACAGAACAGAATTAATCTATCCCCCCCCCCTTTTAAGGGGACGTGCTAATAAATATAATTATTTATTATTTATTTTATTCTATTTATTCTATCTATTCTATTCCATATACTGCCCTTTATCCAAAGATTCCGTGGTGGTGTACAGCATTAGAAGCACACGACAGAACATCCATGATAAAAACATTATAAAAAGCATATTGACAGACAGTCTAATAATAAAATACAGTCGTACCTCGGAAGTTGAACGGAATCCGTTCCGGAAGTCTGTCTGACTTTCAAAATGTTTGGAAACCAAGGTGTGGCTTCCGATTGGCTGCAGGAAGCTCATGCAGCCAATAGGAAGCCTTGGAAGCCTTGCCGGATGTTCGGGTTCCAAAGAACGTTCGCAAACCGGGACACTCACATCCGGATCTGTGGTGTTTGGGTGCCAAAACATACGAGTGCCAGCAGGACTCATGACAGCATGGTTAAGAGAGGCACCATCAGGAACTCGAGACTGAGAAATGAATAGGCTTGGAGGAGTGCATGGTTAAACCAGTGCTGGATTTACGTATAAGCTAAACAAGCTATAGCGTAGGGCCCTACTCTCTTGGGGCCCCCCCCCAAAAATGTAAAGAAAAAAACCTGAATGTACATTTCCAAAATATAAGACAAAAAACAAATAAAATAAAACCTACATACAGCAACAGCGTCTTGTGTTGTGGAGGTTCCTATTTGTTATGTGCAAATGGCTTTAGTTACTTATTAGGTCCATAAATTACCATACAGCATATATTCAACACAAAAAAGCGGCCACAATTTGTTGTTGACAAAGGACAGCTGGACATATTACCTTCAGTAGCTTAGGGTCTCATCAAACCTAAATCCGGCCCTGGGTTAAACTATGGAACTTGCTTTCACAGGAGGCAGTGACAGCCACCAACCTAGATGGCTTTAAAAGAAGGATACTGGCATCTACTCACGATGGTGGCTCTGCTCTGCCTCCACAGTTGGAGGCAACAATGCTTTGGAATACCCGTTGCTGGAAACCACAGGAGAAGAGAGGGCTCTTGTGTTTGGCTCCTCCTTGAAGGTTTCCCATTGGGGCATCTGGTTGGCCATTGTGAGAACAGGATGCTGGACTAGGTGGGCCATTGGCCTGATCCAGCAGGACTCTTCTTATGTTCTTCAGAATATGTGGCCGCTCATAATGGGAGAGAGCCCCACCAATGCCTCATCCCTATAGGACAGGCATCCCCAAACTCGGCCCTCCAGATGTTTTGGGACTACAACTCCCATTATCCCTAGCTAACAGGACCAGTGGTCAGGGATGATGGGAGTTGTAGTCCCAAAACATATGGAGGGCTGAGTTTGGGGGTGCCTGCTATAGGAGGAGGGATGGGTTAGCCATCCTTAGAATTCCCCACTTCCCCTAATTTTGCAGTGCTGTTCTCCAGCCAAGCAGCGTCTACAAAAATGCATCTACTAGGGTAACATGCACATATAAACACACAGATTAGTGAAAATATCACATAAAGATGCACAGTGTCCTTTGTCAACAACAAACTGCTTTGCAAAAAAAGAGAGAAGTGTATATTAGGGAATTGGAGGAGAAATCTGCAGCAAAGTGCTGATGTATTTTCACAGGGTTGTATATTTATTTTTCCCCTATTGCGATTTGGTGTGTACAGTCATACCTCAGGTTAAATACACTTCAAGTTGAGCGCATTCGAATTGCACTCCGTGGAAACCCGGAAGTAATGGAGCGCGTTACTTCTGAGTTTTGCCACTTGCGCATGCGCAGACACTCAAAATGATGTCACATGCATGCACAGAAGCGGCGAAAAGTGATGCGTGCATGTGCAGATATGCCATCGCTAGATGCGTTTACCTCTAGATGCGAACGGGGCTCCGGAACAGATCCCATTCATATCTAGAGGTACCACTGTATATGTGGGGAACTGAATGCCAGATTGGGAAAATGAGAAACTGAGAGAAGCTGAAATGGACAGATGAGCCCATCCCTGCCAGCAGTGAGCAGTAAGGCGGGGAGAAAAATATTTGCGACTGCCATGCTATGGGCTGCTGTGACATCAGTAGCTGGTCAGCCAATCCTCTGCCTCTGCCTTCTCCCCTATTTGCGTGCATGAGAATCTGTAGATTTCCAACATTCCCACCATTTGTTGGCTACCTTAAAGGTTCTTTCCTTCCTTCCTTGAGATTCACCTTTGGCTCTGCTGTCTGCATCTGGGCTCCCGCTCCCAAATTATATCCAGTATAGTATGACACACTGATTTCGAGGAAGAAGGTGGAGGGGTGGGGGAAGAGGACGGGGCAGAGAAATTAGGCAAGCTTCCTTTGAACAGACCTCAGCTAATTAGATGAGGGGAGCAGGAGTACCAAGTGCCCATCAACAAAAGAGGAAAGAACCCCCCTCACCCCGGAAAACGAAGAGCAACTGCGCCTGTGTTTTCATTCTCCCTTCCTCATGTAAGACAAGCTATTTGCAAGGCGGAAATTGCTTAAGAATGCCAGGCCCATTATTCCAGCGTGAGTCTCGCAGGAGGGCCACTTTCTATGAAGGCAAGGTCACCCTAGACAGCCACTTGAGGCAGACTCCAGCTTCTTCAGAAAATTAATTAGGGAAAGGAGCGGAGAGCATTGAGTGCCCGGCATGGGGCGGGGTGGTCGGGGGCGAGGGGTCAGGGTCACCACTAAAACACTGAGGCCTGTTTTGATCCTCGAGGAGAACAGAAGAAAGCCAAACTATGTCTCCCCATCTGAATTTTGCAAAATGCATGCTGTTGACTTTTCTCATTCAGTTTGTAAAAAAAACACACCTTCACTCTTCTAAGGTTGAGCTTCCTTTTCCCTTTTTTTAACGGACACCCAAGCTGGAGGGAAATTGAGGTAGTGTCTCCTTCCATGTCTAGAAGTTACACCGTTGTTTATTTGTTTATTGCATTTATAGCTCACTTTTCCTCCAAGGAGCTCAAGGTGGGGGGCATGCTACTCTGCCTCCATGTTTTATCCTCACAACAAGCCTTCTTGGTGCTTCCCAGGCATGGTCCATGATCTAAAGCTCTGGAGCTTGGCCTGTGAAAACCTGCTCTCTAAAGCTCAGTTGGAGTCAATAGAAATCTGTGGAGCACCCAAATTGTCATTTGTTGGGCTTCAGCTTTCACAGGGAAAGCTCTGGGGCACAAAAGAGAGAAAAAGAATGCTTGGAGTGTAGATAAGCCCTTCATCTCACTGTTGCCCCTTGTAGACTTCAGCAACAAGGAAGATGGGGAAGGCAAAACGATCTGGCATTGTCCTCAGCTCTCATTGTCTCCGGCTCCCCTGTCTGTTGGGCTCCCTGCCTTCCATTCCACAAGTCCCAGAGGGAAACCAACCACCGTTGATTCCAGCAATGCAAAACCAGAAGCTTCTGTTTTCTACTCACTCAGAGTCTGTCTTCCATCCAAGTGAACAAGAGCCACCATCACTAATCAAGGCTCCATTCAAGCCAGGGAAAAGCACCTGAAGAGGGAGCAGGGAAGAGCTGGTGAAGGATGGAGCCTGTGGGGAAGGGGCGGGGCCTGGGGAAAGTCCCAAGGGCCAGCTAGAAAGGCCTGAGGGACCACATTTGGCCCACAGACCTGAGGCTTCCCTCCCTGGCACCACTGAATGTCCTACATGTGAATGCCCAAACCATGAATGCCCTACCTGTGAGTGATATGTGACCAGGGCCCAGGGACAAGGACTTATTGCCAGGGACACGAACCGGCAATTATCATAGAATTGTAGAGTTGGAATGGATCCTGAGGATCATCGGATCCAATCCCCTGCAATGCGCAAATATGCAGTTTTCCCATACAAGGATTGAACCTGAAACCGTGGCATTCTCAAGCACCATGCTCTAACCAACTGAGCTATCCATGCACTGATTAATGCAGTTAATAATAATAATAATAATAATAATAATAATAATATATTATTTATACCCCGCCCATCTGGCTGGGCTTCCCCAGCCACTCTGGGCGGCTTCCAACAAAAGATTAAAATACAGTAATGCATCAAACATTAAAAGCTTCCCTAAACAGGGCTGCCTTCAGATGTCTTCTAAAAGTCTGGTAGTTGTTGTTCTCTTTGACATTTGGTGGGAGGGAGTTCCACAGGGCAGGTGCCACTAGCGAGAAGGCCCTCTGCTTGGTTCCCTGTAACTTGGCTTCTCGCAGTGAGGAAACCACCAGGAGACCCTCGGCATTAGAGTGGCTGGGGAAACCCAGCCAGATGGGCGGGGAATAAATAATAAATAATACATTTTTATTATATAAGTATTATTAGTGACCACCTTGGCTGGAAAATGTCCTTGGACTGTGCTGCTGCTGCACCTTTCATATACCAAACTTGTATTTGCCACTTGGAAGCATTGGCAGAGCGCCCAAAGCGGCGCCCGCAGGGGCGGGGCTAGCCACCTATGGGGGTGCTCTGGCAGTGGCGAGCTTCCTGTGGGGGTGTGCCTGCAGCAACGAGTTTCCCACAGGGGTGTTCCAACGGCGCTGGCACCCCTGGAGGGCAGATTTCCACGATTGGCGCCACGAAAATCCGCCTGCTGATCGCGCAAATACACCCGGCCGCCGGGCCTATTTGAGCAACCGCCGGTCGGATTTTCGCAATTGGCGGGTGGCTTAGGCACCCCTGGCGGGCAGCGCTGACCCCCCCCACCCACCCACCGATCGTGAAAATACGACTACCGATCGTGAAAATAGACCCAGCGGCCGGGTGTATTTGCGTGATCAGTGTGCGGATTTGGGCAACGGTTATTGTGCCAATTGCAGAAATCTGCCCGCTGGGGTGTAAATGCCGCCATGCCGATCCACCCGGGGGGATTTTGTCACCCCCTGGCATGACACCCGGGACATTTCCTTATAGGGTGGCCTGAAGTTCCCATGAACGAAAAGAGGGGCTTCCTCGTGCCATCTAGTGGAGCAGGCCTGCCGTGCTGCTCTTTGCTTCTCAGCAATCTTTGCAGATTATATTGACGACGGACCTTTTTAATGCTGTTTTCTTCTACCTTGGCCATGGTGCTTGTAGCCTAGTAAACATGATTGTGTGAAGAGCTTCCATTTACGTCAGCTCCAGAAATACCCAAGATGAGTGCTGCACAAGAGAAAAGAAATATGTGTTGTATGGCGATCTGAAGTGGATTTATTGAAGCTGGCTTTGTTCTTTGAGACGCAGAGCTGGGCGGCAAGTATTGGAGGAGATCCTGAAGGGCTTATATTAAAAAGCACAAATTGGCCTTAATTATATAGGGGCAAGCAGGTTGCGCTTACAGTTATTACTCTGCTTCCCCTGCAAAAAAAGCAATCTTTTCAGATATTTAACCATCTTAGACACAGCATAAAAAGTATCACACACACACACAATTTATATACCACTTGATTTTAGTAAAACCTCCAAGTGATTTACAACATTAAAATGATCAATAAAAAAACCAGTCTAAAATACATTTAAACATAATTAAGATCAACAGTAAAATAGATTAACGTGCCTGGATAGGCTTGCCTCAACAAAAACGCTTTAAGCAGGTGTTGAAAAGGGTACAGGGAAGGTGCCCGCGCAATGTCAAGTGGCAGGGAGTTCCGCGTGCTGCCACACTAAAAGATTCATTTATTACCACTTTGGAATATTTTGTGGCCCCTGCAATGATGCCAGTTCTGCAGATCAGAGCAGCTGAGTGGGCACATATGGACTAAGGTGATCTTGTAAATATTTAGGAACCTAATACTGAGTTACACCCTTGGCCCATCTAACTCATGGGTAGGCAGACTAAGGCCCGGGGGCCGGATCTGCCCCAATTGCCTTCTAAATCCGGCCCATGGATGGTCCAGGAATCAGCGTGTTTTTACATGAGTAGAATGTGTCCTTTTATTTAAAGTGCATCTCTGGATTATTTGTGGGGCATAGGAATTCGTTCATTCCCCCCCCCCCAAAAAAAATATATATAGTATGGACCTCCACAAGGTCTGAGGGACAGTGGATGGGCCCCCTGCTGAAAACGTTTTCTGACCCCTGTTCTAAGTCATTGTTGTCTACACTGATTGGCAGGGGCTCTCCAGGGTTTCAGACAGGGGCTCTCCCCAGTCTGGAGATGCCAGGGACTGAAAGTGGGACCTTCTGCATGCAGAGCAGGTACTCTGACACTAAGCTGGAAGCCGTGGGAAGGGAGGCAGAGTGCTCTTGTGTTTGTGTGCTGCTTGCATGTTTCTTTTTTTTTTAATAATATTTATTAATTTTTCCAAAAACTTAAACACTAAAAAGACAATACAAATCAATACATTAAATTAACAAAACAAAACAAAAACAATAAAATAAATCAAACAAATTCATTATCCCATCTTTCATTCACTTCTTTCCACGACCTCCTCACACCTCCCTTTTTGTATTCCACTTCTGTTAATTATTTCAGCAATTCCTTTCCATCTTCCTCTGTTTCCTATCCTATAATTATCTTAACTCATTCTAACCTTATTTTTTCCTTTAGTGCTCTATTAATCTATCTGTACTTAATTCCTTATAACATTTCTACTAAAGCCATATAACTTCATTCCAACATTTTTCTAACATTCATTGATTAAATAGTCTTTAAATTGTTTCCAATCTTCTTCCACCGACTCTTCTCCCTGGTCTCGAATTCTGCCAGTCATTTCCGCCAGTTCCATATAGTCCATCAACTTCATCTGCCATTCTTCCCGGGTGGGTAAATCTTGTGTCTTCCAATATTTTGCGATGAGTATCCTTGCTGCTGTTGTTGCATACATAAAGAAAGTTCTATCCTTCTTTGACACCAATTGGCCGACCATGCCCGGAGAAAGGCCTCTGGTTTCTTCAAAAAGGTATATTTAAATACCTTTTTCATTTCGTTATAAATCATCTCCCAGAATGTCTTAATCCTTGGGCATGTCCACCAAAGGTGAAAGAATGTGCCTTCAGTCTCGTTACATTTCCAACATTTATTTTCGGGCAAATTGTAAATTTTTGCAAGCTTGACTGGTGTCATGTACCACCTATAAAAAATTTTCATTAAGTTTTCTCTTAGGGCATTACATGCCGTAAATGTCATACCTGTGGTCCATAACTGTTCCCAGTCAGCCATCATTATGTTATGTCCAACATCTTGTGCCCATTTAATCATAGCTGATTTCACCGTTTCATCCTGAGTGTTCCATTTCAACAGCAAGTTATACATTTTTGACAAATTCTTAATTTTTGAATCTAACAATTCTGTTTCCAGTTTTGATTTTTCCACCTGGAAACCAACTTTTTTGTCCAAATTGTATGCCTCCATTATTTGGTAATAATGGAGCCAATCTCGCACTTTATTTTTCAATTTTTCAAAGCTCTGCAATTTTATTCTGTCTCCATCTTGATCCAGAATTTCCCAATATTTCGGCCATTTGGCTTCCATATTGAGATTTTTCTGTGCCTTCGCTTCCATTGGTGACAACCATCTTGGGGTGCTGCTTGCATGTTTCTAGTAAGGCCTCTCCTCCTCCCAGAGGGGAGGGGTTGTGAGCGGGAGCAGCCTCCCGCGGGGGCAGGGAGGCATATCCGGCTCCCTGCTCCTGATTGCTTCCACTTCTGCTGCCGCGGCCAAGCCTCGCAGCCGACCAATAGGGCTGGCTGGTGGGCGGGGCTAAATGTGTTCAAACAGCCGCGGCAGTGCTCTGCTCCCAGTCTGTTCCTGCTTTCTTCGGATCTCCCTCCCTCCCTCCCTCTTAGGTCAGCTTCTTTTGCGTATTGACCTTGCTATGGACTTCAGTTGGTTGCCTTGGTTGCCCAAGGGGCCTGGTAGGACTTTTTTATCCATTTGGCAAATTGGCACCAGTCTCTTGGTTTTTTCGCCTACCTCGTAACAATTCGTCACAACTTTCTGATATTGGCGGTAAGGCAGTGGAATTATGTGTGCTGTGTTGGAGGATTGGGTATGCGCCATCATCTACCCCTCCTCTTTTGGGTATTCCGTTAAAGGAATCCGGCGGTCATGGATCCTGTCCAATGCCCTGCTAGTTGCTAGGGCCATGGCACGACCCCTGGTGACATCATGGGGGAGCTTCCAGTTGTATTTGCATCAACAAGTTCCTCCCATTGGTTGTTAACCCTGATATGACTCCTGGCTGTGCGGGGTGGTCTTGTATTGTTGTTTCATCCAATGCCTAAGCCAATACTACTCACATCTTGTAACCAATAAAAGTTGTGGCCTAATTTTGCCCATTAACCTAAAATAATGTGTCTGTGTGTCTTATTATAATCCTAGGTGGGTGGAGCGTCCTCGACTCACAAGCATCTGGTTGTGAGAACAGGATGTTGGACTGGATGAGCCATTGACCCGATCTAGCAGGCCTGTCTTACATTCTGATGACTTCTGTGGCTTGCAGGCTGCATTTAGCCTCCTTCTCGGGTTCTCCAGATGGACTGCGTGCAAACTATTTGCTCGTCTCCCAGACAAGCTTCCCTGCATATGTAAAGAGGCAGCCCCATTCCATCACTCGACATGTCAAGGCAAAAGTAAAATAGAATGAAAACGACATAATGAAAGGATCACTGCTCATACCTCCCAAAGGCTCTTTAATGCATGGATTACAAAGCACTTTGCAAGGCTGGGACAATTATTATTATTATTCCTAACCTTGCGTCGTAAGGTGGGAGGGCGAGCCCTCGACTAGCAGCTCCTGCCACCTCAGACAAGAACTTGACCTTGCTGCCGCTCCAGGCCTGGAAGCCTGCTGAGTTGGCCCTGGAGGCAGCCTTGGTTTCAGCTCCTCAATCTTCTCACCTTTCTTATGAGCCTAATAGCACCACTCGGTCTGGGTGTTGCACCTGATAATTGCCCAACAGTGGAGCAACAAATAACCCTTTGAGGATTACCAGCACCAGGCAGGTGTGAAGGAGTCTTGCAGGAAGCTGGAAAAGAGCAGCGTGCCCTTCCATCATCATACGAGGGATGAAGATGAATGACATTTCTCGAAGGGGCTTACATAGCATCCTTAGGTGGTCTCCCATCCACAGAGCCTGCTTGTTAGTGCTGCACCTGCTTACCTTCAGCAATACACCTACCTCATTAGGTGCCTTCAACAGTTCTGAAAGCTTATGAGGGACGGTTACAACATTTCACTGCTTTTTTGAGTTGAGAGAAAAGGAGAGTAAGAGAGGGCATGGTAGAGGTGTATAAAATTGCACACAGGGTGGAAAAAGTAGATAAG
This sequence comes from Podarcis pityusensis, assembly GCF_964106645.2. NCBI lineage: Eukaryota > Metazoa > Chordata > Lepidosauria > Squamata > Lacertidae > Podarcis > Podarcis pityusensis. The sequence continues at coordinate 20,782,537 of NC_138041.1, forward strand.
GAAATGTTCTTCTCCCCCTCTCATAATGCTAGAAATCAGGGCATCTGATGAAGGCATCAGGGCAGATGGAAGAAAGGACTTATTAATGCAGGACATTTGTTAAACTGTGAAAATGGTTCCTACAGGAAGCAGTGGTGGCTTTTTGGGGGGTAAGTATATATTATGCAGAACTGTGTTAAAAAGGAGTTCTACTTGAAGAAAATAACACTAGAATGCTGATGAATTTCCATGAGGACTATTAAGAACACGCACACACAAACTGATGTGGAAATGTGGGGATTTGACAAATGAGAAAGTGAAATGGACAAGTTCTTTCATCCCTAATTCGGCAACATACTGAGTTCATCTGAAATACTTTCCCTTGCAGGGTTTTAAAAGAAGACTTTCAGAAATGTCAAGAGCCATGGACTTTGAACATCTGGCTCCACTGCCAAGTCATTATGGATGGTGCAACATTCTATGAATTAAAGACTGTTTGTGATCCGAAGGGGATAATCAAATAGATACTCACTCTAGTTTTCACACCTAGTAATTACCCTGGGCATTGAATTTCAAAGGCTTTGATGACTCCCACATCTTTAAAGGATATTAATGAGCTTGCTCGACAACACATCGATGGAGAAACTAGAGTGTGGTGTTTCTTCATGCTCTCATGCAAAGCTTCCCAAACAAAATTGTATCCAAGTATAAAGACACCTATTAGACCAGGAAAAACCTGTGACCCTCCAGAGGATGTTGGACTCAACTCCCATGATTCTTGAGTGTTGGCCATGCTGACTGGGGCTGATGGAGCTGGACTCCAACATCTGGAGGGCCACAAGTTCCCAATCCTTGGTATAGATTTATCAGCGTGGTTCTTGGCCTGTCTTGCTTTCAACAACAAGTTGGTGGGGGGGGGGGGGAAACAAGACACACTGGACATACGACAAATGACAATTTGGAATCTAATGTCAGCTGTTAGGTCAATGTCAAATAAATTCAAAAGAGGTCAGCTGGTACCAGTGGACATAGTGGAGGCTGATTTATTAAAGCAAATTGGGGCACTGCCCCATCAACTTCAGTCAGTATGCTGCCAGCCACCCCCAACTGCCTGCTTTCTTACTTATTGACATTCATTCCAGAGGGTGGAAGTGCCTGTCAGCTGAATGTTGGAAGATTCAGGAGAGGTAGAAGAAAGCACTTCTGAATTAAACAGGGGGACTCACTTCCACAGGAGGCAGAAAAGTAGATGGCTTTAAAGGAGAATTAGATTTTTGGAGGAAGAGGCTAGCAATGGCTGCTAGCCATGGTGGCCATGCCCTGCCTTCCATAGCTGGAGTTGGTAAGGCTTCCATAGAATAGAATCATAGAATAATAGAGTTGGAAGAGACCACAAGGGCCATCGAGTCCAACCCCCTGCCAAGCAGGAAACACCATCAGAGCACTCCTGACATATGGTTGTCAAGCCTCTGCTTAAAGACCTCCAAAGAAGGAGACTCCACCACACTCCTTGGCAGCAAATTCCACTGTCAAACAGCTCTTACTGTCAGGAAGTTCTTCCTAATGTTTAGGTGGAATCTTCTTTCTTGTAGTTTGGATCCATTGCTCTGTGTCCGCTTCTCTGGAGCAGCAGAAAACAACCTTTCTCCCTCCTCTATGTGACATCCTTTTATATATTTGAACATGGCTATCATATCACCCCTTAACCTCCTCTTCTCCAGGCTAAACATGCCCAGCTCCCTTAGCCGTTCCTCATAAGGCATCGTTTCCAGGCCTTTGACCATTTTGGTTGCCCTCCTCTGGACACGTTCCAATTTGTCAGTGTGCTTCTTGAACTGTGGTGCCCAGAACTGGACACAGTCCTCCAGGTGAGGTCTGACCAGAGCAGAATACAGTGGCACTATTACTTCCCTTGATCTAGATGCTATACTCCTATTGATGAGGCCCAGAATTGCATTGGCTTTTTTAGCTGCCGCGTCACACTGTTGGCTCATGTCAAGTTTGTGGTCAACCAAGACTCCTAGATCCTTTTCACATGTACTGCTCTCAAGCCAGGTGTCACCCATCTTGTATTTGTGCCTCTCATTTTTTTTGCCCAAGTGCAATACTTTACATTTCTCCCTGTTAAAATTCATCTTGTTTGTTTTGGCCCAGTTCTCTAATCTGTCAAGGTCATTTTGCAGTGTGATCCTGTCCTCTGGGGTGTTAGCCACCCCTCCCAGTTTGGTGTCATCTGCAAATTTGATCAGGATGCCCTTGAGTCCATCATCCAAGTCGTTGATAAAGATGTTGAATAAGACTGGGCCCAAGACAGAACCCTGTGGCACCCCACTAGTCACTCTTCTCCAGGATGAAGAGGAACCATTGATGAGCACCCTTTGGGTTCGGTCAGTCAGCCAGTTACAAATCCACTGAGTGGTAGCATAGTCAAGACCGCATTTTACCAGCTTCTTTACAAGAATATCATGGGGCACCTTTTCAAATGCCTTGCTGAAATCAAGGTAGGCTACATCCACTGCGTTCCCTTCATCTACCAGGCTTGTAATTCTGTCAAAAAACGAGATCAGGTTAGTCTGACATGACTTATTTTTCAGAAATCCATGCTGACTATTGGTGATCACAGCATTCCTTTCTAGGTGCTCACAGACTGTTTGCTTAATGATCTGCTCCAGAATCTTCCCTGGTATTGATGTCAGACTGACTGGGCGGTAATTATTTGGGTCCTCTCTTTTCCCCTTTTTGAAAATAGGGACAACATTTGCCCTCCTCCAGTCTGCCGGGACTTCGCCTGTTCTCCAGGAATTCTCAAAGATGACTGCCAGTGGTTCTGAGATCACATCTGCCAGTTCTTTTAATACTCTTGGATGCAGTTCATCTGGCCCTGGAGACTTGAATACATCTAAACTAGCCAAGTATTCTTGTACTATCTCCTTAGTTATTCTGGGCTGTGTTTCCTCTGCTGAATCATTTGCTCCAAATTCTTCAGGTCAGGCATTGTTTTCTTTATCGGAGAAGACTGAGGCAAAGAAGGCATTGAGGAGTTCAGCCCTTTCTGTGTCCCCTGTTTGCATTTCACCATCTTCTCCTCTGAGTGACCCCACTGTTTCTTTGTTCTTCCTTTTGCTACGAACATACCCATAAAAGCATTTTTTTGTTGCTTTTAACCTCTCTTCCAAGTATAAGAAGCTGGAAGTCATAGGAGGAGAAAGTGCTCTTGTGCTCAGATCCTGCTTGTGGGTTAGGCATCTGGCTGGCCAGTGTAAGAACAGGATGCTAGACTAGACGGGTCATTGGACTGATCCAAAAGCTCTTCTTACATTCCCTCTTTAGTCTCAGTATTGTCCCTTAGACAACTCAGCAAGGATGAAGATGTGGGCAGAATTAAAATTAGCTCCATTTGTCATTGGCTCTGACTCCACCAATCATTGACAGGCGCCGCCTAATATTGGTCTTCCTGCCTTCTGTCCTACCAACTCCGATGGGCACCAGCTTCCACTGTGAATGCAATTCATATTTAAGCTCTAATTATTATTACCAACTGTAATTGCAGTGCTGTTCTGTTATCACTGTACAATGTTCTCCTTTATACATATGCCAACTACTGTAAGATTTCACTTGGGCCAGTCATACTTCTTTGAAGTCTCTCAGCCCCACTTACCTCACAGAGTGTTTGTTGTGGGGGAGGAAGGGAAAAGGAGATTGTTAGCCGCTTTGAGACTCCTTAAAGGGAGTGAAAGGCGGGATATCAAATCCAAACTCTTCTTCTTCTTCTTCTTCTTCTATTGAAATGGGCATGAGTCCCACAAAACCTTAAAGGTAAAGGTACCCCTGACCGTTAGGTCCAGTCGTGGACGACTCTGGGGTTGCGGTGCTCATCTCGCTCTATAGGCCGAGGGAGCCAGCGTACAGCTTCCGGGTCATGTGGCCAGCATGACTAAGCCACTTCTGGTGAAACCAGAACAGTGCACGGAAATGCCATTTACCTTCCCGCCGGAGCAGTACCTATTTATCTACTTGCACTTTGACATGCTTTTGAACTGCTAGGGGGGCAGGAGCAGGGACTGAACAATGGGAGCTCACCCGTCACACGGATTTGAACTGCTGACCTTCCGATCGGCAAGCCCTAGGCTCAGTGGTTTAGACCACAGCGCCACCCGCTATGCTATGACAAATTGGTTAGCCTATAAGTTGTCTGCAATACTTTTTATTGCGTTCCTGCTGTTTCCCCTTTCATACCAAACCACCTTCATTCATATGAGTGGAAAATGCATGCCTGGGAGTTGTGGTGGTTGCTGTTCATTGGGGCTGTTGGGGCAGAAGGCAGACACCCTACCTGTATGTGAAGCCAGAGACAATGACAGGCAGAGTCAATGAATTCTAATCTCCCCCCCCGCCCCCTTCACATTGAGTTCTGCCAGGGGAACACTGAGGCTTAGGAGGAGGAAGCTGACTGGCAGTGCCACCCTCTGCAAGTGAGAAAGCAAGCTGGTGGGGGCTGGTTGAGGGCAGACTGTGGTTGGTGGGGCAATGCCTCATTTGCCCCAACAGGCCAGCCTCCACTGCCTGAGAGCCAAATCTTTAATATTTCGGCGTATTTTAACACTCCAGTCAAGTGCCAAAAGACCTCCAGTTCAGTGACCAAAATAAGGTAAAGGTAAAGGTCCAGTCGTGACCAACTCTGGGGTTGCGGCGCTCATCTCGCTTTATTGGCCGAGGGAGCCAGCGTACAGCTTCCGGGTCGTGTGGCCAGCATGACTAAGCCGCTTCTGGCGAACCAAAGCAGCGCACGTAAACGCAGTTTACCTTCCTGCCGGAGCGGTACCTATTTATCTACTTGCACTTTGACGTGCTTTTGAACTGCTAGGTTGACAGGAGCAGGGACTAAGCAACGGGAGCTCACTCCGTGGTGGGGATTCAAACCGCCGACCTTCTGATCAGCAAGTCCTAGGCTCTGTGGTTTAACCCACAATATGTATGTGCAAAAACAGCAATCTCTTTATGCAGACTGAAAACTTACAAAATCTATGATGCAGTGTGACTGCAAGTGGAAACGCACTGAAATGATAAACAGCAGATGGATTTTCTTCTGAAACCTGGGGCTCCTAAACTGATGACTTATTTTTAAAAGTGCTCCTCCTGGTGAGCTTGCACAAAGCTTACACGGTGGTTAGACCATGTCTGGTTTCCGTTGAGTGTTTGTTCTGATTTGTTTATAGGCTGGCTATATGACCACCATCATCTGTCCTGATTTGCTTGTGGGGTACTTTATGCATCTCTCTGTTAGTCATTTGTTCATCCCACACTTTTCAAAGCGTTTTGCCGTCACTTTCCAAACCACAAAAAGCCTGATCCTTTTAAAAAGTGGATTTGTTGTGCGAAGGTGACAGAGCCCTTTAATCCACTTTGATTGCACAAACCTAAAGTTCTGGTATGCGCTCAAATCCCTCCTGCAAAAAATACTGACAGTCTGGAGCTCAAGGCTGGGGGAAAGAACTGCAAAATGAAATTCCTCCAGAAGGCTTCGTGCGTTGTGCCTGCAGCAAAATAGGTAACAACAAAGCAAAAGCAGAAAGGATGGGGGCGGGAAGGACACCAACACTCCTAATTGATAGGCTCATTAGGGCAAATGGGGCACTGCCCCACCAGCTTCAGTGTACTCTTAGCCAGGCCCCACCTGCCTTCTTCCTCACTTACAACTAATCCCAGGAATGGCCCTGCTTTTCATCTTCCTCCTCCTTAGTCAGCACTGCCCTTGTAGAAGGAGGATGGGGTGAAGCTAGAATTAGCTGTCTCTGTTTGTCATTGGCTCTGGCGCCATCTAGTGCAGGGCTCCCTATTTTCTGCTCCACCAGCCACTGCAACAGTTATTGTGCATGTGCTGGTCATAACTAAAACAGTAAGTTCTGCCCAACTCAGACAGACTTTTCCAAGTAATCATGCATAAGACTGGATTGTGAATTAGGCTCGGTCATGTTGGGCTCAAGATGGATTTCAGGTTGCACCAAGGGGCAGCAATACATCAGGGGCGCTTCCCTTTGTGAGGAAGAAATATACAAAGTCCAAGTGTTTTTCAAATCCCAGTTGCTGCTGAACAGGGATGGAAGGAGGAGCTGCCAAACCCAGTCCTCTCAGTTTTCCAAGTTTCCTCAGTTTTCCAAGTTTAAAAGCCAGTGCTCCACATTTTGTAGAAATATGCAATTAAAAAAAAATCCTCATGAAAATCCGTTAGCCTTACAATGCAAATTTCTCCTAATAAACACATTTTGGGCATGCAGTTTTGACTTATGTACAGATTTTTGGCAGACCATTCCCCCCGATACAATGCATGTTTGGAGGGGCACCATCTCGCCTTCAAGATTGTGGGTGCCCGCCGCTGTAATGCGGGCTCCTGCAAAAACAGACATGATGTTGCACGTCGTGTATGTGACATCACATGCACTACATGCAGGTATGTGCATGTGATGTTGCATGTCTGCTTTGAAGGAATGCTGAGGAAAGGTAGGAGAGGATATATTGATTAAATATTATCTCTCCTCACTCATGCTTGTAAGTAGCTTAACACATTCCCTTGCACATTGCTGGAAGCTAGCTGATGGATTCATGAGAATCATTTGAATTAAGCAATCCAGTCTGGCTGGTCCTGTCTGGATTGTTCCTGGTAAGTTTTCCCTTATGTTTCCCTCTTAAAATAATAATGCAACAGTCTTCATTAAAAGTAACAGTAAAGTTTACTTACATTCAGTTCACAGTAGTTTCCTGAAGGCAAGCTTTAGCTTACAGTTGGAATTACATTTACAGTCATACCTCGGGTTACAGACTCTTCAGGTTGCGTTTTTTGGGTTGTGGACCGCCAAAACCCGGAAGTACCGGAACGGGTTACTTCCGGGTTTCGGCGGTCACACATGCGCAGAAGAGCTAAATCGTGCTTTGCACATGCGCAGAAGTGCCAAATCATAACCCGCGTGTGCGCAGGCGCACTGCTGCAGGTTGCGAACGCTGCAGGCTGTGAACGTGCATCCCACATGGATCACGTTCACAACCTGAGCGTCCACTGTATAGAGAAACGAAGTGTGGCTTCATCCTCTGTAGGGATAAGCCATGTGCTGCTGGCTGAGAGCCAGCAGAGAGTAAAAGAGCAGCAAAAGAGAGTATCAAGAGAGTATCAAGAGCATGAAGAGGAAGATGGCTGCATGACTGGCCCTTTTATAGGGTCTGCCAGGGTCACGCCCATCTACCTGCTCACACACAGAGGGAGGATGCTCCAGACCAGGTGTGACAGGAAGTCCTCCTGGCTGGAGCAACATTCCCTTGTGTGTCCACTCTGGGCAAACAGGAAATGTTGGCTGCTTCAGTGATGTTACATCCCACACACATTGCAGCAGCGGAGGCTCCCTCCTCCTCTCCGCAGCCAGCAAGGCACTTTTTTCCATGGGGAGGGGCTCAGACTCAGAGGCAGAGAGACTGCCTCCATGTCCACCCCCCCCCCCAGGAAAAGGGTGCCTCACTCACTGGCTTCTCTCTTGGGAGCAGCACCACAGGGGTTGGCTGGCTGCCTCTCTCCTGCTTTGTTCATTGACTTTGTGGGTGCCCGACCCCCACAATTATATTATTGTGGGTGCCCAAGCACCCACAGCCCCCTGGAGTTGGCTCCTAGGCAAGTTTGTATGATTTCTTTTGGGGGGTGGATCAAATATCTTCTCTCTTTTATTGCATACTTCCCTCTAATATATGCATATTTGCAGAGGTTGGTAGGTGGGAGAATCGCATTGCAAAATCCAGATATGGGAAGATTTCAAAGCATAGCCATGTTTTGGTTTGTATAGAGTTTTGGAAAGTCTGGTTTTATGGATTTGGCTTTAAATACACCCTGAATCAAATTTCTCCTCCATCACCACTGTTGAATGAGGAGTGTGAACTCCTCCAGGCTCTGTATAGGTGCTTAAGTGATCTAATAATAGCAACTGAACATTGAGAGTGTCTGGGCCACCTCAGGCTATTCGATACTCTTCTTACTCTATTTTTGATGTTCATAAGTTGGAGGCTCTGAAAGCTGTGTGTGTGTTTCATAATACCCCAGCAAAATTGGCCATCAGCCACTTTCTATTATTCAGGTTCTCTTGCCCGACATGTGTTCCATAGTGTTTTCATCACCCGATCCCTGTCTCTTTCCTCTTTGCATAGGAGATGGGGACAGTTTGGGGGGGGGTTGCGGTGCGGAGGTGACTCTGAAACAGGATTGGGCCGTGGCTAGAAAAGGAGCAAAGAATGAACAATTAGAGCGAAGGATTTAATATTGCCTATGATAGTTATGTCTCTGCTTTTTGCCCCCCCCTTTTTTCCTGCTTTTTTAGATGCTCCTTGCCAACAAAGGTCCGTATAGTTAAAGCTATGGTTTCCCCAGTAGTGATGTATGGAAGTGAGAGCTGGACCATAAAGAAGGCTGATCGCTGAAGAATTGATGTTTTTGAATTATGGTGCTGGAGGAGACTCTTGAGAGTCCCATGGACTGCAAGAAGATCAAACCTCTCCATTCTTAAGGGAATCAGTCCTGAGTGCTCACTGGAAGGACAGATCCTGAAGCTGAGGCTCCAATACTTTGGCCACCTCAAGAAAAGAGAAGACTCCCTAGAAAAGACCCTGATGTTGGGAAAGATGGAGGGCACAAGGAGAAGGGGATGACAGAGGACGAGATGGTTGGACAGTGTTCTCGAAGCTACGAACATGAGTTTGACCAAACTGCGGGAGGCAGTGGAAGACAGGAGTGCCTGTCGTGCTCTGGTCCATGGGGTCACAAAGAGTTGGACAGGACTAAACAACTAAACAACAACAACATGATAGTTATGATTACAATGATAGAATAATAGAACTGCACAGCTGGAAGGGAGCCAAGCATCATGTAGTCCAAACCCTTTTAATGCCAAAATCACAGCTAAATAATTCCTGGCAGATGGCCACCCAAACTCTGTTGAAAAACCTCAAATGAAGGAAAATCCAACATCTTCCTATGTAGCTCGTCCCACTGTTGAACAGCTCTTACTGGCAGAAAGTGTTGTGGAAAGGAAAAAAATATAGGTATATTTTTGTTAATATCCTTCTGGGTCTGACAAGGGCAGACACTTCGGTTATAGCAGATGTGTCAACAACATAGGATCATAGAACTGTAGTGTTGTAAGAGACATAAAGCGTCATCTAGTCCAAATCAGAGTAATGCATGAGTGACAGCTAAAGAAGTCATGGTACATGGACACCCAACCTCTGCTTAGAAACCTCCAATGAAGGAGGAGTCCATCATCTGCCGGGGGAGCCCATTTCATTGCCCTGCTATTAGTTTATGACCCACCTAGCGCATAAATCAATTAGCAATCATACGATAAAACTAAGCAAGCATAGGTTGAAAAAGAATACACATGCATATGATTTAAGAGATAGGGTGTTTTCTTTAAAAAGGCAGAAACTTCATTCCCCACCCACTCTATCTTCTGGCTGAAAAAGCTTGTGGAATAAAAAATAATGTTCCTCACTCCTGTCTTTTATCTGTCAGTCATTTGTACCGCCTGCTCAAAAGTGTGTAAAAAAAGACTCATTGGGCTATATCCAACTAAGCTCCCACTGTGTATTCCCACTGAAATTAATGGGCCTAAGTTAGACATATCTATTAATTTCAATGGGTCCGCTCTGCAAATGTGTTTTCAGGATGTTTTTAATCCATCATTTTGTAGCTTGACTTTATTTTTATTCTTAATGTTTGGATGTTGTTTCTGTGAGCTGTCCTGAGCACTGTGAGATAGAAGTATTTTTAAACAGAAAAATAAATAAGTCAATAAAACCATTTTGAGCACCTGGGTGGAAAGGCTGTGCATATAAACGGACAAGGCAAACTCATTCCTCTCCGAGTCTGATCTGCAGGAGAAGTGTTGAAAGCAATTTGTTGAGAATAACTTCCCAGAGAGGTATACTGTAGCTCCTTTAAAAAAAATGTATGCATGAAAGAGTGTCAGCCAGATAGGGAACCTGTGGCCTTCCAGATGTTGCTGGTGAGGGCAGCTGGAGTCCAGCCATATCTGGAGGGCCACAGCTCCCCCACCCCTAACTCACATAGTTCTTGAGTTACATGGCTGTTTAGAGCATCCTTTGATTTATAATCTGATGCAGGGAAGAGCAACCTGGTTCCCTCCAGATGTGGCTGTACTCAAACTCCCATCTGCCCCAGCCAGCACAGCCAATGATTAGGGATAATGGGCAATTTGTTGTTGTTGTTTAGTCGTGTCCGACTCTTCGTGACCCCATGGACCAGAGCACCCCAGGCACTCCTGTCTTCCACTGCCTCCCGCAGTTTGGTCAAACTCATGCTGGTAGCTTCGAGAACACTGTCCAACCATCTCGTCCTCTGTCGTCCCCTTCTCCTTGTGCCCTCCATCTTTCCCAGCATCCTGGTCTTTTCCAGGGAGTCTTCTCTTCTCATGAGGTGGCCAAAGTATTGGAGCCTCAGCTTCAGGATCTGTCCTTTCAGTGAGCACTCAGGACTGATTCCTTCAGAATGGAGAGGTTTGATCTTCTTGCAGTCCATGGGACTCTCAAGAGTCTCCTCCAGCACCATAATTCAAAAGCAATGATGGGCAATATGGTCCAACAAATATCTTCAAGGCTATGGTTGTCCCATTTCCTGGAGCAGTAGTGGCTGGTACTCACTGGCAGGGCAGAAGGCAGGGAGCTCAACAGTAGGGGGCGCCAGAGTCAATGACAGGCAGAGCCAACTATGGTAATTCTAGTTTTGTCCCCGTGCTCTTCCCTGCTGAGTTCTACAAGGGCAAGACTGACCAGGAGTAGGAAGCTGGCAGGCAGTGCCACCTCCTGGACTGGTTGTACAGTGGTACCTCCCAAGACGAATGCCTCGCAAGACAAAAAACTCGCTAGACGAAAGGGTTTTTTGTTTTTTGAGCTGCTTCACAAGACGATTTTCCCTATGGGCTTGCTTCGCAAGACAGAAACGTCTTGCAAGTTTGTTTCCTTTTTCTTAACACCGTTAATACAGTTGCGACTTGACTTCGAGGAGCAGCTCATAGAACGCGGTGTGGTAGCCTTTTTTGAGGTTTTTAAAGACTTTGGTGATTTTTGAAGCTTTTCCAAAACTTTCCCGACACCGTGCTTCGCAAGACGAAAAAAATCGCAAGACGACAAAACTCACGGAACGAATTAATTTCGTCTTGTGAGGCACCACTGTAACTGAGAAGCTGGGGAAGGTGAGTTGAGGGCAGAGTGAGGTTGGTGGGGCAGTTCCCTATTTGCGCAAATGAACCAGCTTCCACTGCTCTGGAATCTCTCCATTTAGAAACTCCAAGCTTCCTTCCTTCCTTCCTTTTCTTGAGAAATCCAAACTCTTCTAGGAGTTAACAACACTGACACCCCCTTGCTTTGATTACAAGGCAGACATGGGCGTAGCCAAGGGGGTGCAAGGGGGCAGCCCCCCCAGATCCACAAATATTAGTGAAAAGCATTGAAAGTACTCAATTATCTGAGGTTCTGCCCCCTCCTAGAAGACTGCCCCCCACAATGTCCTATTTGTCCTATTTACGGAGTATTTTATCAACCTTGGCTGTCCCCCCTGACGAAAACCCTGGCTACGCCCATGAAGGCAGATGGGGTTCATGAACTCTGACAATTTGAGCAAGTTCGCCAAAAGAAACAATATGATTCCCCCCCCCCCCCCGCACACCCCAAGCTTTGGAAGCTCCTCGGTGAAACACAGACAGGCACCGAAGAGATAGACAAGCAGATTCGGCCTCCCATGCAGGCTCCCTCATGAGAAGCCAGGAGGAACTTTCAAGAGCTGCCAGCGCTCCCCCTGAGGCTGTGATATTCAATGTGAGCTACAGTGAGGATGAGAGAGCAATGAGTAAGCAGTGAGGAATTTATCTAAATTAGGGATGAGCCGAATGTTCTAATATCTTTTTCAGTGAAAGTGAGAGGTCTGGGCTGGGAGGTAGAAAAAGTGTTTTCACAACTGCCCACGGCTTCCTCCTTCCTTTTTTTTTTGTTTTTGTTTTGCACAGTTGACCCATGGCTTGCCTCTTCTGCACAACTGTTGTATGGCTTGCCTCTTTTTCATGTGTGTTACTGCGCCGTGACTTGCCTCTTTTGCACAACTGCCCCATCACCGCTGGCCTTTTCCGCTGCCGTGGCCATGTTTTCCAGGAGTGGGTAACCTAGATCACCAGCACTCCTGACTATTTCTCTCCCTTTCTTTCTTGAGGCTCTTAAGAGCATTAGGTGGCTGTCTTTCACCCTCCCCACATCCAGCCCTCTAGAGATCACCTGTGAGGAAGTGATCTCCAGAGAATGATTCCTGAAGATTAAGCGACAATGTTTCCTCGTGTTCCCTATGGATGTGCTGAGATGGTTTGTTGTGTGCTGCTGCTGTTGGACACACGAGAGAGAGAGAGAGAGAGAGAGATCTGCGTTCTTACATGTGTGTGATGGCAAATATGTACAGTGGTACCTCGGGTTACATACGCTTCAGGTTACATACGCTTCAGGTTACAGACTCCACTAACCCAGAAATAGTGCTTCAGGTTAAGAACTTTGCTTCAGGATGAGAACAGAAATTGTGCTCTGGTGGCGCGGCAGCAGCAGGAGGCCCCATTAGCTAAAGTGGTGCTTCAGGTTAAGAACAGTTTCAGGTTAAGTACGGACCTCCGGAACGAATTAAGTACTTAACCCAAGGTACCACTGTATGAGTGTATGACTTGTTTCTGTGTAAGTATCAGGTTTCAGGGAATCCGATCCCTCCCACGGGGCAGCCAAGAAACAGATAACACAAGAAGAGTTCTTACTGAGTATTTATTCAATATTCACTGCGAGAGATGAAGGAATGCCACCTCTTTCCAATAATGGCATTTCTCTGAATAAGTCCCTTCCCTGCTGCCTCTCCTATTCTCCTTGCATCATCCTTGCATCTGCTGAACTCAGCTTTCTGCCTCTGAGCTTTCTGTTCTACTACTCTCAATGCACGCCTGGTCCTGGGGGGTGGGTCTGGAATGCTTTCTAAAGACAGTGAATCTGTCAGCTGTCTCTCCCCTGATGCTGCTTCTTCTTCCTGCCCCTCTCCCAGTATTTCCCAGCTCTTCCCCTCTGCAGCCTCTGAACAACGACCTTCTGCAAACCACTGTTCTAAATCTAGGCTGTCTGTCTCTTCTCTGGGAAGTGCAGGAGAAGGGGGGGAGGGGTTTCCACCATTCCTCTCCAGTCCAGTCCCTGACAGAAAGAAAGAAAGAAAGAAAGAAAGAAAGAAAGAAAGAAAGAAAGAAAGAAAGAAAGAAAGCGGTGCATATAGGAATGTCTGTGTGCTGCCCATGTGGTGAATGCATGCATGCATTTATGTTTCGATCATGCCCACCACTGGCATGTGGCCTTCGGAGGGGGTGGAAGACAGTCAGTGCAGCCCTCAAGCTAAAAAAGATTAAAGACTCCCAACCAAGGAGGAATGGCAGCAAAAACTGTTGGGAATATGCAGAAAACAGCATTTTTAGAGAAATCAAAGACTGGAACTGAGGGAAGTCGGGTGGGGTGGGGTGGGGGGGTGGGTTCTGTGGGGGGAGGGAGGGGGAGGGAGGAAAAATGGGGGGGATAAGGATGATATGTTTCTGAATAATATGTTTTGTTTTAATTTTGAATTTTAAAAAGTCATTAAAAGGAATAACCCCCCCAAAAAAACAACAACAACAAAAACCCCCACCCTGTTGGGAGTATGCAGAAATGGCATAACTTACTAGAAGAATAAGAAATCAAGAAGAGAAAGCTTTTCACTTAGAATGGAGATCATTTATTGAGTAATATCTGTTATAATGGTATAAGAAAATTTTAAAAAAATGAAATTATAAAAAGAGAAAGATTAACAAGCCCTTTCCGAGCTCCCATGGCTGTGAAGATCTGCTGCAAAGTAAGTGGGAATGCCTGTGGACCTTCTAGAAACCAGGAAGGTATCTGATTAAGATTTCCAGTAGCTGAGGTGGGGTTTTGTTGCCACACATGGCTTCCTGTTTATGTCCTTTGGTGTTGAAAACCAGGAGAAATTATGCAGAAATGAAGCAAAAGAAGACAAGTTACTCACCTCTGCCTCATTTGCCTGAATCACACAAGCTGCCAAATCCAAGTGTTCTTGGCACAGAATATGGTTTGCCTGAATACATGGGGATCCCCTCCCCATGCTTTGCTTACCACATCCAGCCCAGCCTGACCTGTGATTGCTGGAAGATGCAACCTTGCAATAATCTTCAGCTTATCCTTACCTTTTGTGCTGCCAAATACAGCAGTTCTTTCCAAGGATATCAGGACAAAAGGAATGAGGAGGTGGAAGGGGAACCAAAACAGTTTTATTAACAAATAAACAGCAAGCATGCAAAGCATAACATAAAACATACCCGACAGGGGCTACCCACTCTCCCCTTCAGCTGCCTGGAGCCACAGGTAGGGCAGCAGGAGAAAGACCCCGACCGCTGGTCTCCCAGCATCAGGTCCTTTGATCTGGGCAGAAGCTCACCGGGCCCCTCCTACCTATGGCTTTTATAGCCTGCCTTGATGTAATCAAGTGTACCTGGCATTACTCATGATTAGCCCAGGACCCTGAGATGGAACTTATACAGAGCGGCTGAGAGTCTCCCACTACCTGCAGCCGGGCATCCAGCCAGCACTTGCAACACAGAAGATCCCAAGAAACTCCCGACAGATGTGTGAAATACAAGAATCCAGCAGACCTCAAACTGGGGATTTTAAAGGAAAAGGGATCTGCCACCTAACTCCTTGAAATACAATTGTCTTCCGCATTTCCACTACACTTTTCTCCTCCAACATCCAGTCATTTGTAAACCCCAGTTGCTTCTGACCAGGGATAAACCCTCCAAGTGTCCCTATTTTCCAGGTACAGTGGTACCTCGGGTTACGTTCTTAATTCGTTCTGGAGGTCTGTTCTTAACCTGAAACTGTTCTTAATCTGAAGCACCACTTTAGCTAATGGGGCCTCCCACTGCTGCCGCGCGATTTCTGTTCTCATCCTGAAGCAAAGTTCTTAACCCGAGGTACTATTTCTGGGTTAGTGGAGTCTGTAACCTGAAGCGTATGTAACCCAAGGGACCACTGTACAGTCCTGGATTTACAGAAGCCGTCCTGGTTACTGATTTGATCCTGGAATGTCCTGCTTTTCCTTAAAGGTAAAGGTAAAGGGACCCCTGACCATTAGGTCCAGTCGTGACCGACTCTGGGGTTGTGGCGCTCATCTTGCTTTATTGGCTGAGGGAGCCAGCGTACAGCTTCCGGGTCATGTGGAAGAGGTTCAAGAAACGCCCACTGACGGATTCTGCCAGCGACTGAGGCAGTCACAATTAGAAAGGGCTGTGCAGTCAGAAAGGTTTAACAAGGCAAATTAGCCTAGAGAGGCACCAGTTTACGCACGAGTAACTCATACTCATTACAGTTACAGATAGGTAGCCGTGTTGGTCTGCCATAGTCAAAATAAAAAAAATCCTTCCAGTAGCACCTTTAAGACCAACTAAGTTAGTTCTTGGTATGAGCTTTCGTGTGCAAGCACACTTCTTCAGATACTGATACAGATTCTGAAGAATACTGATACAGATACAGATTCTGAAGAAGTGTGCTTGCACACGAAAGCTCATACCAAGAACTAACTTAGTTGGTCTTAAAGGTGCTACTGGAAGGATTTTTTTTATTCATACTCATTACAGATAACCATCGTGGCTAGTAGCCATTGGTAAAGGTAAAGGGTAAATGTAAAGGGACCCCTGACCATTAGGTCCAGTCATGACCGAATCTGGGGTTGTAGCGCTCATCTCGCTTTATTGGCTGAGGGAGCCGGCGTACAGCTTCCGGGTCATGTGGCCAGCATGACTAAGCCACTTCTGGCGAACCACAGCAGCACACAGAAACGCCCCACTTTTCCTAAGACGTCCCTAATTTCATTGGAGAAATGTTGGAGGGTATGGAGTTATGTGCAGGAGTGGAAGAAGGGGGGTGCGGTGGGGCAAGCCGCCCCAGATGTCACCACTGAGTGGGGTGACAAAATGCTGGGCAGCACTCACTGCGGGGCCTGCAGTGTGCCTGAGCCACGCATCTCTCCTGGGAGTGACATGATGGCTTGGGGGCACGCAAGCTCCGCACTGCCCCAAATGGTCCGCCCGCCGCCTCCCCTCAGCTGTAGGGCGGCTGAGTGGGAGGAAGCAGGCAGACTCCTTGGAGGCCCTACGGAGCATCCTGCCCAGGCTCATCCCGCCCCATGGGCAACTGGCCCTGCATGCTGCCCCGGGTGCCCGATCGGCTTGCTCTGCCACTGCAGGAACGTGCCAACATGACGTGTTCACATGCCCTGCGGTGTGCTGAGTGGAACCTTGGGGGGGGGGCTCAGGCATAGTCAGCGCCACCCTTTAAGACAGGTGGAACACCTACACACTCACCAAAATGAATAAAACATGGTGGGTAGGGGACCAGGGAACTCCGCTTGCAAAAGAGGAATCCTCCCCCAAAGAAACAACGCCTTCAAGACACTCTCATTTTTCAAAATGAAAATATTTAAATGGAAGGGAGCAGGGGGCTTTTGTGAGCACCTAAGGAGGTGTCTGGGGGTGCTGTGGTGCCCCTGAGCACCACATTGGGGATCCTAGATATAGAGCCCCGACATAGAGAAATGGGTGACATTTGATCTGGAAGGGGGAATAGCAAACCACCTGCTGTTGTTTCTGCTATCTTAATATTTGCGTTATATTATTCTTTAAGAATATTATTCCTGCATTGCAGAGGGTTGGACTAGATGACCCTTGGGGACCCCTTCCAATTCTACAATTCTGTGATTCTGTTCATATGACATGGGTACCATTTCTATATTGTTCTATTTTACTGCATTTATTGACCACCTTTTCCTCCAAGGAGCTCCTGGTGGCCTACATGGTTCTCCCCTGCCTCAGTTAATCCCCACAACAACCCTGTGAGGTAGGTTAGGCTGAGACTGAGTGGCTGGCCAAACTTCGCTTTCTCTTGAGACAAGCCTACCTTGTCATTTCATTCTGTATCTTTTAGGGAAAGTTTAGGGAATTTTTTTAAATGTCTGACGTTGTATTGTTTTTAATATTTGGTTGGAAGCTGCCCAGAGTGGCTGGGGAAAACACAGCCAGATGGGAAGGGTATAAATAAATTATTAATAATAATAATAATAATAATATCATCATCATCATCATCATCATCATATTTCTTTCAAAAGGAAACAACAACAACAACCTCAAAACGATTTCATCAATATTTTGATAGTTTCATTATGTCGGCTTGTTCTTAAGGTCTGCCTTGTTTTTAATCAGCACTTTCCTCACAAATGTTTTCTGTTGTTTTATGCAAACTGCTTAGAGATCTCCTCTTCCTTTTAAATTAACTCTTGCCCTAAAAGTAAGTAGATAAATAGATAAAGATAAACGTAACCTGCCTTCCAGAATGAAACACCCCAGGTGGCAAGCAATAATAACCACAAAAGAAATGAGCTGTGAAATTATGTAATCCATTTGTCTGTTGCTCTGCCAGAGATTAAGTGAGTTGATCCAGCACCTGGGAACTAGGAATCTTGGAAGAAGCTCATAGCAGTGGAGGCTAGTACTCTCCCATGCTTTTTAACATCTATATGAAGCCGCTGGGAGAGATCATCAGGGGGGTAAGACTGGATGTCCATCAATATGCAGATGATACCCAGCTCTACCTCTCTTTCAAATCAGAACCAGTTGTTACGGTAAAATCTGGGTGCGGGGTTACTCTGCCACCCAGCTTGTTGGACTAAGTCCACGGGTCCCTGCGGAAGAAAATGAGCTCAGCCGGAGACAGGAGCAAGCTGCAGAAGATCCAAGTTTATTGCGCAACAGGTTCAAGGCGAGATTGAACCCCGAGAAAGGGTGACAGGAGTTTTTGAAACTTCCCTCCATGTCCCAGAATACAGTGCAAAATACATCATAATTACATCATGAATACATTAGAGAGAGGTTGGATTACACAGGTTACACCATGAATACATTAGAGGGAGGTTGGGTTACACAGATTAACATATGGAGCAGGGAGGGGAAAATATGCAGAGTTGGAGATATGCGCGGATAAGCGCTTCCTAAGTACCGGTGATGAGAAGACAATAGTCCAAGTATGCAAGGTCTATCACCTGGCATTGCCCGGAGGAAAGGTTGGGCAGAGTGATTTGACCGGATTAGGGTCTTCCTGAGTATGTGACTCCTCGCTTGAGGGATTATGGAGGCTGAGGAGGTGCCATGGAGTCCTGAAGAAACTGAGTCGATTGACACCAAAACCAAGGAAATCGGAGATGTGGTTGATTTTATACGAATTTTAGAAGTTTCAGTCCGTTCTAGTCCATTCTTATATTAATAATTGAAGTCGGAAACAAAACAGATACATTGTTGCAAGATTTGACACTTTTATGAGTTCACGAGTTTCGATTCCATTGTTCTCCCAGCGGGGAGCCGTCAGTAGCTTGTCAAGAGGTTAAATGAGGCATGCAGAGGCTCGCTCAACTGATTATGCAGCGCGGATGCATGGTTCTGATTGGTTAGAGCGTGGCCACTGAAACAAATGGGAACGCAGTTTGACACGGTCAACCCATGATAAGGATGGAGCGAGAGGGAGAGAAAGAGGCTTGAGAGTTTGGGCTTATTTCGCCCGTGTAGAAAAGGGAGAGGCACTTTAAACTTGGGGTTTGGGTAGGGTGTGGTGCTTGTGCAACGGTGAGGGGGCTGAGGGGTGAATGTACAGTGGGCGCCCTTGAGGTCATCGCCTCGGACGCACCAAAGGAGGGGTGAAGGAAGGCACCCCCCCCTTCCCGTATCACAGTGAAGGCGGTGAAGGTCCTGTGTGAGTGCCTGGAGGCGGTTGGAGGATGGATGGCGGCTAATGGATTGAAGTTGAATCCTGACAAGACAGAAGTACTGTTTTTGGGGGACAGGGGGCGGGCTGGTGTGGAGGACTCCCTGGTCCTGAATAGGGTAACTGTGCCCCTGAAGGACCAGGTGCACAGCCTGGGAGTCATTTTGGACTCACAGCTGTCCATGGAGGCGCAGGTCAATTCTGTATCCAGGGCAGCTGTCTACCAACTCCACCTGGTACGCAGGCTGAGACCCTACCTGCCCGCGGACTGTCTCGCCAGAGTGGTGCATGCTCTAGTTATCTCCCGCTTGGACTACTGCAATGCGCTCTACGTGGGGCTACCTTTGAAGGTGACTCGGAAACTACAACTAATCCAGAATGCGGCAGCTAGACTGGTGACTGGGGGCGGCCGCCGAGACCACATAACACCAGTGTTGAAAGACCTACATTGGCTCCCAGGACGTTTCCGAGCACAATTCAAAGTGCTGGTGTTGACCTTTAAAGCCCTAAACAGCCTCGGCCCAGTATACCTGAAGGAGCGTCTCCACCCCCATCGTTCTGCCCGGACGCTGAGGTCCAGCGCCGAGGGCCTTCTGGCGGTTCACTCATTGCGAGAAGCAAAGCTACAGGGAACCAGGCAGAGGGCCTTCTCGGTAGTGGCGCCTGCCCTGTGGAACGCCCTCCCATCGGATGTCAAAGCGATAAATAACTACCTGACATTCAGAAGACATCTGAAGGCAGCCCTGTTCAGGGAAGTTTTTAATGTGTGATATTTTAGTGTATTTTTGGTTTCTATGGAAGCCGCCCAGAGTGGCTGGGGAAACCCAGCCAGATGGGAGGGGTACAAATAATAAATTATTATTAATTATTATTATTATTATTATTATGCCTGATGAGATTAGAGGGAGCGAAAGAGAGGGAGCCCGCCAGTAGGTGGTGCCAGGGCCAAAGCCAGCCAATTCTCGTTTCGTTCCTACTCTTTTCCTGCTGAATTCTACAAAGGCAACACTGAGACCAAGGAGGAAGCTGACAGCCACTGCCGTCTCCCCCTGGACTGGAAGCAAGAAGGCAGGCTGAGGGCACATGGACACCATACATTCAATGCACTATGATAGCATTTTAAATGGTCTTCCCCCAAAGCATCCTGCGAGCTGCAGTTTGTTAAAGATGCTGAGAGATGTTTGGAGGCAGCTCTTCCCAGAGCTACAATTCCCAGGGAAGAGGAATTGATGGTCAAACAATTCTAAATGGCTTTGGCCCAGCATACCTAAAGGAGTGTCTCCACCCCCATCGTTTAGCCGGGACACTGAGGTTCAGCTCCAAGGGCCTTAATCTGGTGGTTCCCTCATTGTGAGAAGTGAGGTTACAGGGAAGCAGGCAGATGGCCTTCTCGGTAGTGGCGCCCACTCTGTGGAACGCCCCCCTCCCCACCAGATGTCAAGGAAATTAACAATTATCTGACTTTTAGAAGACATCTGGAAATAGCCCTGTATAGGGAAGTTTTTAATGTTTGATGTCTTACTGTGATTTATTTTGTTGGAAGCCTCCCAGAGGGGCTGGGGTAACCCAGTCAGATGGGTGGCATATAAATAAAGTATTATTATTATTATTATTATTATTATTATTACTTCAGGGGGTTGCCCCAGCCACTTTCTGTTCTGTCCCCAGTGCCGGATTTACGTATAAGCTAAACAAGCTATAGCTTAGGGCCCCACTCTCTTGGGGGCTCCCAAAAAATTTAAAGGAAAAAAACCACTGGATGTACATTTCCAAAATATAAGATAAAAAACAAATAAAAAACCTACATACAGCAACAGTGTTTTGTGTTGTGTATGGACCTGTTAAAGGTAAAGGTAAAGGGACCCCTGATCATTAGGTCCAGTCGTGACCAACTCTGGGGTTGTGGCGCTCATCTCGCTTTATTGGCCGAGGGAGCCGGCGTACAGCTTCCGGGTCATGTGGCCAACATGACTAAGCCGCTTCTGGCGAACCAGAACAGCACACGGAAACGCCATTTACCTTCCTGCCGGAGCAGTACCTATTTATCTACTTGCACTTTGATGTGCTTTCAGACTGCTAGGTTGGCAGGAGCAGGGACCGAACAACGGGAGCTCACCCCGTCGCGGGGATTCGAACCGCTGACCTTCTGATCGGCAAGCCCTAGGCTCTGTGGTTTAACCCACAGCGCCACCCACGTCTCTATGGACCTGTTAGGTCCATTAATTACCACATAGGATATAGTTACAGATAGGTAGCCGTGTTGGTCTGCCATAGTCAAAATAAAAAAATCCTTCCAGTAGCACCTTTAAGACCAACTAAGTTAGTTCTTGGTATGAGCTTTTTGGTATCTGAAGAAGTGTGCTTGCACACGAAAGCTCATACCAAGAACTAACTTAGTTGGTCTTAAAGGTGCTACTGGAAGGATTTTTTTATTTTCACATAGGATATATTCAGCACAAAAAAACAGCAACAATTTGTTGTTGACAAATGACAGCTGGACATATAAAGGGCGCCATTACCTTCAGTAGCTTAGGGCCTCATCAGACCTAAATCCGGCCCTGTCTGTCCCCACCTACTGTGGCTTCTTCCCCGCCCATCACCAACACAAACCCCCAAAGGAATTGCCCCCAAGGGACACCAGCCCTTGGGAGACAAAAGGGCTCCCCCTACTGTATACTATAAAATAACACACCATCCAAATGGGTGAGAAGGAGATAGTGAAGGCAAAGGATCCTGGGTGTGGGGAAACAGCAGGCGAGCTTGTGTGCCTCTTCTATTGTGATCAGCTTGGGGTGGTGGTGTGTTATTGTTCTCCACCTGCTCAGAACGTGTCAGCTCTTGTTCCGCTAACCCCAAAACAAGGTGGCAAGCTAAAAGGCTCCTGACTCAGTTGTAGGCTTTGGCTGGCGGCTCTGATTCCCTTTCTGTCTCGTTGCCAGAGCGCCCCCCCGGGGGGGGGGAGGTAGCCAAAGATGGAAATCTTTTCAAAGGCTTTGACAAACATCAATTCATTAACGAATCTAAAGAGGAGAGAGAGCGCGCGCATGGCAATACTCAAGGAAGTGCTGCCTGCAGAGAAGAAATCTCCCTGCCACCTTCATTAAAATCAAGTCCAAACAAGCAGCAGCTTTTCAGGCAGGCTGGGAACCGTACAGCAACAAGGTGCAAAAGGCATCCCAATGCCAGTTAGGGATTCACCATGACCTGATTCCACCCTTTTCTGATCTGGTGTGTGAATGTGGTGCCAGTTCTGTGCAGCAAACTATGGCTCAATGTTGTTGTTGCTGTTGTTTAGTCGTTTAGTCGTGTCCGACTCTTCGTGACCCCATGGACCAGAGCACGCCAGGCACTCCTGTCTTCCACTGCCTCCCGCAGTCTGGTCAAACTCATGCTGGTAGCTTTGAGAACACTGTCCAACCACCTCGTCCTTTGTCGTCCCCTTCTCCTTGTGCCCTCCATCTTTCCCAATATCAGGGTCTTTTCCAGGGAGTCTTCTCTTCTCATGAGGTGGCTAAAGTATTGGAGCCTCAGCTTCATGATCTGTCCTTCTAGTGAGCACTCAGGGATGATTTCCTTCAGAATGGAGAGGTTTGATCTTCTTGCAGTCCATGGGACTCTCAAGAGTCTCCTCCAGCACCATAATTCAAAAGTATCAATTCTTCGGCAATCAGCCTTCTTTATGGTCCAGCTCTCACTTCCATACATCACTACTGGGAAAACCATAGCTTTAACCATGGCTGCATACACACCATAAACAGGGCAGAACTTTGGTAACAGGACATCCTGAGTGAGGACAAAATTTGGTGCCCCCCCCCAATATTTCTTATTTCCGTTATAATTGTTCAAAAGCACAGCAGTGCAAGTAGATAAATAAGTACAGCTACAGTGGGCAGGGAAACGGCATTTCCTTGCACTCTGGCTTCCTTCACAGTGTCCTCTTGAACCAGAAGCAGCCTAGTCATGCTGGCCGCATGACCCAGAAAGTTGCCTGTGGACAAATGCCGGCTCCCTTGGCCTGAAAGTGTGATGAGTGCCGCACTCATCACACCAGGGGTCCTTTACCTTTACCTTACCTACAGTGCTGGATTTATGTATAGGCTAAGTAGGTTGAAGCCTAGGGCCTCTTAAGTCTAGGGGGCCTCACCAGCCTGCCCTCTCCCCAGTGCCATGGTCTCTCCTCTCCCAAAATTGTAAACCCAAGACTTCATGCAAGGGCAGGGCAACCCAGGCCCAGCAACTATTAGGGCTAGCCAGAGGGGCCCAATTGGAGGTGGGGTGCAACTTGAAAATTTTTTTTGGAGGGCCCCAGTTCACAGCCAAAGTGTGCAAAATCTTATAGATATAAATAAAATCCATCTAGATTGCCCTGGTGCAGGGGCCCCCTTAGCAGCGGCCCGCGGGGCCCAATTTGGCTCAATTGCTCCAATTGCCTTAAGGTCAGTCCTGATAAGACTGTGCAGGGGTTGGATTGACAAGTCATGCACCTTCTAGGTCCCTAGTGTCACCATATAGAGTACAGACTCAAGGACTTTTTATGGAAATTAAAAGGGGGGGCACTTATTGGAAATCAGTTTTGTCACCTCTTCCCCCCAAACCCTGAGACAATGAGCCCAGCCACCTTTTATTCACAGTCGCATAAGCACTACACTACAGCATGGCCACAAACATGTACGTTCAACCGCTAAAATATACACCCAATATGTAGCAATGGAGATTTATGTTACTGCTTTATGAATGAACACTGTGTTTTATGAATAGACTCTGTATTTTGTGAATTACCTAAGAGCCACCAATAGGGAGCTCTAGAATCTGACAGCTAACCAATTGGGTACTACCAAACAGCGACCCCTATTGCTGAAAGCAGGTAACCAGCAGGGAATGCTTCAGCTCAGCCTTTGCACTGTTGACTGAAAACCCCCTGCTGTGCAGATAATGGAGAAAGCTCATAAATTGTATCCCTTCTGGCATCCTGGCCAACTCTATTATGCCGGTGTAAACCCTAGTGCACCAGAAGCACAGAATAGCAGCAAATAAAATCCGCTCATATGTCAGCACCTGATAAGACTTGTCAACCAGTTCTTCCAAAGTTTTCCTAAATTATAAAGCTCCAAAATAGGGGCCAAAAGAGAGCAGGTCTGGGAAGAGTGAGGCATACAATGGGCACCACGAGTGAAAAGGCCCTGCTCTGTGTAACTCCTGCCCTGTCATTTGATAGAGTGCCCACTTGCCCTCCTTCTTGACATGGAATGCTCTCTATTGGAGTCTCCAGGTCCAGTACAAAGACCATAAGAAGGGAGAGCAGGGACCTGCCCAGGACTGCACCCAATCTTGTTTTTGTACAATCTTGTTTGTCCTTAGTAACCAAAAAAATATTATCAACATATACAAGCAGAAAAGTTGGTTTCCTTCATTTGCAAGGAATCGTACAAAACAAAGTGGCACTAATAAAAAAAAGTTCCAGGGTGGAAACAGAAAGCAAACTAAAAATGCTTTTGAAGTTCATCAAAACTATGCAGCAATATCAAGTTATATGTAAACTGGTGCTATTAACAGTAATCCTTCTAGTTGGTTAATTGGTTTGGTAACTTCCATGCACATGACGTGTGAGTTAAATGATAACTAATCAGAGGCAGCTACAGGAGAGCTATGAGATTCAGGTGAGGGTTAGATGCCTTGTCAATCCCAGCAGGTATATAAGAGGACGACCTGGCCTGCAATGAGGAAGAAAGTCTGCTAGGTATACTTGAGAGTGCCTGCTGGAATAAATCTTGACTGGATTTATGCATCTTAGTCCAGATAAAACATTATAAATGACACCCATCCGTACTCTTCTCTTGTGGGGAGGGGACCTGTAATCAAAGCAAATGGTAACAACTTAATAGAGGGCGCTTGATGTCTCATGAGAAGAGACCACGTAAGTAAAAAGAGGTGGTTATGTTTGTAATGAGTGCTTAGATGTCAAGTTGGTTAATGCATTGCTCTTTTGCAACTTAAAAATCTCCAAACAATGTAGCTTAAACACACGGAGGGAAATTAGGTAACATTTTTGTGTGTGAAACACCCTGCAGGACAGATCAAAGGTCCATCTAGTCTATCATCCTGTTCTTCCAATGGCCAACCAGATGTCTGTGGGAAACCCTCAAGCGGCGCATGGAACATAAAATGGAAAAACCTACAAGAATGTTGAGTTTGTGTAAGTAGCGCACCAGTCAAAGATCAAACTTATTTTCATCCCAGGGCTGCTGACTGAAGCTAGAGGAGACCTCTGCTATGCTGATAGGTACGCCATCTGGTGGCTGGCTGCTTGTAAGGCAATCCAGCACCCATCCTTGATGTGCTGGTCCCGGGGGGAAGGTTACTGTTGGCGTAGTCAAAGTCCGGTCCTGGGTCACTGGTCTGGAAACAGTTCACAAGGAGCGAGGTGAGGTCCGAAGCAGGAAGCCGGGCGGGGACAGGAACACTGGGGGAACAGGACTGGATGCTGGCCGAAACAGCTCATCGACGACGTTGCTCCCGCAACCTGGGACCGGGCTGACTGGCCTTTATCTTCTCTGAGGCCAGGGGCGGTCCCGGCCCCCAGGAGACCCGCCTCTCCTGGCCTTAAGGCGAGCACTCCTCCTGGGAGAAACCAGTTCCCTTCGCCTCTCTGCCCTTCGCCTCTGCAGTTCAGGAGAGGCTGAAGGGTTACTGGACCCAGGGGGAGACTCACCTGTAGGCACTGAGTCCTCAACCACCTCCAGAGCCAGAGTGGATTCACCTGGTGCCTGCTCCTGAGGATCCGGCACAGGTGCAGGCGCTTCAGAATCAAGGCCCTGCCCCAGTTCAGCCGGCCCTGGAGGTGGGGACTCCTGTGCAGGCTGGGATTCCTCCGGTTCAGCCTCTGAATCAGATTCCCAGGCCATCACACCATCCCCCCTCCCAGCCCCCCCCCTCAATCGAGGGTCTGGACCCGGCTTGCTGGGGTACGCTGCATGGAAATCTCGAAGGCAGGCAGGCGCGTGGACGCTGGCTGCTGGTTCCCAGGAACGGTCCTCCGGTCCATACCCCTTCCAGTCTATGAGATACTGCAGCTTTCCCTTGCAGTATCGGGAGTCCAGAATGCGTTCCACCTCGTACTCAGGCTCCCCCTGAACCAAAACTGGCTGCGGTCGGGGACGGTTCGGGTGGAACTCGTCGGGTGGGGCCACCGGACTCAGAAGGGACCTGTGGAATACCGGGTGAACCTTCAGGGTTGCAGGCAACTGGAGACGGAATGCCACAGGCGAGACCTGGTCCACGATAGGAAACAGGCCGGTGAAACGGGCGTCCATCTTCCGCGAAGGTCGACAGGGGTGGAGGTGGTGAGTGGAGAGCCATACCAGGTCACTGACGTGGAGTTCTGGCCCCACCTGGCGGTGGCGGTCGGCCTGGGCCTTGTACGCCTCCTTGGCCTGGCGCAGTTGCTCCATCAATAGCTGTTGCTGGGACTGGAGCTCCTGAAGCCACTCCGTCACCGCAGGGACCGCGGATGCCGGCAGCACATCTGGAAACAGCCATGGATGATAACCGTAACTGGCCTGGAACAGGGTCTGCTGGGTGGACGCATTCACCGCGTTGTTGTAGGCGAACTCCGCCAATGCCAGGTGGTTGACCCAGTCATCCTGCTGGTAGCTGCAGTAACACTGAAGGTACTGCTCCAGCACCGCGTTCGCCCGTTCCGTCTGGCCATCGGTCTGTGGGTGGTAGGCTGATGAGAGACAGACCTCTGTCCCGAGGGTCTGGTGTAATGCTCGCCAGAACCGGGATGTGAACTGAACGCCCCGGTCGGACACCACACGCTCTGGTAGGCCATGCAGGCGGAAGACATGCTGAAGGTACAGCTGAGCGGTTTCCTTAGCTGTGGGTACGGATGGGCAGGGGGCACAGTGCACCATCTTAGTGAAATGGTCAGAGAAAACTAGAAGGCAGGTACAGCCACGAGACGGGGGTAAGTCCACTACAAAGTCCAGCGAAACCGTGTGCCAAGGACGTGGTGGGACTGGCAATGGCTGAAGTAGGCCGGGGAGTTGCACGGTAGGGCCCTTGGCCCGCCGGCAGACATCACAACCAGCAACATAGCGAGCCACGTCAGCCTTCAGGCGGGGCCACCAAAACTCACGGCTTACCAGATGGGTGGTCCGATACCGCCCAAAGTGTCCCGCTGCTGGGGCATCATGGGTCATCTGGAGAACCTCAGCCCGCAGTGGCCCTGGCGGGATATACAGGCGACCGTGGTGCAGCAGAAGGCCCTGTTGCAAGACCAGCCCCGGATACTAAGAGCATGACCCTTCGGCCAGTTCCTGGAGTCGTTCCTGGGCCCAAGCGTCGACCCGCTGCTGTTCTCGCACCTGAGCCTGCAGTGGCTCAGCCTCCTGGGTGGCCAGGAATGCAGCCGGTGGTAGGATCGTGGTGGGTACTGCTTGCTGTACCGTGTCTGCGTTGTCTTCAGGTTTCCGGGACAGGGCATCCGCCTTCTGGTTTTGGGAGCTAGGGATGTAGCGGAACTGGAACCGGGAAAAGAACAATGCCCACCGGATCTGCCTTTGGTTCAGCTTGCGGGTGGTCTGGAGGTACTCCAGGTTCCGGTGGTCAGTTCTCACCTCCACCGGGTGTCGTGCCCCCTCAAGATGGTGGCGCCAGACTTCAAAGGCCACCTTGATGGCCAGTAGTTCCCGCTCCCACACGGTATAGTTACACTCTGCTGGAAGGAGCTGGCGGGAATAGAAGGCGCAGGGTAAGAGTGGCGCATCGGGTCCATACTGCTGAGACAAGACGGCACCGAGAGCCATACTGGAGGCGTCGGTTTCTACCACAAAGGGTCGAGAGGGATCAGGATGTTGCAAGATCGGCGCTCTCTGGAAACAGGCTTTCAACCCCTGAAACGCCTCCTCTGCCTCCTTGTCCCAGGAAAACGGCGTCTTGGGGCGCAGTAGCCAGGTCAACGGGGTGGTGCGATGAGCATAATCTGCAATGAAGGTCCGGTAATAGTTGGCGAACCCCAGGAATCGCTGTAGGTCCTTGCGGTTCCGAGGTGCCGCCCATTCCCGAACCACTACCACCTTCCCAGGATCCATCTGCACCCCATCTGGAGAGAGTCAGGGACCAAGGAAGTCCACTGACCACTGGTGGAACTCGCACTTGCTGAGCTTCGCATACAGGCGGTGCTCCCACAAGCGCTGCAGCACGGTCCGGACATGACCCTCATGGAGAGCCGGGTCACGGGAGAAAACCAGAATGTCATCCAAGTACACCACCACGTACTTGTCTAGCAAGTCCTGGAACACGTGGTTGATGTACCGTTGGAACACAGCGGGCGCGTTGCACAATCCGAAGGGCATAACCAAGTATTCGAACTGCCCGTACCGGGTCCCGAATGCTGTCTTCCACTCATCCCCGGCTCAGATCCGAATTAAATTGTAGGCCCCCCCGGAGGTCTAGCTTGGTGAACACCTGCGTCCCTTGCATCCGCTTCAGCAACTCCAAAATAAGGGGCAAGGGGTACCGGTCTGGGATGGTAATTTTGTTCAGGGCCCGGTAATCATGGCAAAGGCGAAGCTCCCCACATTTCTTCTTAACGAAGAGCACTGGCACAGCGGTGGGCGAGGTCGAAGGCCTAATGAAACCACGCTCCAGGTTCTTGTGCAGGAAGTCCTGCAACGCTTCGCGCTCTGGCTCTGTTAGAGAGTATAAGCGACTCACCGGCAGGGGCGCTCCGGGCTGGAGGTCTATGCCGCAGTCAAAAGACCGATGCGGTGGCAGCTGGTCTGCCCCCCGTTCCTCGAACACGTCTTGGTAGTACCGGTACTCGGCGGGGAGCGTGGATGAGGCCTCCTCAGTGGGTGCGGCTGCTAGCATCTCAGACTGAGCATGGGGACATGGGTCTGGGAAGTGCACAGTCCGATTGACCCAGTCAATCTGAACATTGTGAGCCTCCAGCCAGTCCATCCCAAGCACCAGGGGGAACCGGGGCATGGAGGCAATGTCCAAAGTTCGCACCTCCCGGTGCTGCTGGAGACACAGGACCAAGGGCTGGGTCTCCCGAGTGACGGCACCCGAACGCAGGAGCCGTCCGTCAATTGCCTCCACCTGTACCGGTTCAGGCTTGTTCTGAAGTGGCACCTGATAATGAGCAGCAAAGGCAGCGTCCATATAGGAGCGGGTTGCCCCTGAATCCACCAGAGCGTGGGTAAGAATCCAGGGCCCACCTGGAGGGTAGAGATGCACCGAACCATGAGATGTCGCAAATCCACTGGTGAGGGCCCCTCTTGCATGGTTTGGGACCCCAGGTTGCTAGGGCCTTCGGCTACCGAGGTTGGCGGTTTCCCTGCGACTGGCATCTTCTTGGGACAGGATCGGGCGTAATGTCCACTCCCACCGCAGTAAAGACACAGGTTCCCCTCCCGATGCCGCATCTTCTCCGAGGGGGAGAGGCGAGGTCGCGCAGCCCCGAGCTGCGTTGGCTCGTCCGGCAACTCGGCTGTGGGCGTGGACCTGCTGGGAAGGACTGGAGCCAGGAGCCGGGGGTGCTGGCGGTCCCGGGTCTGGCGACGGTCCTCCAACCGATCGTCTATCTGCAGGCTCCGCTGAATAAGGGCGTCCAGCGTGGTGGGACGATCCATCATGGCCAACTGGTCCAGTATCTCATCCGACAGTCCCTCAAGATACTGGTCCCGAAGTGCAGAGTCATTCCAAGACAAGTCTTGCGCCAACAGCCAAAACTCCATGGTGTAGGCGGCTGCAGTGGACTTGCCCTGTTTCAAACGCCTAATTGCCCGGTTGGCTTGACTCTCCTTCTGGGGGTTGCCAAATACGGCCTCCAAATGGTTGCAAAACCCCATATAGTCTGTCAGCAAGGGGGAGTCTTGCCTGAGCAGCGGCAATGCCCACTTGGCCGCCTGGTCCTTTAACAAACTGATCAAAAAGTGCACCTTGGTGCGGTAGTCAGGGAAGTTCCTGGCTCGCCCCTGAATATACAACTTGGCCTGGGCGAGGAACATGGGAAAGCTGGCCGGGGCCCCATCAAATTTCTCTGGCAAGGCCACTGGGTACTTGCCTGGAGCTGGGGCGTCGGCCACAGGAGCCGGTAGGGTGTCCAACCGCTGCTGAAGTGCCGTAACCGCATCGCTGAGCTGCTGCACGGTGTGAGTCAAGGCCTGGTTCTCCTGGGCCAATGCCACCAGTGCAGCTGCCTGGTTGGCCATGGCTCCTGGCTTTTCCCGAACACACCCCAATGAAGGGGGAGTGCGGGTGTGGCAGGAGCAAACTGTGCTGGTCCCGGGGGGAAGGTTACCGTTGGCATAGTCAAAGTCCGGTCCTGGGTCACTGGTCTGGAAACAGTTCACAAGGAGTGAGGTGAGGTCCGAAGCAGGAAGCCGGGCGGGGACAGGAACACTGGGGGAACAGGACTGGATGCTGGCCGAAACAGCTCATCGACGACGTTGCTCCCGCAACCTGGGACCGGGCTGACTGGCCTTTATCTTCTCTGAGGCCAGGGGCGGTCCCGGCCCCCAGGAGACCCGCCTCTCCTGGCCTTAAGGCGAGCACTCCTCCTGGGAGAAACCAGTTCCCTTCGCCTCTCTGCCCTTCGCCTCTGCAGTTCAGGAGAGGCTGAAGGGTTACTGGACCCAGGGGGAGACTCACCTGTAGGCACTGAGTCCTCAACCACCTCCAGAGCCAGAGTGGATTCACCTGGTGCCTGCTCCTGAGGATCCGGCACAGGTGCAGGCGCTTCAGAATCAAGGCCCTGCCCCAGTTCAGCCGGCCCTGGAGGCGGGGACTCCTGTGCAGGCTGGGATTCCTCCGGTTCAGCCTCTGAATCGGATTCCCAGGCCATCACACTTGAATTTCTTTGCACTTGTGCTTGAATGTGTCTGCCATCTCCAATGGTAGAAACCAATTTTTCATTTTATTAAAAAACAATAGCCTTCCTTCCTTCCTTCCTTCCTTCCTTCCTTCCTCTTTAAAAAAGTGTAGTGATCAGGTGGGATTGCTATGAGGAATTATAACAAATATAGAGTAAGCCATCTGTGTCAGCAATGAAAGCATTGCGTTGACTGGGTTTAAACTATTTTGATATGATTCTTGATCAATCCACACCTCTGCATCCCTGTTCCATTTCTCTTTCTTGACCAGTCACATACACTGCTAGTTGCTTCGCCAGGCAGGCATCCTAGGTCATCAAAGACAGTGGGCAGTTTCTTTGATGTAGCTTTTCTGATATGTTGATCTTAGGATGTTAATCTTAGGGCCAGGAAACAGGTTTCACATAAAGGTGATAATGATCACTGTCCTCCTGGCCATCCTTATCATGTATATTGCTTGTTTATCACCTCTCGGGGTTGCCAAATGCTCTCCTTTGTAGTTCTGTTTTATTTACCCCATGCTTAATTAGTTTTGGTAGTTTAACTTTGTCCCCACGTGGGGTTTGTTGAAATGCTCAGAAGAAATCTGATTGGTTCTTACGAACACTCTGTAAAAAGCTCTTTTGTGAATAAAACGACCTGGGCCAGGGGCTGGAGGCAGAGGCAGAGAGATTATTATACACACCCTTCCCAGAGTCTTGCTGGTTCAAGCCTCTGTGTGTATTCTTATTAATCAGAGTTCAATCCTTCCTTTACTTTGAGAATGCCTCAAGAAGAGTCCAAGTTAAGCTCATTTAGTTGACAAATTTGACTTTCTGGGCTGCTGGTCTGATTTCATGGCAGTCTTTCTTTTCTAAAAAATGAAGAGGGGAGGCTCGCGTATGCTTGCAATTTGCATCATTTTTTCATCTCTTGTTCTAGAAGGTGCAGACAGAGGCCACATTCAACCCATACATTTAAGGCACCATGATACAACTTTAAGCAGCCACAGCTTCCCCGAAAGAGGTATGGGAACTGAAGTTTGTTAAGGGTGCTGGGAGTTGTTGGGGAACCCCTCTTCCTCTCCCAGAGCGACATCCACCTTGCATGCAGAAGTTCCCAGATAAGAAAACATCAGGTTTATTACTCATGGCAAACAAAGCTATTCTGAGCACAAGCTCACAGGTGCCCACTTATGCCGTGGGGTTGAGAGTGCAATGGGGTCCCTACACTAGGACAAAGAAAGGAAGATGAGAGAAGATGGAAGGAAGGAGTTTACATGGCAACGAGTGGTTGCTAAAGAAGGAACCAGGGAGGGTAGAATAGGCTGCCTCTTTCTATCACCCCCTAGAGGTTCAGGTAATTTATTGCAGGCATTGATGCTTTACTGGTTTTAAAAATCAGAGGTGAAAATAGCAGCAACAGATGTTAACTAGTTAAACAGAGTCAGCAAAACTGGTGAGGTTTGGAATGTGAACCTGCTGAGTTAAGAGTATAGCGATGCTACAACCTCAAACTGGTTCAACGGCAATTTTCTCTTTACAGAAACTGCAGCTCCGTGAGAGGGCAGAGGTGGTGGTGAGAACTGGGGGGTGTGTGTGTCTTGGAAATGCCATCAAATCACAGTTCAGGGGATACTTTGGTTTTCTATCAGTTCCAGCTTCCATCTCCCCAAACAGAACTCATTGGCAAAATTAGCAAATGTGGCACCATCTCCACTGGTTTTAATTGAAGCTAGAATCAGTTTCTTAAAAGGTTTTAATTATAATTTTCTGGGTTTGGGAAAACCACAGCAATCTAAGACAGTAGCATAAAAATAGAAAGCAACACCCTCAAACAAACAAACAATATTTGCATAATGCATTGATTTTTGGGGGAGGGGAAAACACTGGTCTCACAATAAAAGTATTTAGGCAGAGACTAGATGAGTTTGCAAGGTAGCATGATGCTCAGTTTGCGTAAAGAAACAAGAACTCAGTGTCCATGGTTTACAACAGACAACATGCTTATTAGTTAATTTAGGCTCTGCCCCTTTTGCCAAGACATCTTTCACAGAATTCATGTGAGAATGGCACCTAAGAACCAGGCCCATTAAGTACCCATGCACCGTAGACACTGCTTTATATACCAGTAAGAGGAAGGGAAGTCTATAGCAAAAAATAATGAGGTTTGTGGCACCTTCAAGACTAATTAATTTATCAGCATGCGAGTTTTTATAGGCTGCATATCTGTTTCATCAGATGCATGACGCAGCCTGGGAAATTGGAAACATATTAATATTGGGGAAGAAACACTTTTGCAAAAGTTGCAGTGCAGAAGATTTGATAGATCTAATCAGAAAAGGGTGTGTCCCTAGACCTTGAAAAGCTTATGGAAGCAGAGGAATGCCAGATCACATTCACGTGCAACCTCTTTCAGTTAGTTTCGTCTCAGTGCCTCTGGAGTCTGCAATACAGTGAGTTCAGGGTCAGATCGATATTTGAAGGCACTAGGTCAGTTTTTCCCAAACTTGGGTCTCCAGCTGTTTTTGGACTGCAACTCCCATTATTCCTAGCTAGTAGGACCAGTGATCGGGGATGATGGGAATTGTAGTCTAAAAACAGCTGGAGACCCAAGTTTAGGAAACACTGAACTAGGACCTGAAAAGATTATGGTACACCCTATAATTCAAAATAAAAGCAATGCTAAACTGTGTGTGTACATGACGGAATCTGATTTCCTTGCAACATTTCGATCTACATTAGTAGGATGCCCCCTCATACAGGTGGGGTTAAATAACAAAAAGAGAACAGAAAAATTGGGAAAGCAAAATGCCTGGCTCCAGGGTCTGCAAGGACATGGGCCTGCAATAGGCTTGAGCCTGTTCAGATCTTAAGGCCACGAGTAGAAAGGACGTTAGCATGGCCACTCAGTATAGACAATGCTGAGTTGGTGGACCAATGGTCTGAAGTCCTATAACCCTTATGTGATTTCCTTTTTTTCAGAAAAGAAAACATGCTGAGAGGTAACCTGGATTGGACCCTTAAATTCTTTGGCATGCACAGGTCAAGCATAAGTGATGTATGTCCCAGGTGAAAGTCTTGAAGCCTGCCTGCACTAGCAGCCCACCTGGAAAGCTGCCCAGGTGAAAAATCCTAAGCTGGTTTCGATCCACTGATCTGGTAGTTCGAAATGTAGAAAAATGGAACAGCATAAAAGGGTCAGCTCTGAGACAGTAATGGGTACATTTGATAGATGTACTGCCTGAAGATTCACTGTACTTTGCACGACAAGCTCTTGAAGCATTTGCAATTGTGGTGTGTGTGTGTGTTTGTGTCTCTCCCCCTACTTCCTAGACAGAGCAGGGAGTCCATTAATTGATTGCGTCAATTGCGATGGCTTGAACTTAGGACAACCAGCTCCAGTAGATGCTCACTTCCTTCCCACTTGACCTACAGGGAAAATTCCACTAAGTAACAGCCGTTAGCTCACTTTCAAGGCCTCCAGAGAACAACGCAATTACTTGCAGCCCCCATTTCAGCAAAATGCATGACTCTCTCCAGTGAGAAAGATTGGTTCCAGGGCAACAGATACAAACGAATTTGGCAGGTTTCAGCAGCCTAGCAGTACAGCATCAGACTGAGGGAGGTGAAGCTGGCATAAGGCACCAGCATGAAGGATCAGTAAGCCTGCTTGGATGCAAATGATGGGCTTTTGAAACTCAGGCTGGTAGGGTGAATGATGCAAGTTCATCAGAACAAATTGTCCAATATCCAGGGTAATGGAGGCTGGAGGGAATGGGAGATTCTACCGACCACCAAAGCACCAGGGGTTAAACGTACACCAGGGGAATGCTGTGTATGTAGTGTGTCTTGATTTCAGTAAGGCTTTTGACTAAGTCCCCCATGATATTCTTGCAGAAAAGTTGGTAAAATGTGGACTAGACAAGACAACAGTTAGGCGGCTTTGGAGGTGGCTGACTGACCAAACCTAAATAGTGCTCACGAATGGTTCCTCCTGATCCTGGGGGGTGGGGGGAGGGATGACAAGTGGGGTGCTGCAGAGTTCTGTCCTGGGGCTGCTGTTGTTCAACATATTTACAAATGACTTGGAGGAAGGTACTTAGGGAGTGCTCAACAAATCTGCTGATGACGGCAAACAGGGAGGGACTTAAAGATGACCTTAATAGATTGGAGATCTGAGCCAAGATTAATAAAATGAATTTCAATAGGGACAAATGTAAGGTTCTACACTTAGGCAAGAAGAACCAGCTCCACAAATGTAAGGTGTGGGACATCTGGCTTGCCATTAGTACATGTGAAAAGGATCCAGGGGTCTTAGTAGACCACAAACTTAACATGAGTCAGCAGTGTGATGCAGCAGCAGAAAGAAGCTAAATCTATTCTAGGCTGCATCAACAGAAGTATAGAGTCCCAGTCAAGGGAAGTAATACTCCCATTCTATTGTGCCTTGGTTAGACCACTCCTGGAGTACTGTGTTCAGTTCTGGCACCACAGTTTAAGGAAGATATTGGTAAGCTGGAATGTGCATAGAGGAGGGTGACCAAGATAATCAAATCAAGCAGAGCAGCACAAGGAAAGGCCGTTTACCTTTCCGCCAGAGCAGTACCTATTTATCTACTTGCACTTCGTACTTTCAAACTGCTAGGTTGGCAGGAGCAGGGACTGAGCAATGGGAGCTCACCCTGTCGCGGGGATTCGAATCACCAACCTTCTGATTGGCAAGCCCTAGGCTCTGTGGTTTAACCCACAGCGCCACCCACGTCCCTTAGTAGCACCTTAGAGACCAACTAAGTTTGTTATTGGTATGAGCTCTCGTGTGCACGTACAGTTCTTCAGATACCACCAGAATTATTCAGGGGTTTGTGTGTTGTGCTTTTGTGTGTGTGCACAATCATACTTCCCAATAAACGTAGGTAAGACCAGTGAAAACATATATGAAAAAGTGTGCATGCACACGAAAGCTCATACCAATAACAAACTTAGTTGGTTTCTCAGGTGTTACTGGAAGGA
This sequence comes from Podarcis pityusensis, assembly GCF_964106645.2. Lineage (NCBI taxonomy): Eukaryota > Metazoa > Chordata > Lepidosauria > Squamata > Lacertidae > Podarcis > Podarcis pityusensis. The sequence goes on from NC_138041.1 coordinate 20,818,292, forward strand.
ATTTATTTTATTTTGTTTATCAGCAATGGTTGAAGGAATTGGGTATGTGTAGCCTTGTAAACGCAGGTGGCGCTGTGGGTTAAACCACAGAGCCTAGGACTTGCCAATCAGAAGGTCGGCGGTTTGAATCCCTGTGATGGGGTGAGCTCCCATTGCTCGGTCCCAGCTCCTGCCAACCTAGCAGTTCGAAAGCACGTCAAAGTGCAAGTAGATAAATAGGTACCACTCTGGCAGGAAGGTAAATGGCGTTTCCGTGTGCTGCTCTGGTTCGCCAGAAGTGGCTTAGTCATGCTGGCCACATGACCCGGAAGCTCCCTTGGCCAATAAAGCAAGATGAGCGCCGCAACCACAGAGTCGGCCATGACTGGACCTAATGGTCAGGGGTCCCTTTACCTTTAAGGTGCTACTGGAAGGAATTTATTTTATTTTGTATATCAGGAATGGCTGAAGGAATTGGGTATGTGTAGCCTTGTAAAGAGGATACTAAGAGGAAATATGATACCCATCTTCAACTATCAAAAGGGTTGTCACATGGAGGTTGGAGCAAGCTTTTCCCTCTTTTCCAGAGGCCAGGACTTGAACCAATGGTTTCAAGTTACAAGAAAGGAGATTCCAACTAAACATCAGGAAGAGCTTTCTGACAGTAAGAGCTGTTTGACAGTGGAACAGGCTCCCACAAGTGCTGGTGGACTCTTCTTCATTGGAGGTTCTCAAGCAGAGGTTGGACGGCCCATCTGCCATGTCTGAGCTAGTTGAAATTCCTGCGTTGTAGGAGGTTGGAGTGGATGAACCTTGTGATTCCAACTCTACAATTCTATGATTCTAACAGAAACAAATATGTTCTATGCTTATGATAATATTTTATTCTCCTGTTTAAAATATGCATTTTATATTTGACTTTCTTTAGTAATGTGTTGTGAAATGTTTAAGTTTTTGTTGCTGTTAACTTTGCTGTTAAATATGCATTCTGTACCTGACCTCCTTTGTCGTGTTTTATTTTGAAATCTTTTAAGATAATGTTTTGGTTTCTTGTTAACTAAGTTGCTTTGAATGTATACTTTATATTGAGTTTCTTCAGCAATTTTTTTTATTCTGGATTGTTGTGGGGATTTTTTATATTTTAATGTGTTGTAAACTGCTTTGAGATTTTTCTTTAAAATATAAAGCAGTATAGAAATTAAATGGTGATATTTCAGCAGCATGCATTCAGAGCATAGATTTAAAGCACGTTTTCCCACTATAAGAAATCCTGGGAACTGTGGTTCACCTATCACAGAGCTACAATTCCATTAACAAACTACAGTTCCCAGAATTATTTGGTTGTATATGCTGTGCGCACAATCATACTTCCAAATAAACATAGCTGAGATCAGTGAAAACATACACCCAGTGCTTTTTTTTTCTGGGGGGGGGACACAGGGGTATGCATACCCCTAAACATTTTGTGAATCTAAGTTTGGCAGTATTTCAATATGAGTAGGAAAATGAGAATACCCCTACCATGGGTAGGCAAACTAAGGCCCGGGGGCCGGATCTGGCCCAATCACCTTCTAAATCCGGCCAGCACATGGTCTGGGAATCAGCATGTTTTTACATGAGTAGAATGTATGCTTTTATTTAAAATGCATCTCTGGGTTATTTGTGGGGCATAAGAATTCGTTTATTTATTTATCTTTTCAAAATATAGTCTGGCCCCCCACCGGGTCTGAGGGACAGGGGACCGGCTCCCTGCTGAAAAAGTTTGCTGACCCCTAAAAACTTTTTTAAAGAAAAAAAGTGCTGCATACACCTCTCTACTGCGGTGGAGAGAAGAATCACGGTAAGAACTGTGTAATGCCATTTGTGGGCAACAGAGGGAGCTTTTAGCTTGCTTATTTATTATCCCTCAAAGAAACTACACTCTGAAGATCCCTGTCCAAAGTACAGGCTACAGTTTCAAAGACAGTCATAGAATCTCAGAATTGTACAGAAGTTGAAAGGGACCCCGAGGAGCATCTAGTCCAACCCCCTTCAATGCAGGAATATACAGCTGTCCCATTCGGGGATTGAACCCCTAACCTTGGCAGTCTAAGCTGCAGGCAGGAAAATGCCCATCGAGGATTTGGGGTGTGGATGTGTGTTGCTGTTTCAATGTACAGGATTTTGTTTTTATTCGTTTGTTGCTGGGGGTTTTTTGGGGGGGCATGAAGCAATCAAGCATTTGAACCCTTCCCACCTGCAATCTGAAAGAAGGAGAAAGCCTGTGCAAGCACCTCTTAAGGGCATGTGAAAGAGAAAGAGCATATGCATGTTGTGTGAGAGGAAGAATGTTTGTGGGTGTGTAAGAAGGAGTGACTGTTTAAGTCACAGAGAATCACAGAATCGGGTTGGAAGGGACCCTGAGGATCATCTAGTCCAACCCCCTGCAATGCAGGAATGTGCAGCTTTCCCTTATGGGGATTGAACCTGCAACTGTGGTGTTATCAGCAGTATGCTCTAAGCAGCTGAGCTATCCAGCAAAGATCACCAGCGTTGAAGCAATGATTCTTCAAGATCAGCTTCGTTGAACTGGTCATGTTGTGCGGGTGCCTGGTTCTCCTTTTCCAAAGCAACTTCTCTACAGTGGTACCTCAGATTACATACGCTTCAGTTTACAGACTCCGCTAACCCAGAAATAGTACCTTGGGTTAAGAACTTTGCTTCAGGATGAGAACAGAAATCGTGCTCCAGCGGCGCGGCGGCAGCAGGAGGCCCCATTAGCTAAAGTGGTGCTTCAGGTTAAGAACAGTTTCAGGTAAAGAACGGACCTCCGGAACGAATTAAGTACTTAACCAGAGGTACCACTGTACTCTGAACTTAAAAATGCTAAGCATAATGCTTCAGGACAGATCCTGAACCTGAGACTCCAATACTTTGAACACCTCATGAGAAGAGAAGACTCCCTGGAAAAGACCCTGATGTTGGGAAAGATGGAGGGCACAAGGAGAAGGGGGCGACAGAGGACGAGATGGCTGGACAGTGTTCTCGAAGCTACCAGCATGAGTTTGACCAAAGTGCGGGAGGCAGTGGAAGACAGGAGTGCCTGGCGTGCTTTGGTCCATGGGGTCACGAAGAGTCAGACACGACTAAACGACTAAACAATGCTGGTGGTCAACAAAGGAGGTTCGAAGACTCTCTCAAATCTAAAAAAAAATGTAGGATAAACACCAACAACTGGGAAACACTGGCTTGCAAGCTCTCCAATTGGAGAACAGCCTTTACCAAAGGTGTAGTGGACTTTGAAGACGCTCGAACCCAGGACGAAAGGGAGAAACGTGCTAAGAGGAAGGCACACTTGCCAAACCCTCACCATGATCAACTCCTGCCTGGAAACCTACGTCCCCACTGTGGAAGGATGTGTGGATCCAGAACTGGCCTTCACAGGCACTTACGGACTCACTTTTAAAACCGTGTTAATGGAAGACAATCTTAGAACTCCTGGGCTGTAAAAAGAGAGTTAGAGAAGGAGAGAACACCTGCCTAACCCACGCGTTCTCCTTGCCTTTTGCATCAGGAGGGAGGGAGCTGCTGCGTCTCTAACAGGAGGGGGAGGGAGAGGGCGGCGGTGCCTAACAAGATGCTCCCGCAGTAAGTCCAAGTCAGGCCTGTCAGGAGGCATTAGGAGCACGGCTCATCCGAGGAGCTGGACGTGGAGTGGCGCAGCGCAGGGGAGCAGAGGTCACCTTGCGAGGAAATAATATTATGGGATGCCTGCGGCCAGAGGCAGCCGTGCTGCTCTGATGCCCAGGCGGCAGCGGCGGGTCCGGACGGCGTTGGGGACGCGCACTGACTGCAGTATTTGGTGGGGTGAGGGGGTTCGCCACGGCCTGCCGGGAAAAGCTAAGCGCGGGGTGGTGGTGGGGGGAGGACAGGCAGATGCTTTCTTAGTTGCCTCCTGCCGTTTGGCCAGCAGCCACGGGAGAGGGGAGGGAGAAGAGAGGGGATCTGCGTGTCAGTCACGATCGACAGACAGCTGGAAAGAGTCCGTCTTGCTTAGCCGAAGCCGGCTGCCTCACTCCATCATCTGCTGGGAGATTCTTCAGGCCCCTTCCCGGTTGCAGGAGAGGAGGCCTACCTCGAAGGGGGCGTGTAAAATGAGAACAGGGCTTTCTTTCAAACAGCCGGTTGGGGTGAGAATGGGACTTTAAGCCCTGCCCTTCGCCCTTCAGTTCAGGGGTGGGGAAGACTTAATCAGCCAGAGGGCTGCTTTCCATTCTGGGTGACTCTTTGGAGGCGTCCTGCTTGCTGTAACAGTGCCAAATGGATGCTTTAGGCAGAATCACAGAGTTGCAAGCTGGAAGGATGCCCCCAAAGTTCATTTAGTCCAACCCGAAACCCTGCAATGCAGGATGGCCCACGGCCGCCATTAACCCTTCTGATGGGTGGTGCATAAGTACTGCATGACTCCTAGAAGGCTCTTGTATATAAACCCATCCACATGCCCAATATGCTGAAGGGGATGCTCAGCTATGGGATCCTACCTCCACCTGTGGCGGGGTTGTACAAGAGTTTTGGGTAACAGTATTCAGAGCAGTCAATTAACATCTTAAACTGCTGCATAATTCCAACTTCTCAATTAGCACCTTTATGTATATTGGATGAGGGGAATCAACATTTGCATAGCACAGACTTGATAGTGCGCCTATTTATAGCAGCTAGAATGACCATCCCTCAGTTTTGGAAAAAATTAGACGGGGCCAGTCTTAATAGTTGGTACACTAACGTGTGGGATACTGACTTACTGGAAAAACTAATGGATAAGCTGAGAGCCAGAGGAAAAGGATTTTGCACCTGTTTGGTCTGACTTTATTTCATTTCTAAGCAAGGAAGAAAGTGCCCTGGGACCCGTCTCGGCCCTTGAACAAATATGGCCGAGACTGTGACTGATTTAATTACTGGGTACTTTAATTACCTTCCTTTGGTATCACAGACTCCATGTTTTGTAACCCTGTCTTGTTAAACCATTTCTTGTTGGTGCTGGTATCTGTCAATGGAGTGCACCTCCGAGGGTGAAGTCAAACTGTGTATTAGTGCCAAAGTGACCTCTCCGGGGCATAAGTCTGGGCAGTGTCTGAGGTCCTGGGTTGTCCAGATGAGCCCCCTCTTGGCCTCTCTGATCTGGTCCAAAAGAAAACAGAGCAATGTGTTTGGCACCAGCTTGGCTGCAGGAGTTGCCAGAAGGAGGCACACAGAAAACCACACAACCAACTTTGGGGCTCCACTCCCTAGCCTTTTCTTTCTGAAGATATCCTGCAAAGCAGCAGAGGTTTAGGATGAGAGTTTTCCTTCTCCTGAATGGGCTACCTTCCCAGGTGGACCATTTTGTCGCTGCTATAGCTATAGTTCCAGTTGCTGCCTTCCAAACATTCACATTCATTTATTCCGGTTTTATTTCACGTCTGTTTCTGTTTGACAGTGATCTGTAATTGCATATGGACCATGTACATTGCCATCAGATCCTGTTTGATCTTTTCCTTAAAGCTTGGCCACCCTTCCTTGCCTTCATCGATGCCTCCATAAGGAAACTGCTTCTGTCCTTTATTTTTCTTTATTTCTTGCATTTAGATCCCACCTTCTTCTCCAAGGAGTGCAAGGTGGCAAATTTGGTCCTTCTGCTCCTCAGTGAAACCCCACAACAACCCTTCAAGGTAGGTTAGGGTGAGAGGGAGTCATGGCTCAGGGGTCACCCAGTGAGCTTCATGGCCAAGTGGGGATTTGAATCCTGGTCTCCTAAGTCCTAGTCTGACACTATAACCACTATACCACACTGCCTCTCATTGTGTTCTCAGATGCATCTCTGGAAAGGCTCTACTGTATTCAGGTACAAACTCCAGCTGCTTTATTATCCTCCTCCTACTCTCTTCCACCTCCCCGCAAGAAACCTTACTTTAGGTTATTTGCCAGGTGTGAAATTGAGCTGTTGTTTTCTCTACTTTCTCTGGATTTCTTGCTTTAATTTTGTTGAGGTTTACCTGTCTTTTTACCCTATCGCTGTATTACATTGTTTGTATTACACTGAAAATATTTTAATAATACTAATAAACACAGAAAGGGCAATATTCCAAAAACAAATGGCAGAACATTTAAACCTCAGAGGATGTTCTTCCACTGACCTTTGAAATCATTATCCTGGAACAGAAGGCACTCCAAAAGGGAAGTTCCCATATACAGTCATACCTCGGGTTACAGACACTTCAGTTTGCACGATTTCGGGTTGCGCACTGTGCCAAACCCGGAAGTACAGGAATGGGTTACTTCCGGGTTTCGGCGCTTGCACTTGCGCAGAAGCACTAAATTGTGCTTTGTGCATGTACAGAAGCGCCAAATTGTGACTTGTGCGTGCGCAAACGCAGCACAGTGGGTTGCGAACATGCCTCCCACAACCCGAGTGTCCTCTGTATGTATTTAAATCACTTTGAGATGTTTTGTGGGAAGGGATTAACAGATGAAATAAATTACAGGTGTACCTTGGAAGTAGAATGGAATTCGTTCCGGAAGTCCATTTGACTTCCAAAATGTTTGGAAACCAAAGCACAGCTTCTGATTGGCTGCAGGAAGCTCCTGCAGCCAATCAGAAGCTGCGGAAACCCTGCCAGATGTTCGGCTTCCAAAAATAGTTTGCAAACTGGAACAGTCACTTCCAGGTTTGCGGCGTTCAGGAACCAAAACGTTCAAGAACGAAGCTGTTCGAAAACCAAGGTACGGCTGTAATTGTAGGGAAATTCTAGCAAGACCCCGCTGAGTTACCATACTGATCAGAAAAACTAATTCTATCACCTGTGGCACAAATCTGGCTGCTGGGGCTTCATTGCATCCTCCAGGTCTCAGGTAGTTCTCAGGTAGTTCTCATCCTCAGGTAGTTCACTGATGCAAGATGCAGGATGCTTGAGTTCACACCAACCCTACTTGCTTAATTGTCCCATGACTACTTTGCCGGTGTTTGCTGTAGTTCCCAGGATCCCAGGATGAAACTACAGTTCCCTTTTAAATGTATGGTGTGGATGTGACCACAGTTGTCTGATTGACATTGCAAGGATTTGGACGGAAACTTTGGGCTTGTGTGTGTGTGTGTGTGTGTGTGTGTGTGTATACTTCTGTACCAGAGAAGCCTGGGAGGTGATGCCCACTGATATTCTTGGTTGTCCCCTTCACTTCTCCATCCATCATTCTCTCCTTCTGGTTTCCTTCTCTGCCTGTGTCTAAATGGACTCTGGGGAAGGTCTAGGCAACAGCTGCCTTTGATCAGCTCTACATCTGGGAGAGCTGGCCCAGCAGGAATGCTGAGTTGTGATCAAAGGGGGGAGCCCTTTGACAGCTGAGCTCTGTGTTAAAGAGTTGGGGGTGGTTTCTGGGGACGATGCCCAACCAATACAGGCCAGCTCCATTCTCCTGCACCCCTTGCTTGCCCTTCAGTCTGCTTTTTTTTGACAGCTACTGTGCATACAACCTTCATCCTTTTCAAAACAACAGGCTCGATATACCCAACCAATCACTGCATTCTACAGGAGAGGGCCTCATTCAGATTTCTTCCTATGAGGATGTACCAGTATGCCCTCCATGATGTTATTGTGGCAGCACTGAGCCTTTGGAACTGCCTCCCACTGCAATATCAGACAATGACTCTTCTCTGTTGACTGTTTGGAGTTTCTCTTTCAACAAGTCTTCTAAAATCTTTGTCCCAGTTGGTATCCATATTGGATTGTAATTGATTTCATGTATGTGCTGCTGTTTTCATATGTATGATTTTTTTAAAAAAAAGCTTTCATGTATATCACTGTTTACTATTATTATCGGGTTTTATAACAAAAATAATGTTATACAAACAAGTATACCATGTTTTTTCATGCCATTTATATATATTAAAAAATAACATAATAAATGTGGAAAAATATCTACAACATGTTTCATTATTGGGGTCAATGTATAAGTTCTTGATTTAAGAATTGGTTCAAACAATTAGGAAGAAGAAGAAAAGAAAAGAAAAAAGGGGGGAAGGGGGAGGGAGGGGTAGTGGTGAGTGGGGTGGGATTGGGTGGTTATGCTATTATTATTCATAAGTGTGTGTGAGGGGTTTTGTCAGTGTTACTTGTATGGATTCTCTTACTATTGACTTGTATTTCCTTGGTGGTAAGAGAGGTTGGATGTGGCTTAGGGTATGGCTGGTTGTCTTTGGTGGGCTGTAGTGAGAATTGTTTTTGTGTGTGAGCGGGGTGTGAGTGTGTATTTTTTAATCAGGTTAGCCAGATTGATTTGTATGTTGTTGGGGGATTCTTGTTGTTAACGTATGTCACTGTTGTATACAGTGGTACCTCGGGTTAAGAACCTAATTCGTTCCGGAGGTCCGTTCTTAACCTGAAACTGTTCTTAACCTGAAGCACCACTTTAGCTAATGGGGCCTCCTGCTGCTGCCGCACCGCTGGAGCATGATTTCTGTTCTCATCCTGAAGCAAAGTTCTTAACCCGAGGTACTATTTCTGGGTTAGCGGAGTCTATAACCTGAAGCGTCTGTAACCTGAAGCGTCTGTAACCCGAGGTACCACTGTATATGTTGTTACATTGTAAATCACTTTGGGGTGTTTCATGGGAAGTGATTCATAAATATAATAATAATTAATATAAATAATGATGATGAGAGGAAGAGGAGGAGGAGGAGGAGGAAGAAGAAGAAAGATATAAAAATGTCTGGAACCTGGTGATCACAGATTTCCAAAGGCTTAGAAAATTGAAAACATTTTTAACATTGTGCAGTGGGTCTTTATCCTTTACACCAATCCAACTATTCTTCAGGACTCTTGGCACTACCAATGCAGGGGCTATAGACCTCTTAATATTACTGCTAACGGGTATCTCTTCACATCTTCTGATTTTGTGGACGAATGAAGAGAACGGATACATGCCCTGCTTTGCCATTTCTGATATTCTGGTACTGTTACATTTTTTGTTCTTGTTTATATCTTTATGCACAATGGAATAAAATAAAGTTTTTTTAAAAAAAGAAAAGACATAAAGTTCTTAGAAATGGTGACGATGAAGATGGTGTTCTTCAAAGGATTGACTCCTCAACAGCCTTCCTTACAGTCTCTTTTTGGAAAGCCCATGGCTCAACACAGCCCCTCTGACTCTCACCACTCTTGCCTGAGATCTGGAGAGCCAGGCACAGATTTGGGGTGCAAAATATGACCACTGTGGGGTGTGGCCTGAAGAAAGTCCCAAGGGCCAGACAGAGATGTCTCAAGGGCCTCATTTGGTCCCTGGAGTTGAGATTCTTCACTTCTGCCCAAAAGAAAACAAAACAGGGCCACCCAGACTCCCTCTGTGTGTGACTTTCTGACAAAACATATTGTTGGTTTGACTGCATTGAAAACATCCCACATTTCACTCCCATGATGAGATGGTGGATGATGAGACCTGGATGTTCCCTATTTGCTATTCATGATTATTTAAGTCATTGGCTTAGGAATAGGACATATAGGAAGCTGTCTGGGTCAAACCATTGGCCCATTAGCACAGTATTGTTGATACTGCCTGGGAGCAGCCGTCCAGAATTTCAGATATGGAGTCTCTCCCAGCCCTACCATTGGGGATTGAACCTGGCAAAGCAAATGCTGTCCCACTGAGCTACAGCCCTTTAAAATCATACTGACATACCCTACACATGTCCTGGAAAAAACCCAGGATATTTCATTTTCTTGCATTAGAGCACAGTGGCCATTTTGGGTGCCGCAATCTTGTGCAATTTCACGCCAAGGTCTCACCCTGAAAAAAGTGACAACCCAAAATGTGCATTTTTGGGCACTGGGTGAGCATGGCCTCGTAAAAAGTGTGTCCTTAGTTGGTATTCTTTTTATTATGTTTTTATTTTTGATGACCTGTAAAATGTGTTCTCAGTGCTGTACAATGCCCTGGGATCGTTTCGTAAAGGGCAGTACAGCCATACCTTGGTTTTCAAGCAGCTTAGTTCTTGATTGTTTTGGCTCCTGAACACCACAAACCCAGAAGTGACTGTTCCAGTTTGCAAATTACTTTTGGAAACCGAATGTCCAACGGGAATTCCGATTGGCTGCAGGAGCTTCCTGCAGCCAATCAGAAGCCGCAATTTTGTTTCCGAATGTTTTGGAAGTCGAACGGACTTCCGGAATGGATTCTGTTTGACTTCCAAGGTACGACTGTACAGAAAATGTATTATTATGATTATTATTGTTTTTTCATAAAGCTAAACAAAACGTTATTTGGATCATCTGTGTCTGGATTCCCCTATGCATTGATTAACACACAAAAAACTAGCCAAGTGTGGGGGGCAAGCTAATTTAGTTCTTTTTCGTGCTCCCTGTTCCTATGTCCTTGTGCTAACTCACCTAGGCATTTCACATGGGGCACATGACTTGTGCAGAATATGGGCAGGAAGAAGTGTATCCATACCAGTTTTGGGACTCAAGATTTTGGAGGGTATGTACTAAATCAGAGCAGTGGTCCATCTACTTTGGCATTGTCTACACCAACTAGCAGCTGCTCTTCAGGCAGGGGACCTTCCCAGCTCTACCTGAACATGCTGGGGGTTGATCCTGGGACCACCTGCATGCAAAACATCTGCTTTTCCCCTGAGCTGTGGACCTTCTTGTCCCGGTGCCCTTCAAGTCACCTTTGCAGGCCCACGGGAACCAAGGTGAGTCACGCAAGGAAATGTGTGCTGGCCATCTCTTGGCGAAAGTCACGTTGAGCCGGGTGAGTGAGGAGGTGAGTGATGCGAGGTGATGACATGGGTCAAACGTGGCAAGGAAAAACACCTGACAGCCTTGGCCAATCACTTTCGAGCACACTTCTCCAGTTGTGCACTCTAGAAACGATCCCTGACAGGCTCAATGTGTCAAATGGGGAGAGAAGGGAGCAGAAGAGAGTGAGAATTGGCAGCGCCCTGTCAACACGAGCCGTGGCTCAGGGGCACAGCAGAAAGACAGACTGGCTCTGACCTTGCACACATGAGGTCTAGGCACAGGCACCCGCACCAAGCTACTTCCTCATGCAGGCAGCTCTTCCTGGCTGACCCAGAGTGAAGGTTGCAGGGGGAGCTCAGCCCCAGCACAGGGAGGACAGTAAAGGGTCTCCTGTCATCCATGATTGGTGGTGGAGGGGGTGACCCTGTCAAACCAATGTCCCTTCCCATCTCCCAAGAGGACAGGAGAAGTTGTGTTGGCAGCAGCAGGATGGACTCTGTCTCAGCTTGGAACAAGGGGAGCTGCTGAATACTGAGTGAGACTGCTGGTTTATCTAGTATGGGATTCTCCAGAGTGAGTGGCAGCTGTTTGGCAGGGCTTCAGGCAAGGGACGTTCCAGGGGTGCCAACTTGAATAAAATATTGGGGGGGGGCAGGTAAGCCCTGCCCCACATAATCGCTCACAGGGCACGGTGCATGTACACCATTTGAATGGCAATGCCCCTCAACTTTGGGGGGGCTGGCGCCCTGTAATATTTTACTGGGGGTGGTGGAAGCCCCCTCAGCCTCAGGAGATGGCTCCTATGGGACATTAATAACTGTAACCTGGAGATCATACCCTCCAACGTTTCTCAGATGAAAATAGGGAGATTTCTTACTCCCATGCCCTCACAACGGAAGCTCAAACCCCCATTTTTTGTCCCCCACAGAGCATTTCCTATCAGAAGTAGGGTGTGTGCACCACCACTACACCAACCATCCTGAAAAACCCCTAATCCCTATTCTATTCCAGAGCCGGATTTAGGTTTGATGAGACCCTAAGCTACTGAAGGCAATGGGGCCCTTTATATGTCCAGCTGTCCTTTGTCAACAACAAATTATCGCTTGTTTTTGTGTTGAATATATGCTATATGGTCATTTATGGACCTAATAGGTATCTAAAGCCATTTGCACATGTTGCCATGCAACCAGTCCATGCAGAATGTAAAGTAAAGGTAAAGGGACCCCTGACCATTTGGTCCAGTCGTGACCGACTCTGGGGTTGTGGTGCTCATCTCGCTTTACTGGCTGAGGGAACCGGCATACAGCTTCCAGGTCATGTGACCAGCATGACTAAGCCGCTTCTGGCGAACCAGAGCAGCACACAGAAATGCCGTTTACCTTCCCACCGGAGGCGTACCTATTTATCTACTTGCACTTCAGGCTTTCGAACTGCTGGGTTGGCAGGAGCTGGGACCGAGCAATGGGAGTTCACCCCGCTGCGGGGATTCAAACTGCTGACCTTCTGATGGGCAAGCCCTAGGCTAACACACACCAATATATAAATTTTAGAACGGGACAAGATTAAATGCGGATGCACAAAGCATTTTTTTAAATTAAAAAAATCAAGACTCCTTGCACTCCACTCCACCTTCCTTCCTGCCCAGGGCATCCCTGCCCTCTGCCTGCCCCTCAGAGCCAGTGCCTCACATGCGGCAGGGCCTCAGCAGTGGCAGCCTTTCCTCCTCCTCGCCTGCTCTCCAGCAGCCGCTACAAGCTTCTCAAGGGAGGAGGCTGGCAGCAGTGGCCATGAAGAGGCCATGGAGAGGCAGCGGTATGCTCTCTCGCAGCTGCAGCCACTGCAGCCATCGTCGCTTGGGACAAGCAGTGGCTCATTCTCTTTCCTAAGCTTGCCAGTGGCAGCACCAGTGGAGGAAGTAGGGACATTCCGGGATCAAATCAGAAGCCGGGATGGCTTTTGTAGTTCCAGGACTTCCCCCTGGAAAATTGGGACACTTGGAGGACATAGTAAAACTTTAAGCAAAACATTTAATTGGAAAACTTGAAATTATGCCTGTGGGCTATTGCAGTGTTTCAAAGCAAAATGATAGTGGCCCATGTTCAAACCCTACGCTGTGGTTAATCTTTACTACACTTTTCTCTGTTGCTAACATTTACTTTCACCCTGTCAACCCATTTCTCGGAGGTGATCTCCAGGTACTCAGGGAAGTCGATTCAGAGGCTTAGCCTCCGGGAGAAGTAGTTTCTTTTCCCTACGACTCTTCTCCTGACCTCCCCGTTTTGTTTCGGAGATATTTTTGGAAGCAAAAGCTTTCATTTCTCTCCTCCCCCCACCCTCTGACAGGCAGAGTGCCATTTTAGGGCTCTTGCCTACTCAACCAGAAAAACAGTGACTGAGCCTGGGCGGAATTAACCTTTAGATTCAGCAGACGAGATGCAAAATCCTTTCTGATGATTAACCCCTTGTTGACGATGTCATCCATAGGGAGGATGTCTGTTCCCTGACAGTCGGCTGTGAGAAGCAAAGGAGCAAAGTCACTTTTTCGAAGGTGGCAACCCTACAAGCAGATTTGGGTGACAGATACACCTGGGCAATGCCTGATCTGTAAGGTTTTGGCACCTGAGATGCTTTGGTTCAGCCTAGGAAAGTGAGCAGAGGGTGGCACTCACCAGGGGGCTGCAGGGCACCCGAGCCACGCGTCTCTCCTGGGAGTGACACAGTGGCTTGGGTGCCCACAGGCTCCATGCTGCCCCAAATGGTCCACCCACCACCTCCCCCTCAGCTATAGGGTGGCTTAGTGGGAAGAGGCAGGCAGACTCCTCAGAGGACCCATGGATCATCCTGCCCCTGCTCTCCCTGCCCTGTGGGTGGCTGGCCCCGCTCCGGGTGCAGAGCATGTGTGCTGCCTCAGGTGCCTGATCAGCTTGCTCCACCGCTGGTTCTGTTACAGGACAAGCATAAGTGGAGATACCCCTGCCCTGTTCTGTCCTCACTTCTGCGGGGCGCCCTTGTGCTCCACCTCACCCTGAGTTCATGGAAGGAGCCTCTATGTAAGTGCACCAGAAATGGAGAGCAGGGGAAGGGGGGAGACTAGGAATCTGGGACCGTGACTGGGAGGCAGGAGCAGGAGGAGGACTCAAGGAAAGATGGCTGCCAGGGAGAGAGCAAGAGACAGATGCAGGAAGATAATGGACTTCAAGTTAAAGCCGCCAGCTCCCCTGAAGGTTCCTGGGACAGAAAGGGAGAGAGAATGCAGGAAGATATGGTCTGCAAGTTAATGAAAGGATGCCCCCCCAGGGGGCTCCTCTAAGTGGTCCTCAAGTCTTCCCAAGGTGCCACAGCACACTGGTTGACAACTAATGACGCAGTGAATTGAGCAGAATGGAAGGCGGAAGGCGTCAAATTTTGGCCTTGCACAGGGTGCCACTGAAATTTGAAAGACCAAAGTCCACCCCTGGTGAGATCAGGTGTGGGGAACATTTGGCCCTCCAGATGTTGCTGAACCACAACTCCCCTCATCCCTGGCCCTTGTGCATGCTTGCTGGGGCTGATGGGAGTTGTAGTTCAGCAACCTTGGTAGAGCCACTGGTTCCCCACACCTTGGTTAGAGGCCTGTAATTAGGGTTGCTAATGTTTCAACCGTGCCTCATTGCTATGCTTTAGACACATAGGGATCTAACACAATCTGCAGGTGATGCTCTTGCATTGCTGGGAGCTGCCCTATACCGAGTCAGATCTTTGGTCCATCTACCTCAGCATTGTCCCTGTCAGAGGTCAGGAACCTATCTGAGTCTGAGGACTGCATTTCCTGTTGAGGTTATAAATATTGTGCATATGAAAGCTGTTGGATGAATAAAAACAGGCTCCTGTATTGAAATAGAAATTCTCCAGCCCAAAAATATGGTTCAAAAGCTTTACTTACAGAACTTAACTTCAAAACATCTTAAAACGAAAAAATATCAGTTGCTGGAAATGGCAGGAGGGGAGAGATGTTCTTGTGCTTGGGTTCTGCTTGCGGGATTCCCACTGGCAACTGGTTGGCCACTGTGATGCTGAACTAGGTAGGCCACTAGCATGATCCTGCAGGTTCTTCTTATGTTCTGATAAGGGTGAGTAGTGTGGGATGCGATACATAAGTAGCAGTCAAGTATAACATTCCTTGTTTTCCTAGAGTGGACATGTGGGGGAATGATTGGTCCAGCCAGTTGAAAACTTCCTGTTTCCTCCTGGCTGGGAGATACTTCCTTTGCATATGACTAGAGGTGGGCATGACCGTACCTGTCCAGGTAACACAAAAGGACAGGACACGCAGCACTCTCTCTCTCTTTGACTCCATCTGTCGTTGGAGCAGCTTTTTAGCTAGAGATGCCCTGTTGGCTTCCAACTAACAGAGGATACTGGGATTATCTCCATATGGGATAGATCCACATGCATATACTTTGTAACTAAGTCTGCCTTCAGGGATCCAACTGTGAACTGATGATGTGAGTAAACTTCTTTTATAATCTTACACAAGACTGTTGTGTGTTTATTCTTTTAAGAAGGATATAAGGGAATTTACCAGGAACCTAATAGTGAGAGGCTTACACAAGCCTGCAACCTTGTGCGTTTATTTTTTTTAAAAAAATAATATTTATTAGTAGTTTTCAGAATTATAAGAAGAGAAACATTAAAAAAAATTAAAAAACAACACTATAATAGACAAAAAGAAAAGAAAAACACAAAAACCAATACAACAATAAAACAAAAAGATAAAAAGAAAAAAGAAAACAACACAAATCCCAACTTACATATCTAAAACTTCCATTTGCTTGTTTCATTGACTTCCTCACACCTCCCTTTTTGTATTCTAGTTTAATTAGTTATTTCAGCAAATTCTTTCCATCTTTCTCAATTTTTGTTAAAAAATTCATCCTAACCTAATTTAATCTAATAATTAACTCAACAAATCCTTTCCATCTTTCCCCATATTCTATTATTCACATTACCTTAATTAATTTAACCTTATCTTACCCTAAAACACCTTAAAGCTTAAATCTTAGTTATCAAATATACATTACTCCTAATATCATTTCTGCTAAAGTCATATAGTTTCATTCCAACATTTTCCCTAATATTCATTAATTTTTAGCCAATTCCCCAATTAGAAAATTTTCTTTATAAATTTTCTTCCAATCTTCATCCAACGTCCCTTCTTCCTGGTCTCGGATCGTGTCAGTCCTTACTGTCCATTCCATCTAGTCCATCAACCTGGAAGCCTTATGTCCGAGGCCCTTAAGTCTCTTCCATGTCCCTTCTGCAATTCTTCTTGTTGTTTATACTTGCCCTTTTCCTTGTCTTTTGTTGGTCTCTTTCTTAGTTTCTTTCCTTTCTCATTGAGGGGTAGGCCTCTGGGGGGTTCCAAGCCAGAATTGTCTCCATCACCCTTCATCAAACCTGCCCATTCCCCACAGTCCCACTCCCCACAATCCTCAATATAGTCCAAAAAGTATTTAAAAGCATATTCCAAGGTCTCTCCAACGTTGGGAACCTCCTCAACTCCAGACTCCCCCTGGCCCACTCCAACTTCAATCTTCAATGACAGCGGCTCATACTCCTGTAGGGCCTCGGGGCTCTCCATTTGTATTATTTGGGGTGCAACCGCATCCTCCTCCATTATCTTCTGCACTTGCCCAGTCATTACAGATTCATGAGTTGGTCCCTGGATAATTTCTGTATCAATATTCCCTGTTTGCCCACAGTTATTAACTGCAACAGTCAAATCCATTTTCTCATTCATCAAGTCCATCTTCTCATGCATCTGTTCCAGCAGGGCACTTGTCTTACATAAGGCAAGCACCCAGTCTTCTTTCCAACTCATCTTTAGTCAAGGTCAGAAAAGCCTGTTCCCACGGTCTTAATCTCACATCTGTTGAGCCCTCAAGTGTACTGCAGCAACAATTTGACAAGCTCCCTCTAGAGGAGGCAATTTCTATTTGTATCCTTTTTTTTTTTTAGGCAAGTCCAGCAGAGGAAAATTACTTTCGTTTTTCAGATATTTTTCAGATATTTTGTTTCTTTAGGATGCAAAAGGCAACATTGGAATCAGCTTGTTTCTCTTCTTTAGCTATCTGTCAAAATATCCCATTCACAGTCAATGAACCTCTCCAACAATTTCTGTCTCTGACACCCCGTTCCCAGGTTAGAGACGGTGGAAACTTATCCTTCTTCACTCCCTCTCCTGCTAGGGTTGAACAAAGTTCCCCCCCTTTTCTCCTGCTTCCAAGGGGGTTTCAGTAATTCTAAATGAAGAAAATTTAGACTTTTTGACAGCTTTCCAGGCTTTAGCTTACAAAGTTTTTGCTTTAGTCTATATACAAAAAGCGGAAGGCAGACTTCCTGTTTTGAACCTTCCCGCTTCATTACCAAATTAAGAAATGTCTTGATCCAATTTTCCGTTTCTACTCACGGGTACTTATTTTAAATCCAATTGTCGACAGGAAAAAGTCAGCGCTCTCCGGCAATGGCTGTGCGGCTTCACTCCGTGAAAGTAGCAGTCAGTTCGCAGCACCGCGCTTCTCACCCCACTTCGCTCCGGAGCCCCTAAATGGGATTCCCTGCGAGTAGGGGGGCGCTCCTGGTGCCCTGCCGAACCCCACGTTCCCAGGCTTCCTCCGCCTGGGATTTCTAGCGGGTCCCCACCTTCGCCGCAGCGGGAAGACCCAGTTTCCACGGAGCCCATTCCTCTGGATGGAGGAACTCCGCCATTCACCGATGGCGCTGACCCGGAAGTCCTCCAACCTTGTGCGTTTAAAAGGGGAATGTAAACACTGCTAAGTAAAGTAACTTGCAAATGCAAGTTAGGGAGGATATTAATAAACAATATATCCTCTCCTGCCTCCCTGAACATTCCCACAAGTAGTACCCAGAGAGGGTCAAGGGCTGGATGGAGTGGCCTGGAGCACATCTGGCTCCCAGTTCTGAGGTTCCCCACCCCTGGTCAATACAGACTGACAGTTGTTCTTCAGGGTCTCAGAAATGAGCCATTCCCCTGGTGATCTGGAGCAACCAAGAACTGAACCTGGTTCTTTGTGCTTGCAATGCATTGGCAAATAGCCAACACCCTCCTCAATTGCTGCAAGTCAACTGGTTGACCAAGCCCGTTTGAAAAGTGATAGTCCTGCTCTTTCCCCTATTGCAGAAATCACGAACAATGGAATGCATTTTCAGTTTCACTTGTATTTGTAATTAGGAGGTCCTCATCTTTGTCAATGCACCCAATCTCGTATTTACTCATATTACTGTATTCGTTTGAGGACTGTTTTTGATCAAGATACTGTATTGTCTTTATTTTTGGCATCTGATAGTTCGTCCCAACATTTTGTTGTTGTTTCCCTGTCCTCCTGATTTTTTGCACATGTTTGCCCAAGGTGTCAAAATGCATTGTTCCTTCCCTCTTGGCACATCAAATGTTTCCCAGCATTTTCCTTTGGGAAGGCCTCAAGGTGTCATTGCACTTAACCTCTCCCTTGGTAACACTTAAGTCAAGCCAGACACGCAGTCGATCATTCAGGCACTGATAGGCGATGCTGAAGTCGAATCCAGGCAAATATGAATGGGGAGGCAAGGGTGCGATTTATGTCAGCAAGGAAGCAATGAGATTTCAGTCTGTGCATGTGAGATTCACAACAAGACTCCAAGGCTTTATATTGATTATATTTTTTTAAAATGTATTTAAATAAAGCCCAATATGCTTTGACTGTTTAATGCAACAATATTGCAATAAGTTAAAGGCAGCATAAGGTTGTACAACCTGCCACTGAACTTATTATTACAGAACATAACAAAAAGCACCCCTCTCTCCACAAAATTATTTGGCTGATTTACATGTATTCACTTATAATTAGTTTGAGTCGTTAGCTTTCCTGCAATGATAAGGATAGTTACCACTTCTATATCGTTTTCTGTGATACCATCTTTTAAATAACTAATTTGGAGTACCCTGGAAAGCATATGGCATCCTTTTTTAAAATTTTTAAATTTAATTTTTAAATTTTTATTGCTGAGTACAATGACCAAACACACACACACAACAAACAAAATAAACAACACCAAAAATACAACCAACCAACCAATCAATCAATCAATAATAAAATAGACAAACAGCCATCAAAAAAAGTATCATCCTAAAATACAAAAAAACTAACAAAAATACATAAATCTTGACTTCCCTCCACCTGTGTGTGACTTCCTTCTCTCTCTTTTGATTTAATTGTGTTATCAATATTAATTTGCCTATATCCTCTTATATCCAATTCCTCTTCATGTTTACCTGCAAACTTCATTCATTGCATATTGATATATTTATACCAGAACAATATTTCTTCATAACTAATTTGAAGTAACTTGGAAGGCATATGGCATCCTATTTTTTATTTTTGCAAATAAACTTTTTATTAGTGTTCCAATATTCTCCTAATATTAGCCAAATCATAACAATATCAATTAATTCCCAACTAATACAATTATTCAAATGCTAATCAGCTTCTAGCATATGGCATCCTAACATGTCCAATAGAGTAGCCTATACAGGTTTACAAAAGACTGAATAATATAAGAACAAAAGAAGGCTGGATCAGGCCAATGGCCCGTCTAGCCCAGCATCCTGATCCAAGATGGCTAGCCTTATGTTCTTACATTCTAACTTAACTTGCAGAGCTGGATTCAGTTAGATGCAAAGTCATTATCTTACTGCACTGCTCGAGTGCCTGCAGCATCTTTGCAAGAAGGAAGAAGATAGGGACAAACAAACCCCAAGCGGGCCCTATCTTATGGGACCCCCTTGGCTTACCCCACCAGGTCCAGCAGTTGCCAGCTGTCACTGGAGGGTATTTATTTGTTTTTATATTATAAAATGTATATACTGTTTGATATAGTAAAACAAAACAAAACCCAAACCACTCTCAAAGTAGTTTACGAAAAGAATGAAACAATGAAACTATCAGTAACAGAAAGTTAGAAACAACTATTTTGAAACTTTAAAAACTAATTAAAATTGATGATGAGCTACAAACCAAATCAAAATACTTGTTATCTTTCTACATAGCTGGAGAGGCTTGCCAGAACAACATTCTTTTGCAGCAGCAAAAGCACCTGCCTGATAACTATAGGCAGGGAGTTCCAAAGCATGGGAGCTTCAGAGCTAAAAGGCTGCTTTCTTGAAAATGTATAACAAGTATTTCCTGGGACCTATAACAGTGCTGGTTCCAAGAATCCAGGCTACCGTTCTTCTACACACCCCAGTCACATACAACATTCCTGTATAGCAATCATTTCTCCCCACTCTCTCCCATTGTTTCTTTTCATCTTGCCCTTTCTTTCTTTCTTTCTTTCTTTCTTTCTTTCTTTCTTTCTTTCCTAAGAAATTGGTGCCATGATGCTGCCGAACAGGGATGAAGGCTCCAGCATCTGACAGGCTTCCTTCAGGCCCAAACATCACTTAGCCAAGGACGCTCTTGGCATCCGTAAGCATGGAGTCAATATTCAGCACCAACAAGGAAACAGTCCTTTGACAGGCATGGTGATGGTGGGAAAATGCTGATTGGTGCAGAAGATGCTTGGAGATGCTGAACTTCTTGGTGGGCAAGAGCACCCCTCCAACATTCAACTGTGGCAGGATAGGCATTACAGTGGTACCTTGATTTTCGAACACCTCCGTTGACAAACATTTCCATTTTCGAATGCTGTAAACCTGGAAGTAAAGGCTTCGGCTTTTTAACATGCCATGCAGCTTCCACTGAGTGCAAGATCCAGAGGCCTAGCTGTCAGCTGTTGAGTCCTGAGTACCCACACATCACAGAGGTGATATTTGGGCTTATTTGGTGATATTTGGGCTTATTTAGTGATATTTGGGCTTATATTTAGTGATATTTAAGCAACCAATTTGTTTATATGACTGTGTGGAACCCAGTGCATAAATTGGTATGGTATCATTAGATAGTAAGAATCACGTTTAATTGCTGTTTTAGGGGTTGATTTTAAAGATCTGGATTAATCCATTTTGCATTACTTTCTATGGGAAACTGTGCCTCAGTTTTGGAACATTTCAGAACTCAAACTGTCTTCTGGAACAGATTACATTCGAAAACCGAGGTACCACTGTACCGAGGTACAACACTTATTATTATTAATTATTTATCTCCAAGGAACTCGAGGTGGTGTACATGGCTCCCCGTCATTTTGTCCTCACAACCCTGTGAGCTAAGTTAAGCTGAGAGGCAGTCACTGGCCCAGTGAGCATCTCAGCTGAGTGGAGATTCAAACCCTGGTTTCCCAGGTCATAGTCCAATACTACACCACACTAGCTCTGGTACCACTATTATAGCATGGGCTTAGATTCAGCCAACATCTTCACTATCCCAGTAAATCCAGGATGGGAAACCTGCGGCAACATCATCAGACCATTACACCAGAGCTTAAAAGCTTGCCCCAACTGACCATACAGTATGTCACTCAGCCAAGCTCAAGGTTCTTGTATTAATTTACAAAACCCATAACAACTCACTGGTATCCTTGCTCAGTCACTGAGATCTTCACAAGAGGCTCTGTTACTGGTCCCCCTGGGCTTGGATGTTATGTCTTGGATCAGCCAGAAGCTGTGCATTCAGTATTTGGGACCCAATTCTGAGGAACCCCTCTTCCCTCTCCTTGTTGAACTTGAAATGCTCGGCAAAGATTTCTCTACTTCCACAGGCATGTTTTCTGGATTTTGTTTTTAAAATGAATTTAAATTGATCTGATCCATGGTATGCTTTTTAATTTGTATAGACATCCTTAGAAACACCAGTACAGTGTTACCTTGGGTTACAGATGCTTCAGGTTACACACTCCGCTAACCCAGAAATAGTACCTCAGGTTAAGAACTTTGCTTCAGGATGAGAACAGAAATCGGGCTCCGGTGGCGCGGCGGCAGCAGGAGGCCCCATTAGCTAAAGTGGTGTTTCAGGTTAAGAACAGTTTCAGGCTAAGAACAGACCTCCGGAACGAATTAAGTTCTTAACCCAAGGTACCACTGTATTAAATGGTATATACATACAGTAGCTTTAAATTTTACACACACACACACACACACACACACACACTATTCGGGACTTTTTACTTGGTTCTCAGAGCCAGGATTTCGCCATTAAATGAAAACAAGAGTATCTTTTGTTGCAGGGATTGGAAATCCTAAACGTCCAAATGTTATTGGGCTCCACCTCCCATCCCATCATTGGCCCTGCTGGCTGGGGATATTGGGAGCCCAACAACAGCTGCAGCACTTTTTTTGCAGCAGGCGGTGCTTCCAGACCAGGGTAGCCCCCCAGAGAGAGCCTTGCAGTAGTCAAGTCCTGAATTTACCAGGGCATGGATCACTGTTGCCAGGGTATCCCTGTCCAAGAGCAGTAAGATGCACTCATGGCCACTGAAGCCAAGCCAAGCTCCATCTTATCTCGCTGTGCTCCATACCTTTAGGGGATTTACTAGCTAGGCTGAAAGAGTTTGATCTTTGGGAATTGTGACATCCTCGGAAATTTGCACATCGGAATATCATTGCCCACTAGATTTTGCACATGGCGAGTGTTCCAACACAGTTGTCAGCTTGTGCAGTGTTTCCACCTATGTTTTAAAAGTGTGCATTTTGAGGTGAGATACTTCAAGTGTGTTACTTTTTGTGCAGTTTATTTATATTTTTAAAAATGGCAGATTCACATGGAAATGAGATGGAATGGGCCTTTGGAGGAATGACATGAAATAGGCTGCGGTGTGTTCCCCTACAATTGCAATAGACATTATTATTATTATTATTATTATTATTATTATTATTATTTACTTGAGAGGTTTTTCCACAAATAGTTTCAAAAACGTACCAAATCTATTTGGCCCAAAAGGTGGAAGTGGGATTAAAGAAATACCTGTAGCAGCAAACCTCTTGCTAACCATTGTCAACTCAATGAAAAAGCAAAATACTGTCTGTAGCCAATGCTGATTTCACAAGTCTCCTGTTGTCCTCTTTTGGGGCTCCACCTTTCTCTCCCTTTCTCTGTGCCCCCAACTTCTTATTGTTCGGTTCAACTAACACTTTGTAATGGACTGGTTCCTAAAATGCAATTCTGTTGTCAACCCCCCAGCAACTTTTAAAAGCCAGCAGTATTGGAGTGCAGTGAGTCAGTCTGTTAGCTCTTGGGTCCTCTCTGTAGGCTGGTTACAGTCTTGTAAAAACCCCATGCCTGGCAGGAGAATCGGTCTACAAGGGCTGATCATTGACTCCATTTTATTGGCTGAATAAAAAAAGGCCAGACTGCATTTTGAGGACCAGTCAGTGTTCCTGGCTGCCCGTCTTCAGAAGGCAAGCAAATCATTAGTCTATTAACAACTGCCTCTTGGCCTGTTTTCCAGCTTAAAAACAACAACGACGCTCTCGCAATTGGCGGTAGGGTCAGTCTTAAAATGTTAACATTGCCTTCCATCAGTCTCGGCACCCTGTAAACTGAGAGGCTTTTTGCTCCCTCATCGGGGGAGTTCTCTTGTTCGTTTTTCCATGTGTCTCTGACATATGGAGCAATTTTTTTTAAAAAAAAAGGAAAGCAAAGAAAAGAAAGCAGCCAGCCTCCTAGCTGTGTCATATATTTGTTGGGGGAATCACTGGTGTGTGACTGGGTGGGAACCTGGGTACAAAGGAAACATGCCTTTTTATGAGTCAGGAAATTGCAAGCCAGACTTGGGGCTAAGCGGGGTGTCGCCCACCTTGGCCAAGTTACACATCATAATTTGTCTCTAGGCAGAGTGATTGGAACTGGGGAAGGAATTGTTGAAGGATCCCAGGTATGGCTGTGAGTAGACATTGTTTTCTGTTCTGCAGCACTGTTTCTGTTTCTCTGCAGGTTGCCTTCCTCCCAAAACTACAGTATGGTAAAATTACACAACTTACTTCATTTACGTAACTGATTACTGATGCGCATAGAGACCTATAAGCTCAGCTAACTAGCCAGGCTAGAGGCCTTGGTCCTATTGTTTCTTTCCAGTGTCTTACCTTGTTCTAGGAGCAGCTTTACTCCCAAGGTTGTAAACACATTCCTAAAGAAGACATGCCTTGCTGTTCTGAGATGTACCTTCAAATGTCCTAACCCCCTCAAGTAGAAAGGAATGCAAAGAGATCATGTGCAGCGGGGGGTTGCTTAGAGAGAGTTCTTTGTTTGCTTGCTCAATGAACAGGTAATGAAGGAAAGACCATACATGGTATAATTAGTATTGTGTTGTAACTTTAGATCGGAGGAATTTTATGCATATGCATTGCTTTAACAGATAACAGCTATGTAGATTAAGGAGGCCCCAACCTTTCGGGACACAGGTGGCACTGTGGGTTAAACCACAGAGCCTAGGACTTGTCGATCAGAAGGTCGGTGGTTTGAATACCTGCGACGGGGTGAGCTCCTGTTGCTCGGTCCCTGCTCCTGCCCACCTAGCAGTTCGAAAGCACGTCAAAGTGCAAGTAGATAAATAGGTACCGTTCCGGCGGGAAGGTAAACAGCGTTTCCGTGCACTGCTCTGGTTTCATCAGAAGCAGCTTAGTCATGCTGGCCACATGACCCGGAAGCTGTGCGCCGGCTCCCTTAGCCAATAAAGCGAGATGAGTGCCGCAACCCCAGAGTCAGTCACAACTGGACCTAATGGTCAGGGGTCCCTTTACCTTTACCTTTAACCTTTTGGGACTTTGCTCAGCTTGTGGAGAGTGATCCCACTGTGCCATTATTGCTAGCAATAAACACCCTTTGTTTTCTCACCGCTGTGGAGATTTCCTTCAGCCTCAAACATTGATTTTTGCTACATTACTTATGCAGTGATGTCAACACATTATTCCATCCTCTTTACCCCCATTCAAATTACTTATGAAATTATGTAACTCATTGTCACGGCTGGAGTCAGACGCAGGTTAGCATGAAAGACACAGGGCTCCGTTGTCAGTGAAATTAACTCTTTATTCAAGGAAATGGCATACAACTCAGCAACAATTCCCAGTAGGTCTTGCCCCTATAGAGCAGTTACCAGGGCCGGCTTCCACACCTCTATAATCCTCCTCCTTTCCCAGATGTTTTCCAAACAGAGGTGTCTATGCACCTTTGACCTCTGTTCTGCTCTCACTATTCTGCGTGTTCATAGAGACCAGGGAGAGGGGAGCCTGTTGCAGCAGGAGACTCCCTGGATTCTTCAGCAGCCTCTTGACCTCCCTCCTCTGCTTCAGCCTCTGCGTCTGAACTTATCTCTGTCACAGGCTCGTCCTGCTCACTAAACCCTGTTGCCCCTTTGGTTTCTGGGACCTCCTCCCAATCTTCTGACCTCTCCTCGATGCCCCACCACCAATCCCCTGGCTCTGAGCCTTCCTCCTCTGGGCTTTCACTTTCCAGCTGGTGCTTCCCACTACTCCTCTTTGTCCAGCCAGTTGCTGACATTTATGTCATTTATGAAATTAATTATTTTTTTTATGAAATTAATTACTGCTGGAAGTTTGGGTGCAACTCAGCTTCCAGCAGAAGGGCTTTGCAGCGGGTTCAGACAGACAGAGCAAGGGACCTCCAGATTCCCAGATTATCCCTGTATCTGTAGCTCCTTGTTGCTTAGACTTATATACAGTGGTACCTCAGGTTAAGTACTTAATTAGTTCCGGAGGTCCGTTCTTAACCTGAAACTGTTCTAACTTTAGCACTATTTTAGCTAATGGGGCCTCCTGCTGCCGCTGCGCTGCCGGAGCCCGATTTCTGTTCTTATCCTGAAGCAAAGTTCTTAACCTGAAGCACTATTTCTGGGTTAGCGGAGTGTGTAACCTGAAGCGTATGTAACCTGAAGCATATGTAACCCGAGGTACCACTGTACTCAGGTTGCATCCTGTTTTACAATTCTTCCTCCTCCTCTTTCCTCTTCCCCAGACCTCAATATGAAGGTAATCTTTAATCCCCATAGAGAACAAAGGAGCAAGCATGGCTGCCTTGTCCTTCTCTAGACTACTTGCTTAGACTAGAACTAGACACCTTTTCTATCCAAGTTATGTAGTTCCTACAGCAAACAACTTTATTATTTTCTTACCTACAAGCACCTCTCTGTGTGACTGCAATGATCAAAGTGGTCTCTCTACCACGATTCACGAGCTTAAATGGTGCTCCCTTTGCATAGCAAAAGGTTTTCTATGTCCATTGCTTCACTATGTACTGTGTGAGTAAGTAAGCTTGCACTCAGCCTGCATATTCTATGTGCAAATAAATTATTATATCACAGAAATGCTGTAAGCCTCCAGTGACCTTCATTCTAAGGAAACCAGTTTCACGGCACGAGCTAGGATCCCTAAAGCTTTCCCCTGCTCAGAGATTGGGGTGCGTGTCAACAAAACATAATGCATCTGTAGCTGGATTAGAGAACAATTTATGGGAAAATAACAACACACTCCATAAAGGCTGCAGAGAGAGATTATGCAATGGCCAGAGGTGCAGATGGAACTGTGAAGAGCAGACCACCCTCCAGATATTTCCTACTTCCCTCCTAGAGCATGCTGGGAATTGAGGAAGTTCAAACTGGGACAAGCAGCCCAGAAGGAGAGGATGCCATTCCAGAGAATCCTCTGAGTAATGAGAGGAAGTCAAGGCCCATCAGCTAGAAAAGATGCAACAATTCAGAGAAGAAGCATTGCGGGGTGGGGATGGGGGTGTCAGATCAATGAATGCTGCTGGAATGAGGACAAGATTGGCAATACTCTGCAACAGAATGGGGAGGAATGGGGGTGGGTTCTTTCTTTAACTGTCAAAAATAAAAATAGAAAACCCACCCACCATCTCATTTTGATTTAATGCAAAAATTTCCCCCCTGGGACCTTGGATGCTTGGATGGTAATTCAAATAACAGATGCATGTCTGATATCCAGCTTCAGGGAGGAGGGCAAGGATTCTGCCCTCCCCCCCCCCAAAAAAGAGTTTGATTTATAAACAAGCAAGCAAACAAACAAACAAACAACCCCCATCCCAGTCTGGATCTCACACCTGGAGTCTTGCAACAATAGCCCAGTTGTGTATGCCTAATGGGTGTCTCCAGGGCTTTTTTTCCCAGAGGGAACTCACAGGAACTCAGTTCTGGTACCTCTCAGGTGGACGCCATTGCCATTCTAAGAGAACGAGGGAGGTGAGTTTCTGCAACTCTTTCTCTAGAAAAATAACATTGGGCGTCATTTAGATTTAATTGTGCTCACACAAGACACTAGATGGACGCAAGGGTGTAGGTATGCACACACTCTGACAAGTACCTAAAAGGGAGAACCATAATCAGTGGTGGATTAAACCCTGTGGAGGCCCCTAGGCAGTCAAAATCTGGGGGGGGGGGGGGGGCCTCACAAATTATCTCCGAATCTTGATTGCAATTTTCTTTCAGGATAAAATTTTGATCCGTTGTCACGAGGCCCCTAAAAGGCACAGGACCCACATCGTTCTAATAATATTTGATTTCTTACCCTCACATATGGTCATGGATGATGGGATTTGTAGTCCACAACATCTGGAGGGTCACCAACTTGGGTGGCTTTAAAAGTGGATTGGACAAATTCATGGAGAATAAGCCTATCAATGGCTACTAGCCAGCATGGCTAGGAACTGCCTCCATGGTCGGAGGCAGTAATACTTCCGAATAGCAATTGTTGGATACCAAATGAGGGGAGGGTTGTCTTGAGCTTAGGTCCTGCTTGTGAGTTTCCCTCAGGCATCTGGTCAGCCACTGTGAGGAAAAGGCCACTGGCCTGATCTACTAGGACTTATCTTATGTTCTTAAGGCTGGCCTATGAAGATCAATAAATGTGCAAGAACAAAAGAGACGAGAGCCCAAGCAGAGCATGGGTGAGGGAGAAGGAGTGGTGGGAAAGGTCCTGTGCAAGCACTGAAAAGAGAAACCCAGATCAAAGGCAGAAATTAATCAGAGATGTTTTGGCTGTAAGCTCATCAGGGCTGACCCTGCTGTCTGACAGTCTGCAAATCGCCATGTCTGTGGATAAACATCAGTGGCCCATCTAGTCCAGCATCCTGCTCTCAGTGGCCAACCAGATGAATGAATGAATGAATCTTTATTTGCATCAGCTATTGGCCATAGCAATAAAACAACAATACAATATACAAAGAATAAAAATTAATGCCTGTGGGAGACCCGGACCCGAGGCCCCCTCTCCCCTCCTGTGGCTTCCAGCAACTGGTATTAAGAAGCGTTAGTGCTTCTGACCATGGCGGCAGAAGATAGCCATCGTGGCTAGTAGCCATTGGTAAAGGTAAAGGGTAAAGGGACCCCTGACCATTAGGTCCAGTCATGACCGAATCTGGGGTTGTAGCGCTCATCTCGCTTTATTGGCCGAGGGAGCCGGCGTACAGCTTCCGGGTCCTGTGGCCAGCATGACTAAGCCACTTCTGGCGAACCAGAGCAGCGCACGGAAACGCCGTTTACCTTCCCGCCAGAGCGGTACCTATTTATCTACTTGCACTTTGATGCGCTTTCGAACTGCTAGGTTGGCAGGAGCAGGGACTGAGCAACTGGAGCTCACCCCGTCGTGGGGATTCGAACTGCCGACCTTCTGATCGGCAAGTCCTAGGCTCTGTGGTTTAACCCACAGCACCACCCGTGACCACCCACAGCGCCACCCGCGTCTACCTGTACTAACATTAAATAAACCCAATAACATTTTTTTTTAAAGTTGGTTGTTTGCTTTTCCACCAGAAAATGCAAACAAACAAACAGCTATTCCAAAGAATACCTTTATATATGTATTCAAATCTATGTTTTTGAATGACACATTTCTGCCACCTTGCCAAGGCACTTTCTTCCACTTGGGGCATCTTGGTTTGGCAGCTTTTCACGACGTTTCATCCTACATTTCAGCATTGCGACTGTCTGTTCTGATTCTGAAAACAGATTCGTTGTGAAACACTGACATTTCCTGTGGCGTCTGAATCCTGACCGACACTGGCCAGTGGGGGAGCCAAGTCTTTATCACCTGACAGCGCCTTGTCACCTGAACGATCAGAATGGTGGACCTTGATCCTTCAGTAACGTTCTTTGGGTATTCCACTAAACAATAAACCTATGAAGGGAATATACAGACAATTCAAAAGTCCAGCAGCCTCTGCTCAGCTTGATGCAAGGCTTTTCACCACAGAGCCCCATTTTGCCACCTGCGCATCTGACAGAAAGAATGTGGTGTGAAAGTTGTAGTGTGAGATGTGGAGAATTCTGAAGATCTGCTGATGTCCCTTTCATAAAAACATGAGACAAGCCTGCTGGAGGCCCATCAAGACCAGAATCCTCTTCACAAAGGGGCAAACCAGATGCTCTAATGGGAAGCTTCCAGGGCCTCACCTGGGATAGAGGCATTAATGGTGTTGATGGCCATGTAGGAGGAATTTGGGTCCTGGGCAGACAGAAGGTTGCCAGCGTAACTGGATGGTAAGTGACAGAAAAAGAGAGTTTTTAGCAAAGTGTCCTGGGAAGAAGGTGGGGAGAAGAAAAACTGGGATCCATCTTGGGCTGGCTGGCTGAAGGCTGGCTGGGAGAGATGCCTTTGACTCCAGTGCTGCACTGATGTGGAGGACAAGCCCCTCTTGAAATGACCATGCTGTAAAATGCATTATTTTAAGGGGAAATTGCTCCAGTATCTGCTCAGCAGGGGGTGTTCAGTCAACAGTGCAAAGGCTGAGCTGAAGCATTCCCTGCTGCTTACCTGCTTTCAGCAATAGGGGTCACTGTTTTGCAGACTTTGGCTGTGAACTGGGGCCCTACCAAAAAAAAAAAATTCAAGTTGCACCCCACTGCTTCAAATTGGGACCCACTGGCTAGTCCTGAGTCTCATAGTTGCTGGTCCTGAGTTGCCCTGCCCTCGCATGAAGTCTTGGGTTTACAATTTTGGGACAGGGGAGACTTCCACTGGGGAGTGGGCGGGCTGGTGAGGCCCCCTAGATTTAGAGGCCCTAGGCTTCAGCCTACTTAGCATATACATAAATCCAGCACTGCTGGGAGACCAGGGTTCAAATCTCCACTAAGCCCTGAAGCTCATTGAGTGACTTGGGCCAGTCACTACCTGTCAGCCTAACCTACCTCGCAGGATTGTTGTGAGGATTAAATGAGGAGGGGTGGAGATCCAAGTACAGTACTGGAGTTACCTGAAAAGAGAAAAAAGTGATTTATCAATGCAATGAACAAAATGAAGAATCAATAAAGTATAGTAGAAGCTGTACGGCATGAAAAGTAGTGCAACAGAGAGCTGTCTCCCTCGTGCTTTGCTTACATCCCCTGCCCTTCTTACAACCGCTGGTGGAGCGGGTGACTCACAGCTTTGAAATCTGTGCAGGATGCCAGCTGAAAACAGAGGCTTTGCGCCCATCAAATTGACAGATGGCGCGCAGACTGCCCTGCTAGGCAAAGACTCATCCATATTCTGAGTTAAAAGAAATATTGCCATTTTAAAAAAAATAAAAGGAGGGGAGAAACATATTTAAAAGATAAAGGGGGGTGGTGGTGGTGGAAGCAGCAAGGGTTTGCTGGTCATTAATAATGGGAATAAAATCGAGGTGAAGGGCTTCACTTTAAAGACATGTTAAAGCTCCTTAATCTTCAAAGAGATAAGGGCAAGGCAGCTGTGTGTGCCAAGCGAGGAAGTTTATTCCGCCAGGCGGCAGGCGAGGCTCCGGAGAGTTTTGAGGGCACCGCAAAGGTTACCTCTGCAGCCATCGCAGGACGGGGCCTCGGGGTAAACTTGAACTGAGCTTGACCGGGTTCTGATGCGAAAAAGGAGAGGAGGAAAGAGGAGGAAATGCCAAACGCATGAGGATGATCCTGCCTAGAGTCACAAGCAATTGCTCTCTCTGCTACAGCCTCTCTGCCATTGAGAAATGAAAGGCCTTTTCTTCTTCTGGATTTGGCATAGGGCTTAGTTCAGAGGCGAGGAGTCTTTCCCAGCCCAGGGCCCACATGTCAGTGGTGGGTAGGGCTAGAGGTGAACGTGGGTGGAGCAATGCATGCAAATTTTATTTCTTTATCTGCTCTATTTGTATCCTACCTTTTCCACCAAGGAGCTCAAGGTCGGGTAACAACAATTTATTTATATTTTGCCATCTGACTGGGACGCCCGAGCCACTCTGGGGAGCTTCCAACAAATTAAAAACATTAAGCACATTAAAACATCAAACTTTAAAAGAGTCCCGATACAGGCCTGCCTTCGCATGTCTTCTAAAAGTCAGATAGTTGTTTATTTCCTTGGCATCTGACAGGAGGGCGTTTTTTGGGGGGTGACTACCAAGAAGGCCCTCTGCCTGATTCTCTGTAGCTTTACTTCTCGCAGTGGGAGAACTGCCAGAAGGCCCTCGGAGCTAGATCTCAATGTCTGGGCTGAACAATGGCAATGGGGACGCTCTTTCAGGTATTCAGAGCCAAAGCCGTTTAGGGCTTTAAAATAAGGTTACCAGATGTCCCCATTTCCCGGTGACAGTCCCCGGATTTACAAATCAGTCCCCATACAAAATCCATTGAAGTTGAAAAGGATTCATTGAAAAAATCTGGTAACCTTACTTTAAAAGTCAGCACTAACACTTCAAATGGTTCTTGGAAATGTACTGGCAGCTGCTCCCAGTCACCAGTCTGGCAGCCGCCTTCTGGATTACAGTCGTACCTTGGGTTTTGAACAAAATGTGTTCTGGAAGTCCGTTCGACTTCCGAAAAGTTCGGAAACCAAGGCTTCCAAATGGCTTCCGATTGTGTAGGCACGCTGGAAACAATAGCGGAAGCCGCATCAGATGTTCAGCTTCCAAAAAAAGTTTGAAAACCGGAACACTCACTTCCAGATTTCGATCGTTCGGGAGCCGAAATGTACAAGTACCAAGGTGCTCGACAACCAAGGTTTGACTGTAGTTGTAGTTTCCAAGTCACCTTCACAGTACACAGTACTTATTGCTCCTTGTTTAATCCCCACAACAACCCTGTGGGGTAGGTTAGGCAGAGAAATAACGATTGTAGCCCAAGGTCAACCAGTGAGCATCACGACTGAGTGAGGATTTGAACGCGGGTCTCGCAGGTCATAGTCCGACACTGTAACCACCATGCCACACTGGCTTTCGGTACCTTTGTACAGTAGTTTAACATTTGTGTTGTAGGTTAGTGTTTACACATGCTAGCACACCCTTTCTCTAGCCTCCATTTGGGCAAACAAGAGGCATGGTCAGAGTTGAAGGACACATTCCAGCCAACGTTCAAGGAGAAGAGGGCTAGTCACTATGGTTATATTCTGCCTCTACTGTTGAGAAGCAAAAATGCTTCTGAATACCAGTCTCTGGTAGGAGGGAAGAGTGCTATTGTGTTAAAGTTCTCCTTGTTGGCTTTCCACAGGCAACTGTTTGGCCACTGTGAACAGGATGCTGGACAACATAGGCCATTGGCCTGATCCAGCAGGCTCCTCTTAGGTTCTTAGGTTCACATGGCTTCCCCCCAAAAAATCCTGGGAATTGTGGTTTGTTGCTCTCCGAGCTTCAATCTTCAACACCCTTAACAAACAGAGCTCAGCCTGGAGCCCTCTAGATGTTTTGGACTACAACTCCCATCAGCCCCAGCCAGGAGAGCCAATGGCTTATGGGAGCTCTGGGCCAAAACATTTGAAAGGTCCCAGATTGACAGAGTCTGAGTCTGCTTTTGCCAATCACAAAATAGGGCTAGGATAGAAACCGCTGAGGGAAAGAGCAGGATTTCCAGGTCTCTTCAGGCCTCCTCTCTTTGAAACTAAGAACAGATGACACTCTTTCAAGATCTCTACTTCCCCCTTGCTGAGTTTCACCACTAGGAACACCTGCTGTTCAGCATCCCTTGAAGGGGTGCTGAAGTGGAGATTCTGAAAAGTGGTTTCCATCTCCTCTGCCAGGGTGGTGTTTGTAGTTTATCATGGAGTTCAACATCAGTTTTTCTTCATCAGCCAGAGAGCCAAAGCTAACATAAGCACCCAACTCCTCATTCATTACTCTTAACTGAGTCATAAAACACACCAGAGTTGGTTTTGTCATGATAGTTTTTTTGTTTTTTTAAACTTGATTTATGGCCTTTTCCACAGATGTAGCCTTTATGCTCCATCTCAGTCGCTGAGATCTTCTGATAGGCCCGAGAGAGAGAGAGAGAGAGAGAGAGAGAGAGAGATAAAAATAAAATTTTCATTAATATATATTGCAACTATTATTTAACCAAGTTGTAAGATTTTCACTTTTGACTCCCTTCTCCCTCTTTCTGCGGTTCTTTGCATTTATTTCCGTCCTTTCCTGCATACTCCAAATTGCCTTAACTTATTCTTTTAATCGTCTATTCTTGAAAAAATCTATATATTTTTAAAACTGCAGGTTTTTACAATAATCCTGCCAATGTCTTGATCTGTTTACAGTTTGTTTGTAAATACTCAATAAACCTCTTCCATTCCTTTCTAAAAAGTTTGTTGTCTTTACTTCTTATTCTTCTGGTAAGTATCTCTATTTTTGCATACTCCATTATTTTCTGTATCCAATCTTCTTTCGTTGGGACCTCTTCATCCTTCCACTGTTGGGAAAATAACATTATTGTAGCTGTAGTTGCATACATAGTTATCTTACAATTTTCAGTCAATACATTATTTATTATCAATTTTGCTCATTTTTCTGTATATATTGCCTTAACTCCTTTTATAAAAGTGTCTCCACAGCTCATATATTCCAAAGCTTTAAATATAAAGTCCCAGGAGACATTATCAAATGCCTTCTCTGCATCTAAAAATATTAAGCCTGTTTGTTTTTCATTTCTCAATTTTTAGTATTCTATTACATCAATTATATTTCTGATATTATCTTTCATTTGTCTTCCTGGCAAGAATCCAGCCTAATCTTGATGGATTACTTCTTTTAATACAGCTTCCAAACTGTTGGCTAATATATCTGCAAAAGGTTTATAATCATTACTCAACAAAGATATAGGTTGATAGTTTTGAACCAGCTCTGGATCTCTGCCTTGCTTAGGGATCAAAGTTATATAAGCGCTCTTCCAGGATTCTGGCAGCTCCCCCTGCATTTCAGGTCATATTCATAATATCCTTTAAAGGTTGTATTAGGTAATCTTGTAGCTTTTTATACTATATTGCTGAAAGTCTGTCAGATCCGGGTGCCTTCCCTAAATTTGCATTTAAAATTACTTGGTGTAATTCCATCATTGTCACTGGTCCAGTCAAAGATGTCATTTTATCTTTTGATATCTTAGGCATTTTACTGTCTTCTAAATGTTTACTCATTTCTTCTAAGTTACCCCGTTTTGCTCTATATAGTTCTGTATAAAAATTCACAAATTGGTCTCTTACTTCTTTTGGTTTTTCCACTCCTCCTCCTATATTAATTTTATTATTACAGGTTTTTTCTTGTTTTTTCTTTTTATTGGCCAAGTTAGTAGTTTCCCTGGCTTATTAGCCTGTTCAAATTGTTTCTGTTTTAAATATTTTATTTTCCATTCTAATTACCAATTTATTATTATTGAATATTGTGTTTGAAATATCTTAATGCCCTGTTTCACAATCTCTTTTGAGGGGGAATTTATTAATCTTTGTTTTCTACCTTTGTACGTGAAAGATACTCCCTCTGGATTCTCCCAGCGATGGGATCCTTTTGGTGATCTCCCATGATCAAGGTTCAGGCTAGAAGCCATTGATCATTGGATGTCCACGGACTCTAGTAAAGGTAAAGGTAAAGGTAAAGGTAAAGGTAAAGGTAAAGGTAAAGGTAAAGGGACTCCTGACCATTAGGTCCAGTCGTGGACGACTCTGGGGTTGTGTGCTCATCTCACTTTATTGGCCGAGGGAGCCAGTGTACAGCTTCCAGGTCATGTGGCCAGCATGACTAAGCCGCTTCTGGCGAACCAGAGCAGCACACGGAAACGCTGTTTACCTTCCCGCTGGAGTGGTACCTATTTATCTACTTGCACTTCGTGCTTTCGAACTGCTAGGTTGGCAGGAGCAGGGACCAAGGAACGGGAGCTCATCCTGTTGTGGGCATTCAAACTGCCGACCTTCTGATCGGCAAGTCCTAGGCTCTGTGGTTTAACCCACAGCGCTACCCATGTCCCTCAGACTCTAGTAGAGAAAGATAAAAACTTTATCTATGCTGGGCATCATTTAATAAACATCTATCATGTTGCCTCTTACTTGCCTTTTCTCTAGGCTTAAAAGTCCCAAAGGCTGCAACCTTTCCTCATAGGAATGCCATTCCACTTGCACCAGAAGTGTGGGGAGGAGAAGACGGAGGTGGGAAGAGACGGAGAAAAACAGACAGAGAAAAAAATGTTTGTAGGGACAATTAAATTGATTTCCAATAGGAAGTGTGTGTGCTGCAGCTATTTTAAATCTGCCTTCCTTCACCTTGAGGCTCCCTGGGAGGAGAATGTAAAACTCCATAAATAAAAGACACTGGAAAAGATATCACAGGCTCACTGAGAAACATTTTGGAAGCTGAGCTAGAAGCGAGGGGAGTATGTGGCGGGAGGGGAGGGCAGCAGCCTGACAAGAGTGATTTAGAGTCCAGCTGAAAGAAAAAACGTCTCATTGCATTCTCCATAATCTACCCGGGACCTGGTAGGTAGTATTTTCACAAGTGAGGATGGATGGCAAAAACGGATGTATCCCCAAGTGAGACCCCCACACCTTGGTGTACAGCTTACTGGGGCCAGCTGGTTTCTCTTGAAGCTGGGGGGCCACTAGAGCATTCCTAGACACTCTCCCTCCTCCTTGTGTTTGTGACATAGCTTGTTTACAAATGCCAGCTTATAGGCAAGCTTGCACCAGCGCCCAGCAGTTTGGGCCACATGCCGAGGCACCCACAGGGCCTACCAAGGTGATATTTGCTGCTTCCCTCTCCCCTCACAACACACACACAACACAATGGGCATCTGGGTCTGTGAAGCACCTTTCCCCATTTTTCACAAGACTCTGGAGCAGCACTACATTGAAGCATTATGGGAAATTTAAAATAGTGGCTCCTAACAGGCCACCACCAGGAGGCCACCCACACATCAAAGTAGGGGAAGAGGAATGAAAGCAGAACATCTTGCTCAGCCCTGCTTACAGGTTTGGGAAGCTCTTCTTCTTAACCGTTAACTTTCCCCAGAACTTCTCTGCGAGTGCAAAATCATCACCAAGGGAGAATTATGGCGCTTCCAGACAGTCTGGTTATTGAGCATTCATGGTGATCTCTTTGCAGAGGGGTGAGACGACATTGTCTATTTAATGAGCATCCACCCTGATTTATTTGCGGGGAGGTTAGACAATGTTGGTTATTTAATGTGCCTTGCAGACCACTGGCAGGTGGCCCTCAGCCATGGCAGACTTACACTTTTGGAGCCCTGAAGCTTTAACTCACATGGGGCCCCCTTCACAACCAGCAGTGCAATCTGGGTAACCACTGTTATCTTCTTCAACAGGGTTGTTCCATGACAGATCACCACACCTTTACAACATCTGTGCTACTGACTGTCAGACTTTGGGATTGTTGAAATATAGTCATACCTCGGGTTACAGATGCTTCAGGTTGAGTTTTTTCAGGTTACGGACCTGCCGAAACACGGAAGTACTGGAACTGGTTACTTCCGGGTTTGGGGGGTCGTGCATGCACAGAAGCGCTAAATCGCACTTTGCACATGCACAGAAGTGCCAAATCGCAACCTGTGTGTGCACAGATGCACCACTGTGGGTTGCGAACGTGCATCCCGCACGGATCACATTCGCAAGCCGAGCGTCCACTGTATATACAACAACAAAAACAATCAACTCAAGTTGTGACACTCAAATGGGTTCTACTAGAACCAAAAAAATTAAGCAAGGTGGGCTAAAGTTGCTTCTGGGGGACATCTGGGATTAGGGGCCTTGAAGCTTAAACATCATTAGTTTCATAGCAGATCCATCCCTGGAGACTGCATTCCTACAAATAGCCACATTTACTTCAGTGGAAACAGGCCATGTAACAAGAAAAGTGTGCTGTCTCTGAGCCTGATTATCTCTTCAGGGATGGCTGAGTTATCGCTATGCTGCTGGAGCAATTGTGTTGGGGGATTGGATTCTGAGGAAGCCTTTTCCCAGCTCTGTTTCCCCTTTATTGCAGGAGCAACGAAGGGTGGTGGTTAAAGTACCAAGTGCTTTGCTGAAAAGGGTTGCTCATATGCCTGCTCTCCTTAGAGGACTTGTTTTTGGAATGATAAAAGGTAAAGGTAAAGGGACCCCTGACCATTAGGTCCAGTCATGGACGACTCTGGGGTTGCGGCGCTCATCTCGCTTTACTGGCCGAGGGAGCCGGCGCACAGCTTCCGGGTCATGTGGCCAGCATGACTAAGCCGCTTCTGGTGAACCAGAGCAGCGCATGGAAACGCCATTTACCTTCCCGCCGGAGCGGTACCTATTTATCTACTTGCACTTCATGCTTTTGAACTGCTAGTTTGGCAGAAGCAGGGACCGAGCAACAGGAGTTCACCCCGTTGTGGGGATTTGAACCGCCGACCTTCTGATCGACAAGCCCTAGGCTCTGTGGTTTAACCCACAGCGCCATCCACGTCCCTTTTGGAATGATACCCTTGACCATTTTTGTTGCCCTCCTCCGTACCCTTCCACTGAGATGTCAAGAAGATCTATGCACATTATCCAAAAGGGCCCCAAAGGACCAGAGATGGTTCCTTCTGATAAGTGTGGACCCTCCTTCCAAGCTCCATCCCTAGCTTGTCAGCTACACAGTTCTCTGAAACCAGTCTCCGAAACCTTTTCCCACCAGACCCCCAGAGCCACTTGCTAACTAGGGAGAATGCACTATGGATGAAGTGCCCCAGATTGCCTGCTCTGTTGCTAATCCATCTCCATCAGGGGCAGGAGCTGTCGACAGGGGGAATGGAAGCAAGTAAGTCCGTCATCCCAGCTGAAGTCTGGAAGTGGGGGGAAGGAGCAGAGCCCCCAGGGATCCGAAACACTCCAATGCACAAGAGCAGGTACACTCAAATAATCAGCAAAATGGTACAGCAGCTGCCAGCTTCAGGAAATCAATTAGACGGGAGGATGCTGGGTCACTTTCTCTTCTTGTTCCCCCTTCCATTGTTGTTTTTCTTCCAGGAAAATGTCTTAAGGTTAGGGCTGTGGAGATGCTTTTCTGCTGCTGGATGAAGCAACTCTCCCCGGCCTGCCTTCACAGCTAGAGTGCAAGGGAGCTCACTCACCAAGGGATCTGTGTTTCCTCTTATTTCATGTTAGAGAGAGAGAGAGAGATGGGAGGGGGGATGTGTGTGCGTGCGCTGCTTGGCCATTCTTTCGAGAGATCCCTCAGGATGGGCATTTTTCACATTTTACCTCCAGGAAGTTCTCCATTCCATTTCAATACTCAAATACACGTACACAGCATACATTTAAATCATGGTGCTTCCTCAAAAAACAAAAACAAAACCTGAGAACTGCAATGTACCTCTCACAGAACTACAATTCCCAGCACCCTTAACAAAATACAGTTCCCAGGATTTTAATTATTATTTTTTGGGGGGGGAGAGAGGTGTCAGCACATCCTTATACTCCACTCTTCAACCACAAGTGGAATAAAAAGTTTTCAGCAGGCATTTAAAAGTTGGCACAGAAGACACCTGCTGACTTTATGTTGGCGAAGAGTTTTGCAGGATTGGGCAGATGAACACTAAAGGGTCAGTTTCTCTTTGTTGTCAAGCACGCCTCGTCAGCTTGGGGGAATAACTGGCAGAGGCTTTCCAGGATTTCAGAGTGAGGTATTCCCCAGCCTTACCTGAAGATGCCAGGAATTAGACCAGGTTCCTTCTGCCTGCAAAACAAATCACAAACTGATATGGAAATGTGGGAGCAACCTTAAAATAATAATAATAATAATAATAATAATAATAATAATAATAATTTATTTATTATTTATACCCTGCCCGTCTGGATGGGTCTCCCCAGCCACTCTGGGCGGCTTCCAACAAGAGATTAAAAATACATTAAAATATCAGTCATTAAAAACTTCCCTAAACAGGGCTGCCTTCAGATGCCTTCTAAACATCAGATAGTTGTTTATTTCTTTGACATCTGATGGGAGGGCGTTCCACAGGGTGGGTGCAACTACCAAGAAGGCCCTCTGCCTGGTTCCCTGTAACCTCACTTCTCACAGTGAGGGAACCACCAGAAGGTCCTCAGAGCTGGACCTCAGTGTCCGGGCAGAACGATGGGGGTGGAGATGCTCCTTCAGGTATACTGGGCCAAAGCAGTTTAGGACTTTAAAGGTCAGCACCAACCCTTGTGCTCAGAAACGTAAAGAGTAAACTAAACATGGGGCATCAAGAGAACCCAAAATTGACATATTCATCCTTTCCCAGCTATCTGTTGATTAGATGACGTATTGTCCAACCTCTTCAGAACCCAAAACTGGGATGTGTGTCTTCTGGGATGTGCTCCTGGGCACTTCGCTTGACCCATGCCTCATTCTCATGCTGAAAAAGTGCTTTCTCTGGGTCGAGAGCTCAGCATGCGATCACGGCACCCACAATGGTCTCTGTGATCGCACGTAAAAAAAAAATAGGATGTCCCTTTTCCCCTCAAGGCACTTGGCACGTATGAGATGATCCCCATGTCTCTCTTTTTCCAGAGAATAGGATCTGTGCAAGGGAACACTGATGCACATTCCATTGAAGTCCTTAGGTTGCCCATCCATTGTCTCAGCTAGGAAGTTGGTTTTCTGGCAGCAGGTAAGTGGCCTTTAACCTCGTGGACAGAGGGCCTGTGGCTAAGACTCAGCAGAGACAGGCTCCAGGATGACTCCTCATTTGCTAATTCCCTCCTGAAAAGCTGGAGCCACTGTCACTTCTCATTAAGAGAGCCTAATACCCGCCTCGGTTAATTTTCAAGCCGACCGGTTAAGCATATGAATCAATCTCCCCACCTCCCCCCTTGAGACATTTGTGGTGCAGTCATATATATGCATAATCGGTCAGAAGTGAGTAGCCATAGGTTCTATCAAATGTAGTGCTAAGCTAAAGTTCGGCCACATTCACACCATGCATTTAAAGTACTGTGACACCACTTTAAGCAGTTATGGCTTACCCCAAAGAATTCTGGGAGCTGTGGTTTGTTAAAGATGATGAGAGTTGTTAGGAGGACACCCCCCCCCCCCGCCAGCTACCAGAGTGATGTAACAATCAAGCCTCTTCACAGGGAACTCTGGGAATTGTGGCTCGGTGAGGGGGAAAGGGGTCTGCATGGGCAAAAGAAGGCTGAAACGCCAACCTTCCTACAATGTTTGCTGACCTAACCTTTGCTGACATTCGTCCTGATGCTACATTGATACCTTTAGGGCTGCTGACCTCATTTCCTGCTCCCCATTTCTTCTTCGTCCCCTCATGAGACAGGAGACATCTTGCAGGTCTTTGCTGAAATCGAGAACAAAGCATGATCCCTTCCACCTCCAACTTGGGCCACAATACATTTAAAGCACCGTGACACCACTTTAAATAGCCATGGCCTGCCCCAAAGAATTCTGGGAGATGTAGTTGATTAATGGTGCTGAGAGTTGTTAGGAAATCCCTATTCCCTGCCTAGACCTACAATTCTAAGAGTGGTTTAACAGTCAATGCCTATTTAGATAGATAGATGATAGATGGTTGATTAATGGTAGGTAGATAGATAGATAGATAGATAGATAGATAGATAGATAGATGATAGATAGATAGATGATAGATAGATAGATAGATAGATAGATAGATAGATAGATAGATAATGATAGATGATAGATGATAGATAGATAAAGATGATAAATGGATGGATGGATGGATAGATAGATAATGATAGATGGATGGACAGACGGACGGACAGACAGATGACAGATTTTTGGGGGGAGGAAATCAGTTATAAAGAAAGTAATACAGAGAATAAAAAGGGTGGAAAGTGAAGGAAAAAGGAACAAAGATGTCTATAAGTGTGTGTGTGTGTACATACACACA
This sequence comes from Podarcis pityusensis, assembly GCF_964106645.2. Taxonomy (NCBI): domain Eukaryota; kingdom Metazoa; phylum Chordata; class Lepidosauria; order Squamata; family Lacertidae; genus Podarcis; species Podarcis pityusensis. Next base: position 20,859,055 of record NC_138041.1, read on the forward strand.
CACAAATGAAATGTAATATACTCCCTTACATTCTTATAGAAATTGATATAGTGTTATTATCCTAATACACATGTAGATATTAATAGCATACTACATTTAATAATAATAATAAAGAACAAATTAGCAAATGCAAAATTCTATCTGAAGACCGGTTGCACACTTCGAATACAAGGTGTCTTCCATCGAGAAAGGAACTTATTTCTTGCACTACTGGTCTGCTGACACTGGGGGTCCCCCCTCATACACTAAAGTTTAGTGACTACACTGTGGGCACGAGCCTTTCAGTCAGGTGACCCTAGCAATGCTTGTCCCTGTGTTCTTTAGCACTGCCTGCTTTCCTGGTGGTGGCGGCCAACCCTGCAGCCCTGGTATGGTGCATGGCTCAGATAAACCTGGGAAGGTTGGGATCTGCAACAATGCCTATGTGGGAGATTGCCCAAGCAGAAACATATAGCGCGTTCTGAGCTCTACAGGGAACCCAGGAAGCTGCCTTTTACTGAGTCAGACCATTAGTCCATCTAGATTGTTACTGTCCACACTGACTGACAGCAGCTGCGAAGGATTTTTAGGACTGGCATCGCCTAGCCCTAGCCGGAGATGCCAGAGACTGAACCAGGGACCTTCCATATGCAATACTGGGATGTGAATAGATGCTAGGACACTGCCCATTAGGTCCAGTCGTGGCTGACTCTGGGGTTGCGGTGGTCATCTCGCTTTATTGGCCGCGGGAGCCGGTGTACAGCTTCCGGGTCATGTGGCCAGCATGACTAAGCCGCTTCTGGCGAACCAGAGCAGCGCACGGAAACGCTGTTTACCTTCCCACCAGAACGGTACCTATTTATCTACTTGCACTTTGACATGCTTTCGAACTGCTAGGTTGGCAGGAGCAGGGACCGAGCAACGGGAGCTCACCCCGTCGCGGGGATTCGAACCGCTGACCTTCTGATCGGCAAGCCCTAGGCTCTGTGGTTTAACCCACAGCGCCACCCGCGTCCCTGAATAGATGCTAGGAGAGGATATATTTATTAGATATTGTCCTTCCTCATGTTTGTGATTTCAGCAGAGTGCTATCCCTTTGCAGTGTAAAAGAGAAGCTTAGATAGGCTAGTTTTATCTTTTTAGTTTAAGTAGTCCAGGATGCTTTAAGGCAGACTGGATTCTCCTGAAATGCAGAATTTTAAATACCCACCATCGTCCTTGGCTTCACTCAATTTTGTTTATAACACTCTTCCATTTTCTTCTAGTTGTGAGGGTGGGGATGGGGAGGGGCCTCACAAGCAGAGTAGCCTAGAGCCTCTCTTCATCTAAATCCAGCCCTCTTTGGGAGTCCTGCTTGGGAGTTCTCCACAGGCATCTGACTGGCCGCTGCGAGAACAGGATGTTGGGCTTGATGAGCCACTGGCTTCTTATGTTCTTACAAATTTGGCTTCAGGTGTCAAAATAACTGGGCTTGCCTTGGGTGCTCTGCACCATAGAAGCCAGCTCCTAACAACAACAACAACAACAACAACAACAACAACAACAACAACAAAAATTATTATTTATACCCCGCCCATCTGGGCGGCTTCCAACAGAATATTGAAATAAAATAGTCTAAAGGTAAAGGTAAAGGGACCCCTGACCATTAGGTCCAGTCGTGACCGACTCTGGGGTTGCGGCGCTCATCTCGCTTTACTGGCCGAGGGAGCCGGCGCACAGCTTCCGGGTCATGTGGCCAGCATGACTAAGCCACTTCTGGTGAACCAGAGCAGCGCACGGAAACGCCGTTTACCTTCCTGCCGGAGTGGTACCTATTTATCTACTTGCACTTTGACGTGCTTTCGAACTGCTAGGTTGGCAGGAGCAGGGACTGAGCAACGGGAGCTCACCCCGTTACGGTGATTCGAACAACCGACCTACTGATCAGCATGTCCTAGGCTCTGTGGTTTAACCCACAGCGCCACCTTCGTCCCTTATACAATTGTCTACTAAATATTAAAAGCTTCCCTAAACAGGGCTGCCTTCAGATGTCTTCTAGGGGTTGAGATCCTTTCGCTCCCCCCCATAAAATATTTGAGGGGTCCCCCCCCAAAAAAGTTGATGGGCGGTGCCATTCAAATGGTGTGCGTGTGCCGTCTAATGTGATTGGTTATGTGGGGTGGCACTCACCTGCCCCCTCCAAATATTCTATTTAAGTTGGCACCCCTGCTCTGCACTCTAACTTGGAAAGGGTAAATCATTCCTTGTTCCCAACCACCCAACCACCCGCCAACAGCTCTGCGTCAAGGTCTGCACTGTTCCCGCAAACAGCCACCCTCGCCTGCCCTGCAAATTGATCAGCTGAGCGAATATCCATCCCTGAGTGGCAGGAGATAGGAAAGGGGCCTCGATAAGATGTTTCAAGTGGCAGCTTGCTGTAAACATTCCCAGTGGGGCTGTTAGATTAGAGCTCTGGGAAAAAATGCTTCCCCGGTGTGCCAAGGCTGGGTTTGGGGCTGGCGGGAGGTGGGCTGTTGAAAAGTAAGGGGGGAGGGCAGAGGGGGGCAGCGGGTGGGCAAGGGTGTCTGATGAAGAGCTTGGCTGACAGAACGTCTTGCTCACAGTACCTGCAACTCTGGGACTTGTAAATGCCACACACAGACACGAAAAGGAGTCGTGTATATTTGGAGAAGGTGCCGACTGCTTGAGGCTGACTCAGAGGGAGGAAGGAGGGAGAGGCCCCATCTGCACTCTAAATTTAAAGCAGTGCTATACTGGTTTAACAAGATATGGCTCCCTGTACCCCCCCCCTGCAAAAAAAAGCATCCTGGGAACTGTAGTTAAGGGCGCTGTGAGTTGTCAGGAGGATCCACAGAACTGCAGTTTTCAGGATGGTTTAACAACCAATCCTTCTTCCCAGGGAGCTCTGGAAATGTAGGTCTCTGAGGGCCATGTTGTTTGTTGTTGTATAGTCATTTAGTCGTGTCCAACTCTTCTTGACTCCATGGACCAGAGCACGCCAGGCACTCCTGTCTTCCGCTGCCTCCCGCAGTTTGGTCAAACTCATGCTGGTAGCTTTGAGAACACTGTCCAACCATCTCGTCCTCTGTCGTCCCCTTCTCCTTGTGCCCTCCATCTTTCCCAACATCAGGGTCTTTTCCAGGGACTCTTCTCTTCTCATGAGGTGGCCAGAGTATTGGAGCCTCAGCTTCACGATCTGTCCTTCCAGTGAGCACTCAGGGCTGATTTCCTTCAGAATGGATAGGTTTGATCTTCTTGCAGTCCATGGGACTCTCAAGAGTCTCCTCCAGCACCATAATTCAAAAGCATCAATTCTTCTGAGGGCCATAGGGATCTCCTAAGAATTCTCAGCTTCCTTAACAGTTCCCAGGATACTTTGGGGGGAAAGCCATGACTGTTTAATGTGGTACGAAGTGGCTTTAAACATACAATGCAGATGGCAGGGCTGGATTCATCATCGTCGTTCAGTCATCTCAGTCGTGCTCCACTCTCCGTGACCCCATGAACCAGAGCATGCCTTGGAAATTTTTCTCAAAACTTCTCCTTTTGTCCATGGAGTGTTCAAGGCAAAATACTGGAGTGGGTTGCCAGTTCTTCTCCACAGGGTTGGATTACTTGATTGCAATTCTAAGCTCCGTTTGACATCCCATACTTCGCAACCTCAGAACGCTGAGGGCTCAGGGCAAATTCTAGCAAATGCCAAACAAAATACCATATTTTTCCATCTATAACACGCCCCCAAGTATAAGATACCACCCCCCTATTTTTTGGGACTCAATTTTAAGAAAATGAGGGGAGATGGCCCAAAGTTGTTGAGCCTCTCCCCCCAAGCAGCTGTAGGCAAGAAACACCCCCCAGATTGCTCCCCGCTCACTGCGGCATCGGGGGAAGCTGTGCCCCCACCAACCGGCTGGCTGGTGGGCATGCCGCTTCTCCCCCCTCCCCCATGCCACTATCCATGTAATGAACGACCCCAGTTTTTTGACATGATTTTTGAGTCCAAAAACCTCGTCCAACACACGGAAAAATACGGTACTGAAACTATGAAAGTGAATATTTATTTATTTAATATACCGCCCTTCTCAGGGTGGTTTACAGTATAAAAAAACCAACACCAAAGTATATAACACAATAACAAACAAAGCAATACCCCACCCCAGTTTAAAGGGCCGTAGATTATTTAATTAGACAAAGGCCTAGGAGAAGGAAAATGTAATGAAGATGCCCGGTGAGCCTCCCTGGGGAGAGCATTCCACAAATGGGGGAGCCACCACAAAAAAGGCCTGTTCTAATGTTGCCACCCTCTGGTTATTCTGACTCTCCTCAGATATTCACATTTTTCAAATTCCTACACATTCCCAATTTTGAGCATTATCTTTACAACTTATGGTCCCTTCTTTGGCTCTTTGTTTCACTACTATTACCTTTCTGTGTTTTCTTCATTTTTACATCACTAAAGGTAAAGGTAAAGGTACCCCTGACTGTTAGGTCCCGTTGCGGATGACTCTGGGGCTGCGGTGCTCATCACGCTCTATACGCCAAGGAGTCGGCGTTTGTCCGCAGACAGCTTCCAGGTCATGTAGCCAGCATGACTAAGCCGCTTCTGGTGAAACCAGAGCAGCGCACGGAAACGCTGGTTACCTTCCCGCCAGAGCGGTACCTATTTATCTACTTGCATTTTGATGTGCTTTCGAACTGCTAGGTTGGCAGGAGCAGGGACCGAGCAATGGGAGCTCACCCCGTCGCGGGGATTCGAACCACCGACCTTCTGATTGGCAAGCCCTAGGCTCTGTGTTTTAGACCACAGTGCCACCCGCATCACTAGTTATTATTTATTGGTGAATTCCTATTTGTCTGATAATGTTGCATGGGGAAGGATTAGCCTGTTTCTTTTCTCTGTCCCGAATCTTCGAACATTCAACTTTGTTGAATGTCCACCAGTTCAAGTGTGATGAGAAGGGGGGAGGGGAGGAGAGAAATGACAGGGGGGAGGGAGTAGGAACATAAGATCATAAGAAGAGCATGCTGGGTCAAGCCAATGGCACCACCTAGTCCAGTATCCTGTTCTCACAGTGGGCAACTAGATGCCCCAATGGAAAACCCACAAGCAGGATTTGAGGGCAAGAGCAGTCTCGCCTCCTGGAGTCTCTAGCAACTGATATTCTGAAGCACTACTGCCTCTCTTTTTTCCTACCAAACTGCTTCCTGTCATCCTTTATTTATACCCCACCTTTTTCCCTGACAGGGACTTAATAATAATAATAATAATAATAATAATAATAATAATTTTTATTTATACCCCGCCCTCCCCAGCCAAGGCCGGGCTCAGGGCGGCTAACAAGCAATAATAAAAACAAGTTGAATGAATACAACTTAAAAACAAGATTAAAATACAACATTAAACTATTGAAACAATAAAATATTAAAATGCAGCCTCATCACAGGAGGAGAAAGGAAAAAGAAAAAAAGAAAGAGGGGGAGGGAATCAAATTGGCTCCAAGCCAAAGGCCAGGCAGAACAACTCTGTCTTACAGGCCCTGCGGAAAGAAATCAAGGCGGCTTACAGATAAAATAAGAACAGCTAAAAACGTGGGGGGGGGGATCTTGCCCCACAATTCAGCGACACTGTCTGAAATCGCTTTATGACAGGGGTCAGCAACCTTTTTCAGCTGTGGGCCGGTCCACCGTCCCTCAGACCATGTGGGGGGCCGGACTATATTTTGGGAAGGGGGGAAAAAAACCAATTCCTATGCCCCACAAATAACCCAGAGATGCATTTTAAATAAAAGCACACATTCTACTCATGTAAAAACACGCTGATTCCCAGACTGTCCATAGGCCGGATTTAGAAGGTGATTGGGCCACATCCGGCCCCCGGGCCTTAGGTTGCCTACCCCTGCTTTGTGACCTCCTCTTCGCTCCAGTTCTGTGAAATCTCAAGGCAGGCTTCCCTCCTCCTCTTTCCTCTCCTGGTTCATCAGAGGGAACATGTATGAAAACCACAAGGAGAGCATTTCTCTCTCTCTCTCTCCTGTGTGTATGTGTGTGTGTTGCTCAATTCTCAGCCACATGGAACCGAGGTCGAGAAATGGTTCCATATGGGACGCGCCAGACCCCCGAGCCAAAAGTGAAAAACTATCCCTGTGACTGGGAACGGGCATCACGGTCTCCAGGAAGCAGAAGAGGCTCCCTCGTATACAATAACCACATTGAGGGGAAGTGCGAGGCAAGCCGAGCTAGGGAAATGCACCTCCCAGATCGGATGACGGCCACGTCTGTTGCACACCCTGGCCCTGCACTTTCTTACTAACAGATGATAAATCCGCCGGTGGTTGATGCAGAAGGAGCGGTCCCACAAGAGAGGAAAGGAGTTTGCTGATAGGCGCTACCATCTCTCTCCGCCTTTACTTCACATTTATTCATTGAAAAGGATTTATATGCCGCTTGATTACATATTTAAACAACAGCAACAACCTCAAAGGGCAACTGAGCCCCCCCCCCCATCAAGCAACACTGGGTGACTGCACTCTGCACCAGTCAAAGTGTCCGAACTGTCTTCAAAGGCAGCCGTGGTCTAAACACTGAGCCTCTTGGGTTTGTCGATCAGAAGGTCGGCAGTTCGAATCCCCACGATGGAGTGAGCTCCCATTGCTCTCTCCCAGTTCCTGCCAACCTAGCAGTTCAAAAGCACGCCAGTGCAAGTAGATAAATAGGTACCACTGCGGAGGGAAGGTAAATGGCATTTCTGTGCGCTCTGGTTTCCGTCATGGTGTTACATTGTGCCAGAAGCGGTTTAGTCATGTTGGCCCCATGACCTGGAAAGCTGTCTGTGGACAAAAGTCGGCTCCCTCGGCCTGAAAGCGAGATGAGTGCTGCAACCCCATAATCGCCTTTGACTGGACTTAACCGTCCAGAGGTCCTTGACCTTTACCTTAGAGCACAATGCATCAGTCTAACCTGGATGTCACTAGTGACATAGAACCGCTCTTTCCTGCTGGCGTATCAGTCCAAACTGATAAAAGGTATATTCACCTTGCGGTAGTTGCATCTTATTAGTGAGGCTCAGATATATATAGTTTGGGTACCGGTCTTTATGGTGCTATTCGTTATGTTTCTATCCCATCTTTCCAGCAAAGAGCTTTCTTATAACTGTCACATTCCTTTTCTCTTTCCTTTTGCCAGATAACATTCAACATTCCATGCCTACTGAGCCCGCTCAGTCCACACTGAGCTCTTTTTAAAGGGGTGGGAGGCCCCCACATTTATTTATTTATTTATTTATTTATTTATTTATTTATTTATTTAGACACAGATTTTGTGTTGTTCTGCAAACATCAAGACTCCGGCCAGCATCCTGATACCTCATTCTTTGGTGATGTCATTTTGGTTTCCATTTCTGCTGATGCTTACCACTTGCACTCAGAACGGGAGTGATATTTGCATTTCTTCATTTCACTCTATATGATAATAAAAATGTGGGAGTATTGTCTTAACCAGCATAACCCCCTGTTTAAGGAGTTGTAGGGCCAAATCACAACCCTGGATTTGCATGAGGTCAGAGCACAACATTCATGGTGCAAAAGCCTCCCGAAATAAGACTTGGCACTTGAAACACAGGATGTCACAGACATTTCAGCCCCCAAACCGAACCCAGTTCATTTTGCCAGTCACATCTGCCAGTTTAAATGGCATGTAGTTTGCAACATCTCCAACTTCCAGTAGTCTTCTACACTTTTTCCATTTGCCAACCTTTTCTTAAAGGGAGCCAGACTGGCAAAACTCTCTTGAGCTGATCCAACTCACCAAATCGGTTCCTGTGCAATTCTGTGCAGATCACAGGGGAAAACAGCTATATAGAAAATTACTTGTAGATCCATCCCACCCAACCCATTGCATCCCACAACAGTTTTCCCTTGTAACTGAATTCTTCCATGCAACAAACCCCAGGACCTGAGCCTAAAGGAAGGGCTGTTTAGTTCAGTGGTAGAGCGTCTGCTTTGCATGCAGAAGGTCCAAGGTTTAATCCCCAGCATTCTTCAAGTATGGCCAGCAACATCCCCTGTCTGAAACCCCAGAGAGTGACTGAGAGTCAGCAATAAAGCCTCAATTGTTTTGCTAGCCATGAAGTAGGGACCTTCAAAGGAAAGACATGCCCAGACTCTGATCTGATTATATTCCTCTGACTTCCTCTAAACTAATTCACTTGCCAGAGGCAGGAAAGTCCACTAATTTCCCTGGCATTCTGGCAGATGATAATGCCTCTGCTCATCATCACCATCATCACCATCACTACACTGCCATCACTGAATCATAGAATTGTAGAGTTGGAAGGGACCGCTTCATCATTCTGCAGTGGTGCTTAAGAACATAAGAGCCTGCCACTGGATCAGGCCAGTTGCCAATCCAGTCCAGCATCCTGTCTCCGTAGTGGCTAGCCTGATGCCGATGGGAAACCAGCAAGCAGGATCTGAGCACGATGCATGTGTTCCCTCTCTACTACACCTCTGGACCTCAGCTGAGATTTCTTCCTGGACAAAAGCATAGATCCTGACCCATGTCAGATGAGGAGACAGAGCTTTGATGTTCCATGGATAGATACCAAGAATGTAACCTGGTTGCTTTTTCCATGGTAGGGCCCTATTGTTTCCCAAGATGCCATGGACCCTTTCAGATCCTTCTGGGTTTTTGTGGGTGTATTTCGCAACATGCCATTGATGCTACGATAGGGTGAATATTGGACCATTTGCACATTATGCTGCTTTATGAGTTGTTCTGCAATGCTTTCCCAATGTTACTGTATTATTGGTGTCTGGAACAAAAAACAACAACCCCAAAACATTTGTGGTATTAAGACTTACAGGTTTTCAGCATATGTACTGATTAGAAATGAAGCAGTGCATCCACCCCAAAAACTTTTGCAGGTACCAACAGTATGACCCTACTGGATCAGGCCGATAGCCCATCTAGTCCAGACAGATGCCTGTGAGCAACCTGCAAGGAGGACATGAGCACAAGAAAGCAACTGGCATTCAGAATTGTCTACTGTTCTGTGGTTGAGAGTGGGGGTTACAGAGAAGTGCCCCCATACCACCTTGAGCACAAATTCTCATGAATGCAAGAGGACATGTGGAGGGGCTCAGCCTAGTTGGTATGAGTTCTGGCCAAAGGAACAGCTGTTTGTTCCTCTCTTCTCCCAGATCAATATTGCCCCCACCAACACTCCACCTTAACTCCAGTGATGGTGGCATACATAATTTATCTTTAATTTGGCCAAGGGGGCTTTCAATGTGTCAATTAATCAATTAATACACTTTCCCCAACAAGCTCCTTCAGAAAACTCCCAAGAGATCTACAGGAGTAATGGCTGCACACAGAACAGAGGAGAGGAAGAGAGGAGGGGAGGTGGAACAGAACAGACCCAACCCCAATGACCACAGAAGTCACTGTTGGTCATGCAAAAGGCGACAAAAAGCAAACTTTTTGAGTTTCTGGTCCATTGTCTCTTCCGGCTTCAGAGGCACCAAAATAGCTCCTTACCAAGGGTGCAAGGGATGGCAGGCACACTGATACAGCTCTTTACCAAGGGCACAAGGGGCCTTGCCAAGGGCACAAGTGAGTCTAGTTATGCCTCTGCTTATCACCCTTCCTGAGGTTTCAGATGGCTGTAGTGTTTTGCTGAGACAACATCCTTACATTTACAGAAATATAGTGGAGAGCAACAGCCAACAAAGCTCATTGGGAGCTCTCCATGGTCCTGACAAAGCCTGCTTGTAGTTGGATGTATCTGGCCTAGTCAAGCTACTTTCTCCACAACTAAATTTTACCTGACATGACCTTTGCTGGAAGAGAGTATACTGGATAAGAACTCACCTAAATAAGTCTGCTACCACTACCCTTGTGAGTGCCAAGTTCTAGTAGAACAGGTTAGGGGGAAGGTTTACTGGAGGAAACGAACTCCAGCCTCCTTCCTCTGAATGTGGTTATCAATGGCTACTAGCTGTGATGGCTGTGTAATATGGAAGCAACGGGATTAGAGAGGAGGGCTGGAAGAAGTAAAAGCTATTACTTTCTTCAGCAAGATAAAATCCTGCCAAACAACATGAAAACTATGTCCAGTTGTGTTCAACATGTACGTATGACAATATTTATTGGGGCTTTTAAAAAGAATTTGATTGGGTTGTAGTTTATAGCAGAGCTAATAGGTTGGAAGCTGGATCTATCCAGCCCCTCCACCACCCATTCTGTCTTATCTACACATCACTAACATTGCTTATAAAACAGTGATGTCCCAATGGTAAAGAAGGTTCTTTACTTACAATTTCTTCATACTTACAAGGATGACGTTGCATGCTAACCCTACATGGTTGGAGCACATTTCATGGCTGCCTCTTGCAGGACAGAGCAAGCAAAAGGGGCGGAGCTTGGGGGCTTAGTGGGAAACCAGAAGGTGTGTTTTCCCTGACTATCTGTTTGTCTCAATGCTGCCCTCTACTGATTGGAGGAATCCAACGTTGCTTATACACAACAGGATTCAGAAGGCTATTTGGCAGAGTGTGCTCCTGAGGAGAAGCAAACCCTTTCATCAGTTCAAGAGGAACTTGAATGATAAAATAGTCAAAGATTTCTGAGAAATCTCCCTGAGCTCCCCCCCCCCCAAGAAATCTCCATGAATTAATGGGTGGGTTCATTCTATTACTATGAGAGATCAGGTGCGTGGGAGTCTTGATTCATCCTCACTCTCATTAAACCAGCCATCACCAACATGGGGCCTTCAATATATTTTTGACTACAATTCCCGTCATCCAACTTGCATCTCAAAACATCTGGAAGGCACTGGGTTGGCAAAGGTAGGTCTGAACCATTCATCATTGGATAATAATAATAATAATAGTAATAGTAATAATAAAAAATTATTATTTATACCCCGCCCATCTGGCTGGGCTTCCCCAGCCACTCTGAGCGGCTTTCAAAAAAATATTAAAATACTGTAATACATCAAACATTAAAAATTTCCCTAAACAGGGCTGCCTTCAGATGTCTTCTGAAAGTCTCATAGTTGTTGTTCTCTTTGACATCTGGTGGGAGGGCGGTCCACATGGAGGGCGCCACTACCAAGAAGGCCCTCTGCCTGGTTCCCTGTAACTTGGCTTCTCGCAGTGAGGGAACCGCTAGAAGGCCCTCGGTGCTGGACCTCAGTGTCCGGGTAGAACGATGGGGGTGGAGACGTTCCTTCAGATATACTGGACTGAGGCCATTTAGGGCTTTAAAGGTCAGCACCAACACTTTGAATTGTGCTCGGAAACATACTGGGAGCCAATGTAGGTCTTTCAAGACTGGTGTTATGTGGTCTCGGCGGCTGCTCCCAGTCACTAGTCTAGCTGCTACGTTCTGGATTAGTTGTAGTTTCTGAGTCATCTTCAAAGGTAGCCCCACGTAGAGCACATTGCAGTAGTCCAAGCGGGAGATAACCAGAGCATGCACCACTCTGGCAAGACAGTCCGCAGGCAGATAGGGTCTCAGCCTGTGTACCAGATCAATAGACCTTTATCTCATGTACTTCTTCCCCACAAACCAGTCCCAATCTCTGTCCCTCTTCTAATACTCGTCCTCAGCTAGACTTAAAAAAAATCTCATCATCTTGCCTAATAGTCAGCAGAAAGAAAGCAAGATTCTTCTTTTTTTTCAGAGGACAAAGGCATTTTTATTTTTTTTATCTGGAGCGAGAGTAGGGGGGAAATTGTTGTGTGTGTCCCCCCCCCAGCTCTCTTACAGCAACTGTTCTTGGCTGATTCCCAACAGATGTTGCCCTAATGAACAACAATTTAATCTCGGTTCCTTAATATAGTGCAGGGATGATAAGTCTGAAATGGCTGTCATCATTACGGCAAAGAAGATCTGGTCATTGTCCTAGCCTTGGACAGTCCTCTGATCATGTGAAAAGCATTCATCTGGTCTCTCCCCTCTCAGGATTCAGATGCCCATTTCTCTCCATGAGATGAGCAGAGATACTTGTAAAATGGCAGATGTGAGCTCAGGTCATCTCACACGCAGTGTCCTGTTCTGAGCAGAGAGTTTTTGGAAGAGTACTCTGCAGATGTCCTGGTGAGAATGGCTGATAAATAAAGGAGTCACTCTCTGTTCCCTTTGCATACTTTTATTTATTTATTGAAAGATTTATTTATTGTAGTGCTGAGCCAGTTGGTTAGATTAAACTATATATATTTTTATTTAAAAAGTCAATATTAGGAGGCAAATCCCCCAGTGATTAGCCAATCCTAACATAATATTGCTTAGTTTACCTAAAAGGTTGGATTTCCCCCAGATGACATAATTTAAATTTTTAATTATTTTAATTTTAAAATTATTTATTTTTTGTTTTAATTTGCTTTAATTTAATTTAATTTTAAATGCCATCCATTTTAATTAGTTTAATTATTTTGATTATTATTTAAATAGCTTTTTTAAAAACTGTTTTGTTTCTTTACATAAACCGCTTTGGGGTGTTTCTTCTTCTTACAATTGAGTGGTAAATAAATTATATGTAATAAATAAAAGAAATAAGTACAGAAATCATTTAATAGCAGTGAGGGTGTTGTTGTTGTTGTTGTTTGTCACAACCCAATGGTAGAGTTCTGCCTCTGACTGAGTTACCAAGATATGAGTAAATCAACAACAAAAAATAGTTAAGGCTCCTCTTAACCTCACTTGCCTCAGAGTAAGCCCCATTAAATCAAATAGGCCTTACTTCTGAGTAGACATGTGCTTTGTGTTTTAAACCTCAGCGTTGTGCTGAGGGTTTCTTTCCTCACTACTTTGCTATGACAGATTAGTGTCTTATTTTCCATTTAAAATTGTACTTGTAAAAATGATCGGAGAATTTTATGTTCTGAGAAAGCATCTGTCATTAATAATAAATTAAATACATAAATAATACAAGGAGAGGAAATGAAGGAAAGAACATCTTGGGGAGGAAGGGAAAGGAGAATGTTAGCCGCTTTGAGACTCCTTAAAGGGAGTGAAAGGCGGGATATCAAATCCAAACTCCTCTTCTTCTTCTTCTTCTTCTTCTTCTTCTTCTTCTTCTTCTTCATCTACATACAAATCTGTAGAGAACTGGATCTTATTTATTCATTACTGTCATACAGGAATGAATTTTATTTATTAGTTATTGTAATAAAATATATAAGGATGATATGCACCCACTCTCCTTTTAAAAAAAACGAAAATATAAGAGTTTATTGGATTAATAAGGTAAGGTTGGAAAGTATCTTTTTGCGACAGGAATTATATAAACATTGTATATTTGAGTGTGTACTTTTTGCATAAATACCATTTATTGCGGAACTTTAAAAAAAATGCAACAATAAAATGCACACATTATTTTGCTTTTTATTATTATAAAATAAAGTATTCATACATATTACCCCAAATCCTCAATAGATTGTCAGATCAAGAATGTTACTATTTCTATAAATAATGCTGTTGATGAAATCAACCTCCATTAACATCTGCCATCATACCTTATACCCAACATCTCCTACAATTACCGTATTTTTCCGTGTACAAGATTAGGGTTTTTATCCTAAAAAACAATGTCAAAAATTAGGGGGCGTCTTATGCATGGATACATCTACCCCCATTTTCTTAAATCTGAGTCCCCCAAAATAGGGGGCATCTTATACATTGGGGCATCTTATAGATGGGGAAAATACGGTATATATGAGCCTACACTTTAAAATTCCAAAGCATCACAAATGGGCTTCCTTTCCACCCCCTGAAACATGTCACAATCTTCATTTCCTTCCCACCATCTTGTATGCCTGGGATTTATCTGTTTGAGCTTGGTTGATCAAGATCAGGAGTAAGCAACCTAAGGCCCCGGGGGCTGGATCCAGCCCAACTGCCTTCTCAATCCAGCCCGCAGAGGGTCCTGGAATCAGCATCTTTTTACATGAGTAGAATGTGTCCTTTTATTTAAAATGCATCTCTGGGTTATTTGTGGGGCATAGGAATTTGTTCATTTATTTATTTTTCAAAATATAGTCTGGCCCACCACATGGTCTGAGGGACAGTGGACCGGCCCACAAGTGAAGAAGGTTGCTGACCCCCTGATCAAGATGCTCCATCATGATAATAATAATAATAATAATAATAATAATAATAATAATAATAATTTATTATTTATACCCTGCCCATCTGGCTGAGTTTCCCCAGCCACTCTGGGCGGCTCCCAATCAAGTGTCATGAGGCTCCTCTTGGGAGAAAACTTTGAACATTTCCTGGTGATTGCACCATTCTAAATATGTCTGAAGCATCCAAGAAGGGTGCCAACATTTGCTGAGAACACCGTGCGAATTTTTCATTTTATTGAAGCAATGGAGTTAATAGAAAAATGAAAGTGAGTCATTTTGGCACAGCTCTACTTTCTGGTCACACCATTTTTGGAACCTCCAGGGCGTCTTCAACTTTAGACTCCTCCATCACAGTCCATTCAATGCTACTGCGACACTTTCTTTCCTGGAGTGCAATCAAGTCTTTAAGTCACACCTACATGTGTTTTTTGGATGTTAGAATACTGGATCCCTCTGTAGGGGTCTCCATTGATATTTATTGGAATAATGGGGTTCTATTTCCTATTGAAATCCTTTAGCAAGCAGAGTGAGCTGCAGTTAACTAGGAGAACACTTCAATCTCCCAGGACATTCTATACAAGATCTCAAAGTAGCTGTTTTACTACAAAGGAATTTCAGAAATAGACTGGAAAGAGAAGCTGCTGAATTGCAACTCATTACCAAACTTAAAACCATGGAGAGACCTGGTTTGAACAAAGACATTGGATTCTTATCCCATTATACATGACTAAGCCATTTCTCACCTTCTCACCCCTTGCCTTTTCCTGTAAGACCTATTACAGTCGTTAAGAGTCGTCAGCAGGCTCATCTCAGCTATCTGCCAATCTCCCATTCCCACCACCCTTCTGAGTAATACCCCTCCCCACCTTCTCACTATATAGAAGGATCTGGCAACTTCTGTTTCAGTGTATCTGAAGAAGTGTGCTTGCACACGAAAGCTCATACCAAGAACTAACTTAGTTGGTCTTAAAGGTGCTACTGGAAGGATTTTTTTTATTTTGACTATGGCAGACCAACACGGCTACCTATCTGTAACTGTAGTGAATCTTGGTTACGGAGTAGACTTTACCTGTTGCAATCACACTCTCAGAGATGCCTGTAGGTAAAATAACAACAACAACAACAACATTCACCCATCTGACTGGGTTGCCCCAGGCAGTCTGTGCAGCTTCTAGGAAAATATAAAACGACACCAGCAAAATATATAAACCACAGTTGTTTTTATATTTTATATGTTCATTGTAGGAAATACAAAACATGGATAGAAAAGTTTCTCATTTTAGTCTAACTAGCTAGTCTAGAGAAGAACACGGCAGCCAGGCTTGCTCCTTTGCTCTCTCAGAGGGTAATTAAAGGTGATATCACAGAGGACAGCTAAAGAGAACATCTAAACCAGGGGTAAAAGGTAAAGGTAAAGGGACCCCTGACCATTAGGTCCAGTCGCGGACGACTCTGGGGTTGCAGCACTCATCTCGCTTTACTGGCCGAGGGAGCTGGCATACAGCTTCTGGGTCATGTGGCCAGCATGACTAACCTGCTTCTGACGAACCAAAGCAGCACACAGAAACACTGTTTACCTTCCCACTGGAGTGGTACCTATTTATCTACTTGCACTTTGACGTGCTTTCGAACTGCTAGGTTGGCAGGAGCTGGGACCGAG